>NC_141698.1:405772728-406411405 GCF_964263255.1 Lissotriton vulgaris | reverse complement strand
TTTGGTTGTGTCTGCTGAATCAGATTGTGTAGGTGCTGCTTTTGGTACTGTTGGTACCTGCTGGGAAGCAGACGCACTGCTCTCATGCTCTGATGAACTTGCCTCAGGAGGATGGCCTGGAGTACTTTGACTGTCCTGGGCTGGCACTGGCAGGCCTTTAAGTAACAGCCGTTCGGTTTCAAAATCATTAGCTTCCACAGCTATGGAAGTTTTGTAATTGGCAACATCCCCATCTGAAAAAGGAATTACTGCGCTATGCTGACAAACAATTTGTACCATGGATCCAACATTGTTGCAGTTATGTAATGTTGATCTGACACAATCATTTGAAGCCTTGCATTTACAGTTAAGCGGTTGGCTAAGGCCTTGGCCAAGGTATATGCATCAACTTTTTCTTCGTCACCTTCGTATCTTTCAGAGACCTCCTTCAGCTGTTGCTCGAGCATGTACAACAATGGAATGGCTTGGCCCATAGTACAGTCCTCCCTACTAACTGCACGTGTGAAGACCTCAAAAGGTTGTAGCATCTCTGTCAAGCATTTAGTGATGTCCCACTGCCACATCTCAATGGTCAGGGTTTTAAGATTAACAGTAGGATCCCCTAATCTTCTTGACATGACATAAGCATTCAGTGGTATGTACTGCTCAAAGAGACTCTCAAGCATGAAATAAGTAGAGTTCCAACGTGTTGGGACCTCCTGGATCAGTGCTTTGACTGGTAATCTATGCTCACGCTGAATGACGCGTAGCAGCTTCCGTGCTTTAAAAGAATGGTTAAAATGCGTGCATATTCTTCTGCAGATGGTCAGTATGTTGCTGACTTTGGCTTCAGTTTTCAGAAAGTCTTTGCACGACTAAGTTAATGCAGTGTGCCAAACAGGGTACCCTTAAATAATGTCCTTCTCTCATTGCCTTCACTACATTACTGCCATTGTCGGTGGCAACAAAACCAATCTTAAGGCCTCTTGGTTTCAGCCATTCAAAGACTTTGCTGTTAAACTCAGACAAAATGTTTTCAGCAGTATGATTTTTCTCCATACCAAACATGGCTACAGTTGCATGTCTGCGAGTATCATTAAAAATCCCAGCAACGTCAAGGCCTGAAGTTAACTTGTCTTTAACACCTGCAAAAGAGATCCAGTGTGCTGTGATACACATGTAATCTGCTGTGGCTTCGCGACTGCTCCACATGTCTGTTGTCAGGTGGATACAATGAACAACACTCTGTTGTAAGGCTTTCCCAATCAATTCCAGCACGTCGTGGTGTAGTGCTGGAATAACAACTCTTGCAAAATAGTAGCGACTGGGAACGTCCCATTTTGGGGAGAGTGTTGCCACTAATTCCCGAAATCCCACTGCCTCAACAAATGAAAATGGGAGAAGGTCGAGTGCCAACATTTTTGCAAGTTTCGCATTGTACAAACGTGCTATTGGGTGGTTCCGCTCGTACTTTCCCTCCTGCCTAAACATGCTAGTAATGGTACGCTGCTTGGTATTTCTTTCTGTTATGCTAGATGGACCACCTTTCAACGCAGACTTTGCACTCCTTGATGTCTCCGGCTGACTCTGGTGCCACTGATAAGTTGCTGATGCGGAGGATGTGGACTGCACCACTCCAGTGCTGGCGACAGGGCTCATTTGTATACCACTCCCAGATAGAAGGTCATCGTCTCCCTCTTGTTCCTCCTGGTCAACCATGAGTACTGTATCCCCACCAACACCAGTGCTTACATTTTTTAAGCTTGCAAGGTGGTTCTCCCACTGGATTACGTGTGTTTTTTTCAAATGGGTCGTTTGGCCTCGAGTACCATAGTTTGTACCAATCTTACCACGACTAACATTGGTATGACAAATGGTGCATATAGCAATGTTCTCCTGATGTGGGTGAACCGTAAAAAAATCCCACACTGGGGAGGTAAACTTTTGTTTCCTGCCATAGGAAGAGGACCCACTTCCAATGCCGGATGAACTGGAGGATTTTTGTTGAATTTCCCTATGTGACAGCTCAGTACTAGTACTGCCACTACCTCCTTCTGTTGAGGTGGCGCTTGTGCTGGATGTCGGACGCTGCCGGGAGCTGGTGTTACTTTGGGTGCTGAGTGTGTAGGAGTTATACGTGCTACCTGCTCATCACTAATCGCAGCCCTTCTGGATAGGGTGAAAATGTTGGTCTCGACATCCTCTGCACCAGGAATAACGCTCGTGATGATAACAGTGTCAGACCCGTCTTTATCACCAGCAGTATCCTGCTCACCTACATCGACCTCCATAATTTCACGCCTTGCTGGATCCTTCCTTTTTCCTAGCCTGGTCTTGGGATGTCTCTCCTTTGAATGCTCAGATACTTTTGGATGCCAATCCTTATCAAGGTCATCTGAAGGGATGCTTGGCGAAGAAGTCGATGCACTGCCACCACTAACCCTCCTTTCCCTTGGTAAATTGAAAGACAATAGATCACCTCCAGAAGTGGCTTCCTCTTCTTCTTCCTCAGAATGAGGCTCTACTTCCTGAACTGCCCCGACTTCAGGAGGAACAACTACTACTATTGCGTGCGGAGATGGTGGTTGTTGTTCTTGAGGAAGTACTATAGCGGGCTGTGGTTCTTCAACAACTACTATTGTGGGATTTGGTTGTTGTTGTTGAACAACTATTGCGGGCGGTGCTTGTGGTTGTTCAACAACTATTGCGGGAAGTGGTTGTGGTTGTTGAACATCTACTGCTGGCGGTGGTTGTTGAGCACTTTCATCTTGCAAGGATTGTGTACTACTTTGAGACAGCGATAAGTTTAGTTCAGGCTCAGTATCACTGCTTTGTAACACTAGGCTGGCTACCTCTTCGACCCTCATGTGCTTGGCCCTGGGTTGGTGGCTTGCCCCCGTTAATGCGGATGTGCTGGCCCCAGCTTGCACCCCGGACACCGCTGCTGCAGGCGTACCTTTTGGGGGACCAAAAAAGGTTTTGGGGTCCATACCACACTTAAGTGACACTTCCTTCTTCTGTACCTTCTTCTCAGCAACTTTCTTGGTGGTGGAGGACCTGGTGCCTGCTTTCTTAGGGCCCATCTTCTTCTGATGTCAGCACACAGCAGCACTCAGTAGCACAAATTGCAGAGATGTGTGGTCAGATGAGTCACACACCACACATGGCGTACAACTGAAGGACGTCCGTCTGGCAGTAGAACGGGCGATGGATGAAAACAACCAGCACCTTCTCAGTCTTTTTTTGTGCACCTACAAGCAAAGAAGACAGAACAACATCAGTCAAACAAGCAGTAAGCCAACATGAACAATTGAAAGACACACAGGCCAATGTATAGAACACAAAACAGAAGACTAATACTACCAGCACCACAGCTCCCAGCCACATGAAGTCCAGAAAGAACCAATAAAGTCAAGCGGGCCTATATACCAATATGGACAGAAAAAGGAGGATGCCTGCTACACATGACAGGTTAATGCAAGGAAGAAAAATACCCCATGGCTAAGAGGTTGGAAACCTACACCGCAAAAACACATACAAGGCATAACATTATTACACACACAAAAAAGTTACCTACACCCCTGCCGAGACAACAGATTTGGGAATGCAATGCCATACACACATGCACTAATGATGTTAATTGAATAGACCAAATAGAAACAGCTACATAGAGCAGCCCCGCTAACTACTACCTCTGGGACTCTGGCCTACTGTCAGATCAGACCAAAAGCAGGGAGGCCAATGATAAATGCACAAAGGAAGTACCTACAAAATGGCCGCCACCACATGGCCTGTCCACCAACAACAACATGGCAGAATCATCACAAAGGAAGTACACACAAAATGGCCCCAACCACATGGCCTGGCCACCCACAACAACATGAAAAGAAAGAGAAGACAGACAATAAATGCCTATGGCAAAGGGACAATGCTTAGCTTCACAAAATGGACACCGACACCACCGCCCAAATTGGTCACCCCACCCATAAACAAGAAATCATTACATAGAGGACAGAAAGAAACTGGAAGTGGTCCATGCTCCAATAAGACAAAACTACAACCAAATGACACATAAATGAGGACTTTTTGTAGCACAAGAAACACATTAAACATTTTCGAGGAACTTTTATGCAACTCGGGACATATTGTTCGCGAGAATGCAAAATCGGCGTGTTCGGCAGCGCAAATTGAATGAAACGTCGTTATCGCGTTCCCGAGCCAGTACATTGAGCGCGCGAACAAGACAAAAAATGTAATGTCGCGTGTCCACACTGTGCGACGTTACCAAAAGTACGCGAGCTGTATTCCTAAGGTTACCTAATGGCAGGGAGTGCCATATTAGTTAGACACAAGCAACCAAAAGCTGAAAATACCAACATAAAAAAAATGTGAAGCAATCCAAAGCCATACACGATGTAATTAAAGATACAGCACAAAAAGAGTTGATTAACTTTAATGCACCTATGGCTGTGAGTAGTAGTACCTCTGCCCTACTGCCAGAATAGTCAAAAACCTTGGATGCCTATGGCAAAAGCACAAAGGAAGGACACACAAAATGGCCGCCACCATAGGGCCTGGCCACCAACAACAACATGGAAAAATCACAAAAGATGTATACCCAAAATGGCCTCCACCACATGGCCTGGCCACCAACAACATGGCAAAATCAGTCACAAAGGAAGCATACACAAAATGGCCGCCACCACATGGCCTGTCTGCCAACAACAACATGGCAGAATCATCACAAAGGAAGTACACACAAAATGGCCCCCACCACATGGCCTGGCCACCCACAACAACATGAAAAGAAAGAGAAGACAGACAATAAATGCCTATTGCAAAGGGACAAGGCTTAGCTTCACAAAATGGACACCTACACCACCGCCCAAATTGGTCACCCCACCCATAAACAAGAAATCATTACATAGAGGACAGAAAGAAACTGGAAGTGGTCCATGCTCCAATAAGAGAAAACTACAACCAAATGACACATAAATGAGGACTTTTTGTAGCACAAGAAACACATTAAACATTTTCGAGGAACTTTTATGCAACTCGTGACATATTGTTCGCGAGATTGCAAAATCGGCGTGTTCGGCAGCGCGAATTGAATGAAACGTCGTTATCGCGTTCCCGAGCCAGTACATTGAGCGCGCGAACAAGACAAAAAATGTAAGGTCACGTTCTCACACTGTGCGAAGTTACCAAAACTACCCAAGCTGTATTCCTAGGGTTACCTAATGACAGAAATTGACAGATTAGTTAAACACACCCAAAACCTGACATACCCCACACATAAAAGATTTTCTAAATCAAACCAAGCCATCCATGATTTTCTAATTAAGGGTACACCACAAAAACAGTTGATTAACTTTCATGACCCTATGACTAGTACCTCTGGCCTACTGGCAGAGTAGGCCACAAGGTTGGAGGCTTATGGCAAGAGCAAAGTGGCTGGGAAACATAAAATGGCCGCCAACACATGGCCAGGCCAACCACAGAAAGTTAATACAATGAACTCAAGCATGCCTACACACTAACTACATGGAGTACTAGGGTCAGCTATTGGCTTAAAAAAAATAAAAAACATTTAAATTACACAAACAGAAATTCCACAACAGACATTGGTATTGCATAATGACCATAATTCAATGCCAGCCATGATGTTTGTTTACAAACTTGAATAAAAATTTAAACACAGACCACAGAATTATGATTCTACCCATGGGTACCTCTCTATGCAGCCTGGATGAAATTTAAAAAGAAATACAAGTTGGGACCTCATAAAAGTACAGGCCCCTATCAATAATTTAAATCCAGGAATGAATACTGTAGTTAAAAAAATCTCAAATCAAACAAACACAAGTCTACAACATCATACACACTCATACATTACTGAAACTTACTTGAAAAAGAGAATTCCAAATCCAAACGTCCTCAATAAAATCCAAGAAAAAGCAGTAATGCAGCCAACACACACAGAAAGTGATCCTTCCAGCTCAAAATCCAAATGAAAGTGAGCACCTCATGGACAAAGCACTGGGAGGAGCCTGGTGGACAGGAACAGGAAGTTGTAAACTCAAGAGCCCTTCCTCCTTAATCTTCAAAAATAGAGTAGAAACAAAAAGAGGACTCCTTCCCCCCAAAAAATACAGCCAAAGGTACAACTTTAAGGGGTTTCTCACTTTTTTGCTAACCAAAATGGTAATTTATTAATATGGTTTAACTTTTAGCATGCTCGCAAGTTATTCTGTGCAAGATTGCAGGTTCTGCAACTCGATCTTACCAACAAGCATCCTCGCGCGTCCTTATGACGCTATCGCGCATCCAAATCACGTTATCGCGTTCGCACAGTCGCACGGAATGGTGCGGGAGGGTTTACAAACATGGTCGGCACACGCGACCGGGAAAAAGCGAACGCAGAACCAAGGTAAGCCATTGCCGCGCACGCGATAATGTTATTCAGCGCGCGAGAACTACGCTACACACCGGATCGCGGAGTAATCGACAGCTACGCGTACTCCGCGGAATGCGGAGTTGACGAAACTCCGCAAACTCCGCGAACAGAGCGTAGTTCTTCGCCCAGGGTTACTTTAAAGATCTGATTTCAGCTCTCTGAGCCGAACAGTTTCTCAGTGATTCAGTTTTTGTTATTTTTGGTCTGAATTTACCGCACAGCCAGCGACCTTTAACAATCGCGCACGCTGAATTGTAGGATTTATCATCTACATTGTAATTCTGTACAAATCTGTCTGTATAGATTATACAAGAGTACTGTTGGAGAGGCAGAATTTCGATTGGCAGAGGATTTTCTTCTTACTATTTTCAAATCATTCAGTTTTTTCATGTTCGGGACATAATAGTATGTCACTTTTTCTGTATCAAGAGAATTTTCCCACTGTATCCATTTTGGATCTAGTGCCACTGTTTTTAGATTTACTGGGCTGAATTGCGCCTCGAAGGCTGATTCTGCTGTAAAAACAGTTATTCTTTTGCCTTGGGCTAGGGCACTTTCTTTTGCTATAGCCGTCTGAATCGCCTTTACAGTATTTTCTGTAGGGCTCAATGTTTTTTCTGCTTGTGTATACAAATGTGATTTGTATGCTATTGGGACCGTTTCTCCCTCATTAGAGGTCAGGTACGTGAATCCGCATCTTCCTGGGATGACTCAGATTACAAGGTTGCGTGTATTATCACGTGTTTCTAATTTTGTTTTAGCTAACATGTCTGTTTGCAATGATCTCAAAATTTCTGTGTGTTTCTGAGTCCAGTTGATTTGTTTAAAATCAGGTTTTATTAATTCGTAGAGAGGTGTAACCCTCTCTGCATAATTTAGAATGTAAGTTCTTCCGAAATTCAGGAAGCCTAGAATCGATTGTAAGTTCTTCAGTGTTTTTGGAGATTGGAGTACAGCGCACTTCTCTAAGAAGTTGTCTGCTAGGCTTTTGTCTTCACTTGATCATTTGTATCCTAAAAACAGGACCGTTAGATGGGCAATTCATGACTTTTTAAAGTTGAATTCGTAACCCTCTGCTGCAAACCCAAGTATTATGGTGTTCACTCTTTTCAAGTGAGTATCCAAGTCGTCGTCTGTGAGATAGATGTCATCGACATAAGATAATGCCTCATCATCATACATTTGTAGTAACTCTGTTTCTCTGGCTGAGAATAATCCTGGGTTATTCTTGAATCTCTGTGGGAGTCTACAGAAATTTTTCTGTGACCTCATTATTGAGAAAGTGGTCAAGTACCTGCTTTCTGGTGCAATATTTTGACAAAAGAATCCATTAGAAATGTTTAATTTTGTTTTGTATTTTTTACTCATTAGTGCCGCACTGTGCGAATTTTGTACCGCAAATGTTTTGCAACATGAGTTAAGGTGTCTGTAGTCCAAGACTAGACGATATGAATCGTCTGGTTTGGAGACAGGAAACAAAGGATTGTTATTATTATTTATTATTATTATTATTATTATTATTATTTAAAATTTTATATAGCGCGCAGTTACCCTTGGGCATCCCAGCGCTTATCCAGACACCATCAGACAGTAAGAACGGCCAGGTTGAAGCATTCAAGCAGGAAAAAGATGGGTTTTAAGACATTTGCGAAACTGCAATGTACAAGGCTCGGCGCGTAATTTTAAAAGGAGCGATTGTTCATTTGAGAGGTGCATGTTTCAATCACCCTTGGTATTCAAGTTGATCTAAAATCTCCCTTGACCTGTTTTTTAGCTTCTTGCTTAATCGGGTACTGCCTTTGTGCAGTAGGTTGACATTTTAACTGGATTTTGTGAGTAGGAGAGTCCTCATCCCATCCTACATGATTCTTATATAATGCAGGTGCTTGAGCTACTGCCCATTTTCTTGCATATATATATTTTCTGTGAATTGGAATATGATTTGAGAAGGCAGGCATAGTCAGTTCTTCGCCATGAGGGCACTCCCTTACAAACTCTGGTGGCCAGTCTTTCTCGGCTAACAGGATGTCATAGCCTTTTGAGAGGTTATCCCAAAATAGACCCCTTATTTTCCTAGTCTTATCTCCCTCTATACGCAATTTTATTTCGTATATTTTATGAGGTTCGCTAACTCTGGTATCTGCAGTTTCCACTTGAAAGTATTCATTCGGGTCCACTGTCTCCAGATGATTTATCAGGATCTTGCGAGCTATGGTGATTTCTGCTGCGCTGTCTAGCATTGTCTGTGCCCACTATCCGTTTTTCAGCTGTGTCCTCAGTATCCTTGGCATGTTTGATTACTTTAATACTGGCTACCTTCTTTCTTGGAAATTGTAATTTTTTACTTTGAGCAGGTTCCTTGTCTTTGGAATTGGCGTGCTCTTCCCTTTGTTCTGACCGTCCTCTTCTTTCCGATTTCTGCGAAAAAGATCGAGAGGGACGTGTATCAATATCTTGATATCTATCAGGCTTTTTCAAATTATCCCTATTTCTAAGGTTGTATCTTTTTTCAGAGGGCTCCCTTTGGTGAGACTGGTGTTCTCGGCACGGAGCTTTTTTTCTCCGCTGAGGAGACCTTCCTCTGGACTGGAAACCTTTTTCTTTGGGAGTGGATTGTTTATTTACATCCCAGCTCTTTTTAGGAGTGTTTAGATTATTTTTAATAAATATTGTTTCAGGATTTTCAAGTAGTTGGGGTTTTACTGGTTTCCCACCCAAACTATCTCTACCTAGTTCTTCATAGCATTTTTCTATGATTCTGGCAAGCTCAATTGGTTGATCTGTTATATCTGTTTCTTCAAATTTTTGGCGGATCACCACAGATGCTGCTTCTCCTTTTATGTTGGCTAATAATATAGCCAAGACCTGCTTGAAGTCTTTCAGTAATTTCATACCAAGAGTTAATGCAGGTTCTGGACCGTATTCATTCTGAATTTGTTTTAGCACATCTGGTATTACCGCCAGAGATGGAACACCATGTGTTTTGTGTAAATGGAAGCAAAGACTGTGCCCCAAGTGTCACAGTCCTCCACGTGTGGTGCAACCCCCATTGGAAGGCAGATAGTCAGAATTCTGTTTTTCTCAATAGGGGTAGTATTCGGGAATACTGCCTCTATTTGAGTTATTTTCTGTGCTAGACAGAATGGAATTTGTTCCCGTTTTGCGGGTGTTTTTCCTAGACATGATTGTATGTTCTGTGGTGTAATTTTATTTGTGTTCCCCTGATGAGGGGTCAGCTGTGGAATATTAACAGCTGGTTGGACTGTTGCAGTCCGCATTACATATTGGACTAACTGTCTGTGAATTTTAATTAGTAATTTTAGCTGTGCTAAAAGTTCTTTGTCTGACATTTTTTCGATGTCAGGATGTGGTGTGTAGCTGGCTAGAACCGGCCACGTTGCTCCTGGTCTACCTAGTGGACCGAGCCTGGTGATGTGATCATTATGTTTTAGGGCGCCTTTAAACCAGAGCAGGTGCTCTTGGTAATTTAGTGGTATTTCAATATCCTCGAAAGGTGTATATTCTTCCAGTGGTTCCTCTATTTTGTAATAGTGGAATTCGTGTGTTGTAGCGTTTGCAGCTGGAAAGTTTATCCATGAATAGAATACCTCTGTCGGCCGATATTTGTGTGCCTCTATCACGAAAATGACTGTACCACCTTGTGATGTCAGTCCGTTTTCTATAAGTTTTAAAGTTATAGTTTTTCTTATGTTGACCGGAATGAGGATAGCATTTCGGTCATTCTGTTGGAGACTCGTGTCATCCTCCATTAGTTGGGCTGCTAATCTAGCTGCTTCCCTTTCGTCTTCACTATCTGGCATTTTACTGTCAGAAATGTTTTTTGTTGCAGATCAGGTTTCAAGGAGACAAAAGATTAGGTGCACAATATTTTTGTAACGCTGTATCCTTCAACGTTGACTAAACCAAAAAACTCTACATAGGAATCTCTTCCTACTAAGTTCCGGCGAATTTTAACCTTTCACCCACTCCAGATCTATTGGAGTATTTACAGGAGAAAGGGTCTATGTGAAACAGCACGACTGAGTTACTCTAACGTCTTGCGTTAGTTTTATTGCCTTACGAAACGTTGGGCGCCATGTAGTGTAGTTCCTATTTTCCCAATAGGCTCTGCGCATTGGAATAACATAAACAGCAGTTTAGACGTAGGACTGAGGTCTTCTAGGTCTCTACTGACTATGTTAGAGTTAATTTAGCTTTGCGCCAGCTAGCTCAGAGGTCACTGGAAACTTTCTTGAATGAATAGGAAGTGATCAGCTTCCCTGGCTCAGACAAGAAGGGATTCAGCTCCGCCAACCGCATAAACATGACAACTTTGCTCCCTCAGAATAAGAGTCAATCTCTAGAGTCGTGTGAAACAATAGACAGCTATTTCACTCAGTCAGATGTGCATATTTAATTTCACCAGGGTGCAGAGAATAGAGAGACGGGCATTTTCAATAAAAGGTATTATTTATTGAGCAGTCTTCCTTCTAATGCAAGGGAAATGAATTGCCACAATTGCAATACTTAATGTAAAGTAAAGTACGTACAGTAAACGGAGTATTATGAAATAATACTGTAAAAGCATTGATATGGTTTCTTAGTCATAAGACACTTTAAAATGGATAAAATATATATACATATATACATAGGCTTCGTGCTCAACTGGTGCTTTTAAACTAAGCCTACCCCGGTGTACCTGACCCAAGCCTAATACGTGGGAAGGAGTAAGTAAGTAGCAGTTTAAGTTAAGTAGGTTTGTTGCCAAGGATCTGTTCAAGACTTCTCTCCAAGGGTTTTTGTCAGCACTGTACCTTGGCCTCGGCAGGAGAAAAGACAGCGTCTTTCTCAGCGCGTCAAAGAGGAGGGGCAGCATCCGTGGGCTTCTCGCTTCTGCTGGGCTCTCGGAAAGTAGATTAGCTGCTCTGCTCCAGAACCACCACTGTGTGTTTGCTTAAGGCAACTTTGGTATATTTATACCTGAAAGGTGCCGAGTTTGACATAAGGTTTGGACATAAGACGTCAATAAAGATGTCACTAAGAACTGGCCGTTCTTACAGTGCTCGCAGGAGTTCTATTACAAATCAAAACAAAGCAAGCAGGGCTTTCCAAGGTTGCTGGAGGTTTGGTGTGTCGAAAGAACTCGGTGTGCTCTCTAGGAATCCAAGGAAGTAGCTTTTGCCGTGCCTTGGACTGCAAGGGCGATTTACTGAAATATGGATCTGATTTTTATGCCATTATAGGGATATTATTGATTATAGCCGTATAGGGGCATAAAGTCACAATATTGAATCGGGTTCCTAGATAAAACACATCAAGCAGAATAAAGTGCAAAATGACTAAACCGTCCTTCCTGAGGTACAATATACATTTAGCAGCACATGTCCGAACAGTCTAAGAATGTTTATCAGTGCATTCTTCTAACAATACATGTGCAAATTCGCAATATATAGTGCTATAAGTGATGGAGGTACTCGATTTCAGACCCATATGCATAAATTAGCTATGTTAAAACAATTTGATCAAGTGAAGAACCGTCAATAAAGTGCATCATGAATTGAGTTCATACGATAATTGATTTCCGTGCAGATATACATTTTAAAATATAAGTGGCCACATGGAAACATACATCTGGGGTCTCTAAATTAAACATCAGTTGCATCGCTTTTTTGTACTACGCATATTATATTTTAAAAAGATGGGTTTCAGATAAAATTTCCAAAAAGAAGTATAAAAGTTATAAAATAGCATAAAATGACAACCACTCTGTTTAGATTTACCATCACATGGACATAAACACGTCCCGGGTTTCTTAATTGTAGGGAATGCCACTAGATGGTGCACAATTTCCAACCGCAAACGGATTAGTACAAAACGGTGGGAACTGGTGCTAACAACGGTAAGGTAGGTTTGAAAGCCTTCATTGATGTTATATTCCAAATAAAGGTTAAACGTACTTTGTATTACATATCTGCTCATTCTGGTCCCGTCTGTGTATTTAAGGAATGTGATTTTAAGCTCCTTCTTAGACAACACTGACCCCGTTGTAGAATCTTTAAAGATGTTACAGCCATACAGCGTCTTATACCAGTGTTGTATATGGCATAACCAGGGAATGTTTGTGCAGCGGTCGAGCTTTAAACAATCATTAATCACGTCCTGGGTAAATTTTGTCTCTTCTTTTGCCCAGATTGAACGCCATAGAGACAAGGGGCCTAAAGCAATTAAGTCATTAACGTGGTTTATGCCAAGTTCCCTGTGTACTATCTCAGTTGAGGCCGTAGCCGGGACACAAAGTAATCGTTTCAAGAACGCATTCTCCTCACGCTGAATCAAGTTAGCACTCTGGGCATGATATCCCCATATCCCGGCCCGTATAGAGCTGATGTTACACATCTTGAGTTATATATTGACAACATCTCATGAATTCTGCGACCCCCTAATTTAGCAGCAAATCTAAAAACACAACTTGTATTCCTAGCCATTTTAAAATGGACACTGTCTTGTTCATTGGCCCATCTCCCATCTCCTGAAAAAGTAATGCCTAGGTAACAGAAACTCCTAATGGATTCTAGTTTCTCCCCATCTAAAAAAAAGGACCTACATTTTCTTGGTTTCTTGCCACATGTCATTGTGAAAGTCTTTCCTTTAATAATTTTCAACTTCCTACATTCAGTGAATGTGTACAACCTATTAATCAATTGTTGCAATCCATTTTGGGTCCTGGAGAGAAGAACCGCGTCATCCGCATATAAGAGGATTGGAATTGGGTTACCATTAATAATAGGTGCATCTGCATCAGGTGTCTTAAAATTTGGTCTACTTGATTTATAAAAAGAGAAAACAGAAGTGGGGCAAGTACACATCCTTGTCGGATACCTCTATTAATTTTAAAGAAGGGGGTGCACTCTCCATCTGATCTAAATCTGACTTTACTGGACAGGTTGGCATACAACCTGGCCAGGAGGTGGATGATTTCAATTGGGGCACCCATTGCCAGCAAAACAGGCCAGAGCAGTGCGTGTTCCACCAGGTCGAATGCTGAACTCAAGTCAGCAAAGCACAAGAATAGAGTACCATCTTTAGCTTTAGTGTACTTGCTGACTATAAGTTCCAGGTTCACGCACTGCTCCATTGTTCCCATCCCCTTACGGAACCCGTACTGCACTGGGGATAAGATGTTATTTTCCTCGACCCAGGCTTCCAGTCTCACTAATAGAACTCGACTGAGGATTTTAACTGACGAGTCCAGGAGTGAGATAGGGCGGTAATTTCGTGCTTCTGACCTGGAACCTTTTTTATAGAGCGGCACAATAATTGACTGTCCCCATGTTATTGGAAGCGTATCATCTATGGCCCCGTTAAAGTAACGTGTCAATATTGGGGCCCATAGAGTCATTTCATATTTGTAAAAGTCCATGGGCACCCCATCAGGCCCAGGGGCGTTGCCACCCTTACTATTTCTGATTGCCTCTGTAACCTCATTTAATGTCACAGATAACTGCTTTTTCTGCCATTTAGAACATGGTACTGTGTCTACAGTTAAAATTGGCCCATCTGGATTAAAGTCAGAGTTAAAAATCCCAGTGAAATGGGCGATCCATGCGCGGCAACTGACATGAGAACTAATTTCAGGGATGTTATCATTCTTTAGAAAGGGGCTATTTACAGTTTCCCAGAATAATTTATGATCTTTTGTTTCTGCAGCCATATCCAATTTCATCCATGCTTCATTCAATGAACGGAGTGAACTATCGTGTTATCTGTAAGGGGTAACAATTTTCTATAAGAGAGACTGTGGTCCTGCTTACACCGGACAGGAGACCTGCGATATTACATACTATATTGTACTAATGTTTTCATTTACAATTATCCTCTTTATTTAAATATCCAGTGTCCAACAATGTGCTCCCAATAGACTCTAGCTCGATATGAATCACCCACCGGGTGCGTAGCACAACACATAGTGTTTTGGTTTTGGGTTGAATATACAGACAAGGGTTCGAACCACCAGTGTTTTAGCTCAGCCAGGTTGTAGTATGCTGATATTATATCAATTTTTGTGATAGTTTTTCGCATTTACCCGTACTATTATCATAGAGATGTTTCCATTGGAGTAGCATATTATAAAGAGAACTAGCGGGCAACACACGAGGTTGAATCGAGCAAAGTATTTCGTTTCGTCTCATCATCACGTGAGCGGAACAATAGCGTATAGGAAGAGCCGTGTTCAGTAACTATGACAACTGTCCGTTATGGAGGTGTAGTGAACGTCGACTGAGACGCCAAGTACACGCGAAACAGGTTAGTTATTAGAAACCTTAACTGAATAAACCTCTTTGGTTTTAGAATCTATACCAAAAGAATAGACCCCTAATAGGACTAAATACTTATATTGGCGCCTGAATACTTTGTGTTTTACAGATTTTGACGCAACTACAAAGAACAGTGACACGTAAGTGTACATAGGTGATAGCACATTGAGAGCACACACACAGAGTCAGTTTATGAAATGTATGATGGGACTTTGAAAGGTATGTGATGTTTTTGAACTAACTTGTAGATCTCACGCTGGATCATTAATCTAATTTGGTTATTATTTGATTTTTCATAGTATGGATTCCCTGATGAAGGGCGATTTGGCTCGCCCGAAATGCATTGGAATGTTAATGAATCCTTGTCATTGATGTGGAAATGATGTGGAAATGATGATGAAATCGTTGTGAAACATTCATGAAACAAGCATAAAGTAAACAATTAAATTTAAAAACAATAAACAAAAACGGTTTTCACCAATGAACATAAATGTGTGGAATCCTCTGACTCAAAGGGAGGAGAATTAGGTGTGCCCAAGGGGATATCCGTAATGGTTCATTAGGGATACGTCTCACAAGCTATTTACAGTTTCCCAGAATAATTTATGATCTTTTGTTTCTGCAGCCATATCCAATTTCATCCATGCTTCATTCTGCAGCTCTTTTTTTCTGGTTGCTAAGGCAGTCTTATAATTAAGGCGCTCTTCTCTAATTTTGTCTGTATCTCTGGGCTTAACATCTAGCGCTTTTTTTAGCTTTTTTAGTGACTGGGCACAATGCTTATCAAACCACACAGCTTTGATTCTCCTCGGCTTTCTATTTCTTGCTACAAGGGAGTTCTCAAATGTTTTAGTTATTTGCAGAAAGTTAGAAAGTAAAATGGACGGGATCACATAAGGTGCTAAACATTAGCCTACCTCACTACTGCATTTGAGAATTATATCCACCATAAATTGTGTCTATTTTGATCCACTATATCCTCATACCATTTGGTCTCTCAGCCGAGATCCCTTGAATAGGTCTTCCATACACGTTTGTTTTAGGGCCCCAACCCATTAATTCCATCGTAATGCTGTTATGATCACTCACTGGCTGTTCTATTACCCAGACATTAGAATAAACAGATCCGTTAGATATCAGGATATGGTCAATATTTGAATGGGCATCTCTCCCTCTAAATGTTGGGCACTTCTCGTTATTTTTATTCTTTGTACATTCTAGTAGCTCCAGATCTAATTTGGCTACTAGAGTGTTCAGTGGACTTCCGTAGTTAGTGTGTGGAAAATGATTAAAGATTGTGCTATCACCACCAGAGTATTCCTCACAATGTCCACAAATCCCCTTCTGGGCATGCCTACATGCTTTAATATTAAAAATCTCCTACCCAGAGTATTACTGGGCGGTTACTTGATAACACAAGTGTTTCTTCTATTGCCCGCTCTACGTCCAATACAATCATACCCCGGTTGGGACCGACAATATTGTTATAGAAGTTGACTATAACTAGATCCCTACATTTACTATGTACCAGACGTAAAACTGATGCATGCTGACCCACCTCCACGTATCCACCAGGGCTGAACTCCGTTAGGGTAGTGGATACTAGACTCAATAAACCACCCTTTGCTCTACCTGCCTGGGATGCTACTGCATTCACACTATAGGTAGAGTAACTTTCAACTTGAATTTGTGCACTATGCCACGTCTCTTGTAGACAAATTATGTCGTAACCCTGCGTGATGAAATTATCCCAGAACGGAGTGGTTACTTTAGCAGCAATTCCCGCTATATTCCAGGTAATAACCTTTAAAAAGTCAACAGGGTTGCCTTGTAAAACATCAGGATGATCAATCAATTGCCGTGTTTCTAGACTCATATTCAAATTTCTGTCTGTAATGGTGTTTACATTGGGCATGATTATATCATCGTTTTTACAGTGGTCAGTATTAGTCATATTTAACATGATGTCACATTCTGCCCCAATTTTACCCCATAGCCCCTGTTGGGTTGTGGCTATTCCATCAGGTACAGCAGTTTCAGAATGCAAAACCATAGATGATTCCTTCAGTCAGTCATTCTCCTCTAGTGAACTAAGCACCTGAAATCTGTTGGAGGTCGGGATTGTGAAATTGTCCCATGTATTGTACAATGGTGCTTGTTCGTAGGCTACATTGAAATGATTAAGATGTACAGCCCTAGGGTGATTAAAATTCTGCATTGTGACTTGTCTTCCTAACTGCTTCCTGTAGAAATAGTCAAGGGGAAGCAGGGTAGTATTATATTCGTGATTAGACGGTATAGGCGCATTCAAAATCGAGTCTCTAGCCCATTCGGTAACCCTGAAGTTTATAACTATACAGTCCCCATTTATCTCCTTTTTGCTTGGTCCCACCCATCCTACTCTCTGCGTGGAAATAATCTGATTTGCCCCTCGTGTTGGAAATCCACCGTTTTTGGCAAGCCAGTACAGGGTTTTGTTTTTCAAGGTTTCCTGATTTTCGAATTGGGTGGGCTTCAGTTTAGGGACATTAGCAAGGATAGCTACATATGGTCTACATTCTGGTGGGAGGTTAATCGTAGCAGGGATGATATTATTAATGTGGCGCCTTGGTGCTGGCAAATTCTTGTTGTTGTGAATGGGGCCACCTGTCTCCCTTTGTCCCACATCGGCTTTCTGGCCCGTTGTTATATTTGGGGCAATGGAGGGTAGCTTTTTCGGTTCGCTTACGGTTGCTACCGCGATTGCTACCGGGGTTGGGATACTAGGTACTCTAGTTGCACTCCTTGGCGTATTATTGCTGGGTTTCCCATTTGGTGCGTTAATTGCAGATAACTTGACTTGTGTGCCAAGATGTTCTAATAAATCTAAATTGGCTATACCCAGTTTTTCCAAATTCTCCACTTTTTCACTTAGGGACTTTAACCTTTCGGCCACTGGTGCAATGTGGAATTTTATCATGCTCTCTAGTTGTTGTGCCAGTCCCTCTGTATTAGTCAGGGTTAGATTTTGCTGAGTGGTTATATGATTTTCCTTTGAGCGTTTCCTTCCGCTCTGCTGCAGTGTCTCCCCCCCCTTCCATTATCTAATGGTGTTTGGATTACTTTCTTTCTTTTGTATCTATATCTTTTGCCCAGCCTATTAACAACCAACAGTTTTCTACTATGAGCGAGTTTATATTTAGGCCGGTTAGACCCATGATCGCTCACACTACTTAACAGACTGGTGTTAGATGAATCAGCTATGGGGATAATGTTGTTAATGCCACAGCCATCTGTCTCCACTGTAACATTAGGCACATCATTCACTATTAAAGGCTGGGGTATCTCACTTGTTAACAGGGTCGGAGTTAGTGACAATCTACTCTCCCTGGCAGCAAACATAGTAGGTTCTAATGGTTGCGGTGCATCACCTTGATTCGACTCGTTCCCTGGCAGACCTGCATAGGATTGTAATAACATGGAGTCATGTGATAAAGTTGTTACATTTGAGGTATTTGCAGGTGAATTTATTACTTGTGGCGATTGGGTTATAAGGCATATGCTGGGTGGTAGAGATAGCCGTCTCTCAGTACTTTCAATCGCATTGACAACGACCCCAATTGTTTGCTGCAACATTCTATCAATTGCGGTTAGGGTGGGTAGTGGGGTTGGCGCCAATGTTAATTTCCTAGTTGCTGATCGTGTATGCATAGGGGTCTTTTTGGCCGTGGCCCTGCTTTTGGCCTCCATCAGTGCTATAGTTGGCCACTACCAGTTTATACTGAATCTTGGGGATGGTTACCTTTGTCGGTGCGATGACAGAGCCAAGGGGGGTGGCCCAGCCCAGTCTCTTTCGGTCTCTGAGGGCCTCAGAGGGCCCGCCCTTTGCCCAGGCATCGCCCGGGGTGTACCACGCGCGTCCTCGCGGGACAAGGAAGCGAGCGTAGCTTTATGCGCCTCCTGGTGCAGTGTGATGAGGGGGGAGGCGTCCTGGCATCGAGGCTGCTGGGGGCTGTAGTCCAGGTGTTGTCCTGACCGGCGGAGCCAAGCCCGGCCAGTCAGGAAGTGCAGGCGATGGTTTTCGGTGGAGCAAAGCCCGGCCGCCTCACAGAGACAGGAGACTAACAACACGCCTCAACGGAGCAGAGGTAGGCTCAGCCGGCGTGGAAACACTCCCCAGAACTGCCACCAGGTCCTGGGCAGCGAGCATAGCTTTATGAGCCTCCTGGCGCTGTGTGATGAGGGGGTAGGAGTCCTGGCGTCGAGGCTGCTGGGGGCTGTAGTCCAGGTGTTGTCCTGACCGGCGGAGACAAGCCCGGCCAGTCAGGAAGTGCAGGCGATGGTTTTCGGCGGAGCAAAGCCCGGCCGCCCCACGGAGACAGGAGTCAAAAATATTGATTTGCATATATATCGGGTCATAAATATCGTGCTTCTGGAATACCGACAAACACTTTTTCGTGGTCAAGAATATCGATTTTAGGTAAGTCTTTATTATCCGTTGGAAAAATATAGTTGTTAAAAATATCTATTTTTTTTATCAATGTTATGTTTGTTAGTATATATTTTATATGTATGTGATGTATGTTTTTTGTTTAAGGATTGTTTGTATTTTAATTATATGTGTTAAAATTTTAGTAGTTATTAAAAAATGATTTAAATTTTGCGTTTTTAGTCTCGTAGCGGGTTGTGGGTTTATAGGGAAATAGGGTGGGAAGCAATTCAATTATATGGAATGTATTGAATACTTTTTATTTATTCATATTTGTTTAGTTTGAATGTTATGGTGTTAAAGGTGTAAAGTGATTTATTATAAATTAATTATCAATTTGTTGTTAATTAATTTTAATTAAATAATTGGCACTTAATTATGGTAATTGTGTTATTAATTTTAGGTGTGTGTTGTAGTGGTAATAGGTGTAGATGATGGTAAGGGTGGGAAGTAATTTAACTTTAATTGATGAACTAATAATTAGTTAATTAATTTTAGTTATTTAATTGGTAAATAATTATTGTAATTGTGGAATTATTTTAAGTGTGTGTTGTGGTTCATTTAAAATAATTTATTAGTAAATAATGATGGTAAATGTGTAATTAATTTTAGGTGTGTGTTGTGGATATTATAGTGTAAAAGCATGTGCACTCAATGAATGTTTATTTTTTTTAATAATAATGTTTTTATTGGTGTGGTGTTTGAGGGTAGTAAACAAAATAAATACATTTATGTTTTAAATACGTTTTTGTGTTAATATTTGCTCCTTTTAAATAATTATTGTTTATAAATGTATTTATTCATGTGTTTTCTATAATATTTGCAGCTTTTTGCTACATGTAATTAATATCATAATGTGTGTTCTTTTTATATGTTTAATATATTTAATCGTATAGTTTTTAAATAATATTTATTTTTATGATTTGAAAAAGAATTCAATTGATCAAATGTTGTTAGTAATTTTCATTTCTCTGCTATCCAACACTTTCCCTAATGTTGCACTCACTGGAGAGGGAATAGTATTTTTTACCCCTCCCCTATCCAACACTTTCCCTACTGTTGCACTGTTTGGAGTGGGTTTTAGTAATTGTTGCCCCTCCACTATCCAACACGCTCCCTACTGTTGCACTCACTGGAGTGGGAACAGTAATTTATACCCCTCTGCTATCCAATACTTTCCCTACTGTTGTATTCACTGGAGTGGGAATAGTAATTTTTGCCCATCCGCTATCCAATAATTTTCCTACTGTTGCACTCACTGGAGTGGTAATAGTAATTTTTGCCCCAACTCTATCTAACACTATCACTATTGTTGCACTCACTGGAGTGGGAATAGTAATTTTCACCCCTCCACTTTTCAATCATTTCCCTACAGTTGCACTCACCGGAGTTGGAATAGTAAATGTAATTCCTCTGCCATCCAACACTTACCCTACTTTTGCACTCACTGGAGTGGGAATAGTAGTTTTTACCCCACCCCTATCCAACACTTTCCCTACTGTTGCACTGTTTGGAGTAGGGTATAGTAATTGTTGCCCCTTCGCTATCCAACACGTTCCCTACTGTTGCACTCACTGGAGTGGGAACAGTAATTTTTACAGCTCGGCAATCCAAAACTCTCCCTACTGTTGCACTCACTGGAGTGGGAATAGTAATTTTTACCCCTCCGCTATCCAATAATTTTCCTACTGTTGCACTCATTGGCGTGGGAATAGTAATTTTTGCCCCAATTCTATCTAATACTATCACTATTGTTGCACTCACTGGAGTGGGAATAGTCATTTTCACCCCTCCGCTTTTCAATAATTTCTCTACAGTTGCACTCACTGGAGTTGGAATAGTAAATTAATTCCTCTGCTATCCAACACTTACCCTACTTTTGCACTCACTGGAGTGGAAATAGTAGTTTTTACCCCTCCCCTATCCAACACTTTCCCTACTGTTGCACTGTTTGGAGTGGGTTATAGTAATTGTTGCCCCTTCGCTATCCAACACTTTCTCTACTGTTGCAGTCACTGGAGTGGAAATAGTAATTTTTACACCTCCACTATCCAAAATTTTCCCTACTGTTGCACTCACTGGAATTTGAATGGTAAATGTAATTCCTCCGCTATCCAACACTTACCCTACTTTTGCACTCACCGCAGTGGGAAAAGTAATTTCTGCCCCTCCACTATCCAACATTCTCCCTACTGTTGCTTTAACTGGAGTGGGAATAGTAATTTTTACCCCTCCGCTATCCAACACTTTCCCTACTGTTGCACTCACTGGAGTTGGAATAGTAAATATAATTTCTCTGTTATCTAACACTTACCCTACATTGCACTTACTGGAGTGGGAATAGTACATGTTATCCCTTCACTATCCAGAACTTTCCCTACTGTAGCACTCTTTAGAGTCGGAATAGTAATTTCTTTCTCTCTGCTATCCTACACTTTCCCTATTTTTGCTCTTACTGGAGTGGGAGTATATATTTTTACCCTTCCTCTATCCAACACTTTCCTTATCGTTGCACTCACTGGAGTTGGAATAGTAAATGTATTTATTGTGGTATCCAACATTTTCACTGTTGGTGCATATTGTATTGCAAAATATGAGTTTTCATTTTTGGAAATATTTTAATGTTTTAATTTGTTATGGATTATTTTTTATTTTCCATAATTGATATATATATATATATCTATTGTTTTTATGTAATTTTAAAGTTTAAAAATTAAATAAAGATAATAGTTATTAAACAATTTTAAATTGAATATATGTATAAATTATTATGTTTATGTTTATATTTTTTATTTAAGTTTATTTTTTATATTTAGGTAAAATGTATATTAAAAGTAATTTATTAAAAATAAATATTAATATTATTAGAACATTGGAATGTTGGGAGCTCCATTGAAAACAATGGAGTGCTCCAGGCTTATAATGGCTGGTATAAGCCTGGAGCTCCAAAATTCCAATGTTTCTTTGTTCACAGCTCTGGCTGTGAACAAAGGCTTCAAGGAGTCTGAGGGGATTCCAATCCCCTCATGCTCCCATAAGGCTTTGTTATTTTTTGTTAGAACATTCTACCCTCTAGTGGCAGAATGTTCTAATAGCCTTATAGCCCCTCGTAGCTGGGCTATAACGGCTATTAGAACATCGAAATGTTGAGAGCTCCATTGACAGTAATGGAGTGCTCTGGGCTTATAATGGCTGGTATAAGCCTGGAGCTCCAACATTCCAATGTTTCTTTGTTCACACTCTGGCTGTGAACAAAGTCTTCAGGGAGCCTGAGGGGAGTCCAATCACCTCACGCTCCCATAGGGCTTTGTTTTTTTTATTAGAATATTCTGCCCTGTAGTGGCAGAATGTTCTAATAGCCTTATAGCCCTTCGTAGCTGGGTTATACGGCTATTAAAGTCCCTCTCCCTTGTTAAAGGCCCTCGCCTTCGGCTCGGCCCTTTAACGCTGGAGAGGGCTTTTAATAGCCGGTATAGCCCTCTACGGCGGGCTATAAGGCTATAATATATAAAATGTATGTAATAGGTATTTTTAAATCGATATTTTTTATACTTATATTTTGTACTTCGATATTTTTGATTCCATTTTTTAGTACTTACCTGTTAAGGTATGGGAGTCGATACTTTTGTTGTCGATCTTTTTTTAAATTTAGAACATCAATCCTTTTAGCATTGATATTCTATCAGTGATCCCTGCTCTTCATCAGGTGTAGTTTGTCATTTTCTGTTTTTATTGTGATTCAAGTTTAATCTATGCCTCTGTGTGGCGTTTCCACCCATGCTGCACAATCTGAGATTCCAACATCTTGTCTGATCTTGCATAAATTAAACAAAATATTGTAAAGCATCCTTAAACACAGCTTCTGAGTACCTGCACACCAAGATAAAGCATCAACAGTTCTCCATCTAATAAGCTTAATAACAACTATTAACCCCATCCTTTATGCTATTCTAGATAATGGACTTTCTATTGTTGAGACAGTGTTTGCCTCCTTTGAGAAACCCAATGTGGACATCTGCTATAACTTGTGTATTTTGTTAAATAAATCAGCTATCATATCTTTGATTTGTGCCTCATACATTTCCTGGACATAAAGAAAACCTCATTATATGACAGTTCATCAGTAGCTGTGGGTGTGTCAATAGGTAGGTCAAGACCTTCTGTCATGCACTTCTCAGAGGTCAAGTCCTGGCTGGTTGTGGCAAGTGATCATTTCTAGAAGGTGGAGGAAGAGGTTTTTGTTTGGAGCACCTCCATCATTATTCTTCCTTCTTCACCATCTGCTTGTGCCTGGCTACTATTTGTTCTCCGGGAGGCACATTTCTTTGGGTTCCCCTTGTGGGTTTCATAGTTCTGAGAAGTACAAAGTAGATGTTTTATTTTATATGCTTTCATACAACCAGTCCACTGTTTTCCCCAGTTTATCAAAATAAGTGCTTCCTTTTCTTATCTTAAGTCTGGCTGGACACAACAGCATACACTTGATTCCTGCTTGGAAAGGCATTGCTTTACCATTATAAATGATGCCCTGTGGAATTGAACTGAGGCTGTATAGTCAATGTAAATTTAAACAGCATGGTTTTCAACCTGTATGCCTCCAGGTTCGCAGGTTTTATTTGAGATTGTGCTCTGTCCTTGAAGTGGAGAGGAGCCACTAATGGTCAGGGAATAGCTTCAATAATATGCTCAATGCAGTGCAGAAAATGTATAGAGGTTTGAGGGGCCACTTTTAACATCAGCCGATGTACCATGTTTGTTACAATATCTGATCTTTCAGTCCCTTCAGATAAGCCTTCTACTTCAATTGTCAGGATTCCTGCCACAGCTCACCTCTCCTGACTTCCACAATATAGCGGCATGACTCACATCATTCCTACTAACACTTATGAATGAACAAATGTCTTGTACCCTGACTTTTGAACATTTTACATGTTGTTGGTAATAGCTAGCTGCAGCTGGTGTTCCCAGGTTTGTTTGAAAAGACTCTATAGCTTTTACAAATATTTTACCATGCATATGCAAGGTCAGGTTTTGGTGCCACAGAAACATCCAGAACATCCAGAAAATCCACCAGAATAAGCATCAAGTAACTGGCATAAATGACCTCAACGTGAACCTTCCGGAAGACAGTCTTATCAAATGAATCATCTGCACCTTTTCCTTGCTATAGGCAATTAGAACGCAACCTTTGTGAACATTCTATAGCACCTTCTAGAAGGCAGCCTCATCAAGTAAATTAGTTTCACCTGCCACTTACCTGTTTTCCGGCTTCCAGAACTCTGTCTTGCCAGGTCAGCTGCCTTGTTCCTCTACTTTGACCTCACTGAAAAATACATCCCACATCAATCTTGCATCTGGATGGAAAAACAAGAAGATAAGGAGAGACATATCAACAGCCTTGATTTTGCTACGTGCTGAGCTCAGTCGCAACATAGTGCTTTGTTCAACCTATACATTCTGTTGGCAGGGCTCTGCCAGAAAGGACCAGGATGAGGCTAACCAATCCAAATTAGCTTGTGGGTTTGATGCTGGAATCATACTCACTACAGTATAAAAACTTTGATGAAGGAACCTCTACATTCTAACTGAAAACAACTAACAACAAAGCTAGAAGTTGGTTGAGGTTTAAAAAACATTTGTGAGGTGATACCTTAAAAGATATAGCTAATACTAGACTAAAACCTTATTATTTGTTTGTTCATAGATAAAATATCTGCCTGTACCTTTAATCAGACTGGTGTGAATGCCTGCTGCATTTTTGCCATTGAGTAGACAACCCTCAGCATATTTTAACTCCACATGCTCTCCCCATCCTAACCCCCTCCCCCCTGGAATTTGCCACCAGAGCAGTGTCTCCTTTAACCCAAGGGCAAGTCTCAAGAGGATTCGGGAACTAGCATTACTTCCCCATTGGAATCACTTGGGATCCAGGTAGGTGGCGTATTACAACAATATTGTTCCTACAGGATTGGCCTTCACCATCCTAAGCGCTGTACTCCAAGTATCTAATCCTTTCTGTTGGTTACGAAGGATGGATTGTGATTGTGTTCTGTTTGGCTGGAGCTCGGCTATTCTATCTTCATTACATCTCAGCCTTTTGGAAAGTTTCTTATGGATATCTTGAAGTAGGCCAATGTCTATGATGTCAGTATCAATCCTATTGCTCAAAATTTCTTATGTTGCTTCCAAAATGTTGTCAAATCTACTTCCATCAAAAGCTGGAAGTGATGCCCCTTCTCCTTTCTGGTCACTCTCCTGCCTTGACATTGATGTCTTGTCCCACACCTTCGATTGCGTCTTGAACTGTGTTCAATTTCTCCATTTTGCTGTTGTTGTTCGTGGTAAGTAAGTTCATATTTTCAAATATTTCTGGATCAAGGGCCATGGCTTCTATAATATTTTGATCAGAATCATTTGGATAAACTTTGGGGTGGCTTCCCACAATACTGATTGATTTTCTGGCCAGTCAAAGAAGTATCACAGTTTAATTTGTCTTCCTTTATCATTTCACCATCTTGTTATTGTAAAGGAGTATGACATGATTCTTTGTCTTTCGTGGTGTACACCACATTTGCTGTCAGGGATAATTAAGGCCTCAACACAGCTATCATGCTCAAATCTCAATTGCAGAGGTGTCCTACCCCACAGCTCTCCCCACGAGAGACTCTCATTGATTGCTTTTCTTCCCCTGGTGGTTCCTCTTCGGTGATGGCTTTTGGCACTAACTTCTTGTATCTCTTCCCTTACTCATCTATCAGCACCCACCTCCAAATAGCTTCTGGGTGCTTCAGTTTTTCGTAGATCCCTGCATATCAAGTCTCATGTCTCCTTGGGTGCTAAATTCAGTCCTAGTGCTCTTTGTATTTTGTTTTCTGGCATTCTGAGAGAGCTCCATCACGCTTCCACACTTTTTTTACCGAGGTGTCAAGTCTGTACCCTGTCCAGTGGTGCGCTGCTCATCCCCTGTGCTATTCTGGCAGCCTACATATTCCTTGTCATCTTTGAGGGGTTGTACAGTTGCAAGGAATAGTTAGGGCTTTAAGTTGGCTGGTTCCTGCCGGTGCTCAGCACTGGCTGTTCTAAAAAGCATGTTTTGAAACAGGTCTCTTTCGGGCTCTCCCTTTTTGACGGCAGACTTGGGGCAGAACCCTCCATTTTGTGTGACTCCAGTGTTCGCTGGAATGTCTGCTCTGATCCCGCTGTTTGAATACCCCCCTAGTGCAGCCACCCTCCCCCCCCAACCCCGAGAGCCCACAACGGGCTCCTAAAGCCATTCACCGCATGCCTTTCCATGATGGAGTCTCCGCCATGGAAAGGCTTACTTGCCTCAGGCATCCTAATTTGGATGGCGGTGCCTGCAAGGCGCCGCAACCATATTGTGTGCCTTTTCCGCCCGGCCGTCAGCCATACTACTATGGCGGGGGTGAAACAGGGACATTTGGCGGGCGGATCACCACCACCGCCTCAGCAGTGGCGATCTCCCTGCAATCCTAATAGGCCCCTTACTTCTTTGCTACTTTCCACAATAGAGGTTTTGATTCTGGGGCAGGCCAGGACCACAAACAAGCATATGCTATTACATTGGCTGTTAACCCTTTGTTGCACATTATTCCTAAAAGTCACGACTTTCTTCAAGACTTTAAGGGGCAGATTTATGTCGGTCTTGCGCCACGTTTAAGCCGCCGTTGCGTCACGCAAACGCGGCGTAAATGTGGCGCATCCCTGCGACCCATTTACAACGTGATGCATCTAGGCAGATGCATCATGTTGTAAAGCCCTGTGCCACATGCGGGCATTCTGGCGCAGGGTGGGCGTTCCGGGGCAGGTGCGCCTGGCAAAAGTGACTATGTGAAATCTACAAGATTTCACGCAGGCCCTTTTAAGCCAATGCTGCGTCAAAACCCTGCGCCTGCTTGAAGCAGACGTAAGTCTTGACGCATCATTGGACAGGTAGGGCCCCCCCAGAGCATTGCTGCAGCTGCTTCGCGCTTGCGACGCAACTCCAGCAATGCGCCGCTTTTACGGCACAGATGCGTCACGCATCTGTGCCGTATTTGCCCCATGGTGCATTGTAAATGCGGCGCACCATGGGTGGCGGAGCTGTGGCGCACAATAACTGGCGCATCCCTGGGGATGCGCCAGTTATTGTAAATCTGCCCCAATAGATGGGTGGTGGAATATGGTCAAAAATTAGGTCTATATTTGTTTATTGCAGTTGTATATGGTGCAAAGATGATGAGCGGACCTGCAGTGTTATAATTGGGCAAGGGGACCTCTACTAGCTCATGTGTCTGCACCACTGCATGGACTTTCTTTGAGATTACATTATTATCAAAATTTATCACAAATCCAATAAAGATAGGGGGGATGGTTTGTTTGACTGTTTCTATGAATTCACAAAAGAAATCCTAGCAGGCATAAATGAGCTCTCTGCTGAAGATTTCGATGGAACAACTGCAGAGAAATTCCCAATAGTAATTCCCTCTCATGAGTTGTGGAGTGAAAGGAACAAAGTATGGTTAGCCTTGTAAATCAGGGAATGTTCACAAAATAGCACATTTGTTGGCGTTCAGCAACTACAATTTGACCTTTTCCTACTCTGGATATGATCAGAGAGGTAACCCACGGCTAAAATGATTTCCCCAGTAGATAAAGAAAGAAAAAGAAAAATGTGCATTGGTAAAATGGCAGTAGTGGAGTAAATTCCAAAATGAAGTTTAGGGCTTCGAATTTCTTACTTGTTTTGAATTCTCCTCAGAGTGTTCTGCTAAATGGATTTGTACTTTGGTGTACCTATGACCAAATCGCCACTAAAAGTTCAACAAGTAAAAAAAAAAAAAAAAAAAGCCAAAATTAATTGCCTTTCATTTTCCCTGATTTTTTTCTTTTCTGTCATACAGTTCACTTTTTGAGCTAAGAAAATAGCCCATAAAATCTTACAGCAGTCGCATTGTAATAAACTTTCATTTTTAATTCGATCGGATAGTGCAGGTTTTATCTCGCCAAACACGCTGCAGAGCATGTTTGAATAGACTCGTGTCCTGTGAAACCCTAATTTACAGAGCCTTCAACTGCTCTTCAATTTATAAAGTGTCATCTCATTACCAAGAATGTTCATTTTCCAATCCCATAAAGTACTGCTAGAGTGACAGTTTCCGTTTATCCACATTAATGGCGCATCGGAGCGGCTCTGACCTTCGCATGTACAGATTCATTAAAATGGTCTCTGTTCTTATTAAGACATACTATTTTCACGTTCCCTGGAATTCTGCCGCCATCGCGTTTTCCACATAATTCTGAATTTACACTATCTATGCAAAGGGTAACTGGTAAATGCTTGGTTTGCTGATTGCGTTATTATGGTGATAAACTGGTACCACAGCGGTGAAACCGTTGCTCAGCCAAGTCTATTAAAATAAATAATTATCACTGCCACAAATGGTACCATATTTTGCCAAAAGGCCTTTGTTTTCTTGACACATAATTAAGGCAACCTGACAGCACAATTTGATCATTTATCACTAAATCATTTCTGTGGCCCAACATATAGGGCTTTCAGGCCATCTTTCACTTGTCTGACTACCATTTGCAGGTCTGGGTGGGGTCTTCACTATGAGCATTTGGCCTGTCTTGCTAATGCTTGCAAAATTAGACAATATTTGAGTGAGTCCAGTACATGCTTATAAGCCATGCCATACCCTGGAAGCCTAGCATTGAACACTTGAAGAAGCCAGTACAGCTCTCTTCAAGAAGGGAAGTAGCAATAGTTAGCCTGGGAATGATTACCCTTGTCAGCAAAAGTGGAAGTTGACATTTTTTTAGGCCCGACCATCATTTTTGTATGTGAGAGAAACCTTATGTAGACCACGATAATTGTGGTCAGCGTTATTTTCTGTTTTTCGATAATCTGATTATGCTAATCATGTCACACTCTACTTGGTTCAAGTAGAAAAATGTCTCACTGGAACACTGAAACTTAGGGGCATATTATCAAGGGGGGGGGCGATAGGCAATTTTCGCTGCTTTAGCAGCCGTTTTCGACTGCTCAGCGGCAAACATTCTATTGCCCTATTAGCAAGCTGTCGCAAACAGCAGTTAGCAACATCTTGTAGGCGATAGCGAGCGGCTTGGGGCCCGCTTTGCATGTCAGCGATGTTTATCGCTAATGACATGCAAAGGGGGCGTACCCAACCTGTTAGCGACTGAAAGCAGCCGCTAACATCGCTATCACCGATTAGCAAGGCAGGTGTAGCGATGGAAATATTTGCGCTAAGCGCGAATATCTCCAAATACTAACACCTGCCCTGACCAGTTCTTAGCCATGTTATCCAATGGGAGGTGGATAACATGGCTGAAAGCATTTCATCGCTAATGCGTGAATATCGGTGTATTCTCAGCGATATTCACGCATTTCGCCGCTATTGCCAGGTATTTTATCACATTTGAGGTAAACTTTGCTAATAGCACGTTATCTCAGCGATAAAATCCGGCGATGCTTGGCGATAGAAAAATTGTCGCTTAGCCTATTTAGCGATAATTTTCACTAGTTGTTGGTAATACGCCCCTATGTGTCATATTTTCAAAGAAGTCAGGCAATGCAGCGCAGCAGTCAAAAATGCTGTGCTGTGTTGCGGGTCAGTGAGGGTGCAGGAGAGTGGCATATCTGTAGAGACATGGCTCTCTCCTCCCGGCGCTGATTTCAGCTGCGGTGCGCTAGGCACACACCTTAGCTCTATAGCGGTAAGGTGTGTACCTGAGTCTAGCATTGGTTTTGTACAGAAAGGGTGCCCTTCTATGCCAAGACTAGTTTAAACACGTTTACCACTTTGTAGTGTGATGCACAGTGCAGCATGCATGCAATTTAGGAAAAGGAGAAATTAAAACATTTCTCCTCTTAACGCCTCCTTTCAGATGGCGTAAACATTTGGCACTAAACCCCGCCTACAATTGTTTTTAGATAGGGTTTTGCATCAAAAGGAATGGGTGGTTGCATCTACCACCCATGTAACTCCTCCTTAGGGCAAGTACCGCAAAGCAATGCTTTGTGCTGCTTTGTGTTACTTGTGGGTTACTTTCCTATGAAAAACAAGTTTGTGCACTGGAAAGTAAATTGGTGTGCTGGTTAGATTCACTTTTTTGACACTAACTGAGCACAAAATGTTTGAAAATCTACCAAATGTTGGTGTGCTGAAGGCACACCAACAACATTCAGGGTGTGATTTACACAAAGTGGATAGATGTAAGCATTTTTTGACGTGCTGTCGCTATATCATTTAATGAATATAATTTTTAGTTGATATTTAGCCTTGAGACATCATTTGGCAACTTTATAACATGATTTCTGAAATATGTCCATGCGGGCAAGAAGATACAGGAAGATGCCTTATGATTGGTGATGCAAAGGGAATATTTTGTACCATGGAGAGGGGCTGATTTTCTATCATTTCTTGTGGTGGATGCACCTCTGTTTGGTGAAGCTATGACACAAAATGTTAGTTGTGATTTACAATGCCACGCAAATATGATTTGTATGATCTTGCATGGGGGTTTTCCCAAAAAAGTTATAGATAGCAATGCCTCCGATTACTTTGCGTTAGGGAGGAGTTCCAGGAGTGGAGCATGGGTGCTCCTATGCATTCACCCATGGATTTTGGCACAATCCCAGGTTTACTAAAAGTAGTTAACCCAGGTATGCAGCAAAATGCTACGACTCCCTGAACCAACTGTAAAGAGGGGAAATAGGTTAACTTCTCCTCCTCAAGTGCTTCCTCTTTCTATGCCTGCAGCAATTTTCAGCACACATAGAAAGAGGTAAATGCCTTTAAGGATTGTTTTTGTTCAGGAAGGTATCCCTTCCTGCCAAAATCTATCCTGCCTGTAATGCAGATACCCTTGCACTATGGTGCAAGGTTGCCTGCTTTGGCGCTAGGCAGCACACAGTGCACCAGTGCTATGAAACAGCAGAAATACACCATATCTTAGTTGATACAATGCATTTCTATTGTCTCCCTTTTATGCAATGCAGCAAATTTGCTTACTGCCCTGCTTTGCTTAAAGTGTAAGTAAATCTGTCTCTTGGTTTTTGGATTTGGAGGCTTGACTACATAGTTCCTCATTTCTATTTTTGTCCAGCTTTACTGATAATGTTCTGGGGATGATTTGCTATTTGGGCCCTGGCACTCTACTATGCTGTAAGCCACAAATGCTTTATGTGAATCCATATTGCATATTTTTCTGCTGCTCTCTTGTGTGTATTGTGGCTTTTAAATGGGCTCTATGCAAAATTATGATTTTTTTTAACGCATTTATTGACTTGCATGCTTTTCAAATTTTCTGCTTTTATGTTTGTGGGATGGCACTAAGTGTCAGTCTTAGATAATATATTATTCAAAACTTTAACCGAGTTTTGCTGGTCTCTCTGTTGTTTTTTTGTTTAGTTGTATACAACAAAAACTCAACCCAAAGGTATCAGGGCACTTTACATGATCACCAGTTGCATTACAGACAGACACATTTACTTGTTAGGCACAGGGAAGGCCTTATTACGATGTCAGTTAGAGTTGCCTCCGACCGACATCTCTGCGGTTGTGGAACCGACTGACCTCTGGTCGGCTGACCTGAAACTGCAATTACAATGTGACGGCACAGGGTGCAGTCACAAACTCCCAATTCTCTGTGGGAGCTTGTGCTGCAGTCGGAAATCGGCCGCAGCACAAGCTCCCATACAGAAATTTGAGTTTCTGTAAATCCATGCACCGTGTGCTATACGTTGCAGGAATTTGCATGAGGGGGCTCCTAAGCCTACAACCGGATTGCAAGAGGAGAAGAGGGCCATGCTAGGTGCTCCCAAAGTCGCTGTCCAACCGTCTTTCCATGTCGAAAATGCCAACATGGAAAGGCTGTGAGAGACCGCAATCATAAACCTGATGGCAGGTTTATGTGGAGGTTTCCGACTGGCTGACGGGCTCCTCTGGCCCTTCAGAAGCCAGTTACCACTCTGACTGCTGACATTGTATTTCGGTGGTCAGATTGCTTACCTACCATGTCAGTCAGTAACTCTCCGACGAGCGGTCGGAGGCTTACCAAACAACATGTTGAGCATCCCTGCTGAGACTAGAACCCGGCTCCCCAGCTTCGAAGTTTACCGCCCTTACCATTAGCTGTGAAGCTCTGAATGATTCCTAGATATTGTAACCAATTTCCAAATTTATCAGAAATAATTGTATTTTGCCTTATATGTGCAGGACCCTGTGTTGTGTGTAGGCTATAGACAACATCATTAATTAATCATAATCAGATTAATGGAGGAGAGGGTTAGCGAGATAAAGATTGAGCCTAGTTAGAAGGATGACGCATTCATATTACTTCACAGATCATGTAGTGTAAGTGATGTTGAAGCCTCCTCAGGTGTATTTAGTTAAGGGTGTATATATGTAGTGGGCAACGAATATGCCAGAAATCTTTCCTAATCTTTGACATGCTACAGATGGATTATCGCATTTTAAGGTAAGTAAGAACTGGCTAGTACAGGAGTATTTGATTAAGAGGGAGACAGAGGAGGTAAACTCGAAGTCAATGAATGGGTAGGTTACTGTGCCATGGTTTAAGTTATATTAAGCGCTCACTTCTCTGCTTTGTAGTTACTTTGTAGTGGATCTGAAGATGGGATTGGCACCATAAATACTTATGAATCAATAAGTAAATGTCCTTTACATATAGGTAAGGGATGTCAGAAGTATTGTGAAAGTTATGGCTGATGTTGCCCTCTTTTTAAGGCAGTAGGGAGTTATAATTCATATATTTGATTTTATTGTAGATACAGGGATAGTATATTAGAGGGACTGTATATAGGAGTGTCCAAGTACTTGGACCGGTGTTCAGTGAAGGTCCTATCGAGTAGTGGTTTATTTGCACGACTAAAGAGGGCCTACATCTTTTAATTCAAACCAGGTGAGATTGTATTATCTAAGTGGGGTATGTTTAATATCCCAATTGTATTGAAAACATTTTTTTTATACATGTTTTCTTAGAGTTTATGATGGAAGTCTTATCTTACCCGATTGAGCAGGAAAGGAGAAAGGATGAGAGAAGGGGAGTGACGATGATGCACCCCACAGATATTGAAGCCAATGCATGCACCTTGGCCTGTGGGCACCTCTCGTGAGGTACATGAATCATCCCCCAGTCCCACACTGCAGCCCTGGTCCACCAACATCAGCGCCATTTACTCCAACCTTGTCAGCGGACACCACTGATTGCACCATGACCTGTGGGCACTGCATGAAGCATCGCCCCACCTTTACATTTCAACATTGGGTCTACTGACAACAGTGCTTTAGCAAACATGACGGAGCTGCCTGCACCGGGACCTGTGGACACTGCACGTTGCATCGCCCCACTTCACACCACAGCCCTGGTTTCACCAATGATGCTCGACACTGTCACCAAACTGCTGCCCGTACCATGACCTGTTGGCACAGCATGTCGCATCGTCTGTATTCACATCACAGTCCTGACGCCATTGACGCTAGCGCTCCTGACTTCCACCTCACACAGTTTGATCAGCAACATACGTGACATCAATTGCCTGACGACTCCTTCCCCGACCTCTGGAACTGACGCATGCTGACACCGGCGATGCCGCACCTTTGGAGTTCATCGCAAGGTCCATGATGCCTTGCATTTCCAAGGTAGTGTTTGAGGTTCCTCTGACATTGTATCTGGCCTGCAACCTTCTGGTCAGCCTAAACTGTTGGATTTGTTTGTTCATGATGCCGTGATAGGCCCGGACAGAGGTATCAACTTTAAGGAACTGTGGGGTATATGTATAAGCCCCTATTTACATAGGAAATTCACTTTTTGTGATGTTCCCGTGGCAATAGAGGCCTTGCCTTATGTACAAGGCAGTGTTAAGTAGTTGAAAAACAGAGGGAGGAGGAGGATGAACAAAACTAGGTCGGCCTCCAGTTACTTGTAGCAAAAGATCAGGAACCCAGGGTGATGGATTCAGAGACCTAGTTTGTGTGTTATGGTCACTGCATAATTTTGTCAGTGCTTTCCAAAAGAAGAAAGAAAAATTTCTTTTTAGAGTCCCCTCACTCACCGGGGTTTCCCCACGGTGACATGCTTCATCATTGGGGCCATCCCAGTTCTCTACAAAAAGTGGCGTGCTGCGACTAGCGAACTACGCAGGAGCACTTTATTTGTGAAAAGACTATGTGTGGTGTAAAGTGATGTGGTGGGGGAGTGGGTGTGTGAATTAAAAATACCGTGCTAGTGGGCCACAACAAATTTATTCTGCTCCTAGTTTGGTATATTAAAATGGGGGTGACACTGCTATTTAACCTTAAGTAGGGTCAAATCAGTGTTCTTAGGTCAACATCTTTCAAGCTCCCCAAGCTTTTCATCAGGACCATACAGGGTCCAGCCCTGTATATACCACTCCTATATTCTAATGAATAGGACTAGTGAGATTGTTCTTTATGCGCTGTTAATTTTAAAACATGCATGTTATACATACGATTTGTACCTTAACGATGTTTCTGTAAAAAAGAATGACACATGATTAGTGGCAAAAGTCCCCTCCTTAAGAGCAAGGGGGTCACACATATGATTCACACTTTTGTTGTAGGGTGGTGGTGTCCCTTGTGCACCTTATTAGTGCGTGCAGGCTCTCAAGTCCAGTGCATATAAAAACGAGCAATGTGAGATTTGTGGTTTTGTGAATTCACACATATAAACAACACAGGACTTAATGTGACTATAGACAAGACACACAACACGTATATCAATTTCCATCATGGTAAGAGCATGTTTACATGTATTTGTGCTTAATAGCACTTCATGGTCTCTGGCGGGGGCGGAATCACCTCATGGAAGCATTGCTTTTGGGGTTTAAATGAAATTGTTAAAATAGCGTTTTCACGAAGAAATCGCGTATTTGTGGAGAGTATCGGACCCTCGCTTCGATCGGGAAGTGATCATGCCAGCTTGCCCTTTGCGCAAAAGTACTTACTTCCTTATCGGTGAAACCGATCGGCATTACCTACTCATTCCCCTCCGGACCGCATATTGTCGGCGGTAGGGTGAACAGTGTATTTAAGGTTGCCGTGCTTCCGATTTTGGGAGTTTGTGAGAACTAGACTGTTCGATGCTTGGCGGCCATTTTGGTAGGACGTTTGCTTAGCGGAACAGTTCAAGGATTGAAGATGTAAACAGAAATCGCTTGTTGGGCCGTAATTCGAGTCGCTTTTATAAAAAGAATTATTTTACCTTAGTTCTCTCGTATTAAGCTGTCATTATTTTATATTTAGAAACCCGCAATAAAAAATGAAAATGTTGTTCGTTTTCTGTATATAGGGGTCTCTATTTGTGGTGACTTGAGCACTTAGTTCATTCAACGTTCTCAAGAGAATGGTCTGTCATCCGATATTCCACTATCTCCAGGATTGGGAAGTCAGGCTTCTTAGTCTGGTGATTGGGTTACAATATGTATTACTCAACATTATATTCAGATTTTGTTGAGGATGTTATACTCAGATATCCAGACACTGGCTTACGGTGTTTCCGAAGAGATACCTATCTTGTGTTATTCAGAATGAATTTCATTAGTATAATAGGCCACATTAGTCTCTAAATGCACCCCAGGGAATGTCGTCGTTTAACCCATGGGTGTCTGTGTGCAATTTGAAAACCCATCTTTGTTCACGTTCATGCAGAATTTTCTCCTGGTTTTCTTTACTTTTTACACTCTCCAACACCACCCACGTCAAGTCATTGGGTGTGTGGTCGTGCTCAATGAAGTGGCTCGTCGTCCTGGTGGTAGCTCGTTTACAGCGGATGTTACTCCTATGTTCTTTTGGGCCTGTATGTCCACCAGTTGGAGAAAACCAAGATTCTGAGCAACACCAACCCATACAGACACCAAATACTAACATGGAAACGCTACATAGACGACGTCTTCTTAATCTGGCAAGGAACTGAGGATGAAGCAAAATCTTTCCTGACATGGCTAAATGTACAAGATCGTTTCTTAAAATTCACTAGCTCTATGAGCAGATCACGTTTAGTGTTTTGGGATTTAAACATATATGCAGAATCAGGAGGTCTCAGTACAACAACCCATTTCAAGGAAACAGCTCGTAACTGTAGCCACAAGGAAGATTACATGATTCAAGCAGAGGATCTGAGCAAGAAGCTACAATGCAGAAAATATCCCAAAAAACTAATAAAAGATGCCAAAAAACAGGCTGGAAATAACAACAGAGATGCCTTACTTGAACCAAAGGAGAAATCTGAAACAGAAAACAAAAGACCAATCTGCATTACAACATTTAATCATGTATCTGACACAGTAACCAAGATAATCAAAAAACATTGGCCTGTGGTTAACAGTGGTGGACTAAACGTACCCACCCCTATGTTCAGCCACCGCCGGGGAAAAAACCTAAAAGATTTTTTGGTTCACACTCGCCCAGCACTTGCAATCCCCACAATGAGAACACAACCACTACCAAGTGGGCATTTTCCTTGCAACAATTGCAGTGTCTGCCATTTAACATCAGTGACAAAATCAGTCATCTTCAATAACAACACCAAATGGGAACTAAGAAGTTTTTCCAATTGCAATACCAGTGGGGTAGTGTACCTAATAACATGTACCTGCAATTTACACTATGTAGGGATGACCACCAGGAAGGTCAGCACCCGCATAGTGGAACATAGGAGTAACATCCGCTGTAAACGAGCTACCACCAGGACGACGAGCCACTTCATTGAGCACAACCACACACCCAATGACTTGACGTGGGTGGTGTTGGAGAGTGTAAAAAGTAAAGAAAACCAGGAGAAAATTCTGCATGAACGTGAACAAAGATGGGTTTTCAAATTGCACACAGACACCCATGGGTTAAACAACGACATTCCCTGGGGTGCATTTAGAGACTAATGTGGCCTATTATACTAATGAAATTCATTCTGAATAACACAAGATAGGTATCTCTTCGGAAACACCGTAAGCAAGTGTCCATATATCTGAGTATAACATCCTCAACAAAATGTGAATATAATTTTAGTAATAAATATTGTAACCCAATCACTAGACTAAGAAGCCTGACTTCCCAATCCTGGAGATAGTGGAATATCAGATGACAGACCATTCTCTATTGCGGGTTTCTAAATATAAAATAATGACAGCTTAATACGAGAGAACTAAGGTAAAATAATTATTTATTACGACCCAACAAGCGATTTCTGTTTACATCTTCAATCCTTGAACTGTTCCGCTAAGCAAACGTCCTCCCAAAATGGCCGCCAAGCATCGAACAGTCTAGTTCTCACAAACTCCCAAACCCGGAAACACGGCAACCTTAAATACACCGTTCACCCTACCGCCGACAATATGCGGTCCGGAGGGGAACGAGTAGGTAATGCCGAGCGGTTTCGCCGATAAGGAAGTAAGTACTTTTGCGCAAAGGGCAAGCTGGCATGATCACTTCCCGATCAAAGCAATTTCTTTGTGAAAACGCTATTTTAACAATTTCATTTAAACCCCAACAGCAATACTTCCATGAGGTGATTCCGCCCCCGCCAGAGACCATGAAGTGCTATTAAGCACAAATACATGTAAATATGCTCTTACCATGATGGAAATTGATATACGTGTTGTGTGTCTTGTCTATAGTCACATTAAGTCCTGTGTTGTTTATATGTGTGAATTCACAAAACCACAAATCTCACATTGCTCGTTTTTATATGCACTGGACTTGAGAGCCTGCACGCACCAATAAGGTGCACAAGGGACATCACCACCCTACAACAAAAGTGTGAATTATATGTGTGACCCCCTTGCTCTTAAGGAGGGGACTTTTGCCACTAATCATGTGTCATTCTTTTTTACAGAAACATCATTAAGGTACAAATCGTATGTATAACACGCATATTTTAAAATTAACAGCGCATAAAGAACAATCTCACTAGTCCTATTCATTAGAATATAGGAGTGGTATATACAGGGATGGACCCTGTATGGTCCTGATGAAAAGCTTGGGGAGCTTGAAACATGTTGACCTAAGAACACTGATTTGACCCTACTTAAGGTTAAATAGCAGTGTCACCCCCATTTTAATATACCAAACTAGGAGCAGAATAAATTTGTTGAGGCCCACTAGCACGGTATTTTTAATGCACACACCCACTCCACCACCACATCACTTTACACCACACATAGTCTTTTCACAAATAAAGTGCTCCTGCGTAGTTCGCTAGTCGCAGCACGCCCCTTTTCGTAGAGAACTGGGATGGCCCCAATGATGAAGCATGTCACCGTGGGGAAACCCCGGTGAGTGAGGGGACTCTAGAAAGAAATTTTTCTTTCTTCTTTTGGAAAGCACTGACAATATTATGCAGTGACTATAACACACAAACTAGGGGGCCGATTAGGATGGCGGACGGACTTGCGTCCGTCCGCCACCCTTGAGGAGGAGGGAACGTCCGCAGGGGCTGCGGCGTTCCCTCCGTCCTGATTAGGATGTGACCGCCAGGGTGGCGGTCACATCCTCTATATTTAACATTGCGGCGGGTGCAGCTTCAAGCTGCACCCGCCGCAATGTTAAAAAAGCATGTGTTACATTTACATGCACAAAGCGGCAGGGACCGCACGGTGCCTGCCGCTTTGTGCACGCAAATGCAGGGGGGTACCATAGGTACCCCCCATGTGCACCCCCCACCCCCCATTCACCCAGGGGGCCCGCAACGGGCCCCCAAAGTGAATGTCCGTATGCTTTTCCATGGCGGAAAAGCCGCCTTGGAAAAGCAGTTTTCCACAAACATCATAATATGGCGGACGGTGTCTCATAGACACCGGCTGCCATGTTATAGCTTTTCCGCCGCGGTCGGAAGCCGACCGCGGCGGAAAAGCGGCGGACGGAATTCCAGACCCACCAGCCATCCTAATTTGGCGGTGGGTCTTTGGTGACTCCGCAGAGGATTTTCCGCCTCCTCCGGGCCGGAGGTGGCTTCCGCCGGCCCGGAGGAGGCGGAAAATCCTCCATCCTAATCGGCCCCTAAGTCTCTGAATCCATCACCCTGGGTTCCTGATCTTTTGCTACAAAGCAGTGTTAAGCCACTTAACATGGCTTAATGCTGCCTTGCACAGAAGGCACCCTTTCCCGCTATGTTTAGCGTGAAAGGGGCATGCATTGGGTGTTGTGGTGAGCATTCCACCGCAACACCCATTGTATTTGACGCTGCCCGCTATGTACCAGGGTTGCGTACAAAGGAGGCAGCGCCAAAATTAGGACCAGGAAAACCCTGGTCTTAAGTTGGCAAAACAAGGGGAAATGCTTTATTTCTCCTTGTTTTTGCTTTTTCTTGTGTTGCTGCCTTGTGCAGCACACATGGAGAAACCAAACTGCCATGGTTTGTTTACATACAGGAAGGTGTCCCTTCCCGTACATAATGAAACCTTTTAAAAAAATGCCATTTTGTAAATTTCATGTGGGCTGCATGAAGCAGTACACATGGAAGTTACAAAATGGCATTTTAGGATTGTTTATGTGCAGGAAGGAACACCTTCCTATACATAACCATTCCTCCCCAGCACGTAGACATCCTTGCACTCTGGTGCAAGTGTGCCTGTGTTGGGGCTAAGTTGTTAAACTTAGCGCCATCCCAGGGGAAAACACAAGGCTGCAACACATTCTTGTAAATATGGTGCAGCCCTGCGTTTCCGAAGTGGCTGAGCGAGTCGTTAAGCCCAGGAGGCTAATGACGCACTCTGCCACTTCTATTGTACATATTCCCCTGTATTTTAAGTAGATTCTTACAATATTCTTATCTTTATTGCAGTATGTGGATTTTTATCGTTTTGGTCTTGTTTTACACAGATAAATATTGGCTATTTTTCTAAAACTGGTGTGATGTCATTTTGTACTATTTCACTGTATTACTGGGTGTTATTTGCAAACACTTTACACATTGTCTCTAAGATAAGCTTGACTGCTTGTGCCAAGCTACCAAAGGGGTGAGGAGGGGTTATTTTAGAAGTGTAACTCCCTAATCCTGACTAGAAGGAAGGGTCCCTAGCTAAACTGGGTACACACCTGCCAAATGGAGATACACATTTCTAACACCCTCATACACAGTTTGCTTTTCCCTAACTATGAGATCCTCTGAATGCACCTGCAGAGGTGAGAAACACATTTCAACTCTTGCAAACTTTGACGATGAAGGTTAAACATAAAATTCAAATGATGAGGCCTTTGGTCAAGTTAATGTGGCCAGCATCTTAGTACATGTTGAAGTGCATGGTTATAGACATATACAGTTATAAAATAAATCCAGAATACTATTCAAATGAGTATTCAATTACGTAAGAATTGACAATATTATTCAAACAACACGGGTGCAGATATATATGAGAACTGTAATCTGATGTCACTATAAGGAAAACATTAGTATACACACTTATATAAACGTCGCGATTATTCAGTAAATGCACTTTCTGTATCTGTTCAAGTGCACTATTTTGCGTTAATAATATTAAATCACACAAATACTTAAGACCATGTGTATGTATATATGGCATGGTCAAAACATAAAAGGTTGGAGCTCCACTATGCTTACCGCCCCTTTCCAAATCTTCCAAAACGTGCTCAATATATATTTGATCTTTTTCCAATAGAAACAAAAAAGTCTCTTCTGTCTTGTATGCTATTTAAACAAAATATTAATGAAAATAAAGTAAACCTACAGCATAAAGTAGGCTATTGTGCGTCAGTCGATTAGCTTCCTGCCTGTTGACAAAGCCATTGTCCTAGTCATTAGGCTTCAGCATGGAAGACCTTTTGGCCAAACTGGTGAGCAAAAGGAAGCACACTTCTTATCCATTCACCATCTGCTTCTGAAATTCATCAGGTAGGGTAATGGGATCTACTCTCCTAGTAAGGTGGGCCCACAGAAAGAGTCTGAGAGCTGTGGCTGACGAGCAGTGTTCTTGCATCCCTAAGTGGTAGAGGCACCCACTAAGGCTCTGCTTCGCCTGCCCAATAATTGTGTCGGTTTAGGGAAAGTTTGAAACAAATGCATAACACACACCTTTGGAACTTTCATTCCAAAGGTAAAATGTAAAATACAGAGTTAATTAGATCAATAAATAATAAATGAGACTTACCATCACCTAATCCTATAGAAGGCCTGACTCCAGCACCTCAACCACCTTCCCCTTCAACACTGGGCTGTGTTCCTCCTGAAAGGTGGTAGGAAAAAAGGCAGTCATTTTCCTACCACCAAAGAACCATTGATATCGTATGGTTGCAGTTCACTGGCACCTAGGTATTATTTCAGGCAGACTGCGACAGAGTGCTGGTTGGATAAGCAAGTAAGTGTGTCCAAGTTGGACATTTTTCCTTAGGACTTAGCCTCTGAAATGGTAGTTGAAATACTCCTGTGAGGCAAGATTGCATTCTGTAACCAAAAAGATTTCTCCAAGGCTTGATAGCTGTTGCATGAGGTCCCCATGAAGCCATTGGTTTGGGAAGGAAAAGCTCTGAGTAGAAAAATTCTAATTTTGTGATCATAAGGCCTCTCGTCAGCCGGATACTTTCCACGCTATCTTAGGCAAGAATATCACCTGCTTAGTAGATCATATACACTAGGGGTGGGCGGAAATGGTGAAGTTGCCTTTTGCAAAATTCTGCGAAACAGCAAGAAATCTCCGTGAGCACGCAAAATTTTGTGTGCTCACTGAGATTTTGCTGCACCCGTTATAATCTTTGCAGGGTCACTCTCAGGGGCAGACGAGCATCATGCCAGCCAGAAATAATCCTGCCCTACACATTTATCCAAGAAGATGCCACCGTTTTGTGCAATTCCTCTACTCAGCTGGAGTACTTTATACTGGCTAATCAGTAAGTGCTACCTCGTTGGGTAAATGTACAGTGCTTTTCCTACACTACAGCTGCGTAAAGGGACAGAAGAGTTGTCTCCAGTGACCATGTGTTTGTAACTTTGTCACTGCGCCGAATGGCGCCGAGGTCCCTTGATTGAGATGTCAATCATAGTGGAGAAATGCCAGGAAGACATTGCATATCGCTAGTGTGTGTGGGGCAGTGCTACCTTCGATGCTAGTTACCATGCCTCCTGTTTATAAAGGGTCAGAGGCCGATCAGAGCAGCAGATGCGGAGAAAGCAGCCTCCTGGTCACAGGAACTACACGGCGATTGTGCTCAAGAAACTTATGGATACAAAGACCTCCATCAGGGTAGATATGTGGAGAAAGCACACCTTCCCAGCCTCGACAGAGCTCACTATTTTTTGGGGCTGATTAATGCGTTACTGAATTTGAGCTTCTACTTGGGCTCCTGCAAGTGCTTCCTGGTGAAGTTTTAAAATACCTCATGCCCCCCGAATTCCATTCCGCCGCGGATCGTGGAAGTTTCGACATTTTCGCGTTCCATGTAGAACGTGAAAATGACAACATTTTGCAAGTTCCGCGGGTGGAACCGAATTTGCCGCCCACCCCTAATAAACACACCCTCAATAGGAGTGGGCATTTAACTTTCTGTGATATAGGTGTATGTTCTATGGCCTTATAAGGACGTTAAGTAAGCTATCTAGGAGTTATCAAATGTAATATTATTTTATGGGTTGGAGCACATGCACTGGCAGCTGGACGGAGTGTCCTAATGCACCGAGTTAAAAAAACATCAACAGAATTCTGCAAAAAAGAAAGTAACCACTTAAAAACTGAAATGTTCTCACAGGGAGCAAAGTCTCCGGTTGAACTGATGCACACCCAGAGAGGACATGCCCAAACTAACCTGAGACAGTAAGCCCAATTACAAAAAAAATATGGTTTCTACAGTGCAAGTCCTACTTCTGCAAGTTAGTAAATGCGTTGCAGACAGCACATATCATGGAAACAGAGCGGTTAGTTCAGTTCCCTACCTATGTTTCTTAAAAGTCCCACGCTTACTTTTTGAGAGGATTTGCAGTTAGTACCTGCATGTCTTTTTATGGTGATCTTCAGAGCCCTGCTCAGTGCTAAGCAAAGTTGACTCACATAGACACTAACAGCATGGCACCTGCATAATGGTTAGTGTCTCTTCATGAACATTTTGGCATGCCTTTGGAATGGAACACAAATGGGGCAGTCGATCAAGGCACTCCTAAGAAGGGTGTCCCTCAAGGACCCTTGGGATCATTCGTTCTAGCTCTCTGATGCGCCTGTCATAATATTAATATGACCCAGGAGCTTGCTAATGGAAGCTAATACTGCTTTGCAACAGAGACAAGTTCTGTAATAGAGCTACTGAATATCTCATTGAGCAGGTAGGTGCAACTCCATGATTTACATAATTCGTATTGGTATATGGTTTAAAAACAATATGTGTTTATCTAATTAGTGGAGCTGGGAGAGCATTGGCACTCACCACATGGATCCCCTTTGGCAGGTGTGTGTCTTTTTTTACCTGCAAGATTTTGAATAATTTGCTGCCGGTTCAGCCTTCTCTTTGATGAACCTCTATATAACATGTGACATTAGTTGTGCGATTTTACCTTTAAAGGTGAGCGCCAAAGCTTCTCTTTGATGCCAAGATCCAGACTGGGCAGCAATGCCATTCCTTCATCAAGCCCCACTTGTAGTAGGTGAGGTTGCAAAAATGTTCATCATGTATTTAGAATGTAACATCCAACCACGAATGACAAGTGCCTACTTTCTTATGCACTTATTTTGCTGTATACAACATTTCCTTCCATGATTTAATGTTATTTGGTTATTCTACAAATGTTTGACTTTCTTTGGTGAATGTCAACAATTGTACAACCTGATTCTTCAATGCATTGATGTCCTATAAGCGTTGCACATATTTAACCCATTTCATCCCATTAGATATATAAACCACATGAAATATAATACCCCACCTAACACAGTTACACAGCGTCATATAATCAAGATAGCTTAGTGGGTCATCTTGGGCAAGAATATCACCTGCTTAGTGTGTCGTAAACACACTGCAATAGAAGGAGTGGGCTACGCACAAGGTCAATATCATTCACTAATGAGCATTATGTAGTGTTCTCAAGCTGTCCTGTACATAGAGTAATCAAGCACTTGATGTGTAGGGATTAGACATGGGTGAGTGGCTAAGTAATTTTCAATAATTGAGGGTTTGCTTCAATATTGCTATAATTATCCACTCATTTGTAAATTCAACTTCTCTTCCTAGACTGAGGCTACTTACAGGTGTACTGTGAGTGCTAAAGAACAGAAATGCACGCAGCTTTTTTGATTAAACAATGTAACACGCATTTATAAAGCCCATCGGTTTTTCTTTGCTAATACTTTTTTACTGTCAGTTGTAGCTTTTCCTTTCCTTGGAGAGTTATGGCTCAAATTTTGGTAAATTTGTCAATGGTGGATGACCTTCTTGGAACAATATAATAAGTAGACAATGTCATGGTTATCTTGAAAGTATTACAAATACCATTCTAAGCAGAGCACCTCAAGTAATCTTGGGATAGATTCAAAGCGCAATCTAACAATATGTTTACAATATTGTTTAGATTGTTGTGTGCAAAATTCTTGGCCTGATTTAGGAATTGGCAGTCAAGGACCTCCATCGCTTTTTAGCAGTCCAACCACCTGCAGAAATATGATGCGGGTGGGGAGAGCGACCTAACACCACCAAAGACTGCTTCCACTGCCTGGATCTCATTTCCCGTGGCAACTGCGGTGGGCAAAGCGGTGTTGTGTGGAGGTTGTGCTGGCATCAGCACCGCCATGGGGATTATGATATTCGTGCCGATCTGTCCATGGTGGGGACCCCAAACAGGGCCGGGGGGGGGGGGGGGGGGGATTCAGCTCAGTGGGTATATTTGCTGGCGGCAAAGCTTCCCCTGTCATGGGCACACTGTGTGTCACATACAACGTGGTGCATGGCAACAGTGCTCACACGACAGTGGAGGCACTGCAGTGCACCAACATTGCATTCTGGTTCATTAGAGGAGCCGCTTTCACAAGACCGTCACAAGAACATCGTCATTGGGCAGTGAAGTATTAGGGCCACATTACGATGCCGGTCAGGCTCTCGTCTGACCGGCACCATGGCGGAAGCAGGACCACCCTAGAAGTCTGCGGTCCTGCTGCCCGCATTACAATGCGACCACCTTCACTGTAGTCACAATGTATATATTTTGCAATGTGGCGTGCCGCAGTACAAAATGTACACATTTCAATCATCCCTGCACTATGTGGCAGGCACCATGAGTGGAGTCCCCAGACCCCATGGAAGAGGGCCAGGGGGCACTGCTAGGGGCCCCCCAAAGCCACTTTACGCCTGCGTTTTCATGAAGGCTGTCCCACCATGAAGGTGCATGCAGAAATCAATCAATCAATCAGAGCATTTGTATAGCGCACTACTTACCCGGAGGGTCTCAAGGCGCTAGGGGAGGGGGGGTCCGCTACTGCTCAGAAAGGGACATCCTATTCCCTACGGCAGTGCCTGAGCAGGCACAGCCCTCTTTGCAGGCAATTGGAGTCCGACTGCCACCCTGACGGGACCCTTGATCCTATCAGACTTGGCGGACTTTCCCCCTAAAGCCGAGACCGACCACCTGCATCCTAATGCGGCAGTCAGACCAATGGGCTGGATGACGATGGGAACGCCAGCAACTGCTGGCGGTGGCGATTGCACCACCATCGTAATAAGGCCCACAATTGCCTCCATTTCAGAAACACAACAAAAGAGGGTTCAATTCTGTGGGACCAAGCAGATTCAGAAACCGAATGCACAAATCAGCATCATAAACCCTAGCTTCCAAAAATCATTTATTTAACCATGACAAACTACAGACATTTTCTATGAAGCCAGGCGCCTCACATTTTTGACTCTCACCGCAATAAAATGAAAGCTTGCCAGCTGCGGAGAGAACACAGACCCCCACGTCCAATCAAACTGCAGACAGCAAATTCAGCTCGCTCCACGTGAAATGTAATCAAGCTAGTTAAGATTTCATGGGTTTCTTATCAACGGAAAGGGATATGTCATTTAATGAAACGACACCATATAAATCGAAAAGCAACGGGTTAGACCCCAACTGGTGCTTTAGCGCCGTGACGATTTTATTTAAACATCCAGTGGTTCACGAAGCAGTCGAGTGATAAAGAACTTCCGTTGTCCAGCTGAGGGAAAAATGAAACTTTATTAGAAGATACAGCTGCTCTAAAATTACATTAGCCATTTTCGTCGTGTGAAATTAATTTGTTCCAGGGAGATGGTAAATCATATACGGTGACGGAAATTGATTTTTACAACACCTTTCGCCTTGTTTCACCAGCGGAATCTGCTGCGTTCGATTCTGGTTGAGTTTATAGGTATTATAAAGCATTTAAATCTTGATGTATTAAGGCACTTGAGTGGCTCTCGAGCATTAGCAGTGGAATTATCGTAGGATTAGTCTTGTTATCAATCTCTGGAACTGGCACACGGCTTCGGAAATGGCTGTTTTATCCTCATTAAAGCCGCAAATAGACTTTCATTATCCAACACTGGCAACTGATTGATACAGTTACTTGAGCATGCTGAAAAAAATCGAAATTCAGAACTGAATAAAAAAAAAAGATGTATGTAAATATATAAATGGGTCTTTCTGAGGATTACGCATGCGATATTATAACAGAGGAATGCATTCTGCTAAACTGTTTTCTTTGCAAAAAGAAAACCAACCTCAGTTTTAATTTGTGTGTCACCCTACCCTAGTCCCACAACATTTACACTTTTTGCATACATAATGGCATTTGCAGGAACTTTAAAACACCTATTTGCCAGATTGGAAAACCCGATCCTGAAAATGCCATTATGTATGCAGCAAGTGTAAATGTTGTGTGTAGCCGGTCCTGGAAAACACCCCTGTTACAGTTTGGAACAGCATGTTTTCCAATGTTATGAGACCAGCTGATTTAAATGTTTGGTATGGATTCTAGGGTGGAAAAAAAAAAGAAACATATTTATATGGAGATGACATTTAATTCTAGGAGCTTGGCAGGAAATAGACTACTTTAAAGTTGTGTTTGTTCTGCTTTGTTGGATTGCCCACTGTGAGCAGGATGTCTTCAGATCTTTCTTTCATGTCCTGTAATTCGGGGTTTACCTATCTGGACAGATAGGGGGTCCAATGCAAAGTTACTTATAGGTGAAAATGCCAATTTTGCAATTATTCTGACAGCAGTGAAGCTCTCTCAGAAAGTGAGTGATGTTGCCTGACTTCTCTACTCCTGTTAAATTGGGTGGTGGCATATCAGATGGCCTTGAGAGGAAAGCAGGTCCAGATTTGAAGAGGCCAGTTGGCAGTACACCCCCACGATCAAGATCATTCATGCTTTACCTGTGTTCTTGAAGTCAAAGGAAGGGATTCAATGCTTGAGTTTTTTTAGGAGGAAACTGAAGTTTGTGAATTTGGAGATATGTTGAATCATATCTAAGTTTTAAGGGAATTGCCTAGATTCCACTTGTGCACTGGTGGTGTAGATTGATTGGAGTAGATGAGCAAGACATCTGATTTACTTCGGTTTGGTGGAGGTAGAGAGAGTTATTCCAGTTTATTGAAATTTAAAGGATTTTTTAGACTTCATATGTTTGGGGGATTAGGGACAGATAGACAATTGGATTTTCATTACCATATTGATGGATCGGGATGCCCTTAACGTGAGGCACAGTAGATAATCGTTCAATATAGAGAGATATGTGAAGAGAACTACTACACCATTGATTAGAGCTAGTCTTGATTTGTGAGAGTATATCTTTACAAACAGTGGGGCATATTATCAAGTGGGTTTATCGCCGCTTTTTTGGCTTTAAAAGCCAAGAAAGCGGAGATAAAATTATCTCCCTATTACCTAGCTGTCGCTAACACCCATTAGTGACAGCTAGTAGGAGATAGCGACTATCTTGGGCCCCGCTTTGCATGTCAGTGAAATTTACCACTAATGACATGCAAAGTGGGCGTGCCAAGATGTTAGCAACTGGAAACAGTCGCTAACATCGCTATCTCCTATTATCAACTTTTGGAGATATTCGCGCTAAGCGCGAATATCTGCAAAAGCTAACACCTGCCCCTGAGCAGTTCTTAGCCATGTTATCCAATGGTAGGTGGATAACATGGCTAAGAGCATTAGCTCGGTAATGCATGAATATCGCTGACTTTTCAGCGATATTCATGCATTTTGGCCGATTTTTATCGCTTAGGAGATAAACCTTGATAATAGCAAGGTTCCTAAGCGATAAAAATGGCCGCAGCTCGGCGATAAAAATATTGCCGCTAAGCCAACACAGCGATAATTATCGCTAGTTGTTGGTAATATGCCCCAGTGTTTTTGATGTGCAGAGACATAAGAACTATTAACTTCAGGATGTTGACGTGGGTGCCATGGCCAATTGTGGTGAATCCTATTGAAAGAAGGATTTCTAATTGAGAAGTGTTAACTGGTAATGCAAGGTGATCCATTGAACTGAATGTGAAAGGCTTGTCAGGTATGATGAGGTTTGTTGATCAACTGTTTTGCCTGTGTTACTTTGAGTGTTACGAAAGGAGTCATGTTGTAAGCATATATCCTTTAACCCTGATAAGAAAGGAAGGGTGTGCGGTACCCTGAAAAGTGATAAATGATAGTGAAGAGAAAGGTCTTTTTTTTAATATTATTTTGATGATTTCATGTAGGAGTCTGAGAGAGATACATGTAGGAAATTCTACAATAAATGTTTTTGAAAGACAGAGAGGACTCCTCTCTTCCTGCAGAGCCTGTATTTGTGCAGTATGATATACCCAATTGGTACTAGGATGTTGAAAGAGAGTAGGGAGGGTGAAGAAAATAAAGTCACAGTAATAAAAATTAGATCTCAGTTGTTGTAGGTTACAAAATTAGCACTCACACAAGTGTGTGGTTATCCAGTTCTCACATATATAAAGAAGCATGTGAAGCTAGTGTGTGGAGGGTATTTTGTTCAGACAAAGTGTATTCATGACCTTGATCAGAATGTTGTTGTAAATGCCTTGCCAATATTTGATTTGGAAATTATTTAGTCTTTTTGTGAGATTGTGTGTTGAAGGGGGATTATATTGCTTATATTGCTTAGGATATATAATTTTTTTGTGAGGAGGATGCTGAGAAGTTTGGTGTACAAGTGTACAAGTCTGATAACTGTAATGACTGTGGCCACCATCTGCTAGAAGATTGGATATTACTAGGCAAAATAGGTGATGAAATAAAACAAAGTAATCATAGGTCTGTGCGGGAGGTTTAATGTGAGGACGTTTCGTAAAGTACACTGGGAGTGGTAAGGGTTTTTGGAGTAATATTTTGTTTATTTAAAACTGTAACCAGGAGAGGTGGGAAATGTGGAATATCGAAGTGAATAAGGAGCTTTAACATTTGAGGTCTCATCAAAAGCTGTGTTAAATGAGGGTGGATTTAGAAGCAATGATGGTGCTTTAAAATGTGTCCAGCAGAGCATGTGAGCGTGAAGGTGAATGGAAAAATGGTGGTTTAGTACTTGAATTATAGTCACAAGCTGAAGACCATAATGACAAAGACTTGAGAACAAGATTGTTAGACAGATTTCATGGGTTTTAAAGCTGCTGGTTTGAAAAATGTAACAACTTGATGAGACGCTGCTTTATGGTGTGCCCGAGAGCTTAAGTCACTTGACTACAAGGGCTCTGTGCTGTCCCTTTGTCTGGATTTTTCACTGCAGGTTCAGGAGGCAAGAAGGATGTTCATCCTGGTTAAACGCAAGCTCAGAGAACTTAACATTGAATACGCTATGCCCCACCCTGCCCGTTTGAAAGTGACTCTAAATGGCAAAGTGCAGGTTTTTTCTGAACTAGGATCTGCCCAGCAGGCGTTGAAGGGATACACCAAGGCTCAAGCTAATAAACAGTCATCGGCTGGAGATCCAAACTGCAGCTTCGACACAAGTCCTCTACATCAGAATGACTGACAGGTCTACCGTGAATGATATCTGGGATCAGTAGGATAACACTAAGTGGGCGCGCCAGACTCTGAGCCTACCCCTCATTTCTCTCAATTTATTGGTTAATACTTAGGCCCTACGCCCTAAGAGATTAGCGGTGGCCACTTATGTCAGGTTCACTACTTCCTGCTTTGCGAGGTTGGGTAAGGGATGGATAAAGGGGGGGGGGATTAATCTACATGTAGAATGTAGTTGAAGCATAATAGTACAATGGTTCATATATAATGCTGGGCCGGTTGCCCAATAAGCTGTAGTCATGGGTTGATATGTAATTCCTAATACTATCTTGCAGCAATGTTTTCATTTTCCGCATTTGGTTGGGCACTGATCGCCCTTGAGTGTATTACACGCTGGTATTTTGGTTGGGAGGTGGGGTAGAGGGTTAGAGGGGGGAAGAGGGAATGTTGCCATGTCAACTGTTGGGGGACGTGACGAGGGAGGGGGTGGGGGGTTGATTGACTTAGCACGATGTTGTAGCTGTGGCACAGAGGTCCCCATATCAAGCATTGCAGGGTTTCAATCTGGCCGAGAGACATGACCCCACAACCACACTGGGAGATCGCACCATAAATTTCTTCACTTGGAATATCAGGGGTCTAAATGACCAGCACAAAATTCGCAACGTAGTCTTATACTTACTTAGACACCACATTCCTGTGGCAATACTACAGGAAACCCACTTGGCCCTCAATACTGGACTACTGACGCAGAGGCAAATGAAAGGCATTTGTGTGGTGGTAGGTTTTACTTCTCATGCACGTGGGGTTTTGAAGTGGGTGCAGCAGGGGTCTAACATTAAGCAGAAAAGGACACAGAGGGAAGGTATGTGATAGTGCGTTGTCACAAGGATCACCTTGACGTACGTATAGTCGGTGTAAATGGACCGAATTATGACAACCCTAATTTTTTCAGATTGTTACATAATAAGCTCACTGCACAATCAAGGTTGCCTACAGTGTAGGGTGGTGATTTTAATTGCGTGCAATCCCCTGCAATAGATCATTTGAAAGGCCTGCCGCACCCCCACCCCCACCCCCCGGCAGCGACAAAAGCTATTGCAGCAATTGCTGAGGCGTACAACTTGGTTGATGTATGGCGTCACTGTACACCGGCTGGTACGAATACACACACTACTCATCTGTACATGACATACATATGCGTATAGATTATTGGTTGGCCTATAAGGGCCTGCTTTCCTTTATATCAAATTGCGAACACCAACCCCGCACATACTTGGATCACTCCCAGTTAAGTTGCAGCTAAATATAAGTGATATGCAGCCTATAGTTCGCATATGGTGCTTCCCTCACTCAGTACTCTTTGTATTCAAGGTGGAAATCTTAAAGGAGATTGAGTAGTTCTTCTCTACTAATCTAGGGAGCTTACCTAAGATGGCCACTATATGGGAAACGTTTAAAGTCTTTCTTCGTGGGGCTGTCATATTGAAGCAAGCAGGGGTCCTCCGTTCAATTAGGGGTAGACTGCAGAACTCTAGACCGACCTACCAGACCTAGAGAGGCGGGCTATTATGGACGTTCCTCCTGACCTATTGGCAAAGATCAAGGCCAAGATAGAGGAATATCATGAAGAAGCTCAGGTGGAGATTGTCTTCCAGGGGAAGTATGCGACGACAAGAGTGTGTGGGGAAAGGGAGAGACCAAGCACCACTCTGGCTGCTCTGATTCGGCCGGATGGCAGTCCAGGAGAGGTGCTGGAGCTACTTGATGGGAATGATAATATGCTAAGCGGTGCTGCGCAGATAGCGGACAGATTTTGTTCTTACTATACAGAACTGTACACGTCACCCCCAGCCAAGGCGAAAGAATCGAATGACGAATATTTATCTTATATTGCCATGATGTGGCTCTCTAATCCGCATAGAGAGTACCAAATGGCTCCTCTTCGCCCCACTAAGATCACACTGCCCTTAAAACTATGCCCAACCATAAGGCACAAGAGTCTGATGGACTTACAGTGGCATTTTATAAGGCGTAGCAGAACCAATTACTTCCTCACCTAGTCAACCTCTTTGAAGAAATGACAACAGACGGTATTATGCCTCCTAGTATGACAGAGGACTAGCTGATAATGCTGTTAAAGAAAGTCAAATCCCCACAGCAAGGTTCTTCCCAATAGACCGCTCTCATTGTTAAATACGGATACCAAGCTATTTGCCAAAATCCTGGAAAGCCAGCTCACTCCTCTCCTCTGTTTGGTGGCAGCCCCTGAGCAATCTGGGTTTGTGCCCACCAGCTCGATAGCAAGTAACTTGCTGACACTTTTTGGCGTTATTGCTGGTATAGACCCGGAGATGCACTCTGTGTGACTTCTCCTCGATGCCGAGAAGGCATTTGACTCTGTCAAGTGGAGTTTTTTAAGAGCAGTACTGAAACGAGTGGTTGAAATATTTATAAACTGGTTGATGTGCTGTATGAACAGCCCACTGTATGCGTGCATGTGAATGGCCTCCTCTTCGAGCCAATAGCTATCACCAGAGGCACAAGACAGGGGTGCCCCCTTGTTATATGCCCTAGATGCAGAGCCCCTTGCATGTGCTCTCTGGGAATATCACAGGTTTAGCAGAATACGTTTCCAGCAGTATAACTTAATAATCACAGCCTACATGGATTACAAGCTCCTATATGTTTGTGAGCTGGAGCAGAATGTATCAGCAATCCTGCAGGTGGTGGTACGATTTCGTCAACACTCCGGTCTTCGTATCTACTGGAGTAAATCGATCGCATTTCCATTGACCCCTGGTACACACCCAGTGGTGAGCATCTGCCATATTGAGTGGAAGTTGAAGCCCACCAGATATCTGGCGGTGCAAATGCACACTGACCCTGAGGTGGAGATTAGGGAAAATTATTGCAGGGCAATACAGAAACCTTCGGAATCAGTTGACAAATGGATTCGGCTACCATTGTCGCTTCTAGGGTGAATGTCGCTTATGAAGATTATAGTACTCCGAGGTTCTTGTTTTGTGTGTTAACATCTCCTTCCTGTTGCCCAAGTCATTTCGCATACACTATGCTCTAACCTGATCTGACTAGCCTGGGCTGGCAAACAAGCATGTGTGACATGGGATATATCGACCAGACCGTACTCAGAGGGCGGACTTAATGCCCCGGATTTTGAACTCTATTAATTGGCTGCACAACAGATGCATGCTTATTACTGGCTGCATAGACCTCAGGATAGCCCGCAATTACACATTGAGAAGGGTGCAGTACATCCTCTGTCGCTGCCGCAGTTTCGATGTGGGACACTGTGCAGACGGTATCATATCATAGACCCGGTGGGGAATGTACTGTTCTGGGGCGCGTAAGCTGCGGTCTAGATGACCCGCACCCCCCGGAGCGTCCCTGAGCTGACGTGTGACGTCAGGGACTATAAATAAAGAGGCGTGGCTATGACAAGACAGTCGGAGATACGTGTAGACAGCAACACCGGCTCCTGTGATTATTAGAGTAACGCGGCTGCTGCTCTTGCGCTAGCCCAAGCACAGCTACACTGGCGACGAGGGTATTAACGAACCCGCCCTCTCACCGGCAGGAAGCCATTGTCGCACCACAGTTTCTACGCACTGCGAACGCCAAGGGGGAGCTCATTGCTGCTCATTGCTGCTAGGCCCAATCCTTAGGCACAGTAGCCCTGCTCAACCCACAGGTGGTGAACGGAGAGACGAAGCGACGGCACAGCCGGGGGTCGCAATCACGGTGCATCCTACGCCGAAAAAGGGGGTGAGAACAGTGCACTACGCCGCCGCCCCAGCCAAAGGCCACCCCGCAGCCAACTAGCACGTGCATCACCACCGAGGCCTCAGAGCCAGGCAGGGAGTGTGCGCCAAACATTGCAAGGGACGATACCACCTCCCAGCAAAAGGGACGACCAATCAGCCCAGGACTGCGGCCTCATCCCATAAGCGTCGCAGAGCTCCACAGCACACTGCGCAAGTGCCTAAATGGCATCCATTCCCGCCCTAGAACTGTTCGTAGTTGACGGTGCGCCGTCATCCCTCGCCCCACGGTGGAGGGATTGGACGGACCGCCTCCAAATATATTTTGAAGGAGCTAGAATCTCAAGGGAAAGGCGCAGAGCCCTGCTCCTACACCTTGGTGGCAAGGACATACATCGCATATGCAAAACATTGATGGAAGCCCCCCAAAGACATACCAAACGAACCTCACAGCTCTGACCGCCTACTTTGAACCTATGGAAAGCAAAGATTATGAGCGGTTCATATGCCGCAAAGCGAAACAAGAGGCAGATGAATCCCTAGATGCGTTCCACGGCAGACTAAAAGAGCTAACCAGCTCCTGCAGGTTCCGGGATGAGCAAGAAAAGATCAGGGGGCAGATCATCCAAGGCTGCTTCTCGTCGAAACTCTGTGTTGCCATACTCCAAGAGGATGACAACTCAAGCCCCTCACGGACATCCTCAAGCTGGGTCGATCCAAAGAATTGTCCCAGGCAAGAGTGTCCCATATGGAGTCGGCCCTACACCGGCCTATCAAACTCAAACAGGCCCACACAGCGGAAAAAGGGAATGTGGTGAGGCCGAAAGGGAAACAAACAGGCGGGAAGAAGCCACCAGACAGAAGGAAGGAGTGTGGTTATTGCGTTGGCCAGCCACACCGCATGCAAGACTGCCCAGCAAGAGGAAGAAATGTAGTGCATGCGGGTGGATGAACCACTTTGCGGCGGTATGCAGGTCTACGAAAGCCAAGAAAGAAGCCGCACATGTGGTGAAAGAAGAGGGAGACAGTGACGACATGGACGATGACACGGAAGACTATCCAGTCCACTACGTGTACGCCATTGACCAACCAAAAAGAAAGAAACGGCGGCTCCCGAAATGTCGCATCATGATCAACCAGCAGGAGGTTAGAGCCACAATCGACACGGGGGCATCTATTGAGCTCATGGCGGCAAACGTATACAACCAACTGCAGGCGAAACCGCCGCTAGGCGAGGCAAGGATCCGAGTGTTCGCATACAGCCAGAAGACACCTATCCCCCTGATCGGATGTATCAAAACAGAACTAAGACACCAAGAGGCCACAGTGCCCACTACGATCTACGTCACGAAAGAAGGCAGTGGCATGCTGCTAAGTGGTCAATCTGCAGAAGACCTAAAACTCATATCCTATGCTCTGGCAGTACTAGAAGAAGAACTAGACACCATCATGGAAGAGTTTGAAGAGGTGTTCAAGGGCATCGGGTGCCTCAAAGGGAAGGAAGTATCTCTCCACATCAACCCATCAGTTCAACCAGTCGCACTGAGGCATCGGCGCATTGCGTTCCATTTAAGGAAGAAGGTGGAAGACGAACTTGAAACACTGGAAAAGCAAGGAATCATAGAAAAGGTCAGTGGACCTACTCCATAGGTATCCCCCATAGTAGTGGCCCGAAAACCCAAACAGCCTGGACAAGTCCGCACCTGTGTCGACATGCGTCTCCCGAACGCAGCGGTGAAGAGAGAGCGGCACCTGACCCCCACTATAGACGATATCCTGGGCGAACCTAACGGGGCGAAATGGTTCTCCAAAGTAGACCTCCGGTCGGGCTATCATCAATTACCGCTCCACCCAGATTCAAGATACATCACTACCTTCTCCACGCACGTAGGACTGAGACGATATTGGCGCCTCAATTTTGGAATCTCGAATGCCGCGGAAGTGTTCCAGAACACCATTCGCGAAGTCCTTAGCGAGCTCCCGGGGGTCCAGAACGTGAGTGATGATCTACTCATCTACTCAACGTCAATTGAAGAACACCACCAAAGACTATGAGGGGTTCTGCAACGGATCAAAGAATCTGGTCTGACACTACAAATGGAGAAGCGCCAATTCCTGCATCGGAAAATCAGTTTCTTTGGATACACATTTTCGGACCAAGGAGTGGCACCTGATCCTGATAAAGTGAAAGACGTCCAGGAAGCCCAGGCCCCCACAAACGTGCCAGAAGCCAGAAGCTTCCTGGGATGGTGAACTTCTGTGGTCGTTTCATCCCGGATCTCTCCAACCTCACCAAGCCACTTAGAGAATTGACCAAATCAGCCACCACGTGGCAATGGGCCCCAGAACAAGAGAAAGCTTTTTGGGACACCAAAGCAGCCCAGGGGGCAGACACCACTCTTTCGTACTTCCAAACATCCAAGTCCACCAACGTAGCTGTGGATGCCTGCCCCTTCAGGCTAGGAGCAGTGCTAACGCAACTTCAGAACACCGGGGAGTGGGCACCCATTGCCTATGCCAGTCGCTCGCTGACAGACACGGAGCAGAGGTACTCGCAGATTGAAAGAGAGGCCATAGCCATTCATTGGGCCTGCTGACATTTCCATGTCTATGTGTATGGCCACCCTTTCACGGTAACCACGGACCACAAACCTCTCCTGCCACTCTTCCAAGGCACAGTATCAAAACCACCTCCCAGAATTGAGAAGTGGATACTCCAGCTACAGGGGTATGCCTACCAAGTGGAGTACAAACCAGGGTCAACAAACCCCGCAGACTACCTGTCAAGACACCCCCGGGAAGCCACTCTAATAGAAAAGGAGGAAGCGGTGGACACCGAGGAGTATGTCCGGTCGGTGATGGAAAGATCCAGACCGCTACCTATGAGCCTAGAGTCTATCATTGAAGCATCACAGAGTGACGAATGCCTCCAACTAATCGTCGAAGCGATACAGTAAGGAAACTGGCGCTCCATCCAGGAATCCCTGGGCAAAAAAACTCCGCAGGCAAAGGCCACCCTGGAGTCCATCTTAAGGATCAAAGAGGAACTGTCTCTCGACAGCCAAGGATGCATCCTACGAGGTCCCCGTCTAGTCCTGCCAAGCAGCCTAACCCACCAAGCGGTGGAGCTAGCACATCGAGGACACCAAGGCATGGTGAAAACAAAAAGCCGACTGAGAGCCAAGGTATGGTTCCCAGGCATGGACCCCTTGGTGGAAGAGACTGTCAGAACATGCAATTGGTGTCAGGCAGCGGGGCCGCCGGACCGACCTCATCCAGTCGTGACTGAAGACAACCCCCAGAGGCCATGGGAGTGTGTAAGCGTGGATTTCGGACATCTTCCTGACGGGCGATCCGCGCTCATAATAATTGATGACTTCACCAAGTATCCAGAGATAGAGATTGTAGGAGGCCAAACGGCCACGGAAGTCATCGCAAAGTTCGAGAAAACCATTGCCACTCACGGTATCTTTGAGGTAGTCAAAACTGACAACGGGCCGCCATTCCAAGGTCAAGAATTTGCCGACTACCTCAAGAGCTGGGGGATCCGCCACCGCAAAATAACCCCGCGATGACCCCAGGCCAACGGGGAAGTAGAGAGGTTCATGCGCATGCTCAACAAGACCATCCGCATAGCCCTCACAGACGGATCACCTCTAGAAAAGGCCATTTACAGTTTCCTCAGGGAATATCGCATGACCCCACATGTTACAACAGAGGCGGCGCCTAGTGCTTCGACCATGGGCCGAATAGTGAAAGACACCCTCCCGAACCATCCCACATGGGTCCTGGAGGGAGCCAGCAAAGTAAAGACTCTGGCGAATCGAACTCACTCCAATGAGCAAGCAAGCCGACGGAGAGGGGCCCGTGAGTCCATGATCACACTGAATGACCAAGTATACGTCAAAGACCGATACCCAGGCAGCAAATTCAGACTCCCATTCGAACACCAACCCTGGACAGTCACCCGTTGGATGGGCACCATGGTGACAGCCAGAAGAGGAGCAGACACAGTTACCAGAGACATATCATTCTTCAAGAAGGCCCACCAGGGCGGGTCCCCGAGGACCGCGCAGCCCAGCCAGAGCCCCCAACCAAGAGAGAGAGGAGCCAGAGACGGACCAGTATGTCTCGGAGGAAGAAGGCCCGATGGACCGTGACACATCTCCATCTCCAGTCACTCCTGGAAACAGGACACCGAGCCCCTCCTCTCCGGCTGGAGAGACAGATACCCCCCCCCCCTCAGAAACACCAAGGGCAGGGGTGTCTCGGGGCGGGCAGCTCCGGTATGGACTGAGGAGAAACCCGGCTCCCAACTCCCAGCGGGCTGATTACCTGGTGGATTGAAGCCTGGAATGGACAATCACAGACTGGTAACAGATCCATCGCTTTATGATTTAATGTAATGCCTACATTGTTTTATTTTGATAAAGGTTAGAAGGAATGTAGTGTTCTGGGGCGCGTAAGCTGCAGTCTAGAGGACCTGCGCCCCCGGAGCGTCCCTGCGCTGACGCGTGACGTCAGGCACCGGGGACTATAAATAAAGAGGCGTGGCTACGACAAGGCAGTCGGAGCCACGAGTAGAGAGCAACACCGGCTCCTGTGATTATTAGCATAACGCGGCCGCTGCTCAAGCGCTAGCCCAAGCACAAACGCTACAGGGAATACGAGGAGCCCGCTATGGAAGGCACCTCGTAGGCAAGATTTCATGCTGCTTTATTCCCCAAATTGCTGCTTGAACTGTGTATCTGGCTACCAATGTATCAGGAGAGGAATTTCATCCTAGCCATGCAGTCACTCTGCATCACTAATGTGGGTGACTACTTTGAGGAAGGTGTGGTCAAACAATGGGAAAAGTTACAAACAGATTCTTTGGCTGCCTCCGCGATGGCAACATTTCATTATTTCCATGCAAGGCATGCGCTACGCACAACATTGGGCACAGGGATGCTAGAACCGTGCGAATACGCCCCTCTAACGTATCTGTTGTGAGCCAAATTCCAGCAACACATGATTTCGATTTTGTATGCCCTTTCGAGCTCGGTCACAAGCCCGGTGAATGTGAAGGCTTTACAAGAATGGCGAGCAGAGTTAAAAGTAGACATCGCAGATGAGCAGTGAACATATTGCTTTGGATATATAAAGTCTATCTCCCACAATGGCAGGCATCGTCTGACACAGTTTAAACACTTGCAAAGGGTGTACTGCACTTCGGGTCGCCTACACAAATATGGCCATAGAGAGGATTATAGATGTATTAAGGTGCAGATGGAATCAGCAAATTTCACTCACGTCGCCTGGGGCTGCCCGGATATATTCAGAAGTACTGGGAGGTGGTGCGCATTGCATTACAAAATGTTGTGGAAGTGAGACTCAAGCTAACCCCACTGGAGGCCTTACTGGGCTATGTGAAAGAGAACCCGAAGGGCACACATAGGCTGCTTGCGCTAGGCATCCTTTTGGCAAAGCGCAGGGTAGCGCTATGGTCGATGAAAGGGCCTACCCTCACAATCCAGGAATGGTGCACCAATTTGTCATACTGCAAAAACACAATGGGAACATTTTAATGCACTTATGCCCACTAGGTGCAAACCAAAGGACATATGAGACCCTTTCAAAACTTACCTTACTCGTCACACATCAGCGGAAGAGTCAGAGGGAAAAATAGATAGAACGGGTGTCAGTTGACTTAACAAGCACATATATGTTTGTGATGCACTATTGTCGTCACCTACTACACATATTGTGGGGAACGGGGCTGGGCACCTCCGTGTAGGTGCGTTGGGTGCTGTGATTTCCAGTTCATATTGAATAAGTAACCATCTGTAGGTAATGTCTCCTGAATTGTCAAGTGAAATGGTCATAACTAAGTGGTACCTATTATGATGCCACCAGTTTTCTCTGTATCCTGCTGCACGTATTGTAATGTTTGTCGAGATTTTAGTTGTATGCAAAATGAAAATAAAGTTTTAAAAAATGTAACATATTCATGCTTCGGCTTAAACAGCTGATTCTCTGTAATAAAAGGCGTAATTGGAATGTTGTTTTCAGGAGTATTGGGAGCTGATGACATTCAGAAACTTTAAAATGTTGTTGTCTCTTCAAAAATGGCTACTCTCTTTGTATCTCTGAAGCAATTCTTGTGTGTACTTTCAACATTTCTACCCATTTCAGTAGTCTTGTATATATTTCTGTCTTGAAGCACAGATGTGCTCTATATACTTATGATAGCTAGTCAGTTGAAGATTCAAAAAGGCTGGTATACAGTTCAAGGACCTCATGTTGCTTTTCATGGCTGGTGAGTTAGCCCAGCACCTCTTCCCAGCACTCCCCAGCTATGTGGAAGCGTGGAGATTGGAACTCCAAGGTCACTTAAATGATTACATCACTGATTCAGTCTGCATTATTTGCATATGGAGCCATTAGGAGAACCTATGTTGCCGAGCAAGTTGTGAGGGCCAGGATGCCAATCTATTCAGAAAAGGGGGTGGTGATGGACAGAGCATCTGAATTAAACAGAATACTACTACCCAGTCAGCAGATCAGGGCTTAATCCATCACCAATTTTTAGCTCACTGCACCATCCCAGCTCAGAACCTGGCTACATGCAAATTAGTCTGTCCCTGGCCCAGTGCATCATTCGAACAGGGCAGACCAAACTACCAAGCCAATTCTTTTACTGGAAAGGAAACAAGCTTCCGGGGACCGGTTTCTGGCATTACAGCCGTCTTCGGCCCGGCTTGCTTGAATCCTGATGGTGCAGTGAGCGAGGGACTCACATCTGAGCATACCCTTCCACGCTTGTGGTGGACAAACCCATTCAGAAAATGGGGTGGTGATGGACAGAGTATCTGAATTAAGCAGAACACTCGTACCCAGTCAACAGATCAGGGCTTGATCCATCACCATTTTTTAGCTCACTGCACCATCCCAGTTCAGAACCTGGCTACATGCAAATTAGTCTGTCCCTGGCCTGGTGCATCATGGAAACAGGGCAGACCAAACTACCAAGCCAATTCTTTTACTGGGAAGGAAACAAGCTTCCGGGGACCGGTTTCTGGCATTACAGCCGTCTTCGGTCCGGCTTGCTTGAATCCTGATGGTGCAGTGAGCAAGGGACTCACATCTGAGCATACCCTTCCACGCTTGTGGTGGACAAAACGATTCAGAAAAGGGGGTGGTGATGGACAGAGCATCTGAATTAAACAGAATACTACTACCCGTTCAGAAGAACAGGGCTTAATCCATCACCATTTTTTAGCTCTTTTTTAGACTAATTTGCATGTAGCCAGGTTCTGAGCTGGGATGGTGCAGTGAGCTAAAAAACGGTGAAGGATCAAGCCCTGATCTGTTGACTGGGTACGAGTGTTCTGCTTAATTCAGATACTCTGTCCATCACCACCCCCTTTTCTGAATCGTTTTGTCCACCATAAGCGTGGAAGGGTATGCTCAGACATGAGTCCCTTGCTCATTGCACCATAAGGATTCAAGCAAGCTGGGCCGAAGACGGCTGTAATGCCAGAAACCGGTCCCCGGAAGCTTGTTTCCTTCCCAGTAAAAGAATTGGCTTGGTAGTTTGGTCTGCCCTGTTCCCATGATGCACTGGGCCAGGGACAGACTAATTTGCATGTAGCCAGGTTCTGAGCTGGGATGGTGCAGTGAGCTAAAAAACGGTGATGGATCAAGCCCTGATCTGTTGACTGGGTATGAGTGTTCTGCTTAATTCAGATACTCTGTCCATCACCACCCCCTTTTCTGAATCGTTTTGTCCACCATAAGCGTGGAAGGGTATGCTCAGACATGAGTCCCTTGCTCATTGCACCATCAGGATTCAAGCAAGCCGGGCCGAAGACGGCTGTAATGCCAGAAACCGGTCCCCGGAAGCTTGTTTCCTTCCCAGTAAAAGAATTGGCTTGGTAGTTTGTTCTGCCTTGTTCCCATGATGCACTGGGCCAGGGACAGACTAATTTGCATGTAGCCAGGTTCTGAGCTGGGATGGTGCAGTGAGCTAAAAAACGGTGATGGATCAAGCCCTGATCTGTTGACTGGGTACAAGTGTTCTGCTTAATTCAGATACTCTGTCCATCACCACCCCCTTTTCTGAATCGTTTTGTCCACCATAAGCGTGGAAGGGTATGCTTAGACATGAGTCCCTTGCTCATTGCATCATCAGGATTCAAGCAAGCCGGGCCGAAGACGGCAGTAATGTCAGAAACCGGTCCCCGGAAGCTTGTTTCCTTCCCAGTAAAAGAATTGGCTTGGTAGTTTGGTCTGCCCTGTTCCCATGATGCACTGGGCCAGGGACAGGCTAATTTTCATGTAGCCAGGTTCTGAGCTTGGATGGTGCAGTGAGCTAAAAAACAGTGATTGATCAAGCCCTGATCTGTTGACTGGGTACGAGTGCTCTGCTTAATTCAGATACTCTGTCCATCACCATTTCCTTTTCTGAATAGGATGCCAATCTGTCAGGTACAAGGGTAGCACATTGAGATGTTGCTTTGTGATGTGGGGCAAAAGGAGAGACCACCATGGAATCTCTGACCCAGAGTCGGGATCTGAGCTGGGCTACGGCAATATGGCCTACTTTACAGTGTCAATCTTGAATGAAACTGTAGAGCCGAGTAGGCTTGAACAGCAAGATAACTGCTTAAGTAAGGAAGAGAAGCTAAGCCCAGGCAACCTGGTGCTTGTAATAAATTGGCTTACTGGTTGATGGGGACTAAACCCTATTCAAGCTTCAACCACAATCCTTGCCTTGGTAAAATCACAAGCAAACCCCAAATTAACCCATACATGAACCTCTGGCAGCTTAGCACAGAGCAGCCAGGCTTAACTTAGAAGCAATATATACAGTATTTGGGCGACACTTCAAACAGTAATAAAGTGAAAACACCACTCCAAACTAGAAACACAGAGTGGATTTTAATAAATAAAACAAGACAAAACAACAAAAATCCAATTATTAGAACTGAAGATATGCAAGTTTAAAGATTTCAGTGAAAATATCATCAAAAAGCACAAAGCGCCAATTGTGGTTATCTGGTCTCCGGACCGGGAAAAAGTCACAAGTTCAAGCCAACCACGATAGAGTGCGGGCCGACTACAGTGACCAACTAAGGTCCATGGAACACAGTATCTTAATCCTGGTTGTGAAGAGATGCTGAGTCCCACATTGAGGATGTGCCATCCAGCAGAGGTGATGCAAGGTCAGGGTGAGATGATGAGTCATTGAGCCACAGTTCTAGGGAGCTCCGAAGTGTAATGTGATATTCTTGCATTGCAATACGTCCTGCACCAATGGTTCTAATGAACTGCGTTGGGCGAGGCAATGTCTTTGCATGAAGATGCATCACTGACCAGCAATTTCAATGGACATCGGTAGCAATGCAAAGTCCTTTTGTTGGGGAAGTCTACACAGTAGAGACAATGCATTGGGTTTGAGGGCAATGCATCGAGCAGCAGAGGCAATACACCGCTTCTTCGGAAGATGTGCCATGCTGGAGATGCTTCTGTTCTGCTGAATCCACAGATGGGATGCCAGAGCACCCCCAGCCCACTTCCTAGGGTCCAGGTCTGGAGTGGAAACACTTAGGAGGGCAATACTCACAGATGGCAGACTTCAGGTGCTGGATTCAAGGTTGTGTGAAGCCTTTCTGTCCCTGAGGCTTCTGATCAGAAGTCTAGTCAACTAGCCTTTGGAGTCATTCTGGGGGCTTAGATTTTGAGATGCAGGCACAGTCTTTCTAACCCAAACAAGAGGGCAACAGAGCAACAGGTCAGCAGAAGAGGGCAGCAGCCCTTAGGGGTAGCAGTCTAGCAGAGTGACAGTCCTTTCAGTAGCACAGCAGTCTTCCCTGGCACCCAAGTTCAGAAGTGTACTGAATATCTGGTCTAATGGTCCAATATTTACACCTGCTGCCCACTTTGAAGTAGTGGAAGCTTTTAGAGATTTTCACCCTCTGAGGTGTCTGACATCCTCTTCCTACTTGTTGTGGCCCCAGCTTGCCTGTGGTCACAAAAGACCAGTGACAACCCTGTGTGAGAGTGCTCAGGCAGAGCCTTTGTGAAGTGTAAGGGTGCTAGGTGGCAGCTCCTCCCCCTTGTTAAATCAGTGTGGTCCATTGTGCCAACACTTAGATTCCCTTTGTCTCGTTGTCTGGGAGCAATACAGAAAAAACAACTGTCAGCTACACCTAGTCATATGACCCAGGAACAGGTTGCAGGTACGAAATGGCTAGGACAAGAAAATGTAAACTTTCTAAAACTGGTATTTTCAGTATTGCAACGAAAAATTAGACGTTATCATTAAAAAGGGTATTAAATTACAACACCAAACTCAACATTCCTACTTGCTTCTAATTAAACATATTAAATGTAATAAGGCAACCCAATGTTATCCTATGGGAGAGGTAAGCCTTCCAGTAGTGAAAAACACATTTAGAGTTTTTAACTACTAGGACATGTAAAACTTAAAAGTACATGTCCAACTTTTTGAGTACACTGCATCCTGCCCTCTGAGGTGTATAGGAATAGGGTACTCTAATCAACCACGCACCCCTTCACTCTATCACTTCACTCTACTCTAAAACAATTTACTCAGCACCATTCCACTTGTATCCCTCTACTCTACTGCACTCTACTCTAACCACTGCACTCTACGCAATGTACTCTACACCACTTTACTTAAAACCAATTCACTCTACGTCACTGCGCTCTACACTACTATGCTGTATTCTGTAACACTCTACGCCACTACATTCTACACCATTGCACTCTACATCACTGAACTCTACGCCACTCTATTCTACTTTTCACTACTGTACTCTACGCCACTCAAATTAACACCACTCTATGTCACTGTACTTTATGCCAATCCACTTTATTCCACCCTCCTATACACCACTAACAGTCTACTCTGCAACACTGCACTCTCTGCCACTAAACTCTCTACCACTCTATTCTGTGCTACTGCACTCAATGTCACCTCATTCTACTTTGCACTACTCTACTCTATGCCAATGTACTCTACGCCACTACACTCTGCATCATTCCACTCTATGTCACCACTCTAACCTGCACAGCTTCCCTCTACTCTGCCCCACTCCACTTTACTCTGCAACACTGCACTCTCCGCCACTGAACACTATGCCAATATACTTTGCACCTCTACACTCTGTCACCGCACTCTATCTTCACCACTCTACTCTATGCCACTGTACTGCACTCTTTACCAATGGACTGTACACACTGCACTCTACTCTGCGTCACTCTACTCCACACCACTGCACTCAATGACACTTTAATCTACTTTGCACCACTGCACTCTAAGACATTGCACTCTATGACTCTACCCTATGCCATTGCACTCTACACCAGTTCATTCTACACTGAACAAATCTATGTTAAGCCACTGCACTTTACTCCACTCTATTCCACTCCCTGCCATTCCACTCTACTCCACTCTATGCCACTGCAATCTACACTTTCGTCACAACATCCCACTCTGCATCACTACTCTTCACTCAATGCCATTCTATTCTATGCCGCTGCACAGTATTTCACTGGATTCTATACCATCTTACTCGAAACTAGTACACACTATGCCACTGCTCCCTATGCCAACGTGCTCTGCACCAATGCACGGGACAACACTATCGTCTACTCTGCAACACTCTACACCACTGCAATCTAAGTCACTTTACTCTATGCCATCCATTCTACTCTGCACCACTCTACTCTATGCTACTGGGCTCTACTCTACACCATTGCACTCTACAAAACTGTACTCTGCATTACAGCACTCTGTGAAACTGTACTCTGCAATACTGCACTTTCTGCCACTTAACTATATGCCACTGCACTCCACACCACTCTACTCTGTGCCACAATACTGCGCTCTTTGACAATACACTATATGCCACTACACCCTATGCAATTTTAATCTACTGTGCACCACTGCACCCTATGACACAACACTCTACACCACTTTGCTCAGCACATCTGTATTCCCATATGCACCTATCTGCTCCATTCTACTATGCACCACTGCACTGTTTGCCACCGAACTCTACATCACTCTCATCTAGGCCACTCCACTCTACTCTGCACCACTCTGCTATATGCATCTCCACTCTGCAACACTACACTCCATACCAATGCACTTTATACAAATGCCCTCTACTTTGTACCACTCAACACTTTGCACTCTGCACCACAATTCTATGCCACTGCACTCTACCCAGCACCACTCCACTCTACCCTGCACCACTCCAAGTCACTTCACTCTGCTCTGAAATAATCTGCTATATGCCACTGCAACACTCTATTCTAAACTAGTGCACTCTATCCCAATGCATTCTACATCACTTTACTCAAAACCAATTTCCTCTACGCCGGTACACTCTATGCCTACTCTGCACTCTAGGCCACTAATCGCTACACCACTGCATCATTGCACTCTACCTCACTGCACTCTATGCTGCTTATTCTATCTGCATCAGTATACTCATTGCCACTGTTATCTACACAACTTTAGTCTATGCCACTGTTCTCCACACCACTCTACTCTACTCTGAAACAATCTACTCTAAGCCACTTAACTCTACTCCACTCTGCACCATCCTATGCCATTGCACTCACTGTCACTGCAATCTATGCTTTGTCACCCCACTCTACTAACCATTCTACTCTACATCAATACACTTTGCACCACTTTACTAAAACCAGTGCACTCTACGTCACTGCACTATATGTCAATCTACTCTGCACCACTGTACTTTATGTCACTTCACTATAGGCCACCCTATGCGACTACACTCCTCTCTACAACAGTACACTGCCTCCATCACACTATACTCCACTTCACTCAACGCCACTCCATAAAGCTCCACTTTATTCCACTCAACTCTACACCACTCCACACCACTCTACACCACTCCACTGCTCTCTCATCCACTCCATAACACTCCACTCTACTCCACTTTATGGCACTCCACTTCAGTCCACCCCACTCTCCTTTACACTGCTTACTTTTAGCAATGCATAACAGTAGCAACATTGGTATAGAACATGGCTAAAACATATTGCGAAAGGCAATAGCTCTTGCATAGGTGAGACCTATTCGTTTTGCCAGTGCTTTTTATACAGGAGTCAAGACTTAAAGGCCCAGGGCTGAGGAGCTTACTTGCCACAAGGCAGGCTCCGTATACTGCTCAGCCATGCCCTTCGTGCCACTGTTGATGTAAATGACACAATCATTAGTAAGTATAAAATTGATAAATATATGCACCTATTCCAGATAGTTCAGGCGCCTCAAACACTCCCTCTTCAATTATCTATTTCTTACAATATAAAGGTTTGTGGTGACGAATATATTCATGCAAGGAGATGAAAAAGGAATGAACTCTATAATCAAATGTTAGATGCAGAGAGAGAGAGAAAAATGTATTGCTGCCACTCCAAGTCAGTCCCACACCTCTTAAAGTATCTGCCTACCCACCTCAGTACAAAACAGTTTATTCTGCCAATATATGCCTAGCTCTGCTCAACTAACACAAGGACAGTAGGGAAGTAGCACTACTAACCTTCTTTCACACATAAAAAGGCACAGCATTTGAAGATTCCTCACACACAGAACGGCTAAAGGCCATAAAATAATCTGTGCATGATTTTCCACTCAGAGAAATGTTACAGCAAAAAACGAATTTCGGGCATCCCTACCAGTCAAATTATATATGCAACAATGGCAGCAGGAGAACATGATTTCTTCACAGGGAAAACAAACACAGCACAGGCATCAGTGGTGCAGACTTATCTGAAATAGATGTGGAACAATGTGGTCACTAGTTGTGCAGAGTTTGGGCAAGTCAGGCAAAGTAGTAGAGCCGGCTATCCCTGTCAAACCTGACACACTTGGAGTACTGTTTCCCTAAATGTTTTGCTTTTTTCTCATGGGTTTTGCTGATTTTCTTCTAGTGGCCCTAGGACTCTGGGCACTTTCCCACTGCAAATGCAGTGTGAAAGTGTGCATGCCCTTCCTACACATGTTAGAAAGTGGTGCTTACCTGATGTTTTCAAACATGCCTCAAGTCTGCCATTGCAGGCCTGAGGATGCACACTTGCACCTATGAGGTTTTTAAACATGTGTCAAGTCCGCCACGGCAGGCCTGTGTGTGCACAGTTGCAGTTATGATCAGGTTGGCCTTTCTAAACTACTGGCCATACCTGAGGGGACCTCTCACTACCATTAGGGCACCCCTTGGGTATGTGTTAAAGGGTGAAGCATGTGGAAAGTGAAAGACATGGCAGGTACACGTGTGTGTTCCCTGCCCAGGTAGTGAAGAATACCCATGTGTCTTTCGACCACCTATGAGGTTTGCTCTTCCCCAAAGGTTAACATAGGGCAATGGTTGGCATTTATTTTTTTTAATTTATTTATTTGAGTTTGATATAGCGCTGGCTAGACCTGGAGGTATCAGAGCTCTTTACATAAGGATCTACACAATTGTAAAATTACATCAGTTCCAAGTTACATCAGTTCTAAGAAAACTTTTCAAGACCGTCAGAATGCGAAGTAAATGGAGCTTAGACGGGTAAGGGGGCGGGGTAAAAGTATAGGAGGGAGAAAAGATGGAGATAGGAAGGATGGAGAGATGAAGGAGAGTCTGCCCAAAGTCCGGCTGGGTAGGTGACGGCCGAGGGGGAAGTCCACAGCCCACCTCCTCTATAGCTATCAGGTAGCTCCACCGGGCATCGGTCAAGCAGCTAGGTCTCAATGAGAAAAACAGTTAGAGAGCAAAGAGGAGGAATAAATGGAGCGTAAAGGAGAAAGTTGATGGAGTAAAGGGGTAGGAGGGAGAGTATGATGGAGACAGAGTAAGTCCTGCCAAATGTCCGGCTGGCTAGGTGACGGCCAAAAGGGGTAGTCCTCATCCCATCTCCTCTATAGCCATCAAGTAGCTCCACCGGGCATCAGCCAAAAAGCTAGGTCCCCATGGTCAGAGGTAGGTTCACAGATTCGGTATCCTGAGGGGTAGGACGGATGAGGGATGAGTTTGAGGTCTGGTCGATGTCCGGTGAGTGGAGATGTCGAAGGTGAGGGGGTATGAGAGGATATGTAGCTTGGCTGCCCTCTTCAAGTCAGGTAGGTTAGGTCGAGGTAATTGATCTCTGTGACTCTGAGGCTGGGTGGGATCAGTGGCATCCATTTTATGGTCAGGCGCGGAGTGTTGTTCAAGTCCCTTGTTGTTAAGGACAGTCCGGTTCCCTGGATAGAGATTATGGTCGACCTGGAGACTCCATGATGATCCAGGGAGGGGGTCACCAGTTGGAGAGAGCCGAAAAGTCCTGCCCGCAGCAAAAGCACCATGGGCGCCATGTTGAAGTTAGGCGCGGCTGGATATCAGTATTGGTCTTGTGAAAGGAGAAACCCCTATGGTTACAGGTGCATGCTCAGTCCACCTCCATAGATAGTTATGGGCCGTTAGGGTATTAGCACTAACTGTGTTCTTCATTTGTCCCTTGAACTTGGTGGACCAGCAGCTGTCAAGTGCACATGCGCCGGGGAGAGTAGAATTCTACCTCCGCATTATCAGCGCCTGCACTGATGCTCCTCTGCTCCCCACATTCACGCAGTCAGGCTCGCACCTTCAGTCCATTCTTCAAAGTGCTCCCCCTATTTCACCCAGAGCATTGCGCTGGGTTTCTAGATATTGGCGGTGTGCCGTCCTCCTGTCGGTAGGACATGTTGTACCAAAAGCATTGCTTAAAGCTGCAATAGCGGCTTACAGTGGAGCAGCATCATAATGTTTCCTATCATTGGATTCACAGTGACAAACCGTCTCCTGTGGTAAAGAGGACTTTGCCTTTAATCGCTTCGAAATACCACTTCTTAAAGTGGGCATTTCTCTGCTCTAAATCTCTTTGTGTGCCTTTTATTTTGACTTCAGGTCACTCAGGAGGGAGCACATCTCTGCATTTCAAGAGACAGCCTAAACATTGGACAAGCAACCGGAACAACAGACGTCTGCCATTTGGGGGCCTGGCTGGTTTGGAGGGAAAGGTTTTGACTTTCACCTCTGGAAAAAGCCAGATGATGGCCCCACTAAAGATTAAGATCTGCTTCCACGGCCCAATGGCAGACAGGACTGAAATTTAGGGGAGACATCAGTGGTTCAAAGGAAAACACTCTGAAGCCCCCGTAACTTCAAAGGCACACTACAGTATAACGGCTTGTGCCATACTTCAGGAGGGTAGAGATATACTTGTGGGGAAATAGGGATGGAGACCCTTTTACTGCTTGGTTCACACTGCCAGAGGAATCTGTTGTGCACAAGGAGAATTACTGCCATTGGAAGGGAGCGTGCACCCTTCCTGAATAGTGGCTGGCCTCGGCTGACAACGTGCTGCTGCGTGGCACCCTTAAGTGTGCTCTTCAAGGGCTGTTGGCTTTCACCCTTTTCTCTTGTGGAAGTCTCAGGCACATCAAAGACCTCCCACAAGGGATCCACGCGGACTACTTGTGACATCTGGAGAGCTGTGCCCTCTAAGTGCCCACATTGTCTCCTGTATCCCAACTAGTAGGGCGGTGGTAGTTTGGAATTAAGCATTGTGCCTGGAGACTGGATTGCTTTGTGTGGAGCCCTCAAGGTACTGCCCACATCTTAGGAGTGTGGCCCCTGTATCGTGGGGTCTCAACGCTCATGAAGAGTCTTGTTGGTAGTGAGCGGATTAATTGGTTCAGGGCCCTGTGTGGACCATTTCGTTTATCGTGTAAAATCTCCCTCATGCAACATGCCGGCTACATGCTCACTGCACATTGTGTCCAATTCACAGGTTGCCACTTTCCGAGGCAAGAGCATACCAGTAGTAGTGCCTCATTCAACCTCGTGCAGCATTGTGGAAATTGGCAGGTAGTATTGCCTGAATCAGCCTTAGGTGGTGAGAGTAATTGACTGACCTAAGAAACGCTACCAAGAGTGATCTGACGTATGTCACGAGACAGTGTGACTACCCCCTGTGCCTTGCAGAACTGGGCTGCTACCAGAAGACACAGTGTGGACTCCTTTGATTGAATAAATACTGCCCTCAGTCTGTTTCTGGCCCACATATGGTAGGTGAACTTCCCAAATAGTGGCCAAACCTCCATTTGTTGACTGCCACCCAATTTATTTATTTATTTATTTACTCGTTTGTATGGCACTGCGAATGATGCCCAGGGGGATCTCTCAGTGCCTGGGTGAGAAGTACACTATTACAGAGGGCTCATTTAGAGAGCCAGGTCTTAAGAAGCTTTTTAAAATGGCAGAAGTTAGTACAAGCGCGGATCTCACCTGCTACCTACTCCTACCTTCTTCCCTGGGACCTTGACTAGGTGTGACTCTGGCCGCAATTGGCCTAGAATCAAGGGGAAGGTTTTCTTTATCTCCAGCCCAGGGGTGCAGTGGAGTGAGGGATTGCTGAATGGTAGAAGAGGGCTTTGGCCACGGAGTCTGCATGAGCATTATCAACTGACCTGCTGGTTATCAGTTGCACCGCATCACAGTGCTGTGTGCCTGTGTGTTCAAGTGGGCTCCATACGGACCTGCCTGATATACATGCACTGTGCATCAGTGCTGAGTGAGCGTGTGGGGGCGAATGCCTGTTACTAATTACACTGGGCAGTGGTGTTGCTTTACACATTGATTGTGTGCCCAAAAAATACTACTTTTGACATTTTGTTATACCAGTGCAGCCTGGGCCCATGGAGCAGTTTAAAAGTGTTGTAATTTTCTGTGGGTAAACATTTCTGATATCATTGGGATCTGGGGTGCACCCTATAACTGTGTGGAATTGAATTATAATAATTTCCAAGGTGCGCCTAGTTCTGACAACGTTTTGCACCGCATGAGGGTGCTGGGGAGTAAAGCAGGATCTTTCCCAAGTGTGCATATTACTGATATCATTTTAATACAGTTAGCCCCATGACTGCTAGTGATATTTCCAAATGTGATTTATGCCCAGAAATACATGTTGCGTTATTAATGTGTGTTTAATACAAACTTTATTTACAAACAGCACATGAAAAGTCTCTTTTGTGACACTCAGTGTATTTATTGTGTGAGAGTGCTGTGCCATTGCTTTACACATTGCCTCAGACATAAGCCTAATGGCTCAGTGCCAAGCTACCTAAAATTGAGCGCAGGAAATACCAAGAGTGTAATCATCTGCCCATGACAGGGGTTGTAGTTTCTGCCTGGCTAAGGCCTCATTTCAGCCATTCAGAATTTTCCAGTTCCAACAATACCTAAATATTTAAAGTGGCAAATCACAGCCAACAGCAATATATGGTTCTTCATACAGAAGATAGAATTAGCAGCAACAATCTACCTCACAGAGCAAGTAACAGATGGAGAGCACCAATATAAGTCTCCCACAGACAAAACATATTCTGTGAGCAGTCACTGTCCAGGCATGCAGTACACAAAACTGGTAAAGCGAGCAAACATTTGAACCACCAACAGGACGATGCAGGTATAGCATGCAGGCAGCAGGAGCTGTACAAGCCTACCTCACACACATATATATTCACCACTGGTAGTAATTTCAGAAGCCTCTTTTATGCCCAATAGCAACATCACAGACATTAGCTCAAGAAGTTTCAAAGACAGAACAGGCACTGAATTGGAAACATCTGTGCCAGCCTCCCTCATACAAAGAGATAATGTCTAGGCAGGGCCTGGCCATCCCCATGGGCGCCAAGTAGTCCTGTGGCAGGGGTTTCACCTTGAGAAGGCCCTGGGTATTTAGCGTATATCAGTTTGCAAGCAGAAATGTTTCAGGTTATGCTTACAACGTGAACAAGACCACATGCTGTTGACTAACGCCCAGGCCTGGCTGAAGTTGCCACAACTTAACAATTATGGTCTGTCTCACACCAGACAGATAGCAGTGTAAGTAGCCTTTCGCATAACACAGGCAAAGCTACACAGCATGTGGCAGTTATGCAAGCCTTCATTTCACTGAACGGACACAAGATGGGCAGCAGCTGTGAAGCTCCCATCAGGTACAGCAGAGCAATCTCAGTGCATAAGCAGCAAAATAGCAAATTAATCACCATATACGGCGGACATATGGAAGAGAAAAATGAAAGCAAAGAGAAAAGCCTTGTAGACTGCCCCTAGTCATTTGCTTTCTCTAAGGGTTTCGGAGATAATGGCTATTCGAGTTCAAGGATGTCAACATGTAGTGTAGTTCCTATTTTCCCTATAGGCCCTGCGCATTGGAATAACATAAACAGCAGTGTAGACGTAGGACTGCGGTCTTCTAGGTCTCTACTGACTATGTTAGACTTAATTTAGGTTTGCGCCAGCTAGCTCAGAGGTCACTGGAAACTTTCTTGACTGAATAGGAAGTGATCAGCTTCCCTGGCTCAGACAAGAAGGGATTCAGCTTCCGACAACCGCATAAACATGACAACTTTGCTCCTCAGAATAAGAGTCAATCTCTAGAGTCGTGTGAAACAATAGACAGCTATTTCACTCAGTCAGTTGTGCAGATTTACTTTCACCAGAGTGCAGAGAATGGAGAGACGGGCGTTTTCAATAAAAGATATTATTTATTGAGCAGTCTTCCTTTTCATGCAAGAGAAATTAATTGCCACAATTGCAAGACTTGTTATTATGAAAAGTGCGTACAGTAAAAGGAGTATTACGAAATAATACTGTAAAAGCATTGATATGGTTTCTTAACCATTAGATAGTTAAAATGGATAAAATATATACATTCATATATACATTGGCTAACGACCTCAACTGGTGCTTCTAACTGCGCCTACCCCGGTGTACCTGACCTAAGCCTAATACATGGGGGGGAGTAAGTAAGTAGCAATTTTAAGTTAAGTTGGTTTTGCCAAGAGTTTGATTCAAGAATTCTCTCTAAGGGTTTAGTCAGCACCGTACCTCTGGAATAGAATATAGGAGGTCTGGTATCTCCTTCTTAGGACCCGATATCCCAGTCACCCACAAGGGTAGGCTGGAAACGCCGGAGCTGTATTTTCTCGGCAGGAGAAAAGACAGCGTCTTTCTCAGCACATCAAGGAGGAGGGGCAGCGTCCGTGGGCTTCTCGCATCTGCTGGGCTCTCTGCAAGGGGACAGCTGTTCTGCTCCAGTATTCACCACCACCGTGTGCTTGCTTAAGGCAACGTTGGTATATTTATACCTGAAAGGTGCCGAGTTTGACATAAGTTTTTTGGACATAAGACGTCAATAAAGATGTCACTAAGAACTGGTCGTTCTTACAGTGCTCGCAGAAGTTCTATTACTAATCAAAACAAAGCAAGCTGGGCTTTCCCAGGTTGCTGGGGGTTTGGTATGTCGAAAGAACTCGGTGTGCTATCTAAGAATCTAAGGAAGTGGCTTCTGCTGTGTCATGGACTGTCATTGACTGCAGAGGGGAGTTACTGAAATATGGCTCTGATTGTTATGCCATTATAGGGATATGTATTGATTATAGCCGTATAGGGGCATGAGGTCACAATATTGATCGGGTCCTAGATAAAACACATCACCCACTCCACGAATTTATGTCCATCAAATTACTAAAAACTAAAGCAATAAGAAGCACGTGTATTCCTTCCCACTCCAAAATACATTTTGCATTTGAAATGGTGTATATGAAATACATGAAAATGAATAGGTACTGTACGTTATCAAGCATAGTAATCATTCAAAAAAATATTGCATATGTATTCAGTTGAACGATTTTGCGAAGAATTACACATGAAATGTCTCTAAGTACAGAAAAGAAGGGCGAGACTATTTCATCACATAGTAAACACTATTGCTGTAAAAGTGCGCTGGAGGCTGAGGTTATATTTTGTCTCTAGATCTACTAAAAATAGAAGCTCTGTTCTTTATGAATAGTTCTACTTTAAGCAAAGTACGTGTGCCAGAAAAAATAAATATTTTGGAATTTTTGGAAAAAAATAATTTCATGATGAGCGGGGGAAAAAATAGTTCCAAATGCTTTTCAGTAGCTTTTGTTGAGCAAAGCCGAAGGCCGAATTCAGAGTTCATGGGAACGCTGTGTGCCGGATTGTTTTCCAAAAGTTATTGTTTCTGTTCAGGGGAGAACATCATTTCAGACAGGCTCGGAAAGAATTGGTCTACATATTCAGGTGACAGTTCGACCAAGTTCGATAATGCTGTAACTTGGCAGTTGTGAGAATGATTGCTATCATCGATTTCAGGATTAGCAATGCTCACAGAGGGTCGTACCTGGGTGATGTTGCTTTGATTTCTTGCTTCACTGCCATCACCTAGTCGTAGCGCAGGAGTCTCAATGAATGCCGTCATCAGGATTTGTAACCGCTGGGGACAACACGATGCGTGAGCCGTTACCGGACTTAGCAAAGTATCGACGTCCATTGGTATTGCTGATTGTAGTGCAAGACAGGTGTCTAACACGCATTCTTCTCCGCATAGCATACATCGAAGCACAGGTAAGATGCAGGTCTGCCATATAGGTCCGAATGAAAGAAACCAGGTCATATTCAGATCTCTTAGCCGGGCTATCCCAAGGACTTTAGTTATGCGGTCCCGGTAGCGTATTGCTAGGATCTTTTCTTCCATCCTTGCCGGAGTCATGTCTGCGTTTTGGTTTGCCATATCGGAGCAGGAGGGTCAAAAATAAAATACCTGCTACAAGTCCCAAAAGTAGTGGTAGGCCGCCAAAGATCGAATGGACAAAATTGGGAAAGATGCCCAGGACTGCTTCAAATGGTGTTAACAGTCCCAAAAAAATTGTCTTAAATACATTCGAGATACCACTGGCATTCGACATATTTAGGATTTGGCTGAGCATTTCTGTGAAATGCACGGGGCAATTTGTTGATAAAAGTGTATGTATCTCTGCAGTTGTCCTTGCAACTTGCAGATCATACGTCTCTTTTGATGACGTGATGGGCACTGTTGTCTGCAAAAGCACAGACTTCATTCTGCTTAAAGTATCAATTCGTATAGAAGAGATATTCAAAGGAGGCCAAATCGGAGCCACTGTGTCTCCAGGGCCATTTGGATACAATGCTTGCATACAGCAAGTGACCATGGACACACGCTTAAGAGATATGCTTTCCCTGGCACCAAGCCACAACAGCTGTGATCCGTTACTAGAACGCAACTCCCGTTAGAAAGTTGCCTAAAGAATGGCTCTATTTGTGCTGCAGGTGTGCCGTGCTGGTGGCATGAAAGGTTATTTGAAGTACCCTCACAGGCCCCATGCAAGTTAATACCTTGGCACAAAAGTATACCGCTTAGTGAATGTTTACACTCATTACCACTAAGAAATACATTTTTGTTGTTGTCACTATAACATGTATATGCATAAGGTAATTTCCATGATGACTTAATGTATCCTTTACCCATCTTTTCATACTGGCCTGCCGGTATATACTCAAAGCAATTTTTAAACTGGAAAGTTGTTATCGGAATTGTGATAATCCTGTGTTTCAATCAAAACAAATAAAACTTTATTCGGATAAGGGAACTTATCCATAAAAGTGCAGACAAGTCAAAACAATTACAGAATAAAAAGCCATTTTATCCTTATTTAAAAAGACAACGAATTCCTAAGATTGGTACAAATAAAACGAAATAAAATAGGCACTGTATTAATACGTTTAAAGAAAGAAAACTATCCTTAAAACACAAAAAAAGAAAAGATACTAAACACAATATAATTTCTAAAACTTATTACACAATAGAGTAATCAATACTTTAAATATAAAAATAAATCATAATCTTTTCGGAGTTTGATGCATGATTTTAAAAAACAAAGTAAAGGGACAATCGAGAACTCAGTGTCCAAACATTGTAGGGCTTGAAGCGCCGAGCGGCATTGGCGTAAACCCATGTATTTTACTAGCGGTAAAATCCAATTTCTCTGTGGGTGGTCATAGAGGCTGCAAAAGAACATTACATGGAGAAGCGATTGCTCTGACTGCCCATCACAAGGACAAGAGGAGAGGTTTGCGGACCAATCATTGGTCTTGGGGAAAGTCACAAAGCGGTGGAAAATACTGAAGCGAAACCGGGTCAGCAAGAGTTTGTTGTAATATGTTAATGTTGTTAGCAGTAAATAAGGCTGAATCTCCCAAGAGGTTTGTACTGCTAGGAGATGAACGTTTGTCGGCTTTGAAGTCTCTCTTGCCATTCTAAGCTCACGCAGATGGGATAAACATACATTTTTCAGGGTGGCTCGTGATATGCTCACGATAGTTTCAGGGTCGGTAAAATAGGATTCTAAATTTAAATCAATAAAGAAATTTGAAACATAATCCAACCATGTAATGCTCTTCCATCTTTCTAGGGCGAAGCAGTCGATAATCAGAGAACGAGTAAGCTTACATTCATCTATATGCCATATACGCTGCCATAGTAGGATCGGTTGGATGGCAATGATGTCAGATATATAGTCCATACCTAGTTCCAAGTGGCAGCCGTAGATTGGAGAGCTTTTGGGGACTGCTAGAAGATGCCTTAGAAAACAGTTTTCCACCTTTTGGATGCATGCAGTGGCGGAAAAACCCCATATTCCTGCTCCATATAGAGTTACTGAAGAGCATTTAGCGTGGTAAATCTGGAGCAGTTCGCATGCCGGACGTTGGCCTAGATTCCGGGCAAACGTTTGCAGGGCCATTACTGTTCTAAGGAATGACAATGTCCTGGTTTGAATTGCTGGTCGCCAGTTTTGTTTATTATCGATCAGAATTCCCAGGTAGGGGTATGTTTTTGTGCAGTCTAACTTGGTGTTATTTATATATATACCCTTTGTGTGGCTAGTGGCTTTCCCAACGTGCATAATAAAGGTTTTCTTATTGTTAACCTTTAGATCCAAGCTTTCCATGAATAGGCAATATCTATTGACCTGCAGCTGTAGTTGGCAGGGAGTCCGCGCCATTATGACCGCGTCATCTGCATAAAGCAGAGCTGGAATAGGACGACGGCCAATCATGGGGAGATCCTGACTGCCCTCTAGCATTGCCACCTCCAGGCCATTTGTGTACAGATTAAAAAGGAAGGGAGCCAGCACGCAGCCCTGTCTGACTCCCTTCACCACATCAAAAGACCTGGTCAACTCCCCCCCGTACCGTAGCGAACTTTGGCTGATGCCCCTGAATAAAGGTCTTGCATGAAGCGGATTAAAGGGGGGTCCACACCTATTTTTATGAGGATATTCCACAGGTTGCAATGAGACACACAGTGGAACGCTGCCGACAGGTCGACGTAGGCCAGATGGAGTTTAACCCTCTTTAACCCCACATATTTACCCGCTAATAGGGACGAATTTAGTGCTTGTTCTACCGTCCCCATTCCCTCACGAAATCCGTACTGTAGATCAGAGAGTATTTGATTTTCAGCTGCCCAACTACGAAGTTTTTGGAGGACTAACCACCCTGCAACCTTACCAGTTGCATCTAATAAAGAAATGGGTCGATAACAAGCTGGGTCATTAACATCCCCTTTCTTGAAAATTGGGAGGAGGATTGAGGATTTCCATGAGGTAATTGGACCTGTTTCTTTAACTGCATCAAAGACTCTAGTGAGGATAGGGGACCACAAATCCAAATTATGTCTACATATATCAAGAGGAACCCCATCACGGCCAGGGGCTTTCCCGCATTTCGATAACTTTAATGCTGTAACTACCTCCTTGTGGGAGAAACTGAGGTTGCCACCGTCTCGAGGTGCCTGTATGGGTGCAACTGGTCCCCCAAAAATGGCTGAGAAGTGGGTGACCCACGCGTACTCATCCACTGCCACCTCGATTCTCGGGTTCGAATTTGAATTTGTTAAGAAGGGAGTTTTAACTGTAGGCCAATATGTGGTTGAGTCCCTTACAAGACAACTTTTGTGGAGTGCCTCCCATAGGGTTTTTTTTAATCTCTAGCTTACAGTGCTTTAAAGACTGGGTATACTCCCATCTGAGACGGACAATTTCTGATTTGTTTCTGATGCTGCAACGGAGTGCTTTCTTCAGAGACGAATAGGCTCTCCTGGTGTCAACATTGAACCAACCCTTTTTTGGTTTCTTGTTTCCCTTTGATTTACTTATTAATTCATCATTAATTGTTTTGGTAATGATCTGGAAACTATCTATTATTTTATCAGGGGGAGAGTCAGCATTGAGGCAAATTTCTATTTGTGGTAGAGTACAACTAAGAATTCTACCTGTGAGTGCGACGGGATCCACGGTTTCCTACTTTACGGTAAAACCATATAATTTACCCATGCTCAGTGTGTCTTGGGTTAGTAGGGAGGGTGAGTAAACCAGTTTACAGTAGTCAGGCACTATGATAGTCATAGAGTTTGGAAAATGATCACTGTTTGGGTTTGTGTCCGTCAGAAAGCAACCTATTTGGTCTGTCAGGACTTGAGAAACTAAGATAAAATCAATCAAGGAGGAATGGCCTCTTCCACTAAATGTTGGAGAAAATGCTACTGGGGGAACAACAAGCTCATTTGCAAACCCAAGTTCTAATGTCACTAGGATTTCTATTAAACAGAGGCCTAAACTGGAATGCGGAAAATGAGTTTGGTTTAAACCCCCCTCATCCACCCAGCCACATTTTTTGGAGCCACTATCCTTACAGAGACTAACATTAAAGTCCCCTCCCCAGATAAGATTAAATTGTTTGTTCCTTGTTAAATTCCGTTCTACCTGTATCAGACAGAGGATTTCCTCCAAGACAGGGAGTATGCCTTTGGTCCGTAGGTTATTATAAAAATTTACTACATAGTAAGCCGCTTTTATATTTAGTGTTAATATCAATATTTGAAAGTTTGGCGCACTCACTACAACCTGTATGCTACTGACAGGAGATCATTTGTGATATAGGTTGCTAAACCACCTTTTGATCTGCCTGAAGTAGAGGGTTGGGCAGGAGAAATAAAAGTGTTATACCCTTGTAGATGGAGTTGGGTAGTGGACCATGTTTCCTGAAAGCACAGTATGTTATGTTTGCGAATTTCAGAGAGCCAAGAGAGTAAATCTACCTTAAGTCTAAGGCCTGCCACATTCCAAAATATCATGGAGAAATGTGTGGAATTTTGCTTTGCAGAACCCACGGCCTCACCCGTACTAGCGAAACCTGTTGCATCGACGACTAAAGGATTACCTGGGGGTTTGTCTATCGTCTGACTCTGCAGGGGCACTAGAGAAGCCTCTATGGTAGGTATGGGGAGTAGGTTAGAACTGACGTTTTCGTTTGGGGTTGTTTTAGAGCAGACTAGTGGACTTGAAGCGGACATAGATTTTACGGGGACCAACTTTACATTTAGAGACTTATATTTACTATACCCCTCAGATGGACGGGCGATGGTTTGATCAGATGGTGCCAGTCATTCGTTTTCATCAAGACCAGACAAGCAGTCAAATCAATTGTACGTAGGAATGGTCCAGCTGCCAGGTAAACTGTGTTGCTGGACCCAGCCTAGAGGCGGTACATGCGACCAGCTAGGACATTGGGGGTGGATAGAGTAGGGGGAGTTTGCCAAACCGGGTCTTGATACAGGAAAATGCGGTTGGGAGTTTGAGATGTCCATTCTATGATACCGTTTAGGAAACCCAGAAAAATCCCCCACCAAGGCTTTCGGGTAGAAATAGCTAAGTTCTCTGACCCTAATGCTACCCTCGTTTCCACCCGTGTACCGGTCTTTAATGAAACTGTGCTGTCCTATGGTCTCTGAGGTTTATATTGGCTATATCACCAGTAATTGTTTTGGGCCTCTTCCCCAGCCATCCTGCTTGTCGATCGTGGAGGATTTCTCCATTTAAATTAGGAGGTAATGGCCTGTGTGTACGCAGCCAGTACATTATCTTGTTCTTTAAGGTTTGGTAATTTTCAAAACTACCTTAAGATAATTCAGGGACTCCAGTTAAGACTATAACATAGGGGTCCACCTCGGGGGGAAGATTAATTTGCCTACGCCTATCTGTGTTCTGTCTTATCACTGATGGTGGGGGAATAGGGCGGTCAACTGGTATTTTGATGTTAGGTGCGACCCTTTTGTCACGATTGCTCTCACATGGTTTTTTCTTTCCGCCAGCTTGGGTATCTCTCACTGCTGTTTTAGTAGGTTCCCCTGTTGGCTTTGGGGTTTGGGATCTCACAAGGTTAAGGTTACAGTGAGTTGTGGGTTTTAACCCCTTGCGTGTGGGGCGTATTTTCCGCCTGTGCTGACTCCGCCTTGCGCGGGCGGAGTCATGACGGAACGGTTCCGTCATCAGCACAGCTCACCCGTAGCTGATGACGGAACCGTTCTGTCATCAGCACGCAAGGGGTTAAAGCTATTTGGGGAATTGCTATAGAGGAAGGTGTGGGCGTTATTACAGAGTTTGGTTGTCTGTTGGGTTCGAGCTTATTCGCTGCCAATAACTGCTCTATATTGCCCAGTTGTGTAGTAGCTATTCTTTTAAGTCTCTCGACTACGGGAAGTATCAGAGATTTGAGTAATTTTTCCAGTGGACCCAAGTTGTCGGTGATGGCTAGATCGTTCAATTTAAGAATGGGGGGAGTTACAGTGTCAGAAGTTGTAGGTATATGGGGTGCAGGGCTGTTTTTCTTCCCAAAATTAAAGTGGCTATTTCTCCTCTTTTTGGTCTGAGCAGGCTGATTACTTAAACCCTTTCTCCTACGCTTTGCTGGTGGCTGACCTTGGGTTTGGGGGGCATTTGTATTTGGTTTTGGGATTTGAACAGACTCTGCCTGAGGTGGTAATATTTCCGGTGGTGTTTCAGGTAGAGTGATTTGGGTGGTACCTGGTTGCGGAGATAAGGTGTCAGGCAGGATCTGTACATCAGAATTTGAAATAGAGTTACGCTGGGTAGTTAGGGCGCTTATGGTTCTATCATTAAGATCTGCCAAGGTGGAGGTTATGTACCGGAAGAGAAGTGGGATACTCTCATTTAGGGATGCTTTATGCCCCTCACGTTCATAGGTCGTAGGTGAAGAGGGTGGTGGTGAGACGGCATGTTGTAAGCCTCCGAGGGAGGATCCATTAGTCTTAAGGAGTTCCACAGAGCGGCGTCTAGCAGAGCGTCACTCAGAAAGAGCGAGTTCTCGATCAGCCGCTAATGTAGAACGGGTGACAAAGTTATCGAGCGTACCTCGTTTTTCACCACCAGATGTCGATGTTTTATCCTTAATGGTTGGCATCCTTGGTATCTATGCGTAGGGGACAGGGGGGTGGCCCAGCCCAGGCTCCTTGGGCCTCTGAGGGCCACAGAGGGCCCGCCCTTTGCCCGGGCTTCACCCAGCGCCGACCCGCGCATGTCCCGCGTTGCGCCAACAGGGCGTGTTTAAATGCAAAGAAGGAAGGATGAAGGCGGGGCTAGCACGGGAAGAGGCACCAGCTGTTGCTCATTGACGGAATGCTAGTCCTCGCAGTTCCGGCCTCCCACAGTGCCGTCCCTCCGCTCCGGGTCCTGGTCAAACAAAGACACAATCCTATGTGCAGCAGCTCCCAGGTCTGGTCAAACGGCAGTAAGGCAAGCAGTAAGTCACACTCTGCTACGAGCAGCACCCGCTCCCAGGTCTGGTCAAACGGCAGTAAGGCAAGCGGTAAGTCACACTCTGCTACGAGCGGCTCCCGCAAAGCAGGGGCCGCGAGCAGTGAAGTACTGGCAGGTAAAGGCAGGGCTAGCACGGGAAGAGGCACCAGCTGTTGCTCATTGACGGAATGCTGGTCCTCGCAGTCCCGGCCTCCCGCAGTGGCGTCCCTCCGCTCCAGGTCCTGGTCAAACAAAGACACAATCCTAAGTGCAGCAGCTCCCAGGTCTGATCAAACAGCAGTAAGGCGAACAGTAAGTCACACTCTGCTATGAGCGGCACCCCGTGCATTATCCATTCAATGACAGGTCTTTCTGACATTGTCAATGGTAATCTCTCAAGTTTTTCGATGCTCAGGATTGTATAGTCTGCTCCTTTCTGTGCCAAACTAATTTGTTTATCAGTAAGGTTAAAGATAGAAAACAATGACGTTGTGTTGATTAAACGCCATGGCACATAGCCTGAACGGAGATTTTGCAACGTCCAGCCTAGCTGTACTATAGAACGTAATTGGGACTGGCCATGTTGTAACATTAGCAAGTCCTGGTCTATAATATCAATTGCAGATGATGCAATACTGTCCAGTGAATATATTCTGAAGGACAGAGTCATTAACCCATTGTCCACAACAGAAAGTGATTTTTCAAAATGAATACTATCAATTTCTCGTATTTTCTCGGCTGTTTCAATTTGAGTTTCTTTCCATGCCTCGTTGTATGCAGCATATATGCTGGCCGCTATGAAACATTTTTGACGTGGTTTGCGTGGTCCGATTATGAAATCGCGCAAGTCAGCACCATCTTTAACTAAAGACAAGTGTTGCTTAATTTGTGTCAGTGTGGATGTTGTAGCCATTCAAGGCATAGTTTCCTTACACACTGTATGTTGTTATTATCCCTGGATGTTGTCTCTGGGAGTATCTAGGGTCTGGTCTGGTCATTTTTAACCCCTGTAATTTCTTCAGGAATCTATCTTGACAGTTATTCGTGTCTGTAGGCCAGATTAACCACTTTTTCCAATCAGGATGTGTTCTGTTTTTATTTAAAATTTGGGATACTTCTACTTCAATATCTGTGGTTGCATTATCAGGTATTGGTTTTGGAATAGATGGTTTGTTAAGGTCTTTAATCTTGGCTAGGCCAAGACAGGTTGTTTGTTGAATTGTGTCATTCAAGAACATTATTTGTTCTGGGATCATGCACGCTCAAAATAAGGCTTCTAGGCCTTGTACCTGCCAATCTTTTGTACCCCAGATGGTTTTTGTTTCACTGTTATTTTTCCAGAAATCAAAACCAAATGTAATCTTTTTTTCATAAAATGCTTATGAATATATCAATATAGTATTTGTCAGCATGGTTTTTGTCCCTGTTTTATCCAACAGTTTGTAATAAAATGTTTCTGCATTACTTGTGTTAAACCCTGAGTAGTATTGGAATTTCTCATAAAATGTTTTTGAACTGCTTTTAGGTGGAGTAGCACAATGTTCCCATTGGTTATATTTGAAAACATTTCTAGGTTGAGCAGATTTATGTAAATAGTGGTCTGCATAATGTGTAAAACAGTACATCTGTTCATAATTAGATGAACCTTGGAAATAATCATGTTCTGTAAATTTTGCTGATAAAACTACATCCAACATCATATCATTTATACTTTTAAAGTCCCAATCATCAGAGAATGTACTTGGTTTTACAAAGTCACTTAATGAAACCTTAAATTGATGAGGATATTTCAAGAGCTCGACCAGGCCATATATTTCATAGTCTGTCTTGTCCCAAACTACCCCGCCGGGTATTGGAATGGCTGTGACATTTACTGATGATAGTTCTCTTTTCTCGATGTGAGATGATTTGTGAGGCTTCAGAACTAAGTTGATGTTCTGACTTGCTGTGTCCATTGAACTGTAATACATTTTCCTAAAATTAAAACTAAAATTAGGCATAGTAGGAGTATAAGTACCCCTGATACAATCCAATGCTCAATCAATGATGCGTTTAGATATGCTTCTTTGACTTGATGAAAGAGTTCTGTTGCTTTTTCTTTAAAAGTCTTTGTTTCTGGCGTCACTTCAGGGTCACTTTGATCTGCAGAAAAGTTGTCAAAATTGATGAAGTAGCCAGATGCAGTTCTGTCGATTGTTGGAATTGTTTTCTCAATTTGCCTTTCATTAGCACATTCTGATGCTACATCATTGTAGACTGGTATTTCATGATGAACTGTTTCAATTTGTGTTTCAAGAGGCACAAGTTCCATGGCATTTCTGCATAGTCCTTTTTTATTCACTGCAGGTTTATCAAATGTGATACGTCTCTCAGTTTGAACCACTTGGATACTAGCAAATTTGGGTATTCTGTTACTTCTTGGGAGTCCACTGGGCCTGCTATTGATTATAGGCCACATGATTGTGGTTTTACCAGGTCGATTGATACAACTCTGTTCTCCTTTTTACCAGCAAGGGGCTGTAGTACTACTGATCTTGTTCTGTTGATTGCTAAGACAGGTACTGCTTTTCTGTAAGAAGGCCGAAATTCCTTCTTCACCGCTATTTTCTCTCTGACCAGATACCCAATCTTTGGAATCCAGACAGGTCTTGCTGGGACAGGTGGTGTGTCTTCAGTGGTGGTTGGCTGTTGTTTTAACTTTATGTTGCTCAGGGCTTTTCTTGTTTTATTCAAGTCCTGTCAAAGTCTTTTTTCTTATCTTCTACCACTGAAGCAAGACTATCTAAGTCCTGAACATACATTCGAGTTCCGAACAATAGTTCGTACGGGCTGAAACCTTTTAGAGAATTTCTTGGCAAGTTGTTAAGACTACGTTGGACACTTGTTAAATGCTGGACCCACCCATCACCCGAACCTAATAACTTTGCCGTTATAGATTGCTTTATGTCTTGGTTTTTTCTTTCCACTACCCCATTTCCCTCAGGATGGAAGGGACAAGAGAACCGCAATCCAATGCCCATGCTGGTCATGGCCTCCTTATAAGCTCGAGAGCAAAAATCAGGACCCTGGTCAGAATGAAGCATGGCAATTGCGTATGTGCCGATAAAGACTCGCAAATCTTTTATAACAGTTCTAGCGTCAGCCGAGCGCTGGGGCCACATTTTTTAAGTGAATGTAGTCTAAAATAATTAATAGGACGCTGGATTACATGTGTATATAGCCCTATGCTACCTTCAGAAATGTCCATGGCATTACTCCGCTTGACTCGTTACTGTGGTCTCTGTCGCAGTTTGGACAGCTCTTTACAAATTTATAATGGTGCAGGCTCATCCCCGGCCACCAGTATTCTGATTGTGATTCAGTCAGAGATTCCTTCATCTGTTTGAGCCTTGGACCTTCACCCATGTGTGCGTCTTCTAATAATAAGATTCTCCGATTCGTATTTGGAATTACCCTATCCCCGACTCCAGGGATTCGAGCAAAAGGAACGGAGTTTGCATCAATTACGTATGTATAATTGAGTGGATAGTTCACAGGTAGTGCTGCACAGTTGCCTTTTGAAGACGTTTTTACCGCCAGCATGGTTTCCCCGTCTATGTATTTTTCTGAATGCTTTTTTGTGGCTACGGATGCCGGTTTAGTTGCTTCTGCTGCGGCTGAATTAGCCAATGAATTCCCTGCAACGTGAACGCCATCACGTTGATGACTCAGAGTGTGTATCACGTGAGTCTTTTGTAGTTCTTTCCGAAAAAGAACTACTTGTTTCCAAAGCATTTTATGCTTGATTGTGGCACCTGTGTCGTCTTTGTAATCATTTTGAACCCAGTTCTGCAAATCATTATTGTAAGAATTGACGCAAAAATGCGAATCGCACACGATTAGTGTCGGGAATTCACGTTCGGCATTTTTAAGCGCCATCTTTAAAGATCTGATTTCAGCTCGCTGAGCCGAACATTTTTTCAGTGATTCAGTTTTTGTTATTTTCGGCTTGAATTTACCGCAGAGCCAGCGACCTTTAATAATAGCGCAGGCTGCATCGTAGGATTTATCCTCTACATTGTAATGCTGTACAAATCTGTCTGTATAGATTATACAGGAGTACTGTTCTAGAGGGAGAATTTCGATTGGCAGAGGATATTCTTTTTCATATTTTAAATCATTCAGTTTTTTCATGTGCGGGAGAAATAGTATTTCACATCTTCTGCAGCAAGAGAATTTTCCCACTGTATCCATTTCGGATCTAGTGCCACTGTTTTTAGATTTACTGGGCTGAATAGCGCCTCGAAGGCTGATTCTGCTGTGTGAACAGTTATTCTTTTGCCTTGGGCTAGGGCTTGTTCTCTTGCTACAGCAGTTTGAATTGCCTTTACAGTGTTGTCTGTGAGACTGAATGTTTTTCTGCTTGTGTGTACAAATGTGATTTGTAAGCTATTGGTACCGTTTCTCCCTCATTAGAGGTCAGGTACGTGAATCCGCATCTTCCTGGGATGACCCGGATTACAAGGTTGCGTGTATTGTCACGTGTTTCTAATTTTGTTTTAGCTAACATGTCTGTTTGCAGTGATCTCAAAATTTCTGTGTGTTTTTGAGTCCAATTGATTGGTTTAAAATCAGTTTTATTAATTCGTAGAGAGGTTTAATCCTCTCTGCGTAGTTTAGAATGTAAGTTCTTCCAAAATTCAGGAAGCCTAGAATCGATTGTAAGTTCTTCAGCGTTTTTGGTTCTTGGAGTTGAATTTGTAACCCTCTGCTGCGAACCCAAGTATTATGGTGTTCACTCTTTTTAAGTGAGTATCCAAGTTGTCGTCTGTGAGATAGATGTCATCGACATAAGATAATGCCTCATCATCATACATTTGCAGTAACTCTGTTACTCTGGTTGAGAATAGTCCTGGGCTGTTCTTGAATCCCTTTGGGAGCCTAGAGACATTTTTCTGTGACCCCATTATTGAGAAAGCGGTCAAGTACCTGCTTTCTGGTGCAATATTTTGACAAAAGAACCCATTAGATACGTCTAATGTTGCTTTGTATTTTTTGCAAACTATGTTATTCATTAGTGCCGCACTATGCAAATTTTGTACTGCAAATGTTTTGCAACATGAGTTAAGGTGTCTGTAATCCAAGACTAGATGATACGATTCGTCCGGTTTGGAGACAGGAAACAAAGGATTGTTCACTTGAGAGGTACATGTTTCAATTACCCCTTAGTATTCAAGTTGATCTAAAATCTCCCTGACTTGTTTTTTTGCTTCTTGCTTAATTGGGTACTGCCTTTGTGCAGTTGGTTGACATTTTAACTGGATTTTGTGAGAAGGAGAGTCCTCATCCCACCCTACATGATTTTTATATAATGCTGGTGCCTGGGCTACTGCCCATTTCCTTGCATATATAAATTTACTGTGAATTGGAATGTGATTTGAGAAGGCAGGCATAATCATTTCTTTACCATGAGGGCACTCTCTGACAAACTCTGGGGGCCAATCTTTCTCGGCTAACAGGATGTCATAGCCTTTTGAGAGGTTATCCCAAAATAGATCCCTTATTTTTCTAGTCTTATCCCCCTCTATATGCACTGTTATTTCATATATCTTATGAGGTTCGCTAACTCTGGTGTCTGCAGTTTCTACTTGAATGTATTCATTCGTGTCCACTGTCTCCAGATGACTCATAAGGATCTTGCGAGCTATGCTGATTTCTGCTGCACTGTCTTGCATTGTCTGTGCCCACTCTCCGTTTTTCAGCTGTGTCCTCAGTATTCTCGGCATGTTCGATTACTCTAATACTGGCTACCTTCTTCCTTGGAAATTGTAATTTTTTACTTTGAGCAGGTTCCTTGTCTTTGGACTTGGTGTGCTCTTCCCTTGGGTCTGACCGTCCTCTTCTTTCCGATTTCTGCGAAAAATATCGAGAGGGACGTGTATCAATACTTTGATATCTATCAGGCTTTTTCAAGTTATCCCTATTTCTAAGGTTATATCTTTCCTCAGAGTGCTCCCTCTGGGGAGACTGGTGTTCTCGATTCGGAGTTCTTTGCCTCCGCTGAGGAGACCTTCCTTTAGACTGGTAAACTTTTTCTTAGGGAGTGGATTGTTTATTTCCATCCCAGCTCTTTTTAGGAGTGTTAAGATTATTTTTAATAAATAATTTTTCAGGATTTTCAAGTAGTTGGGGTTTTACTGGTTTCCCACCTAAACTATCTCTACCAAATTCTTCATAGCATTTTTCTATGATTCTGGCAAGCTCAATTGGTTGATCTGTTATATCTGTTTCTTTCAATTTCTGGCGGATCGCCACAGATGCTGCTTCTCCTTTTATGTTGGCTAGTAATATAGCCGAGACCTGCTTGAAGCTTTTCAGTAATTTCATACCAAGAGTTAAAGCAGGTTTTGGACTGTATTCATTCTGAATTTGTTTTAGCACATCTGATATTACCGCAATGGATGGAACACCATGTGTTTTTGTGTAAATCGAAGCAAAGACTGTACCCCAAGTGTCACAGTCCTCCACATGTGGTGCGACCCCCATTGGAAGGCAGATAGCCAGAATTCTGTGTTTCTCAATAGGGGTAGTATTCGGGAATACTGCCTCTATTTGAGTAATTTTCTGTGCTAACCAGAAAGAAATTTGTTCCCGTTTTGCGGGAGTTTTTCCAAGACATGATTGTATGTTCTGTGGTGTAATTTTATTTGTGTTCCCCTGATGAGGGGTCAGCTGCGGAATATTAACAGCTGTTTGGACTGTTGCAGTCCGCATTACATATTGGACTAACTGTCTGTGTATTTTAATTAGTAATTTTAGCTGTGCTAAAAGTTCTTCTCTTGACATTTTATCAATGTCTGGATGTGGTGTGTAGCTGACTAGAACCTGCCACGTTGCTCCTGGTCTACCTAGTGGACCGAGCCTGGTGATGTGATCATTATGTTTTAGGGCGCCTTTAAACCAGAGCAGGTGCTCTTGGTATTTTAATGGGATTTCAATCTCCTCGAAAGGAGCGTATTTATCCGGTGGTTCCTCTATTTTGAAATAGTGAAACTCGTGTGTTGTAGCATTTGCCGCTGGAAAGTTTATCCAAGAATAGAATACCTCTGTCTGCCGATATTCGTGTGCCTCTATCACGAAAATGACTGTACCACCTCGCGATGTCAGTCCGTTTTCTATAAGTTTTAAAGTTATAGATTTTCTTATGTTTGCCGGGATGATAATCGCACCCGGTTCATTAATCCCTGTACATCGGGACCCAGTTGATTCGCGTCTACTGTGACTTCATTGGTTCCGTTGTTATTGCCATTTTCTGACATTGTATTAATTAAGGTTTGCAGAGCAGGTTTCCAAGGAAACAAAGATTAGGTGCACAATATTTTGGAACACTGTATCCTTCAACATTGACTAAACCAGAGCTCTACATAGGAATCTCTTCCTACTAAGTTCCGGCGGATTTTAACCTTTCACCCACTCCAGACGTCTATTGGAGTATTTACGGGAAAAAGGGTCCGTGTGAAAAAGCACGACTGAGTTACTCTAACGTCTTGCGTTAGTTTTATTGCCTTACCAAACGTTGGGCGCCATGTAGTGTAGTTCCTATTTTTCCTATAGGCCCTGCGCATTGGAATAACATAAACAGCAGTGTAGACGTAGGACTGCGGTCTTCTAGGTCTCTACTGACTATGTTAGACTTAATTTAGGTTTGCGTCAGCTAGCTCAGAGGTCACTGGAAACTTTCTTGACTGAATAGGAAGTGATCAGCTTCCCTGGCTCAGACAAGAAGGGATTCAGCTTCCGACAACCGCATAAACATGACAACTTTGCTCCTCAGAATAAGAGTCAATCTCTAGAGTCGTGTGAAAAAATAGACAGCTATTTCACTCAGTCAGTTGTGCAGATTTACTTTCACCAGAGTGCAGAGAATGGAGAGACGGGCGTTTTCAATAAAAGATATTATTTATTGAGTAGTCTTTCTTCTCATGCAAGAGAAATGAATTGCCACAATTGCAAGACTTGTTATTATGAAAAGTGCGTACAGTAAAAGGAGTATTAAGAAATAATACTGTAAAAGCATTGATATTGTTTCTTAGCCATAAGATAGTTAAAATGGATAAAATATATACATTCATATATACATTGGCTAACCACCACAACTGGTGCTTCTAACTACGCCTACCCCGGTGTACCTGACCTAAGCCTAATACATGGGAGGGAGTAAGTAAGTAGCAATTTTAAGTTAAGTTGGATTTGCCAAGAGTTTGATTCAAGAATTCTCTCTAAGGGTTTAGTCAGCACCGTACCTCTGGAATTGAAGGTAGGAGGTCTGGTATCTCCTTCTTAGGACCCGATATCCCAGTCACCCGCAAGGGTAGGCTGGAAACGCCGGAGCTGGATTTTCTCGGCAGGAGAAAAGGCAGCATCTTTCTCAGCGCGTCAAGGAGGAGGGGCAGCGTCCGTGGGCTTCTCACATCTGCTGGGCTCTCTGCAAGGGGACAGCTGTTCTCCTCCAGTATTCACCACCACCGTGTGCTTGCTTAAGGCAACGTTGGTATATTTATACCTGAAAGGTGCAGAGATTGACGTACGTTTTTTGGACATAAGACGTCAATAAAGATGTCACTACGAACTGGTTGTTCTTACAGTGCTCGCAGGAGTTCTATTTCTAATCAACACAAAGCAAGCGGGGCTTTCCCAGGTTGCTGGGGGTTTGGTATGTCGAAAGAACTCGGTGTGCTATCTAGGAATCTAAGGAAGTGGCTTCTGCTTGTTGCGTGTTTATCTAGGTTCCTGATCGATACTGTGACCTTATGCCCCTATTCGGCTATAAATCCATGTATTCCCTATATTGGCATAACCGTTCAAGTGCGATATTCAGAAAGTCATCTCTGGCCTCACACGAACAGAGCCACATTCCAGAATAGTTCTCTGCCACTTCCTTTGCAACCAATTGTTCTCAAAAACGGACTACTGCAACTCTCTGCTTCTTAATGCGCAGGAAGGAGTCCTTAACAAATTCCAGACCGTCCAAAATGCGGCTGCAAGAATTTTACTTTCAATCCCCAAATTCACTTCAGTATCACACCGTATCAAGGAGCTTCACTGGCTCCCAATTAGGAACCGAATAAAATTCAAGGCTCTTTGTATAGCTTACAAGACCCTTAACTACCCAGGGCCTAAGTTCCTAAAAATAGCTCTCCATCCTCTAGAGCATCGCAGAACACTTCGATCCTCAACTACTTGCATGCTGTCTGTCCCTCGGACAAAAAAAGCCACTTGGGGAGATAGGTGCTTTACTACAGCTACTGCCAAACTATGGAATACCCTCCCACTGCATATCAAAACTGCCCCCACACTTATCAAATTCCGAAAGAGCCTCAAGACATGGCTTTTCTCTTCTGTCTAACCACCCTCAAAGAGCAAGGAGTTCTCTGATCATTAGCGCCGAGACACCCGTATGGGTATTTGCGCGCTTTAAAAATAGCAATAAATAAATAAATAAATAAATAAAATAAATTAGTGCAATGACAGAGCAGAAGTCACTATCTGATATTCCTAGATTAACACTCCGAGTTCTTCAACAAGATAAAAACTCTGCAAACCTGGAAATCCCTGCTTGCTGTGTTTTGATTAGTAATGGAACTCTAATGATCAACTGATAGCTATCACTTCCTAGTGACATCTTTAATTGACGTCTTATGTCCAGCAAACTTGCGTCAAACCAGGCACCTGTCAGGTATAAATACTACCAACGTTGCCTTAAGCAATTGCTGGTGTCCCATTGCTGTTGTATGCTGTATGCAGTAAGCTGATGCTGCTGCCCCGCTGCTGTTGGTGAAGCTACTGATACCATTATCGCTGCTAAAGCGCGAACGATGGTGTGGTGAGCTTAGGAGCTGAACAGCCGTCCCTCTGCGAAGAGCCCAGCAGATGCCAAGCTGCCCGCGGACGCTGTCCCCCCTCCTCCTCCTCGACGCGCTGAAGAGAGACGCTGCCTTTCTCCTGCAGAGAAATCCAGCTCCAGCGTTTCTAGTCTGCCCTCGGGGGTGACTGGGATACCGAGTTTCCCCTGAAGGAGATACCAGACCTCCATCATTCTATTCAGAGGTATGGTGTTGACTAAACCCTTAGAAGAGAATTCTTGAAGCAAACCTTGGCAAAACCAACTTAACTTAAAGCTACTTAATTACTCCCCTTCCACGTGTTAGGCTTAGGTCAGGCACACCGGGGTAGGCTTAGTTAGAAGCACCAGTTGAGTATTTTAGCCTAATGTATATATGAATGTATATATGTTTTATTACTTTTAAACCATTGTATGGCTAAGAAACCATATCAATGCTTTTACAGTATTATCCTGCAATACTTATCTTACTGTACGTACTTTTTATCATAACAAGTCTTGCAATTGTGGCAATACATTTCTCTTGTACGAGAAGAAAGACTGTTCAATAAATGTTAACCCTTTATTGACAAACGCCCGTCTCTCTATTCTCTACATCTCGTGAAAGTAAACTGCACTAACCTGACTGAGTGAAATACATGTCTATTGTTTCACACGACCCTAGAGATTGACTCTTGATCTGAGAAGCAAAGTTGTCATGTTGCACGGTTGTTGGAAAGCTGAATCCCTTCTTGTCTGTGCCAGGGAAGCTGATCACTTCCTATGCAGAGAAGAACGTTTCCAGTGACCTCTGAGCTAGTTGGTAACACACCCAATTAAGTTTAGCATAGTCAGTAGAGGTCTGGAAGATCTGCACTTCTACGTCGATACTACTGTTTATGTTATTCCAATGCGCAGGGCCTAGTGGGAAACTAGGAACTACACTACATGGCGCCCAACGTTTGGTAAGGCGATAAACTAACGCAAGACGTTAGAGTAACTCAGTCGTGCATATTTCACACAGACCCCTTTCTCCCGTAAATACTCCAATAGACGTCTGGAGTGGGTGAAAGGTTAAAATCCGCCCGAACTCAGTAGGAAGAGATTCCTATGTAAAGCTCTGGTTTATTCAACGTTGAAGGATACAGTGTTCCAAAATATTGTGCACCTAATCTTTGTCTCCTTGGAGACCAACTCTGCAAAGCCTGCATTTATAAAAAATGACAGACAGTGAAGAAGAAAGGGAAGCAGTTAGACTGGCAACCCTACTAATAGAGGAGGACTCGAGTCTCCTACAGACAGACCCGGATGCAATTATCATCCCGGTCCACTTAAGAAAATCTATAACGTTAAAACTTATAGAGAACGGACTGACACCACAAGGTGGTACAGTAATTTTCATGATAGAGGCTCACGAATATCGTCAGACAGAGGTATTCTATTCATGGATAAACTTTCCAGCGGCAAACGCTACAACAAAAGAGTTTCACTATTACAAAATAGAGGAACCTCCGGAAGAGTAAGCTCCTTTCGAGGAGATTGAAATTCCACTTAAATTCCAAGAGCACCTGCTCTGGTTTAATGGTGCCCTAAAACATAATGATCACATAACCAGGCTCGGTCCACTAGGTAGACCAGGAGCAACGTGGCCGGTTCTAGCCAGCTACACACCACATCCTGACATTGTAAAAATGTCTAAAGAAGAGCTGTTAGTACAGCTAAAAACATTAATAAAAATACTTAAGCAATTAGTCCAATATGTAATGCGGACTGCAACAGTCCAACCAGCTGTTAATGTACCACAGCTGACCCCTCATCAGGGGAACACTAATAAAATTACACCACAGAACATACAATCATGTCTTGGTAAAACACTCGTAAAACGGGAACAAATTCCTTTCTGGTTAGCACAGAAAATCACTCAAATAGAGGCAGTATTTCCTGATACTACCCCTATAGAGAAACACAGAATCTTGACAATCTGCCTTCCTATGGGAATCGCACCACACGTGGAGGACTGTGACACTTGGGGTACAGTCTTTGCTTCCATTTACACAAAAACACATGGTGTTCCGTCTATGGCGGTAATACCAGAAGTGCTAAAACAGATTCAAAATGAATACGGTACAGAGCCCGCTTTAACTCTTGGTATAAAATTACTGAAAGACTTCAAGCAGGTCTCGGCTATTTTATTAGCCAACATAAAGGGAGAAGCAGCATCTGTGGCGATCCGCCAGAAGTTGGAGGAAACAGATATAAAAGATCAGCCATTTGAGCTTGCAAAAATCATAGAAAAATGCTATGAAGAATTAGGTAGAGACAGCTTGGGTGGGAAACCAGTAAAGCCCCAACTGCTCGAAAATCCTGAAAAATTATTTATTAAAAATAATTTAAATACTCCTAAAAAGAGCTGGGATGGAAATAAACAATCCACTCCCAAGGAAAAAGTTTTCCAGTCCAGAGGAAGGTCTCCTCGACGGAGGGAAAGAACTCCGACTCGAGAACACCAGTCTCCCCAGAGGGAGCCCTCTGAGAAAAGATATAACCTTAGAAATAGGGATAATCTGAAAAAACCTGATAGATATCAAATTATTGATACACGTCCCTCTCGATCTTTTCCACAGAATTCGGAAAGAAGAGGACGGTCAGACCCAGGAGAGCACACCAAGTCCAAAGACAAGGAACCTGCTCAGAGTAAAAAATCTCAATTTTCAAAAAAGAAGGTAGCCAGTATTAGAGTAATCAACCATGCCGAGAATACTGAGGACACAGTTGAAAAACGGGGAGTGGGCATTGACAATGTTGGACAGTGCAGCAGAAATCAGTATAGCGCGCAAGATCTTGATGAGTCATCTGGAGACAGTGGACTCGAATGAATACATTCAGGTTGAAACTGCCGACACCAGACTTAGCGAGCCCCATAAAATATACGAAATAACATTGCGTATAGAGGGTGATAAGACTAGGAAAATAAGAGGTCTATTTTGGGATAAGCTCTCAAAAGGCTATGATATTCTGTTAGCTGAAAAAGATTGGCCCCCAGAGTTTGTCAGGGAGTGCCCTCGTGGCGAAGAAGTGATTATGCCTGCCTTCTCGAATCACATTCTGATTCACAAAAAATATACTTATGCAAGGAAATGGGCAGTAGCCCAGGCACCTGCATTATATAAAAATCATGTAGGATGGGATGAGGACTCAACTCCTCACAAAATCCAATTAAAAAGTGAACCAACTGCCCAACGGTAGTGTCCCATTAAGCAAGAAGCTAAAAACAGGTCAGGGAGATCTTAGATCAACTTGAATACCAGGGGGTGATTGAAACATGCACCTCTCAAATGAACAATCCTCTGTTTCCTGTCTCCAAGCCAGACAATTCATATCGTCTAGTATTGGACTACAGACACCTTAATACATGTTGCAAAACTTTTGCAGTACAAAACTCGCATAGTGCAGCCCTAATGAATAACATAGTTAGGAAAAAATATAATACGACATTAGAAATATCTAATGGTTTCTTTTGTCAAAACATTGCACCGGAAAGCAGATATTTGACCGCTTTCTCTGCATTTGGGTCACAGAAAAAATTCTGTCGACTCCCACAGGGGTTCAAGAACAGCCCAGGACTATTCTCACCTAGAGTAACAGAGTTACTACAAATATATGATGATGAGGCATTATCTTACGTAGATGATATCTATCTCACAGACGACGACTTGGATACTCACTTGAAAAGAGTGAACACCATTATACTTGGGTTCGCAGCAGAGGGTTACAAATTCAACTTTAAAAAGTCCCGAATTGCCCATCTGACAGTACTATTCTCAAGGGTACGGATTATCAAGTGAAGGGAAAAGCCTAGCGGACAACTTCTTAGAGAAGTGCGCTGTACTCCAAGCTCCTAAAACGCTGAAGAATTTACAATCCATTCTAGGTTTTCTGAATTTCGGAAGAACTTACATACTAAATTACGCAGAGAGGGTTAAACCTCTCTACGAACTAATTAAACCTGATTTTAAACAAATCAATTGGACTCAAAAACACACAGAAATTTTGAGATCACTGCAAACAGACATGTTAGCAAAAACAAAACTAGATACACGTGACAATACACGCGATCTTGTAATCCGAGTCATCCCAGGAAGATGCGGATTCACATACCTAACCTCTAATGAGGGAGAAAAGGTACCAATTTCAATTAAATCTCACTTGTACACACAAGCAGAAGAAACATTCAGTCACACAGAAAGAACTGTGAAAGCAGTGCAAATCGCATTAGCAAATGAACGAGAACTAGCACACGGCAAACGGATTAATATCCTTACAGCGGAATCCGCCTTCGAAGCGCTATTCAGCCCAGTAAACCTGCCTACAGTGTCACTGGATCCGAAATGGATACAGTATGTAGATTCTCTAGGAGCGGAAGATGTGAAATACTATTTCGCCCCGCAATTCAAAGAACTGAATGATTTAGAATATGAAGAAGAATATCCTCTGCCAATCGAAATTCTGCCTCTCCCACAATACGCCTGTATAATCTATACAGATAGGTTTGTACAGCATTTCAACGTAGAGAGCAAATCCTACGATGCAGCCTGTGCGATAATTAAAGGTCGTTGGCTGTGCGGTAAATTCAGACCGAAAGTAACAAAAACTGAATCTGTAAGAAACTGTTCGGTTCAGAGAACTGAAATCAGATGTTTAAAGATGGCGCTCGAAAATGCAGAACGTGAATTCCCGACACTTATCGTGTGCGATTCTCATTTATGCGTCTACTCTTACAACAATAAATTGCAGAGGTGGATTGAAAACGATTACAAAGATGACACAGGTGCCACAATAAAGCATAAATTGCTCTGGAAACAGGTAGCTCTTTTACACAAAGAACTACAAAAGACTCACATGATTCACGCACAGAGTCTTCAATGTGATGGCGTTCACGTTGCAGGGAATTCATTGGCTAATACAGCCATAGTGGAAGCAACTAAACCGGCTTCCGTAGCCACAAAAAAGCGTACAGAAAAATACATAGACGGGGAAACAATGCTGGCAGTAAAAACTACCGTAAAAGGTGACTGTGCAGCACTACCCGTGAACTATCCACTCAATTATGCATACGTAATCGATGCAAACTCCAATCCTTTTGCTCGAATACCTGGAGTGGGGGACAGAGTAATTCCAAACAGGAGCAGGAGGGGCTTCCTCCTACTGGAAGCACACATGGGGTTGGGTCTGAGACACCAAACAATTAAGGATTCTCTGAAAGAATTACAATCAGAGTACTGGTGGTCAGGAATGAGTATAGATATTCAATGTTTTGCTCAAAATTGTGAAAACTGCAACAGAGATCGCAGTAATGAACAGGCCAGTGTAGTTTCAGGATCCCTGCTAGACAGCATAAGGCGGTCTATCTGCGCAATCAAAGAAGAGAAGCGCGTCCCATTGTACACAGTTAAGGCTAAACACACTTAAAAATGTGGCCTCCAGCGCTCGGCTGACGCCTAGAACTGTTATAAAAGATTTGCGAGTCCATATCGGCATATACGCAATTACCACGTTCCATTCTGACCAGGGTCCTGCTTTCAGCTCTCGAGCTTATAAGGAGGCCATGGCCAGCATGGGAATTGGGTTGCGGTATTTTTGTCCGTCGCACCCCGGAGGGAATAGTGTGGTTGAAAGAAAAAACCGGGACATAAAGCGATCTATAACAGCGAAGGTATTAGGTTCAGGCGCTGGGTGGGTCAAACATCTAATAAGTGTCCAGACCAGTCTTAATAACTTGCCAAGAAATTCTCTAAAAGGTTCCAGCCCATACGAACTATTGTTCGGAATTAGAATGAACATTCAGGACCTCGATAGTCAGATGTCAGTGGTACAAGAAAAAACAACAGACTTTGACATCAAAGATCGTTTGGCTGTTTTACAGGAACTGAATGAAACAAGAAAATCCTTAAGCAACATAAAGTTAAAGCAACAGCCATCTACCACTGACGAGGCACCACAAGCAACAGCCCCAGCAAGGCCTGTCTGGATTCCAAAGATTGGGGATCTAGTCAGAGAAAAAAGCGCGGTGAAGAAGGAATTTGGGCCTTCTTACAGAAAAGCAGTACCTGTCTTGGCAGTCACCGGAACAAGATCAGTTGTACTACCGCCCCTTGCTGGTAAAAAGGAGAACAGGGTCGTGTCTATCGACCTGGTAAAACCACAAGCATGTGGCCTATAATCAACAGTAGGCCCAGTGGACTCCCAAGAAACAACAGAATACCCAAACTTGCAACAATCCAAGAGGTTCAAACTGAAAGACTAATCACATTCGATCAGCCTGCAGTGCACAGTGAAGGACTATGCAATAATGCCATGGAACTCGTGCCTCTTGAGACACAGATTGAAACAGTTCGTCAAGAAACAACACCAGTCTACACTAATGTGGCATCAGAAAATGCTACCGAAAGACAGATTGAAAGAACAATCCCATCAATTGACAGAACTGCCTCTGGTTATTTCATCAACTTCGACAACTTCTCTGAAGATCAAAACGTCCCCTAAGTGATGCCAGAAACAAAAAAGTATTCTAAAGAAAATACAACAGGACTCCTTCAACAAATCAAAGAATTATATCTGGATTCACCTTTGATTGAGCATTGGATTATTTCAGGGGTATTCATACTCCTACTATGCCTAATTTTAGTTTTAATTTTAGGAAAGTTTATTACAATTGAATGGACACAGCAAGTCAGAACATCAACCTAGTCCTCAAACCACACAGATCATCCCACGTGAAGAAAAGAGAACTGTCAACAGTAAATGTCACAGCAATTCCAATACCTGGTGGGGTAGTATGGGAGAAAACTGACTATGAGATCTATGGTCCGGTCGAAATCCTGAAGTATCCTCATCAACTGAAGGTTTCCTTAAGTGACTTTGTAAAACCTAGTACATTCTCTAATGATTGGGACTTTAACAGTATTAATGACATGATGTCTGATTTAGTAATGCCAGCTAGATTCACAGATCATGATTATTTACAAGGTTCATCTAGTTATGAGCAGTTATTTTGCTACACACATTATGGTGATCACTATTTGCATAAATCTGCACAGCCTAGAAATGTTTTTATGTATAATCAATGGGAACATTGTGATACACCACCTAAAAGCAGTTCTAAAGCATTTTTTGAGAAATTCAAATACTTCTCAGGGTTTAACACTAGTGATGCAGAAACGTTTTATTACAAACTGTTAGATAAAACAGGAATGAAAACAATGCTGACAAATTCTAAATTGATATATTCAGAAGCATTTTATGAAAAAATGATGACATTTGGTTTTGATTATTGGAAAAATAACATTGAAACGAAAACCATTTGGGGTACAAAAGATTGGCAGGTACAAGGCATTGAAGCACTATTTAGAACCTGCATGATACCAGAACAAATGTTGTTTTTAAATGACACAATACACCAAACATCCTGTCTTGGCCTAGCTAAGATCAAAGACCTTAAAACACCGTCTATTCCAAAGCCAATACCTGAAAATATAACTGCAGATATTGAGTTAGACGTTTCACAAATTTCTCATTTTAACAGAACACATCCTGATTGGAAAAAGTGGTTAATCTGGCCTACTGACACAAACAACTGTCAAGATAGATTCCTGAACAAAACACAGGGGTTAAAAATGACCAGACTAGACCCGAGATACTCCCAGAGACAACATCCAGGGATAATACCAAGATACAGTGTAGGGAAACTCTGCCTTGAATGGCTAACATCATCCACACTGGCTGAAATTAAGCAACACTTGTCTTTACTAAAAGATGGTGCTGATTTGCGCGATTTCATCTTGGACCACGTAAACAGCGTCAAAAGCGTTTCATAGCGACCAGTATCTATGCTGCTTACAACGAGGCTTGGAAAGCCAAACAAATTGAAACAGCAGAAAAAATACGAGAAATTGATCGTATTGATTTGGAGAAATCGCTTTCTGTAGTAGACAATGGGTTAATGACTCTGTCTTCCAGAATATATTCGTTGGACAATATTGTATCCTCTGCCTTTGATGTGATAGACAGAGACTTGCTAATGTTACAGCATGGCCAATCTCAATTATGTTCTATTATACAATTAGGCTGGACGCTGCAAAATCTTCGTTCAGGCTATGTGCCTTGGCGTTTAATCAACACAACGTCATTATTTTCCATTTTTAACCTTACTGATAAACAGATCAGTTTGGCACAGAAAGGAGCAGACTATACAATCCTGAGCATCGAAAAACTTGAGAGATTACCATTGACAATGTCAGAGAGTCCTGTCATTGAATGGATAATACACGGAATTATCACTATTCCGATAACAACTTTCCGATTTAAAAAGTGCCTTGAATACATACCTACTGGCCAGTATGAACAATTGGGTAAAGGATATGTAAAATCTGAATGGAAATTACCATACACACATTCTTGCTATAGTGACAGCGACAAAAATGTATTTCTTAGTGGTGAAAATTGTAAACATTTACTAAGCGGTATACTTTTGTGTCAGGGTATTAATTTACACGGAGCATGTGATGGAAATTCTAACATCCTTTCATGCCACCAGCTAGTCACAACTGCAACTCAGATAGAGCCCTTCTTTATGCAACTTGCAAACGGGAGTTACATTCTTAGAACGGATCAAAGATGTTGTGGCCTTGTGCCAGGGAAAAGTTATCTAGTAAGCGTAACATCCATGGTCAAATGCTGTATGCAAGCATTGTTTCCGAGTGGGCCTGCAGACACAGTGACTCCCATCTGGCCTCGTCTGAATCTCTATTCTATACGAATTGATACTTTAAGCAAAATGAAGTCTGTGCTTTTACAGACAACAGTGCCTATAACGTCATCAAAAGAGACGTATGATCTTCTAGTTGCAAGGACAGCTACTGAAGTTCATGAACTTTTATCAACAAATTGCCCCGTGCATTTCGTAGAAATGCTCAGCCAACTCCTTAACATGTCTAGTGCCACAGGCATCCCAGGCATATTTAAGACGATTTTTACGGGACTGCTAACACCCTTTCAAGCAATTTTGGGAATCAGTTCAGTTCAGTTCAATTAGTCTTTATTTCGAATAAAATTCATAAAAGACAGCAGACATAAAAACATTTTCAACAATTACAACATTTTACAATGGAACCCCAGAAAGGTAAGGGAATTTACCTTCAACCAATTGACAGACATTATTTTAAAATTTTGTTAATTTCTTTGCGCGAATCAGCCACATCCACCCCAAAAATTTAGCAACACAAATTACAGATTTTTCACTACGTAAATCGCGTAATTTCAACAGGGCTACACGATTCCCCCCACAGTTTAAGGTTTTACAAATAGGTTTCAACCATTTTTGTCGAGGCAATCGATATGCTGGGCATGCAAAAAACAGATGACCGATACTTTCAACCTGGTCAGGACAAAAAGGGCATTTGTTGCTTGTATTCTTCGCCCACTTTACGGTAAAGGAGTTGATCGGCAAAGTACCCACCCGAAACTGATGATACAGTTTACGGTCGAGGGTTTTGCATATCAAGTCCCAATAGGGCTCCAGGGACGGTGTTATCTTGTGTGTTAAGAACAGTCCCGTTAGGCTATTTTCTGATGAAAGAGAGACCAGTGCAGATTTCTTAGCAGCCCAAAATTGCTCTTTAAATTCCACTTTAGATGGGAACCTAGAACATTCAGGATGTAGCCATAATTCGGGGAGGCCCATAGAATACAATATTTGTTTAACCTCCCGCAGCCATGGGATTTTGTGAGCACCCCACAATGATCTAATCTCGCCCAATTCATGAGCGAAAAGACTAAGCTCTTGGGTCGTCCAGAGGCGACGCCAGAGAGCTGCAAGGCGATATTGTGCCATCTCATTCAGCGGTCTACAACCTAAGTCTAAAAGCAGTGGTTTTATGGGTGACGATTGTGGAAGCCCCACTAAGTTCCGAAAAACCTGTTCTGTGCAGTGGTTAGTGCTGACAAGCCTTTATAACCCCATATGTCCGCTCCATACAGGGTAGCTGCATTGACCTTGGCCTCGTAGATTTTTAACGCTGGTGTGATGCGTTTGGTCAAGGTTTTTTTCTGTTCCTTCAGCAAGCATCCTGCAAGGCGAACGAATTTGAGAATTAAAACCTCCAACTGGGGGTTCCAAGTAAGTTGGTGGTCAAGAGTCAAGCCCAAATATGTCATGACTTTGACCTGTTTGATTGGGACACCGTCTAATAAAAACGAGCTTTGGATAGGTTTATTTTTGTTAAAAATCATAAATTTAGTTTTATCAGCATTAATTTTGGGAATCGTTCCTAATTTTGTTCACTCTGTTTTTGGCGGCATACCCTTATTTTTGGGACTTGTAGCAGGGATTTTCTTTTTGACCATCCTGCTTCGTTATGGCAAGCCGAAACTCAGACATAGCTCCCATGGGAATGGAAGAGACAATTCTAGCAATGCGCTACCGGGACAGGATAACTAACGTCCTTGGATTGGCCAGGCTGAGAGATCTAAACATGACCTGGTTCCTTTCATTCAGACCTTTATGGCAGAATTGTATCTTACCGGTACTTCGATGTATGCTATGCGGAGATGAGTGCGTGTTGGACATCTGTCTTTCACTTCCATCAGCAGTACCAATGGACGTCGATACTTTGCTCAGTCAAATAACGGCTCACGCATTGTGTTGTCCCCAGCGGCTACCAATCCTGATGACGGCATTCGTTGAGACTCCTGTACTACGACTAGGTGGTAACAGTGGAGCGAGTGACAAAAGCAAAATCACCCAGGTACGACCTTCTGTGAGCATTGCTGCTCCCGACTATGATGACAGCAATCATTCTCACACCTGCCAAGTTAAAGCGCTATCGAATTTGGTTGAACTGTCACCTGATTTTGTAGACCAATTCTTTGAGAGCCTGTCTGATACGATGTTCTCACCCGTACAGAAACAATAACTTTGGAGAAGCTTTCCGACACACAGCGTTCCCATGAACTCTGAATTCGGCCTTCAGTTTTGATCAACAAAAACTGCTAAAAGCGTTGGAACTCTATTTCCCCGTTCAATCATTAATTCTTTTGAATTGGACATTTTTTAATATTGACCTTTTTTTGGCACAATCAATTCTTTGCTTAAGGTAAAAACTATTCTTAGAGAACAGAAGCTTCGAACTTCTATTTCTACACACATCTAGAGACATAACGAACTTACATCAGCCTCTAGCACATTTATTGCAATGCATTTATATCTGATGATTTATTTCGCCCTTCTTCTGTTTCAGAGATATTTCATGTGTAATTCTTTTTGCATAATCGTTCATTGATTTCATATGCAATAATTTTTGAATGATTTCTATGCTTCAAAAACGTACAGTACCTAAATTTCACGTATTACAATATACGCCTATTTCGAATGCATTTATGTATTTTGGGGTGGGCAATGTTACACATGCATCTAAATTGCTCTAGTTTTAGTAATTTGATGGACATGAAAACGTGGAGTGGTTGTTGCGTGTTTATCTAGGTTCCTGATCGATACTGTGACCTTATGCCCCTATTCGGCTATAAATCCATTTATTCCCTATATTGGCATAACCGTTCAAGTGCGATATTCAGAAAGTCATCTCTGGCCTCACACGAACAGAGCCACATTCCAGAATAGTTCTCTGCCACTTCCTTTGCAACCAATTAGTGCAATGACAGAGCAGAAGTCACTATCTGATATTCCTAGATTAACACTCCGAGTTCTTCAACAAGATAAAAACTCAGCAAACCTGGAAATCCCCGCTTGCTGTGTTTTGATTAGTAATGGAACTCTAATGAGCAACTGAAAGCTATCACTTCCTAGTGACATCTTTAATTGATGTCTTATGTCCAGCAAACTTGCGTCAAACCAGGCACCTGTCAGGTATAAATACTACCAACGTTGCCTTAAGCAATTGCTGGTGTCCCATTGCTGTTGTATGCTGTATGCAGTACGCTGATGCTGCTGCCCCGCTGCTGTTGGTGAAGCTACTGATACCATTATCGCTGCTAAAGCGCGAACTATGGTGTGGTGAGCTTAGGAGCTGAACAGCCGTCCCTCTGCGAAGCGCCCAGCAGATGCTGAGCTGCCCGCGGACGCTGTCCCCCCTCCTCCTCCTCGACGCGCTGAAGAGAGACGCTGCCTTTCTCCTGCAGAGAAATCCAGCTCCAGCGTTTCTAGTCTGCCCTCGCGGGTGACTGGGATACCGAGTTTCCCCTGAAGGAGATACCAGACCTCCATCATTCTATTCAGAGGTATGGTGTTGACTAAACCCTTAGAAGAGAATTCTTGAAGCAAACCTTGGCAAAACCAACTTAACTTAAAGCTACTTACTTACTCCCCTTCCACGTGTTAGGCTTAGGTCAGGCACACCGGGGTAGGCTTAGTTAGAAGCACCAGTTGAGTATTTTAGCCTAATGTATATATGAATGTATATGTGTTTTATTACTTTTAAACCATTGTATGGCTAAGAAACCAGGGGCCCGATGTAGGTAAATCTTTTTTACCACTTCATAAATACCGATTCATACCGAATCGGTATTCAAGAAGTGGTAAAAAAGAGAAGGGCAGATGTAGGTAATTTCATTTTAAAAATTACCGAATCGGAAGGAATCGGTATTTACAGATTCGGTAAATACCGAATCGGTAATGCCCATTGATTCCTATGGGCATTAAAGCCCATAGGAATCAATGGGCATTACCGATTCGGTATTTACCAAATCGGTAAATACCGAATTTTGGGCCCGATGTAGGTAAACTCCAATTTACCACTTCTTAAATACCGAATCATACCGATTCGGTATTTAAGAAGTGGTAAATTGGAGGGGGGGAGATGTGGGTATTTCAGAATCGGTAAATACCGAATCTGTAAGATTCGGTATTTACCGATTCTGTAAATACCGAATCGGTATCCCCCATTGATTCCTATGGGCCTTGAAGCCCATAGGAATCAATGTGCATTACCGAATCGGTATTTACCGATTCGGTAATTACCGATTTCTGCAAGGGTGCAGGGGGTGTCACTTTGACACCCTCCATCACCCCCAATACTGGCTTGTGTGCCATGTGGCACAAAGACATGCCCTAAGGGCATGTCTGTCTGTCACATGGCATAGGTGTGCATGCACACATGTGCATGCACACCTGGATTCGGTATTTTAACTCCCAATTGGATTGGGTGTTAAAATACCGAATCTGAAGGGCCTGTGGGACTGAAAGTAGTCCCACCGACATCCCGATTTTTTAAAATCGGTAAACTTACCGATTCGGTATTTTTCCGATTCGGTAATTTTACCGAATCAGTAAAATACCGAATCGGAGAAAAAAAGGTCCCCTACATCTCAAAAGGCCAAATACCGGTCGGAAACGGCAGAATTCGGCCGTTTCCGACCGGTATTGGCCACCTACATCGGGCCCTTTGAAAGGGTGCAGGGGGTGTCACTTTGACACCCTCTAGCACCCTGTATTCAGGCACGTGTGCCATGTGGCACACAGACATGCCCTAAGGGCATGTCTGTGTGTCACATGGCGCTGGTGTGCATGCACACATGTGCATGCACACCTGTATTCGGTATTTTACCATCCAATAGGATTGGATGGTAAAATACCAAATCTGACTGGCCTGTGGGACTCAGAAGAGTCCCACCTACATTAGGAAATTACCAAATCGGTAAAAATACCGATTCGGTATTTTACCGATTCGGTAAATTTACAGATTCGGTAAATTTACCGAATCTGTAAAATGGCTCATCTACATCAGGAATGTCCATTTACCGGTCGGTAACGGCCGAATTCGGCCGTTACCGGGCCCCATATCAATGCTTTTGCAATTGTGGCAATACATTTCTCTTGTACGAGAAGAAAGACTGTTCAATAAATGTTAACCCTTTATTGACAAACGCCCGTCTCTCTATTCTCTACATCTCGTGAAAGTAAACTGCACTAACCTGACAGAGTGAAATACATGTCTATTGTTTCACACGACCCTAGAGAGTGACTCTTGATCTGTGAAGCAAAGTTGTCATGTTGCACGGTTGTTGGAAAGCTGAATCCCTTCTTGTCTGTGCCAGGGAAGCTGATCACTTCCTATGCAGAGAAGAAAGTTTCCAGTGACCTCTGAGCTAGTTGGTAACACACCCAATTAAGTTTAGCATAGTCAGTAGAGGCCTGGAAGATCCGCACTTCTACGTCCATACTACTGTTTATGTTATTCCAATGCGCAGGGCCTAGTGGGAAACTAGGAACTACACTACATGCTGTGTCATGGACTGTCATGGAATGCAGAGGCGAGTTACTGAAATATGGCTCTGATTGTTATGCCATTATAGGAATATGTATTGATTATAGCCGTATAGGGGCATGAGGTCACAAAATTGATCGGGGTCCTAGATAAAACACATCAAACAGTCTCGGCAATGCTGAGGAATGCTCCCCTGTGTCAGCTGTCACCCACTGTTTCTCTGATGATGAACCTGCCAGCACTCATACTAATGAACACCATCCAGCCTGGAAAGATATCATTGGCTCTTTCTAAATGTTCACAATTTCAGCGAGTGGAGCAGGAAACATGGCTGACATCAGGTGTCAGTGGCCGGGCACTTCGTCAGGCACTATTTCAGACCATGTTCCACGGAGTAGGCAATTAAAGAGAACCCTGTTCTCTCTGCAAGAGAGAAAGCTCAAAACCCTCAGCAATCAGGACTCAAGGTTCTGAATATACATGTATATGTGTCTGACCTAAGCATTAACGAGTCATGGGTATATATGAGCAAGCTTACAGCAATTTAACATGAGTGCGGCACAGAAAACATACCCTCATCGTGAGAACAGCAGACTGATGGGAGCACGAGGCACCATAAAAAGGAAATCTCATGGCTGTAAGGCCGCAATTAAAGAAGGAGTTAGGCGCTGTTCTGTAATGAAAGCCCAGCCCCAGGCAAAACACAACAATACAGTATTCCCGGTCAATTACTGTTAGCGAAGCTGAAATAAATTGCAGCGCTTGGAACCCTTGAAAGAAAATAACAAATCACCAAGACAGCATCCAAAGGAAACACAATGTTTGGAGACACTTAGGGCCAGATGTAGGTAAAAAACATTTACCAATTTTAAAATACCGAATTGTACCGATTGGGTATTTCAAATCGGTAAATGGTATGTAGGTGCCAACATCTGGATTTGTTACCGAATCCTTAACAATTCTTTAATTACCGATTCGGTAAATACCGAATCGGTAATGCCCATTCATTCCTATGGGCTTTGAAGCCCATAGGAATGATTAGGCATTACCGATTCGGTATTTACCGAATCGGTAATTAAAGAATTCACAAGGGTGCAGGGGGTGTCACTTTGACACCCTCTGGCACCCCCAAAACAGGCACAGGTGCCATGTGGCAGGCATACCTGCCCTAAGGGCAGGTCTGCCTGTCACATGACATAGGTGTGCATGCACACATGTGCATGCACACCGGAATCGGTATTTTACCATCAAATTGGTTTTGATGGTAAAATACCAATTCGTTAAGTCTCCTGGGACTCTGAAGAGTCCCACCTACGTATGGGTGGCTTCAAATCTGTAAATTTACTGATGTTTTATTTTACCGAATCGGTAAAATTACCGAATCGGTAATTTTACAGATTCGGTAAAATATTGCCCCCTACATGCCAAAACTTGTAAACCGGTCGGTAACGGCCGAAAATACCGATTTTCGGCCGTTACCGACCGACCTACATCTGGCCCTAACTGTTCACAAAATGTTTAAATAACACTGTTCCCAAAACAGAGAATTTCAATCTTTAAAATGGTTTACTTTGAATCTTTTATACTAATTTAGTTTTACGACTTGATATGTTGGCAAATATCTAAAATAATACATGGTACTGCCATGTTGACTGGGCAAGTGCACCCACTTGCCAGCCCTAAACGTTCCCTTTTCTTAATATCAGACACCCCTATGGTAGGCTCAAGGGCAGGGTGCATTGTAAGTATAATGTAGGACATGCCCTGGTGTATGTGGCATGTTCTAATAGTGAATTACAGCCATTTTCGTTGTTCACTATTGCAAGGCCCTCTGTTCTCCATAGGCCAGATTGGGCAGTTACATTATTACATTTTATAATCCTAACTGACTCAGGGAACACAGTAGAAATTCGAGTTTAGTATGCCTAAACTCAGAATGATAAAATACATCTTTTAGTGAAGTTGGTTTTAACATTCTGTGTTTGAAAATACCACTTTTGGAAAGTAGGTATTTTATTGTATAACTATCCAAGCTTGCCTCTGCTAGGTTGGGAATTTCTTGTCTGGAGTTTGAGTAACAGTGCTGGGGGATTCCAGGAGACAGGGTGAGTCACCCAGTGTTGAATAGAGAGATCTTCATCTAGATAGGAGGGAGGAGTTGCACCTGTGACCTGAATTGGACTGTGTCTGCCCCCCACAGTGCTGGCTCCACCCCCTGTGGTGCATCTGATGTCTCTGCCCTGCACTGTGAAAGAAGAGAAGGAATCATGTCAACAAAGTGCTCCAGTGCTGTGCTTTCCCTCCAAAATGCTGGCTCCACCTCCTGTGGGGCGTCTGATGTTTCTGGCCTACACTATGAAAGGAAAGAAGGATTCATATCAACAGAGTGCTCCAAAACTAGTTTGGACTGGGCAGAGGCCCCTCTGCTCCCAGAGAACAAAGGATTTTGGGGTATAAATATTGGGACCCTGATCCCAAGAAATTGGATCACTTTTGGACAACAAGAAGAAACCTTGGCTGAGGAGTGGAACCAGAAGAAGCTGAGGAGAGACTATCCCTAAGCTGAAGTGCTGCTTGGGAGATTGGCCTGTAGTGGTTGCCTGACTGCCAAAGGGAGGAGAAAGGAATGTTGTGTACTTTATTTCAACTTGTAAGGATCTCCAAGGGCTTGGAACAGACCTTGCCTCCTGCTGAAGTCTCAGGGACAACAGACTTCAACCACCAGCTCCCCAAGAGTTATTTGGAAGTGCCTGCTGCTGTTTTGGGCCTCCTGAGGGACTGCGTGTCGCAAGGAGCTGGAGTCGCGACTCAAGAGGAAGAAGCGTGTTACCGTCGCAGCCACTGCCGTCCCATCTCTGAACAAGGGTGTTGCCGCTGTAGCTAACGCATTGCACCGCATCGAGAGAAGCATCTTGCACAGAAGAAGAAGCGTGTCGCAGTCACTCCGTCACATTTCCAAACAAGGATGGCGCCGCTGTAGCTGACGCATTGCACCGCATCAAGAGAACCGTCTCGCACTGAAGAAGAAGTGTGTCGCCGTCGCTACTGTCGCATTTCTGAACAAGGATTTCGCCGCTATAGCTGACGCATTGCACGCATCAAGAAAAGCACCTCGCATCCATGGTGAAACGTGGCACCGTCAGAACCGCTGTCGTCGCATCTCTGAACAAGTGTGTTTCCGCTGCAGTTGCTGCATCGAGCAGAAGTGTCTCGCATTGAGGGAGAAGAGTGTTGCCACCAAAGCCGCCATTGCATCTCTGAACAAGGGTGTCGCCGCTGCAGCTGATGCATCAAGCCAAGACTTATTGCAACAGCGGAGAAGCGTGCCATATCTGGAAGATCTTCACGTCTTTATTTCTTTGCAGTGGAACTTTGCTGCATTTCCATTGCTGGAACACTTTTGTTGTGGAAGCATCAGGTGCATTGACTTAAAGTGTTGCATTTTAAGAACTGAACAGAACTAAGCTAAAACTACCATTTTAAGTACAGTATTGTGGATTTTTGTCGTTTGTGGTCTTGTGTTAAGTCTATATAAAGAATACTTATTTTTGATATAAAACCTGTGTGGTGTCCATCTGTAGTGTAGTTACTCGATTACTGTATGTGGTCACAAATGCTTTACACACTGCCTCTGAGATAAGCCTGTCTGCTTGTGCCAAGCTACCAAGGGGGTGAGCAGTGGTTATTTTAGGAGTGTACCTCCTTACCCTGGCTAGAGGCAAAGGTCCCTATTTGTCACAAGTACCTACCTGTGCCAACTAGAGACCCCAAATCTAACAGAGAGCATTTGCACTTTATCACTGATCAGCAGTGGTAAAGTGCCCAGATTCCTATTGCCAACAACCACAGGTCAGGAAAAACAAGGGAGGAAGAAGCAAAAAAAAGTTTGGGGATAACCCTGCTAAAAGGGCTATTTCCAACACTCGCCCACACTTGCAACATCTGATTTCTCTAGCAAGCTATCATTAACTGAGGCTGAAGTTCAGTAGAAGGAGAAGTCCAAGGAAAAAGTGGGGCTAAAATGGCGATTAATCCTGACCACACTTTAAAAAATAAAATGCAAAAGAAACATACAGATTTACCCTCGACACATGGGATGGAGAAGTACCATGGTCAGGGTGCAAGTTGCACAAAAGCTGAAGGTGACACCCTGCAGAATTAGAAGCATTGTTCCCATCCCACACTTTGGGAGTGGTAAAACACTTTTGTCTTCGAACTATGGCTTGGATATCCAGTGGGTTTCTTAGCCCATTGTACTTCACCACTTATAAAGTAGCATTGCACTGATTTCTTGATTATGAGCATAGTAATCTGGGATATCTTCTTAATCAGTGTTTTCCCAGGAAAAAGCACATGCTCCTGACTTAGATTTTATGGCTCATGTCATATGTCTGTAATGTCTGAATTTACACTCACAAACGATAGCATCAGAGTACTGGCTGCTTTTTCTCTCAATGAGCGCTTAGTAGATCAAGCAAATATTTAAATAATGTTGTTGATTCTATGACACGTTTAAGCATTTCAGTGCCTCTGTAAAGAAAAGGGAAACTTATGCTCTGACAACCTTACTCCTGCTTTTACAGACAGAGCTGATTCTGCAAGTACTTTTTCCATGGTGTCCTTGTGTTCTTTCTATCAGAATTAGGCATGCTACTGCTTACACTCCTTGGGGTATCAGTTAACATTGCAATGGTGTGAGAAAGTGAATTGTTAGTTGGGGTGGATGGTAGGCGACCACAAGTAATACCATAACTAATAAAGGTAGGTCCAGTGAAGTTTTCTGTAATGTAAACATAAGCTCAATCTCTGGTGTAATGGGACAGAGTAGACAGCATTAACTTAAGAAAATATGTAAAGCATTTAGAAAGACCAAAACTCAACACAACAAAAATCACGCTCCAATTTACAAATATTGAAAATATTTCGATGAATAAAATAACACTAAAGTGACAGATATCTAATAAATGGAACTAGAGACATACATTTTTAAAGTTTTCAATGAAAATTATACAAAAAAGTACAAAGTGTCAACCACCGGCAACTGGTAAAGTTTAAATCTGACGGCTATGAACCACAGGGTGGATACATAGGTCAGATTGGCCCCAAGCGGGAAGTTACCTTCACACTTAGAACATTATCAAGAAGGTAGAGTCCTCAGGGGCAAGGCTGCAGGCTAGATCCAAAGACAGGCTAGTTGACGATGGTTAGGTGAAGGACAAGTCCTTGGTAAAGCCATGGACAAAAGAGTGAAAAGCTCTGAGCCACAAAATGCCAGAGTTTGCACCCCGGAAGCAGTTGATGTTGATCGGATGCTGCACGGCTTCGGGCCAAGAAAAACTTTCTACCTTTGAACTTACATGGTTTTCTGGAAGTGGGACTTCCTCAGTGGGCAAATATGCAGGCTGTACTCTAAGAACGTTTGATTTTTCCAGAAGCCAGTGAATTGGATTTGCTGCTATGGAGAAGAATGTAGAAGGAGCTGTGGCAAATTCAGGCCAACCAACGATGCACCCTCTGCAGATCGACTGGCAGGTTGTCCCGGTCCCATGATCGTTCCCAAGGCAAAAAGAACCAAAAGGTTTTTAAGTCCCAGCCTTCTAGGTGTAGGCAGGAGCAGTATTCTCTGACACCAGTCAAGGGTCCCAAGACAACAGAAAGAGCACTTGGGCGTCAGTACACACTCCAAAAGAATCCAACTGCAGGGTCTAGGGCAGGTCCAGTATTAATTGGTTAGCTGGGCCCTCCCAGAAAAGTGGGTATTTTGCAGCATTTGTGTCCCTGTAGCTTAGCAGGATGTCTGTCAACTGACTCTTGGAGTCCCCTTCTTTTTCCTGGGTACAAGTTGGAGCAGGTCCAGCTGTTAAGGTCCTCATCATAGGTCTTAATAGTGATTGCTGTCCTTCTTCAGTCTTCCACAGGTCCAGTAGTGATCTGAAGAAGGTATCCAGGGGTGTCTTTTTATGTCTAGTGCTAGACTGTTGATGGAGGGTAACCCTTTGTCCACTACCTAAAGCGGTTATGGGCAGCTCTCCTCCCTCCCACTGATTTTGGATCCAACCTGCCAGGGAGGTAGGCCAAGATGTGAACTACATCTGGCTGTGACAAGGTAGGCATTCTTTAAAGCTTAAGAAGGGGCTGGTTACAGCTCCCAGTCTTCTTGCTCAAGAAAGAAAGACACCTACCTACACCCAAAGCCGTTTGTCCACTGTCTGAGAGGAATCCACATTTTACTCCAGGGGAATTCTTAGGGATCAGGAGACGACTGGACAATGGCAGCAAAGCCTTTTGATTTTAGGCAGAAAACAGATAACTTTTTAAAAGTGACTGTTCCTTCATTGTAATATAAAATTGGATGGCACCATTACATTGCATTTAAAATTCTATTAAAATGAGTCATTCAACACTTTTTCTAGCTATTCCCATGCTGAATTTAGCATTCCATAAATGTAATAGTGTAAATCTTCGTTAACCTATGTGACCAAAAGCCTGGCTTTACATTAGCCATGCATTTTAAGTATTAAAATAGAAAGTTTAGGTCTGTCTAAAGGTTTATGTTGACAGGTTATAAAGGTAGTTTCAAAACTGCACTACCAAGCTGTAGTGGGAGGCCTGGAGACATGTTAACTATAAGGACTAGGTATAGGGGGTACCTTACTATGCATTTGGAGGTACGTTAAGTGTGCCAATCGGGGATTTAGCCAATTCAACATATTTTTGGGATCCAAGCCATGCACTGGAGCCTTGTTAGTAGAGTTCAAGCGCACAGTAAAAACTAAATATGAAAAAACTAGCAACATTAGTCCAAACCCAAATAATTGTGGGTAATTATGCATAAAAAGGCATCTTCTTACATTTGTTATCTACATTCTGCGATGATTGTGGTGCTGCGAACACTTTAGACTCAAGAAGCAGCCCAGAATTTGATACTAGGCCTTGTCAAGCAGACTTCATCCGCAAAGGGTATGGAGCCTAAGACCACACAATAATGTCCATTTGGGAAACCAATTCAGCTTTTATATCACTACAGGGTAAACAGCGTTTTTTGTTTAATGGTTTTGGTCTTTTATTTATGATTTATTTTTTTCTTCTTTTCAAGCATTTCGTTTTATACTGTGGCATGGATTGTTAGTCTGGCATCCAGTCTATTAGTTTTTCCTAAATGCTAATCCATAAATAAATGTATTGGTGAATTTGTATGGTATTTTTAATAAAAGCAGAGCCCTAAGCCTCTCCACGTGCGGTTGAAGATGACAATTGCAGCCCCAAACAACACTGCAGGTGATTGGAATCTTTTGGGACCTATAACAAACATGTGAATGAACTGGTGTTGTTAGCTATGTAGGAGAAGAACATTTGCAGTGAATTCCATTCAAGACGTTAGGGAGTGGATAATAGTGGAGCAGGAGACAGTGGTGAAAGAAGCTAAGATATCTAGTAAAATTATAATGATCTGTGATCAGGAGGCTGTGAGCTGTAGGGTAGCTGAGCCAGTGTTGTAGTGTCATCTTAAACTATATCGGCAGCTATTAGGGAAAGGGTTGTGGTTAATCGTGATGCATCCCAGTCTTTCAGTCTGACTATCTGTATGTTTCCTCGTAAAGAGTGCCAACATAGTTATGATAGAACAGTGCTGCCCATTTTATGATCCTGGGCTAACAACTGGTACCACTGTTTGTGGAAAGCATTACTTCAACTCTATGTTAGTAAAACACCAAGATGGCCACCAAACATGCTCCATTTGAAGATGGTCACCAAAAAAAACCCACAACTCTGAGATGGACATCAAACTTCATTTTCACTATGCCCTTTCTCAGGTCAGCCCCTTCACGTCCGATGCTTCCTGGTCTGAGTTTCAGGTAACTTCTGTTCTACCATTAGATACGAGATTCCATTTATTGTATCAGTGTGTAACAACTGCTCCATCCTGCTCCTGCCATTGGACTCTTCCCTGCTCCAGCCCTGCCTGTTCCAGATCTGTTCAGTGAAACCCAGCTGATATGACGCAGGGCAGCCCCTTCCACTTCCTCTCCGGACAGATCCAGCTTGGCCCTGTTTTGTCACCTACAGGTTTGCCCCAGTCTTGTCTGATCTAGTCCTGCAGATTAAAAACTTCAGCCTCCCAAGAACTCTTCTGCAAGGGGACCCATTACTCTGGAGGTTTTTAGGTCTTTTTGACTTTGGGATTTTTCACCAGATGCTGCCAGGGTATGCTCTCTGAAATCTATTTTGCACCAAGAACAGACATTATGGGTTTTAGAAGGTGTGGACTTTCCCAAGAGCCTCTAAGAAAAAGTTGAAGAACCAATCCCTACTTCTAGTCCTTGACAGACTATTGTAAGTCAACAAGCGCCAAGGCCACACTAATTTACAGGATAACAATGGACTATGTAAATGATTCATGATTTAAATTAAAATGTCTGGCATCATTTTGGATCTGCTGGGCATTCTAATATACATAGTATCACCTGGTGTGAGGCCAGTAATACCAGTGAAGAGCTGTGGCTTTCTCACGTAGCAATGCACAACTTTTGGGGCACTTATGAACCTGTTGAATAGTAAGAAAATTGCAGCAAACCAAAGAGGGAGTTCAAATTCTGTTTCTGCTGAACGATTCTTCATCCTTTTTTTGTACATTTGCAGGATACCTGTAATGCTGCATTTAACTGCTATATTTGTTTTTGCACAGAGGTTTCGCATGATAAAATCAGCACTCTCTCAGTTCTTTAGCGACAGGTCGGGAACCTTTTAATATGTCTATGCCAACCATGTATAGTTGTTATATTTTGTGGGGAGCTCTGGCTCACATACATGATTCTGACTGCTTTCATTGTGCATCGACGCCTTTATTGTCTGAGCGTCACACAGAATCGAGAGGCAAAACAGATTTGTTTATGTATTGTATCACGTGTTTTAAAACCATATCGCAATAGCAGTACCCTTTTTGTGAATCACACAAAATTGGCCACCTCTCCCCAATAGGAGCCATTTTATGTAACCAATGCAAATGTGTTCGGTAATTTACAATTGAATGCATATGTGTCCTCCCCCGATGCCTAGATTACTCAGAGCTCTTGTTTTACAGAAAACCAATCTCTGACGCTTCCGTGCCCTTGTATCTGTAATCATGTCACTCGCCAGTTTTAATATGGAGCTTTAAGATGCTGTGATTGGAATTTCTCACTGCAAGCCCTTCCGTGACATTAGTTGAAATCTCTTCCTAGCTGTCAGAAGCAGGATTTATCCTTTCTTATTACAACATTTGACTTGATCGAGCATAAAGCAGGCTGTTACAGTGTCTAAAAATCCTGATGACTTCTATATATTTCTTTCAAGACGCCTCCAGCTTATTTCTCAGATGCTTTCATTCATTGGTGAGAAGCATATAGAGGCTTCTTTCAGGTGAAACTCTAATAACATTTGACCAGCCTTATCAAGGACATGTCCTGTTCTTTAAAAGACATACTTAGGCTTCTGAACATCCTGTGCTGTTAGAACCATAAAAACAGTCGCTTCACGCACTATCTATTCTATTAACGTATTACTTTTATTCCTTTTTATAGCAAAATACCCCTCCCCCTAATGGAACATTCATATACCACTTCCATGTACTTCTTAATCGTTAGTGAAAATCGTCATCCATTTGAGAATGCAAATGTCTGATGAAAAAAGCAAATGTGGAGTTTTTCCGACAGGGCTTGCACCAAAACGCCATGCAGATGCTGTCACCCCGAAGAAAGCCTACCCATTCTTCTCGAGCTTCATGGTCATATTACTGCAGAACCATGCAATCTTCCCCAAGGATGCTTGTAAGGTGCCACTGTAGAATGGGTATGAAGCTTGAGTGGCAGAGTCCACAGGAGTAACATGGTACCAGATGGATGGACCTTGCAGTCTCCGTGGCACAATTTTTTTAATCTACATTACCCAATTGCACTGTAAATGATTGTTAATGATTGTATAATGAATTTGTACAGTATTTTTTACCTTGTATATACACTTCTTTTAAATATTTTTAATTGTATTGTATATGTATAGCATACTTTTATGATTTTTATTAATCGAATAAAGTGGTTTTGACTTGACTTGACTAATCTACATTTTGGCCTCTTGGTCCGTCCATTTACGCTAGTACCAAGGAGTCAGGGTGCTCATTCTCTGCCCTCCTGTATACTATTTTGCAAACTTTTTCAGGACATGGCGACTGAATCCCCAAGTCCTGTAATGGAGGCAGCAATGCTGTGGCTTGTCTTTCGGATTGCTCAGTGCTGCAGGAACCTTCCTATGGGACTAACATTTGCACCAGGAAATAAACCTCCTCAACCAATCAAAAGGCCACATTTTTCTTTTTTCATTTTTGGTATTCAGGAACCCCTCGGGATCAACCTTCCAAATCTATCTAACTATTCAATCAATCCAGAATCAGCCCAAGCACTTCTTTAAAAGCACATTGCTTGAAGATGGCTGAACAGATTTACAGCAGTTCTGTATCAGAGACCAAAGTTTCCTATATTAATTAACATGGGAAATCAATGTTTTGAGACTGCCACCTTTTTTTTGCCTCAGCTTCACAGATCGGCGCAAAACTTTCCTTGAAGGAGCCAGGGTGGATGACCATTTTTTTTTCGAAAGTTTATGCAGAATACTCAAACGGCAACAAAGTTATCAACCCCCAAAAAATTCTCTTCCTCTGGATACTATGAGGCGGATTTAGATCTTGGGGGAATGGGATGAGTTACTCCTTCGCACCAGCGGAGGTGCTGTCCAAATGTCTGTGGGCCCAGTGGACAGTACATGCATTGATAGGAACCTTCATCAACGTGGTCCAAGCCAATTTTATTTGTACCTTTGCTGGATGGCCTGATCAAACATGAATGACCCGTAGAGCAAAGTTAAAGTATTATTTGTCCAAAAAGTTACTCCCAAAGGATGATTTTCTTTATAAAAATCAGGTGGGTGGACCATGATGTTGGCAGGGAGGGAGCTCTGTCACAGTTGCAATGGACTTAACTATAAGTTTATGTATGGGAGAAAGTACCCATTGCCATATTTCATAACAAAATTGCGAGACACCGAGTGGTTCTGAGGTCCTATTGAGGAATGAAGCAAAAGGACAACTTCATTAATAAGGTAATTGAACTCTAAAGTGACTTGTAATGCCCTTATAGTGTAGAGCCAATGTACTTTATTCCTTGTAATACATGGTCACACTATCACCTTTGACACAAACTGCTTAAATCCTTTATGTATAGATCTTTTATATGAAAGAAATAGGATCTTTGTAAAGAATAAAAGTAGAATCTTTAGTGTAAAATTAAACATCAAAAAAGCTGTTAGATATTTTTTGCAAACCATATTGGAACCAATGTAATACATTTCAAGTTTAGAAAAGAAAGCACTGTAGCTTGTAATGGGTAGAACACGCAGAGAAATGTTATATTTTTATAATTACTTGAGGCATGCAAACAAACATGGTGGCATAAATATGTCCACTGTGCTTATCATTGTTGACCTAGAATAGAAAAGCAGGAGGAGGTAAAGCAAATCTCACTTTTTATATTTTTTTTAAACTGCAGTTTTTATTACCCTCTGTGTTGTGCCTTTCACCTTGACTGGTGACTTGCAGCAGGGATTGATATGTTAAAACTCAACTGTAATACACTATTGAGCAGCTACATCATTTCTGTTTGACATGGGGTCTACAGTTGGCAGTGGTATGCACCCTGTCCAAGTAGGAACCCTCATTCTAGTCTGCTCATCCCCTTGGTAGCTTGGCATGAGCAGTCAGGCTTATCTCAGAGGCAATGCGTAAACATTTGAACAAATACACACACTCTGCAACACAGTGAAAACACTACAAAATGAGTCCACGCCAGTGTAGAACAATACTGAATACTTAGCTGATTAAATAAGACCAACATGACAAAAATCCATCATGCACAGGAGAAGATATCACTTTTCAAAGGTTGAGCAAATGTAGTCCATAGAAATCTATGGATACGTCACATTTAGCACCAAGTACATGGGATGTGTTAAAATTCAAAGATGAAAACAGGCACAAAGGAAGTGAGGCACTGGAATAACAAAGCAAAGCGTCGGTTCTTTACTCCCAGGGGAGGAGATGTGTTGGTTCCTTACTGCCAGGGGAGGTGATGTGTTGGTTCCTTACTCCTATTCAGGAGAGGAGATGTATCTGTTCCTTACTGTCAGGGGAGGTGATGCTTCGGTTCTTTACTGGAAGGGGCGGGGATGAATTGATCTCTGGACAAGCTGCCTCAGTTCCTTACTGAGGGCCATCGTCAATGAAGAGACAGTGTCGAAGTATAATGCGTTAAAAATCCAGACATACTGTGTCGATGTGGCAGTGAGAGAGACAACTCAGTTTATTTTGACCATAGTCTTTAAACACAAAAGATCTTGCAAGCAATAAAACCATACACAAAAGAATCTCATGAACAGTTAAAGCCATACAATTCCTTAACCCCTTCGCTGCTGATGACGAGCTCAGCTCGTTATCAGCCACGGGTTGCGTGTGCTGATGACGAGCTGAGCTCGTGATCTAACGCGGTATTTTTAAAAATGCCGCACAGCGCAAAAATCACCGCAGCAGCGATGCGGTTAAAAATAGCTTAGCTTAGTACATTGTTAAAGGGGTCCGGTATCCACCTTTTCCCCCAGTAGCATTGATGTTTCCAATATTATATACACAGTTAAATAGTTAAAATAACATAAAAAATTATTAGACAGCAGTACCATTGATACTCTAATTTAAAAGGGGTACATTATCCACATCCTTCCTCATTAGAAGCAGTTGGTTAAAACCATTGGAGCTATAACTGTTCTTCAAGCTTCGAAGTTTATAAACTCGGAATAGGAAGATAAAATTTCTACCCTTGCTTACGTTTATCCCATACACAATGGTTTATGCCTTTCATGTAGCTTCCTAGCACAATAGCAATATCAAGACTTGTCATTTTTTGTCAGTAACACAATAGTTTGGGATCGTGATCTTTTTCCATATTTTAAAAATACTCTGCGTAAAAACAGTTTTCTAAAGTCTAAAACTGCAAGGCAATCTAGCAATATATGCAAATTGTTAGATCTAGTCCCAAGGCCACATTTGCATGTTCCATCTTGATGTATCATTACTGCCTTTATTTTTCCCTCCATTAACCATGGGTTAATGTCAATCCGTGTCCTTAGGATTTCGCACCTAATCCCGTGGTTTAGCAGAGTTTCTAAGTATGGATACCATGCAGCGTTTACCCAGGAATTTATTATGCATTGGACAGATTGTTTCTTCCTCAGGTACTCTAGGTCCTTATTCCTTGACTGCTCCATGCCTTGGTACCTGAGAGAAGACTTTGTGAATTCTACATCCAGGGAGTGCTGCATTGAACTTACATTTAAACTCCCTGTTATTACCTGGATTTTCCTTCTCGCTTCCTTTGCCCATTTTAAACTACTGTGCTGAATCTCCTCACTACACCAGTGTGAGACTTTCTACACTCCCCCTGAATTCTAGCGTCTCCAGAATCTTACCAAAGACATTTGGACCTGTCTGTTCCATGCTATTGTTCAGAACTCCATTGTAATTGCCTGGATCATTGCGGAACTTGGTAGGGACAATAGCATTTTTAGGGCCTTATCCTCATCCCGATCCCACTCTCCTTTACCACTTAGAAGGAGGTTTTTGCCCCGTACAGTACTTGGGGTGGGATCATTGCTTCATAAGCTTTTAACATAGGTTTATATGACATATCCCCATAGTCCTTATTACATTTTTTTCAGCCCACAGATGGATGAAAAGGCTTTTGTTTTTTGGGCTTCTAGGTGGGTACACAATTTTAGGAGCAGTCGAACCAAAGGCCCCGATTTTTATATTCTTTTACAATTTCCAGTTTTATTTGACCTAGATACCAACTACAATTTATGTCCCTCTTACCAAAACATAAAATCTTTGTTTTGTCCATATTTACAACTAAAAACTTTGCCTCACAGTATTCTTTAAAAGCATTTAGTTTCCTTTGGAGCCCAAGTTCTGTTTGATCGATTATCACAAGGTCGTCAGCGTGTAGAAGAACTTTCCTGCTTCTCATTCTGGGACTTGCGCTTCTGTCTACCTCCTGCGCTGCAGGTAGGTCGACTAGGAATATTGCAAAGTGCAAGGGGGCCAGGACACAGCCCTGTCTTACCCCATTTCCTATGGCTATTTCTGTTTTAGTGACCCTTGTGAGTCCTTTATTACTTGGTCCCAGTTCCCTCTATGTAGTTCCTTTAGGATGGCCAGTAAGCCTTTCAGTATATCGTATTTTGTCAGGCACTCCCATAAGCTCTTGCGATCAACTAGGTCGAAGGCTGTCCGAAAATCAACAAAACAGCAGTACATTTTCCCCTTTTGTTCTATTGATTTCCGGGCAAGTGCCCAGAGGGCGAGACAATGATCTATGGTAGAATGACCTTCTTTGAATCTCCCCTGTTCAACCGGTACCACTGAGTTCAAGTCCGCCCAATCTTTTAGTTTACCTAATACTATTTTTGCAAAAATCTTTTCCCCACTATCTATCAGATTATTAAATATGTAGTTCTTTGGGGCTTGCATATCGCCTTTCCTATGTATGGGTCTTATTATTGCTCCCTTCCAATTGTTAGGGAACTTCCCAGTTTCTAAAATAACTTGGAACATCTTAGCTAAGAATTCAGCCCACCAGTCCTGCTGGGTTTTAATTATCAGTGCAGGGAGGTTGTCTGGACCAGCTGCCCTTGTTAAATTCAAACATTGTATCGTATTTTTTACTCCTGAGAACAAAAAGTCGGGTTTTAAAACTGCTACCAGACCGCTCCAATCCGGTTGCAAACCCTCTTCTGGTTCTCTACCTGAGCTATGTAATTCCAGCAAATATTCTTCCTGAGCTGCTTCTTCTACCACACAGTTCATTGTGGCCGCTGGGCAATCCACTGCTGATTGAACTAGTTTCCAGAACTGGCGTATATTCTTTGTTTCTATTGCCTCAAGTAGCTTTTTCGAGCATTCATCTTTATAGTCTCTTTTTGCGCTCCTAATTGACATATTATATTCTCTTTTTAGTTTCGCGCGAATATCGACCCTACTCTGATCATATTTTATGCTTAAGCTACGTGCTAATCTCCTCAATTCTCTCTTTTTTTCCAAACATTTCTTTGTGAACCACCTGCTTTGTTTCTCTGGCTTTCTTTGGTTCATTTTACCATTTGTTTTATCTTTCCTCAGGCCATCGCTAAGGCTTTGGACCACTTCTTCAATTTTACCCACATACCAATCCAGGCCCTGGTCACTTATTGTGCGAAGATATAAGTTCTGCTGCAATTTTACTAGCCGGGCTACATATTCTTCTGTTAGCCTAGTGGTGATCCGCCTGGGGTATCCCACCTGTTCTTCAATCACTTTGTTGCAGTGGTTCAAATAGACATCTAGGAGATCTAGTTCTAAAAGTTTATGGTCACTTCCTTCTCTGTTAGTAATCCTAAAACCTTTAGTTAATTGAAAACTCCAGAGTGTCGTAAATACATAATCTATTGGGCACTTTTGCAAGCCTAGTTTAAATGTTTTCTTTGCTGAACAGTCTAAGGTTGATCTTCCGTTTAGACAAAAAAGGCTTTTAGTCCCCAAATAGTTTCCCAGCTGAGTATTGTTGGACGTGGTCACACAATCTGGGAAAGTTGCTTATATTATATCATAAGCCTCCAGCAGTTCATGGAACCAGCAATCTACTTTCTTTGGGTGCAGTTTATTATTAAAATTGCCCATTAGTAAGATCAGATCCATACCATGCTCTTCACAAATTGTGTCCATATCTTCTTTGAAATACCCCATTTCAACAGCATATTCCTCTCGGGTACCCCATTGCATGTACACATTTATAAGCATCATTGTATTCTTTTTGTTGGTGGCAGATAAATGTACCCTGCATTCAAGCAACCATCTACATTTTACAGTAATTTCAGTCACATTTTTCACTATTTTGGTTTACAATTTTGTCATTATTCCCCCTGCTGGGAGCCCAAATATTTGCTTCTTTGCTAAGCGGTTTAACTGGCGAAACCGTCAAATGTCGGGGTCTTGCCACATCGCCAATATCCTGGATACAGATGATCTTGGTGTTTTTCCCTAATTCCCTTATATTTTCTTGTTTTGATTGCTCTCCCAGGCCATTTATCTTCCAGGAAGCTTTCTTATGCCATGCGGAACACCCTTTACCTATTCCACATCATCTAGGTATCCTACCTCCCCACGCACCTCAGTATACCTGTTTGAGGGAGCTTTGTGGCATGATCCCTGGCTCCAGTTTCCCCACCAATTTTCCACGTCTGAGTTATTTGCTACTGTTTTAAGATTTCCAAGCTCAACTCCTTCATCATCTTCCAGGTCGATTATCCTTACCTATCTCTTTCTTAATCCTGCATGGCACCTTAAACATTTTTTCCCTTGCCGCTCTTTCCCTTCTTCTTTTATTTGTGCTTCCTCTTCGAATATTATCCGTATCCCTTCTTTCTGTACCTCACTCCCTGCTTTTTCGATCATATTCTTTACCAGATCCGAATACATCAATACTCTGGTGACGTCCTTTCCTTCCATATTTTGCCTAAATCCTACTTGTCTTAAGTCATTTGATCCAGAAGTTGTGACCTGTTTAGCGGCAACTTCTTCCCTAACTTCTTACCCCCTTTACATATTGGGATTGGTTCAAAGTATAGCCACTTATTCTCTTTACCCTCCTTACTTGCCACTTTTAATGCCTGATGTTGTGTCATGTGTGCCTTATTTATCTGATTGTTTGGCCTACTAATTCCTACCTCCCGAGTATTCCCGGGTTGAAGTCTTCCTCCGTAACCATAACCTAGGTGACTACCGGGACTTTTAGGCTGAATTGCAGTTTTATTCCTAACTTGTTTCCCCTGCATACTAGGATTACTATCTAATTGTGTCCTTTTGTTTTGTTTCTTTTGGGTTCTCTTTGGAGTTTTCTTCCTTGGTATACTAATGAGGCTAGGTGGCTTTAATTTTTGCACCCTATCCCCGCCTCTTACCTCCATCATCCTTTATCTTTTCCCTATATTGTTGATCCCCTTTTTTTGCGGTTTCCTTCCTACTCGCCCCACACTGTTTGCTAGCCTATATCTAGAGGCATGGCCTCTTCTTATTACTCTCCTTGGCCATTTTCAAATGTAAGTCTCATGTATTTCTTTAGTTCAATCAGTTGATTCAGCATTTTCCTCTACCAAGGGCTGGGGAGCGGTGTCTGGGACTGGTCTTACCATAGATGGCATTAGGGATCTGATCCCCTGTAACTCACCCTCTATCTTAGCTAAGTACTTTTTTTGTACTTTTAGAATGTCATTGTTTGTCAACGTAACTTCAAGTAGCCCTTGTAGAGTTCTCTATAATATTAGCATGAGGTCCAGAATCGACGAAACGGGTGTTGCAGAAAGTTCCAGATTTAATTCCGGAGTTAAATTTAGTTCCACGCTTTGTTCTAACACTGCTTTCTGGCTCTCAAGCAGACTTTGCTTTCCAATTCTTCTTGGCCTTGGCTCTCTAACGGGTGTACCTTCTTGTCCTCCTTTGAAATAGGGCTATCTCGATGTCCTGACTCCTGGTCATATGTTTAAAGGCCGTGTGGTGAAGAGGACAACTCTGGTGACGATAGTCCCCTTTGGTCCAGTAAGAGCTGTAGAGACTGACTGGCCAACATTATTGACTCACTTGTGTGATCCTCAAGAGGTAGGGAAGTGTTCCCATTTCCATTCTTACTTGCACTCTCGTCCAGTGGCGTGGTCTCTACTATTTCTATGTCAGAGACCTTTGCAGGTGAAACATTTTTTTTAAAATGTTTTTCCACAAACTCTTTTAACAACTTTGAGGTGGTACCATCCTGTTTTTTACATATGGCCATGCTTCACTTTACTCAATTCAATAATACTTTATTCAGTTACAAATATGTAAAAGCACATAATAAATACACTTATTAAAAAAGTTATAAAAACGGTTACAAGTATCTACAAAATAAGGGGGGGTAGCACCATGTACATATACATCAATTCATTTACATTTTATCACATCATAATAGTTTTCCTGCATTTAAATTTTTTTTTAAGAAAACTGTTACAGAGGCTACTACAAACACAGTATCTAGTTGTTGAAGTAGAACATATGCTGGCCGAGATGTCCTTATACCTAATAATTTTAGGACCGGGACACTGTTTTCCCCTGTATAGAATAACATTTGCAGAAAAATAAGACATATACAGTGGACTGGTCAGAAGTATCGTCACACGGACATTTACAAAGCTGTTTTGCCCAGTCAATTACGACTGGAAAACTTAGTAGTCTATGCAGGGTACCCAGGCGGAAGCGCATGAGTAAGAATCTGTTGTAATCAATCATTATGAGGTGTAAGTACGGCTGGAGACTAAAAGTTGTTAATATGAGATTATGTGCTTGCACCGTGGGTTTACTCATTTCAATGCTCAATCTCCGTTCACTCAGGAAACTCAGACAGTTTCTCTTAAGATCATTCCTACTCATGCTATTCTTAGTAGGAGGGTCATCATAGAATTCATGAACACCTATGTTATATAGGAATGTTTTTACATACAATACCTATCTGATTCGTTTCACCCCATCCAGGCCCCTACAGTCATCTAAAATCCCACGGTTAAAATGTGTTTCCTCTGTTTTCCATATCCTATGCCACAACAAAACCGGTTGAATCTTTATAATCTCTTCCAAATATGACAAACCCAGTCCCTTGTGGCAAATAAGGAAGAGGTACTGTTAGGGACCATCAACAAAAATCTTAAAAAGATATTTTCAGCTACCTGCAGTGAACTTACATCCGCATAACCCCATATACCTGCTCCACATAAGGCAACAGTGACAGATTTTGCTTCATAGATTTCTAATAACTCCACAGTGGGACGCCTACCTAATTTCCTACTGAAGTTTGATAGTGCAGATAAGGTCTTCATATATAACAATCTCCTACCTTTAATAGCCTGCACCCATGACCCCGTACGGTCAAACAAAATTACAAGATATGAAAATAACTTTGTACTTTCAATCCGTTTTTTATGTATGAAAATAGACCTAGTCTTTGCACATCCTGACCCGCAGTTCATTATAAAAGTTTTGGATAAGTTAACAGTAAGGCCTCTTTCTGTCATAAAATATACTGAACTAGTTACCACCCTATGCAGTACCAACGGAGTACGGGCCATTAGGACAGCATAGTCCGCATAAAACAATGCAGGGTTGGGACGTTTACCGGCCTCAGGGAGATCTTTACATTCTTGGACCAAAACCCTTTCAAGATTGTTTAGGTACAGCGTTAAAAGAAATGGGGCAAGGACACAGCCTTGCCTCACGCCTCGTTTTACTTTAAAGTGTCCTGTGCATTCCCCTCCCATCCCAAACCGCACCCATGCCCTTTCCCCCAGATAAAACTCTCTTATAAAGGAGATTAAAACTAAGTTGACTCCCAGTTCTTCTAAAGTAAGCTACAGTTTGTTATGCCAAGTACCTTTTTTTGCTGTGTTATAATTATTGAACAAAATATTTAAATTTAGGCCCTGTTCAATTGTGCCTAGCTTTTTACGAAAGCCGAACTGAAGGTCACTTATCACCGAGTGATCCTCTGCCCAATCCTGTAATCTGTTTCATATGACCCGGCCCACTATTTTCACTGTTGAATCCAATAATGATATTGGTCGATAGCAGGCCGGCTCAGTCCTATACCCTTTTTTTATATATCGGAACAAGGATGGACTCATACCATGTTTCAATAAAACCACCAGAACTAGTTGCGTTAAACACTTGTGTCAGGAGAGGGCCCCATAGCGGAATATTTCCTTTTAAAGTATCAACAGGGACACCATCCAGGCCTGCTGCCTTTCCTCCTTGGCCATATTTACCTCACTTAACTCAAATACAAGAACAGTCCTGTGATCCCTTAACAATATGGCATACTCCCCTTCAGCATCCCTTGACAAAGTACCATACTCTACCACAGTGCCCTCAGTTTCATATATACCTGAGGATGTTTCATCGTACAGAGTCGAAAAATGCTCTATCCATCTATGTTCTGGGATAGCCAACTCTATAGTGGCTTCGTCCTTGTCTCTGAGGAAGGGTATGTTAACTGCCTTCCAGAATGCACTTGAATCTTTATTAATAGATGCTTCATGGAGGGCTATCCAGGCTTCAGCCTTCAAACTCTTCCTTCTACCTTTTAGGGCACAGTTTTACTCTTTCCTTGCCTCTCTGATTGCATCCCTGTCTTTAGGTTCATTATGTAGTGCATGCTTAAGGTTTCTATAAGCCCTAGTGTATTTTGGGTCAAACCACCCCTTTTTTCCTTTGCATTTTTTCCTGCAATTTATACTAATGGTAAGCGCCTTCTTAATATAATGTGTGATATTAATAAAACTATCAATAATTTCCTTTGGTGCAGTGTTTTTGTCCAGACATGCCTTAAACTTGTCATGGCAATTTGTTACCACACCAGCATAAAGTCTGCGGGTACCACTTTCTCCCAACTTAGAGTATAACCATTTTCCCTAGATATTAAAATATTCTCCAACATAGTATTAGAGCTATTAGCCTTACTTACACTTTGTCTAAACAAGAAAATGCTCACACTCTGAGCAAAGTGATTGCTTAGTACAATCTGGTGGTTACAGAACTCATCAATAATTTATCCATAGCGATTGGATACCAGGATAAAATCTATTGTGGAGAATGCGGTTAAAAATAGCTTAGCTTAGTACATTGTTAAAGGGGTCCGGTATCCACCTTTTCCCCCAGTAGCATTGATGTTTCCAATATTATATACACAGTTAAATAGTTAAAATAACATAAAAATTATTAGACAACAGTACCATTGATACTCTAATTTAAAAGGGGTACATTATCCACATCCTTCCTCATTAGAAGCAGTTGGTTAAAACCATTGGAGCTATAACTGTTCTTCAAGCTTCGAAGTTTATAAACTCGGAATAGGAAGATAAAATTTCTACCCTTGCTTACGTTTATCCCATACACAATGGTTTATGCCTTTCATGTAGCTTCCTAGCACAATAGCAATATCAAGACTTGCCATTTTTTGTCAGTAACACAATAGTTTGGGATCGTGATCTTTTTCCATATTTTAAAAATACTCTGCGTAAAAACAGTTTTCTAAAGTCTAAAACTGCAAGGCAATCTAGCAATATATGCAAAATGTTAGATCTAGTCCCAAGGCCACATTTGCATGTTCCATCTTGATGTATCATTACTGCCTTTATTTTTCCCTCCATTAACCATGGGTTAATGTCAATCCGTGTCCTTAGGATTTCACACCTAATCCCGTGGTTTAGCAGAGTTTCTAAGTATGGATACCATGCAGCGTTTACCCAGGAATTTATTATGCATTGGACAGATTGTTTCTTCCTCAGGTACTCTAGGTCCTTATTCCTTGACTGCTCCATGCCTTGGTACCTGAGAGAAGACTTTGTGAATTCTACATCCAGGGAGTGCTGCATTGAACTTACATTTAAACTCCCTGTTATTACCTGGATTTTCCTTCTCGCTTCCTTTGCCCATTTTAAACTACTGTGCTGAATCTCCTCACTACACCAGTGTGAGACTTTCTGCACTCCCCCTGAATTCTAGCGTCTCCAGAATCTTACCAAAGACATTTGGACCTGTCTGTTCCATGCTATTGTTCAGAACTCCATTGTAATTGCCTGGATCATTGCGGAACTTGGTAGGGACAATAGCATTTTTAGGGCCTTATCCTCATCCCGATCCCACTCTCCTTTACCACTTAGAAGGAGGTTTTTGCCCCGTACAGTACTTGGGGTGGGATCATTGCTTCATAAGCTTTTAACATAGGTTTATATGACATATCCCCATAGTCCTTATTACATTTTTTTCAGCCCACAGATGGATGAAAAGGCTTTTGTTTTTTGGGCTTCTAGGTGGGTACACAATTTTAGGAGCAGTCGAACCAAAGGCCCCGATTTTTATATTCTTTTACAATTTCCAGTTTTATTTGACCTAGATACCAACTACAATTTATGTCCCTCTTACCAAAACATAAAATCTTTGTTTTGTCCATATTTACAACTAAAAACTTTGCCTCACAGTATTCTTTAAAAGCATTTAGTTTCCTTTGGAGCCCAAGTTCTGTTTGATCGATTATCACAAGGTCATCAGCGTGTAGAAGAACTTTCCTGCTTCTCATTCTGGGACTTGCGCTTCTGTCTACCTCCTGCGCTGCAGGTAGGTCGACTAGGAATATTGCAAAGTGCAAGGGGGCCAGGACACAGCCCTGTCTTACCCCATTTCCTATGGCTATTTCTGTTTTAGTGACCCTTGTGAGTCCTTTATTACTTGGTCCTAGTTCCCTCTATGTAGTTCCTTTAGGATGGCCAGTAAGCCTTTCGGTATATCGTATTTTGTCAGGCACTCCCATAAGCTCTTGCGATCAACTAGGTCGAAGGCTGTCCGAAAATCAACAAAACAACAGTACATTTTCCCCTTTTGTTCTATTGATTTCCGGGCAAGTGCCCAGAGGGCGAGACAATGATCTATGGTAGAATGACCTTCTTTGAATCTCCCCTGTTCAACCGGTACCACTGAGTTCAAGTCCGCCCAATCTTTTAGTTTACCTAATACTATTTTTGCAAAAATCTTTTCCCCACTATCTATCAGATTATTAAATATGTAGTTCTTTGGGGCTTGCATATCGCCTTTCCTATGTATGGGTCTTATTATTGCTCCCTTCCAATTGTTAGGGAACTTCCCAGTTTCTAAAATAACTTGGAACATCTTAGCTAAGAATTCAGCCCACCAGTCCTGCTGGGTTTTAATTATCAGTGCAGGGAGGTTGTCTGGACCAGCTGCCCTTGTTAAATTCAAACATTGTATCGTATTTTTTACTCCTGAGAACAAAAAGTCGGGTTTTAAAACTGCTACCAGACCGCTCCAATCCGGTTGCAAACCCTCTTCTGGTTCTCTACCTGAGTTATGTAATTCCAGCAAATATTCTTCCTGAGCTGCTTCTTCTACCACACAGTTCATTGTGGCCGCTGGGCAATCCACTGCTGATTGAACTAGTTTCCAGAACTGGCGTATATATTCTTTGTTTCTATTGCCTCAAGTAGCTTTTTCGAGCATTCATCTTTATAGTCTCTTTTTGCGCTCCTAATTGACATATTATATTCTCTTTTTAGTTTCGCGCGAATATCGACCCTACTCTGATCATATTTTATGCTTACGCTACGTGCTAATCTCCTCAATTCTCTCTTTTTTTCCAAACATTTCTTTGTGAACCACCTGCTTTGTTTCTCTGGCTTTCTTTGGTTCATTTTACCATTTGTTTTATCTTTCCTCAGGCCATCGCTAAGGCTTTGGACCACTTCTTCAATTTTACCCACATACCAATCCAGGCCCTGGTCACTTATTGTGCGAAGATATAAGTTCTGCTGCAATTTTACTAGCCGGGCTACATATTCTTCTGTTAGCCTAGTGGTGATCCGCCTGGGGTATCCCACCTGTTCTTCAATCACTTTGTTGCAGTGGTTCAAATAGACATCTAGGAGATCTAGTTCTAAAAGTTTATGGTCACTTCCTTCTCTGTTAGTAATCCTAAAACCTTTAGTTAATTGAAAACTCCAGAGTGTCGTAAATACATAATCTATTGGGCACTTTTGCAAGCCTAGTTTAAATGTTTTCTTTGCTGAACAGTCTAAGGTTGATCTTCCGTTTAGACAAAAAAGGCTTTTAGTCCCCAAATAGTTTCCCATCTGAGTATTGTTGGACGTGGTCACACAATCTGGGAAAGTTGCTTATATTATATCATAAGCCTCCAGCAGTTCATGGAACCAGCAATCTACTTTCTTTGGGTGCAGTTTATTATTAAAATTGCCCATTAGTAAGATCAGATCCATACCATGCTCTTCACAAATTGTGTCCATATCTTCTTTGAAATACCCCATTTCAACAGCATATTCCTCTCGGGTACCCCATTGCATGTACACATTTATAAGCATCATTGTATTCTTTTTGTTGGTGGCAGATAAATGTACCCTGCATTCAAGCAACCATCTACATTTTACAGTAATTTCAGTCACATTTTTCACTATTTTGGTTTACAATTTTGTCATTATTCCCCCTGCTGGGAGCCCAAATATTTGCTTCTTTGCTAAGCGGTTTAACTGGCGAAACCGTCAAATGTCGGGGTCTTGCCACATCGCCAATATCCTGGATACAGATGATCTTGGTGTTTTTCCCTAATTCCCTTATATTTTCTTGTTTTGATTGCTCTCCCAGGCCATTTATCTACCAGGAAGCTTTCTTATGCCATCCGGAACACCCTTTACCTATTCCACATCATCTAGGTATCCTACCTCCCCACGCACCTCAGTATACCTGTTTGAGGGAGCTTTGTGGCATGATCCCTGGCTCCAGTTTCCCCACCAATTTTCCACGTCTGAGTTATTTGCTACTGTTTTAAGATTTCCAAGCTCAACTCCTTCATCATCTTCCAGGTCGATTATCCTTACCTATCTCTTTCTTAATCCTGCATGGCACCTTAAACATTTTTTCCCTTGCCGCTCTTTCCCTTCTTCTTTTATTTGTGCTTCCTCTTCGAATATTATCCGTATCCCTTCTTTCTGTACCTCACTCCCTGCTTTTTCGATCATATTCTTTACCAGATCCGAATACATCAATACTCTGGTGACGTCCTTTCCTTCCATATTTTGCCTAAATCCTACTTGTCTTAAGTCATTTGATCCAGAAGTTGTGACCTGTTTAGCGGCAACTTCTTCCCTAACTTCTTACCCCCTTTACATATTGGGATTGGTTCAAAGTATAGCCACTTATTCTCTTTACCCTCCTTACTTGCCACTTTTAATGCCTGATGTTGTGTCATGTGTGCCTTATTTATCTGATTGTTTGGCCTACTAATTCCTACCTCCCGAGTATTCCCGGGTTGAAGTCTTCCTCCGTAACCATAACCTAGGTGAATACCGGGACTTTTAGGCTGAATTGCAGTTTTATTCCTAACTTGTTTCCCCTGCATACTAGGATTACTATCTAATTGTGTCCTTTTGTTTTGTTTCTTTTGGGTTCTCTTTGGAGTTTTCTTCCTTGGTATACTAATGAGGCTAGGTGGCTTTAATTTTTGCACCCTATCCCCGCCTCTTACCTCCATCATCCTTTATCTTTTCCCTATATTGTTGATCCCCTTTTTTTGCGGTTTCCTTCCTACTCGCCCCACACTGTTTGCTAGCCTATATCTAGAGGCATGGCCTCTTCTTATTACTCTCCTTGGCCATTTTCAAATGTAAGTCTCATGTATTTCTTTAGTTCAATCAGTTGATTCAGCATTTTCCTCTACCAAGGGCTGGGGAGCGGTGTCTGGGACTGGTCTTCCCATAGATGGCATTAGGGATCTGATCCCCTGTAACTCACCCTCTATCTTAGCTAAGTACTTTTTTTGTACTTTTAGAATGTCATTGTTTGTCAACGTAACTTCAAGTAGCCCTTGTAGAGTTCTCTATAATATTAGCATGAGGTCCAGAATCGACGAAACGGGTGTTGCAGAAAGTTCCAGATTTAATTCCGGAGTTAAATTTAGTTCCACGCTTTGTTCTAACACTGCTTTCTGGCTCTCAAGCAGACTTTGCTTTCCAATTCTTCTTGGCCTTGGCTCTCTAACGGGTGTACCTTCTTCTTCTTCTATCCTTGTGTCCTCCTTTGAAATAGGGCTATCTCGATGTCCTGACTCCTGGTCATATGTTTAAAGGCCGTGTGGTGAAGAGGACAACTCTGGTGACGATAGTACCCTTTGGTCCAGTAAGAGCTGTAGAGACTGACTGGCCAACATTATTGACTCACTTGTGTGATCCTCAAGAGGTAGGGAAGTGTTTCCATTTCCATTCTTACTTGCACTCTCGTCCAGTGGCGTGGTCTCTACTATTTCTATGTCAGAGACCTTTGCAGGTGAAACATTTTTTTTTTAAATGTTTTTCCACAAACTCTTTTAACAACTTTGAGGTGGTACCATCCTGTTTTTTACATATGGCCATGCTTCACTTTACTCAATTCAATAATACTTTATTCAGTTACAAATATGTAAAAGCACATAATAAATACACTTATTAAAAAAGTTATAAAAACGGTTACAAGTATCTACAAAATAAGGGGGGGTAGCACCATGTACATATACATCAATTCATTTACATTTTATCACATCATAATAGTTTTCCTGCATTTAAATTTTTTTTTAAGAAAACTGTTACAGAGGCTACTACAAACACAGTATCTAGTTGTTGAAGTAGAACATATGCTGGCCGAGATGTCCTTATACCTAATAATTTTAGGACCGGGACACTGTTTTCCTCTGTATAGAATAACATTTGCAGAAAAATAAGACAGATACAGTGGACTGGTCAGAAGTATCGTCACACGGACATTTACAAAGCTGTTTTGCCCAGTCAATTACGACTGGAAAACTTAGTAGTCTATGCAGGGTACCCAGGCGGAAGCGCATGAGTAAGAATCTGTTGTAATCAATCATTATGAGGTGTAAGTATGGCTGGAGACTAAAAGTTGTTAATATGAGATTATGTGCTTGCACCGTGGGTTTACTCATTTCAATGCTCAATCTCCGTTCACTCAGGAAACTCAGACAGTTTCTCTTAAGATCATTCCTACTCATGCTATTCTTAGTAGGAGGGTCATCATAGAATTCATGAACACCTATGTTATATAGGAATGTTTTTACATACAATACCTATCTGATTCGTTTCACCCCATCCAGACCCCTACAGTCATCTAAAATCCCACGGTTAAAATGTGTTTCCTCTGTTTTCCATATCCTATGCCACAACAAAACCGGTTGAATCTTTATAATCTCTTCCAAATATGACAAACCCAGTTCCTTGTGGCAAATAAGGAAGAGGTACTGTTAGGGACCATCAACAAAAATCTTAAAAAGATATTTTCAGCTACCTGCAGTGAACTTACATCCGCATAACCCCATATACCTGCTCCACATAAGGCAACAGTGACAGATTTTGCTTCATAGATTTCTAATAACTCCACAGTGGGACGCCTACCTAATTTCCTACTGAAGTTTGATAGTGCAGATAAGGTCTTCATATATAACAATCTCCTAGCTTTAATAGCCTGCACCCATGACCCCGTACGGTCAAACAAAATTCCAAGATATGAAAATAACTTTGTACTTTCAATCCGTTTTTTATCGATGAAAATAGACCTAGTCTTTGCACATCCTGACCCGCAGTTCATTATAAAAGTTTTGGATAAGTTAACAGTAAGGCCTCTTTCTGTCATAAAATATACTGAACTAGTTACCACCCTATGCAGTACCAACGGAGTACGGGCCATTAGGACAGCATAGTCCGCATAAAACAATGCAGGGTTGGGACGTTTACCGGCCTCAGGGAGATCTTTACATTCTTGGACCAAAACCCTTTCAAGATTGTTTAGGTACAGCGTTAAAAGAAATGGGGCAAGGACACAGCCTTGCCTCACGCCTCGTTTTACTTTAAAGTGTCCTGTGCATTCCCCTCCCATCCCAAACCGCACCCATGCCCTTGCCCCCAGATAAAACTCTCTTATAAAGGAGATTAAAACTAAGTTGACTCCCAGTTCTTCTAAAGTAAGCTACAGTTTGTTATGCCAAGTACCTTTTTTTGCTGTGTTATAATTATTGAACAAAATATTTAAATTTAGGCCCTGTTCAATTGTGCCTAGCTTTTTACGAAAGCCAAACTGAAGGTCACTTATCTCCGAGTGATCCTCTGCCCAATCCTGTAATCTGTTTAATATGACCCGGCCCACTATTTTCATTGTTGAATCCAATAATGATATTGGTCGATAGCAGGCCGGCTCAGTCCTATACCCTTTTTTTATATATCGGAACAAGGATGGACTCATACCATGTTTCAATAAAACCACCAGAACTAGTTGCGTTAAACACTTGTGTCAGGAGAGGGCCCCATAGCGGAATATTTCCTTTTAAAGTATCAACAGGGACACCATCCAGGCCTGCTGCCTTTCCTCCTTGGCCATATTTACCTCACTTAACTCGAATACAAGAACAGTCCTGTGATCCCTTAACAAAATGGCATACTCCCCTTCAGCATCCCTTGACAAAGTACCATACTCTACCACAGTGCCCTCAGTTTCATATATACCTGAGGATGTTTCATCGTACAGAGTCGAAAAATGCTCTATCCATCTATGTTCTGGGATAGCCAACTCTATAGTGGCTTCGTCCTTGTCTCTGAGGAAGGGTATGTTAACTGCCTTCCAGAATGCACTTGAATCTTTATTAATAGATGCTTCATGGAGGGCTATCCAGGCTTCAGCCTTCAAACTCTTCCTTCTACCTTTTAGGGCACAGTTTTACTCTTTCCTTGCCTCTCTGATTGCATCCCTGTCTTTAGGTTCATTATGTAGTGCATGCTTAAGGTTTCTATAAGCCCTAGTGTATTTTGGGTCAAACCACCCCTTTTTTCCTTTGCATTTTTTCCTGCAATTTATACTAATGGTAAGCGCCTTCTTAATATAATGTGTGATATTAATAAAACTATCAATAATTTCCTTTGGTGCAGTGTTTTTGTCCAGACATGCCTTAAACTTGTCATGGCAATTTGTTACCACACCAGCATAAAGTCTGCGGGTACCACTTTCTCCCAACTTAGAGTATAACCATTTTCCCTAGATATTAAAATATTCTCCAACATAGTATTAGAGCTATTAGCCTTACTTACACTTTGTCTAAACAAGAAAATGCTCACACTCTGAGCAAAGTGATTGCTTAGTAGAATCTGGTGGTTACAGAACTCATCAATAATTTATCCATAGCGATTGGCTACCAGGATAAAATCTATTGTGGAGAATGTTCTACGCCCATTAAATGAAGGACAAAAAGGCACAGGGGGGCTACATAAAGTATTTGCGAACCCCAGATCAAATTTGAATACTATCTCATTCAGACATTCACCGTAGATTGTATGTGGGAAATGGGAAAGAGGGGTCTCCGTATCATATGAGATTCCACAATTCCCAGTGTTCGAATAGTGACAGAGAGCAGTATTAAAATCCCCCCCCCCCCAAAGTACAATCAAATCTTTACTCCCTGTCTCCTACAACTCATGCAAATGACCGTGTATCGCCTTCACCACCTCTTCTAGTATATCATGAGGGACATTATTGTAGTAGTTCACAAGTATTACTACACCATTTGTGTCCACCACTAATCTAATGATTTGGTCAAAACAATCTTCAAAAACCCTATCAGTTTTTAGAAAATTAACTAGATTCGAAGCATAGGTGCACCACCCCCCTTTAGCTCTGCCATGTTTGGAAGCTATAGTAGTAGTATGTAAAGTTTTACATCCATTAATATGTATTGGTTCTGTTGTCCATGTTTCCTGAACACTAAAAACATTAAATCGATGTATACCTTTATTCCACAATACATTAGTCACTTTAGATTTTTAAACCTGCTACATTCCAGAACATAAAATGACATCTACCCTTTTCTCTGGAATTTATGTTGGGTACCAGGCTTTCTTCTTTACTCAACATCGGGGTGTTATCTCTCATTATTGTAATAGGCACTTCCTCGATAATTGCACAATTTCTAATGCTGGGAGTAACTGCCAATTCAACTTCTAAAATTTCCTGTTGCACTGCAATTCCGTATGTGTCAAATGAACCAATACCCTCCGCGCCAGACTCAACATTCAATACACTAGTCAAGTGAGTGTTAACACATCCACTAAGTCAATCTACTTCTTCCAGACTTGGTAGAATATCAAATCAGTTAAAGGTAGGTATATCATAGCTTGTACTATGATTTACCAGTGGGGCCACCCTCCTCTGAATATCACCGTTAGGCTGGTAAGGTTTGTAGAAGTATCTAAGTGGGCAATATTAATCCAGTCTGCCTGAATTGGGCTATTGCCCGCCCTACTAAAGATTGACTTAATTAGGTACGGGGTCTTAAAATTTAGTATCACACAATCACCGGGCAAATCCTTACGTCCCCTTCCTATCCAGCCCACCCGCCTTTCCATTTTAAACTCAGCAAATAATCTATCTGTTAAGTCTGTCCTAGACTCAAGCCAGGATAAAGATTTATTTCCTAGACTTTCACATGTCTCCCCAATACCCTTGATTAACCTGGGTACATTAATTAGCACCACAGTATGGGGGTTGCCACAGGAGGTAAATCTATATATGGCACTTATCTCTCAAATTATATTCCCTTTGTAACACTGGACTCTCTAATCACACTTGGCTCCTCAGACTGATTAATGTTACTCCCATTATGGTTAATTGGCCTAAAGCGAATCCCCGTACTTCCGTTTCCGCTACCAATTATCGGTTGTGTGCTTAGATTAGAGCCATTTAAATGACAACCGAGGTTTGCATGAGTATCCCCCTTAGTTACACTCTGTAAAACCTTAGGCTCAGATGGCAGCTCAGATTTACTATGGCATTGGACAACACATCTTCTATTGCTCCTAACCTCCCACTCAATTTTTTTAGCGTGTCCCTAAGATAAATATCTATTGCTTCCAGTTTGTTTCTCACTTTTAAAACTTCATTCTGCATCCGGGAGTCTAAACTTACTTTCGCCTTTTCCCTCCCATCCATTTTGTTCAATGCATAATTCTTACCCCTCTTTGGTGCTTTTATTTGTTCTGGGTTAGTAATTACCAAGTCTTATCACTGGTTTCTAATTTCTGATTTAGGGTTTCATCATGATTTCGGGGTCATTTAGAGGGTGACTGAGGATCACTATCTGTGTCGGTATCTATAATATGATCTGAAATATCTACCATGCATCCATTCCTTCCTCCTGTTTCATCTACACTACATGACTTTTCTGCTTGAAAATGATTTATTACGTTGGTATTTTTCTTATCAGTAATGGTTATAATGGGGCCCTCTACTGTATTGATTTTGTCGGGATTCATGGCCTCTTCAACATTTAAAATTTGTTTTTCAATTGCACCCATTGCACCAGTCAGAGAGTTCAATAGAGATAAACAAGGCCCTTCCCCAGTTTTGTTCTGCTTCTTTTTTTGTGGTGCAGAGGATGTTTGTCGTTTCCCCATACTGAACTAATTATGAACTGAGAAAGTTTAAAGTATCAATTTCACTAAATTTAATCCAGTTCAAGTCCTTGTACCAGGCATGAAAATCATATGCGCAATACCTTCTGCGATAGCACACAGCCTAGAGCCGTGGCTCTGCCCAGCCTCTTCCGGTCGATGACGGACAAGGACGGGCCCGCCCTTGGCCTGGGCGAGCCCGCGCGCGTCCCGCGCCGTGGGAGCCCCCACGGATTTTTGAAGTCCAGCTGTCGCTGCAAATCGCAGCTCCTCCAGCGAGAACCCAATGCCCCTGGGAGATGTAGTTCCAGGGGGGTCCGAGCTCGTGGACAAAGATAATGCTGGACACCGCTGGCAGAGTTTGGCAGGTATCTGCAGGAAACTGGAGGCCGAAGGTAAGTCCCAGAAGGATGGCCTGGTGTAAGGAAACAAGCAAGGGCGTCCTGCGCAAATGGAGCCCCCACGGACCTTTGGAGTCCCGCTGGCGTTGCAAATCACGGCTCCTCCTGTGAAAGCACAATGCCCCCTGGGAGTGGAAGTTCCAGGGGGGTCCGCGTTCGTGGACAAAGATAACGCTGGACACCACTGGCAGAGTTTGGCAGGTATCTGCAGGAAACTGGAGGCTGAAGGGCAAGGGCGTCCGGTGCCACGGGAGCCCCCAAGGACCTTTAAAGTCCAGCTGTTGCTGCAAATCGTGGCTTCTCCTGCAGGAGCGCAACGCCCCCTGGGAGTTGTAGTTCCAGGGGGTCCGCGCTAATGGACAAAGATAACGCTGGATACCGTTGGCAGAGTTTGGCAGGTATCTGCAGGAAACTGGAGGCTGAAGGTAAGTCCCAGAAGGATGGCCCAGTGTAAGGAAACAAGCAAGGGAATCCCCTTCTTTTTACTCTTTTCTTTGTCCCCTTCTCTGGAGTTGGCACGGGGCTCCCTCGATATGGCAGTGGCAAAGCAGGTGCCGTATCAATTTCTCAAAAATGAAAAAAGGTGGTCTATGCACTCCTTGCTTTTAGGCATTGATCCCTACTTATGGATCTATCTTTCGATCAGTGTGCTGTGTCTGAATGAGTGTACCTAAAACACTCTTAATGTAAATAGAAATGAGGGCTAGGTGGCTAGGTAGCCTACTGGACTCAGGCATGCACAACTATTATTGAATTACCTTTCTTTACACAAGTTTAAACATAACATTTATGATCAAGTTTTCAAATGTTTCAATCTTTTAACAAAATTGTATTGAAACCATTTCTGCTTAATTTTGATCAAGTCACAATTTGACACAAATCAAAAGCCACTGTAATATTCAACACAAGTGCAAACATTTTTTGTTTGGTTCCAATCTCATCCCTACAATCATAATAACAATTGAAAAATCAATTGAAAAACCGGGCACCTCAAGTTAACAGGTGTCTTTTTTGCCCCCAGCAACGGAGTTAGATTGCCCACCAGATTCAATAACTCAAAAAGACAAAAAACAAGGAGAGGAAAAAGAAAAGGAAAAAGAGAAAAGCAAGAAAGGACTGATGGGTCAGGGGAAACCGTCATAATCAATATTTCTTCGTATAAACTGACTGAAAAAGAAATAGAAATCCTAAATAAAGATATCACTTTTGTACCAACATACATGGGTTCGAGGTTTGAAGACGATATTTAATTTTACAAATTTATGAGAACACTAAGGCTAAGGAACTTTTTTTAAAACATTGTCCCCTTGCAGGAACCAGAAAGACAAACAAGCGACCGCTTATTCGTGCCGTTATTTGTAATCAGGTGTAGTGAGCCCGACTTTCATATCCTATCAAATAAGTTGTACTATAGTGTATAAACTGTTGACTGTGGCACATAGGTTTTTTGGCAGTAATTGGATACGTTACTTTTATTGATTAGAACCCTTGAGGATTTGCACTACAGAGTGACTCTATTGGAAGGTTGTCCCCCTCATTTTTTACAGAGTAAGTGTATCTCATTCTTGAATGGTGCCCTTTTTCACTGTGGTGATGGTTTCTTCACATTTCTCATATTTATTATTTGAGGTAGAACAATATCACTGGTCTATTTTTATTTTGAATAAGAACAGTCGTTTATCAATATGCACTTGTATTTGTATTAAATTGATGTATTGCTGAAAGTACTGAATTCCCAGAAGCAAATAATTGTTGTTTATATTGATATTGTTTGTTTGAATTCCAGTGTTGCCCTTGACGAACGGACAATGAAAAGTCCCGAAATGCATTGGGCTATCAACATCTACATCACTTAGGATGAAAAGAAAATCTTTATCATTAATTGCTTTCAAAACATTTTTGCACTTGTGTTAAATATTAAAGTGGCTTTTGATTTGATGTAAAATTGTGACGATCAAATTTAAGCAGAAATTGTTTCAATACAATTTTGTTAACATAAATTGAAACATTTGAAAACTTGATCATAAATTTTATGTTTAACCCCTTCCATGCTGGTGACGAACCCCAGCCGTCATGCACTACGGTGCTCGTGTGCTGATGACGGCTGGGGTTCGTCATGGCCCGCCCGTGTTCGGCCGGCGGCCGCACACGGGAAAAAAAGCGGCCGCTTCGAAGGGGTTAAACTTGTGTAAAGAAACGTAAATCAATAATAGTTGTGCGTGCCTGAGTCTAGTAGGCTACCTAGCCACCTAGCCCTCATTTCTGTATCAATTTCACAGCCTTGAATTAGGTGAGGCGTCAGTTCTTCAGCTGCAAAGCAGGGGCTGCATCCGAGTCGGAGCGGGTGTCACATGTATTGGTGAAACAGTGCTCGAGACTTGGGCTGTAGTGATTTTCCAGCCACACAGCAGGTGTTGCGTTGATTGTTTGGCCACACAGCAGTGATGCATCTATTCTTAAGCCACATGGCCAACAAAAAAAAGGGTGCTAAGAGTTGATTGTGAATTTTTCACCTTTTTACTTTTCCAAGCCAAGGGCCCAGGCACTGGATTCAGCACCACTTGGCAAGTCAAGGCTCGCTTCAGAAGAACTCATGTACTGGTAGGTGAAGTCTTTGATGGTCCTGAGACTCCATAACATAAGACAGCCATGCACAAGCCCTTGCAGAACCTTGTAAACAGGATCCAGAAAGCAAAGTCCTGTCCTCTCCCTCCCAGGACAGAAGCAGCAGGCCAGCACAACAAAGTAACAGGCAGAGTGGCAGTCCCTCCTACAGCATCCATCTCTTCTTCCTGGCAAAATGTCATTTAGTCCAGAAGTGTTCTGTATTTGGGATGCTAGAGGTCCTATACCTACACCCATTTCTGCCTTTGAAGTAGGCAAACTTTCAAGGAAAGTCTTTGAAGTGCACAAGACCCTGCCTTTCCCTGGCCTGGCTCCAGATAAACTACAGGTAGGGGGTGGAGGCAGCTTTGTGTGAGTGACAACTCCTCTCAACACTCCACTCTAGCTCAGGAAGGCCCTGCAGACTGGTGATGGCCCATCAGGATATGCAAGGAACTTCTCAGCTCCCTTTGTGTGACCATCTAGAGTGAATGCACAAGAGCCCAACTGTCATCCTAACACAGACGTGGATTCTACAGACAGGCAGAGGCATAGAATGGTTAAGCAAGAAAATGCCCACTTTCTAAAAGTATCATTTCCAAACACATAATTAAAAAAACAACTTCATTAAAAGATGTACGTTTAAATTGGGAGTTCAGAGACTCCAAACTCAAAATCTCTATCAGCTCCCAAATTACTTTTAAAGAAATGTCCAGGCAATCCCCCATGTTACCCTGTAGGAGAGACAGTTATTGTAATAGTGAAAAACAAAATTAGCAGAGTTTCTCTATTAGGACATGTAAAGCAGAAAAGTATATATCTGACCTTTTAAATACATTGCACCCTGCACATGTGGATTCCTTGGGCCTACCTTAGCGTAGCCTTAAATGTTCCAAAAGGGAAGGGTTGGGCCTGGTAAGTGGGTGCACTTGCCAGGTCGAAATGGTAGTTTAAAACTGCACACACAGACAACGCAGTGGCAGGTCTGAGACAAGCTTGCTGGGATAATCATGTGGGTGGCACAATCAGTGCTGTAGGCTTACAAGTAGCAGTTGATTTACAGGCCCTGTGCACCTGGAGCCCAAGGCCTGTTCTAGGATCTTACTAGTAAATCAAATATGCCTAATTTGGATAAAGCAATTAGCAATACATTTTAGACACAGAACATATGCACTTTAGCACTAGTGAGCAGCAGTTAAATGCCGAAAATCCTAAAGCCAACAAAATCAGGTCTGAAAATATAGGATGAAGAAGGCAAAAAGTCAAGGGTTAACCCTGCAAAAAGGGGACGTTCCAACAATTTCTTTATTACTGGCAGCAAGGTACATCACAAATCACCTGCAATAAGGAAATTAGAGACAGGTCTTCAAACAATGATTTCAGGATCCCATATATTATAAGAATATAAACAGAATGCAGAGGATTATTCAAATCCACCCATTCTTTGTAGGGATGTGTCCTATTTTTGTACTTTAACTGCTAAATAATGTTTTGATCACTGGTAAGTTTGCAGCAGCTTGGAAAAGGCATCAGTACTTCCTCTTCTAAAGAAACCTTCCTTGCACCCTAGTAACACTAAAAACTATCATCCCATGTCTCGCTTACCATTGCCTGCGAAAATACTAGACACATCTATTAGTGAGGATGTGATGTCCTATCTTGATGCCAACAACATTTTGGACTCATCACAATTTTGCTTTAGACTCAAGCATTGTACAGAATCCACTTTAGCTGTTGCTACTGATGATATTCGAATGCTGTTAGATAAGGGAAGGAAGCTGTGCTTATTCTTCTTGATCTCGCTGCCATAACAGATACGGAGAGCCATTCTTTACTTATCAACCGGCCACAGGGAATCAGGATCAGAGGCACAGCCCTCACCATCCTCAGTGCTTTTCTCTTTAATAGAGAGCAGATAGTGGCATTAAAGTAATATATATCCTACCCCTTTTTGTCTTCCTTGTCGGGTGCCGCAGGGGTCATTGGTAAGCCTCATGCTTTTCAACATCTATGTCACCCCACTGGCAAAACTCATTAGGTTCCATGGTTTCGCTGCAGTCTCATACACTGATGGCACACAAATAGTTGTGTCTATTTCATCTGACGTTAATGAGGTTGACAAGTTTATTAACTGTACGGCATACATTGCAACATGGATGCAGGAAAACAGTCTCAAATTAAATTTTGTGAAAACGAAGGTGCTCCTTTTCAGAAATAACATCTCATTCTGGAACACCTCATGGTGGCCTTCTAATCTTGGCCCTCTTCCATCTCCAGCTTGGAAAGTGGAGAATCTGGGGGTTATCTTTGATGGACAGCTCAGTTTTTTCTGAGCAAATAAATCATGTATCATCTTTCTGCTTCTACCTACTTAGAGTTCTGATGAATGTGTTTCCATTCATCCATTTGGATTTTAAAAATGGTCATTGTGCCTTCATATTTTCTAAAATTGATTATTGCAATGCACTCTATTTAAGAATTTGAAAACACTTGCATGTGATGCTTCAATCCCTATAAAATGTGGCAGCTCATCTGCTACTAAAAGTTCCTAAATTCAGCTCCATTTCACAGGGTATCTCTGGACTTCATTAGCTTTCTATTTTTGACAGGGTCAAATTTAAAGCTTTGTGTATGGTTCACAAAGTACTTAACAAAACAGGCTCTCTATTTCCAGAAGATCTTTGTGCGGCATATCCCTAATCACAGTCTTAAATCGGGTGAGGCTAATTAGTGGCCATTCCAAGGGTTCACAAAGCTAGATGTGGAGGCAGAAGTTTCTCTTTATTGGCATATAAGCTTTGTATCACTAGGCCCCTCACTTTGAGACTGCAACCGAATCAGACACACATGAGGAAACTGCTAAAAACTTGACACTTTTCCTTTCCTATGAAGTAGTTTCTATATGGCTTTTCCTTTTTCTTTTGGGATGCTAGTGCCAAGACGCCTCAACATTTGCACACTCTATAATATTTTTACTTACTTACCTCCAGGATTATAGCCAGATTTATGAATCAGTAAAGTTTGAGGTGGAAGTTGTACCCTATGTAAACAAGGTAAAGGCTAAACATGCCTGGTGTTTGTTGCCAAGGAATCTTTCAAAGTAGGGTTTAGCTTAAAGCCAGTCTGTTGCAAACATTGGAGAGAAAGGCCAAAGTGGCAGGCAACAATAAATGATCCACCAGTGGATATTTGGGCAGCTGCCGATGATAAATGGTTGTATTATAGTGCTATCCACAAGTTTATGCAGCATGGACTTTTGGTGTGGATGTTTACTTACTAAACTTCTAAGAAGATTTTGGGGCATTACAGATTGTTGAATAACGTAGAATTTTGAAGTGTCCCTTTTAGAGGTGGTTTATTTCACACTGGCATTATAGGCTTAGTTCTAGTGTGTTATGTCATTGTGCCCATCTCACAAATGTGTGTAGTGTATTTTTTCTGAACTATGGTGTGTTGTCCGTAGGCCCTTGCAGAAGGTGAATGGAGAACAAACTCTATTTTAAAGGGTGTTCAAGGTTTAAAATGAAAGTGACCCAATGAAAGCCTATGGAGTCATCTTGTTTGGCAGATGGATGGTTACCAGTAAAAAGAAGGTAACACTTACCAAATGTGGGTGACTCAACAATTATACTATGTGTTCATAATATGGTCAAAGGTTACATCCATTATCACATAATTGGTGATAGAAAACTGACTACAGGTGTAGTATGTTGAATTACTTGAAGTCCACAACCCCTATAGGACACTGTCACAATGACTGAGTGAGTCCTTAATGATTTAATTTGAGATATCTTCAGTGAGTTTAATAATACCATAAGTAATGTAATATGTGTGGTTATATGCGGTATGTTGTTGTGGCAAGGTATAGTTAGCTCAGTAAACTATAACTGGTTAAATCCAGTGTTTTTTGTTTTTTAATCATTTGTTTTTATCTCATTAAATGACCTAACTATAACAACACTTTAACCTTTGTGTTTTTGTTGATTTTTTATTGTAATCTAAAGGTTTATTACCATACATAAGTATAACATCACTAACTCTTGTTTTTATGTATTTCTGGTTGTTGTTTCTATTCAAACTAGAGCATATACCCAATCTCCTCAGGTAATCTGCAATCAACACCCCTGCTGTGCATGGCAGAAGGCCAGGCCCTTTATCATTGTGAAAGGCAGCCAAATATTCACTGTACATGGTGTTTGGCTTCCAGTCAGTCCATGTGCACACCCCCACCAAGGTCACACAACCTCCTGCTGCAGGTAGCCAACGGATGTGCATAGAAGGGGACTGGCCATTGGCCCATGGGATGCGGCCAGGCTTGTACCCACCCCCAGTGTAGTCAGTCAGCCATCCCCCATGGGCGTCCTCCCTAAACTAAGGATGGGCTGAGTACATGGAGTGGCACTCCGTGAAGTTCCATGGAGTTAAAAAACACTCTGTGGAAATCCGCTCCGCTCTGCTCCAGTCCCACTACCAATTTAAAAAAAACTCACTTACCTTCTCTCTGGTGTCTCTGGGCTGCACTCCTCCTTGCCGTGGTCTCTCCTCCTTGCCGCCGTATATGGAGTTGGACTTTTGCCTGAACTTGCGTTCCCAATGGAGCGTGGTGTTTGGAAAAACACTGCAAACTCCGCTAGCGGAGCTGCACCCCCTCCCTGGGGACATCCCATGGGCACATAACTATTATCATTTTTTAAGAAAAAGTGGAGTACCACAAAATATCTGTGGTACCTGCCACACAAGCTTCCACATGGTACTGCAGTACTGGAAAAGCTTCTCCAAAACGTTTGTTTTACTTTTAACCTCAGGGGTGTCCCTCGGGTTCCCCTCTCATGTGCCTGGATCAGTGTGTCCCTATCCTGACAGATGGAACAAGTTCTGGAGTCCTGTAATGGTAGGGTAGCAGCAACATTTTTTTTCAGAGTTATGGCCAGCCAGTTAGGTTGCTTGGAATCACTGGACAAGGACCGGTCCCACTGTACTGAAATGTGCGACAGGAGAAAAAGCTCCCTCGGCTAATTAGAAGGCTCTTTTTAAAAAACTATTTTGGTACGACAGGACCAACTGTCAAGAAATACCTAACTTTTTAACTGATTCAGGTCTACCACAAGTACCTCTTAAAGCTGTACATTCTTGAGAAACAACAGAACAACTTTGCACCAAATCATGAACAACATGCTTTCTGAGTAAAGTTCTACCTTTCTGACTAATTTGGTGTAAGTCTTTTCAGTCCTTTTTTCTTTAAGGAAGAGCATGTATATATATATATTCACTGAAAAAACCACCAGTTATAGTTAGGAATTAGCATTTAAAAAACCTATTAAATTCACTGAAAAAACCATAGGTTTCACACCAGTTATAGTTAGCTGGAAATTTTACTGATATAAAACCATTGAAATTCCCACGTTATAGTTAGTCGGACTCACTATAACTTGCGCGTGCAATGCACTGCTGATGACATCACATATTACATCACTCATGACATGGTCAGTGACATCACTCATGACATCACTGATGACACCATCCTTGTGACACAGTGACAGACCTCCTTTCACTATAATGTAACCCATGAAACACATATTCAAAAATAGAAACTAATATTTTCAAAAAAGTGGATATACCCATACCAGTTACAACAACCAATTCAGTAATACCACCATCTAATACACATCCACTCATGTGTATGTATATGGGTTATTTGATATTATTATTAGTATCAGTATGAGTGTCTATATGGTTTGGTGGGGGTATTACTTAGCACATAGATGCATGAGTGACTGACTCTTTGTTTGTATGTGTTTTGAAGACAGCATATGTACAGGACTGTATGGGTGGATGAGTGTCTATATGTGTTTGTTAGTGAGTGAATGACTGTCTCACTAGTGTCTTTATCAGTAACTACATATGTTTTAATCTAGTATATGTGAATATTGATGTATATAAGTGAGTATATGTGAGAGTAAGAGATTGTAAGAGTTCCTGTTTAAATAAGTATGTGTTTCTATAAGTGATTGTTTAAGAGAATAAATATGTGTAATTTTAAATAGAAGTAAGGTGGAAGTGTGTGTATAACTCTATATTCAAATAAATGGATGTCCAATAGTTTATTTGCACGTGAGAATATGTGTGTGAGTAACTTTTGGATGAATGTCGGTGTGTAACAGGATGTATAGGTGTATCACTTCATATGATGAGTGAGTATATGTATGAGTGACTATATAGAACTGTTGGTGAATGAGTGGATGTGTATATAGATAGTGGAATTACTGAATTGCTTGTTGTAACTGATATAGGTATCTCCATTTTTTTAAAAATTTCAGTTTCTATTTTTGAATATGTGTCTCAAGGGTTACATTATAGTGAAAGAAGGTCTGTCACTATGTCACAAGGATGGTGTCATGAGTGATGTCACTGACCATGTAATGAGTGATGTAATATGTGATGTCATCAGCAGTGCATTGCACGCGCAAGTTATAGTGAGTCCGACTAACTATAACGTGGGAATTTCAATGGTTTTATATCAGTAAAATTTCCAGCTAACTATAACTGGTGTGAAACCTATGGTTTTTTCAGTGAATTTAATAGGTTTTTTAAATGCTAATTCCTAACTATAACTGGTGTGAAACCTATGGTTTTTTCAGTGAATTTCATAGGTTTTTTAAATGCTAATTCCTAACTATAACTGGTGTGAAACCTATGGTTTTTTCAGTGAATTTCATAGGTTTTTTAAATGCTAATTCCTTTGTATATCGAGTTTCTAACCTTTTTTTTTTTTACAATTTGCTGTTTTTTTTTAAGTATTCATTTTTTTTAATAATTTTTTTCTTTTGCGCTCTGGGTGCGCGCTCCGGGAAGCTTTCAGCTAAGCTCTCCTGTAAGCTTCTCCGAGAGCTCATCTGAAAGCGCACCCAGAGCGCAACTGTCGTTCGTGAAAAAAAAATATGAATGAAAAGTTAATAATAATGCAAAACATTTCGTACCATACAAATAAAATTTGTTTTTTTTAATATGGAAAATGATTATGCATTTCTATAAAGGATTGATGACGTCACTTCGGCGCGCAACGTAAGTGCCCTCGGAAGCGCATACGTGCGCGGCGCCTAAACGCACGGAAAAGCACCTACGATCGCGCCACGTTTGCGCCCCGGAAGCGCCTACGATCGCGCTGCGTAAACGCACCCGGAAGTGCTCCGGAGCGCGCAGCGTAAACGCGTCGGGTCATGTGACCCTAAAATAACACTTTTCATTGGTTGCTAACAGTTTTTTTTTACAATGAATGAAATCCCCACCCATTTCCTTCACTTCTTCTTTCACTTTTGTGACTGAAAGACCTGCCTTTTTTGCTGCTCCATATTCCTGGATTCATCATGGCTGCCAGACCATCCAGCAGTGAAGATGACTCCAATGATTTCATTGATGAAGAGCCTCCTACCCCAAAGGTGAAGGAACATTTCATCTGGAAATTTTTTAAGTTTCCAGCAGGCCAGAAGAAGGTGAATGCACCAAAAGTAGAGTGCAGGATCTGCAAACAGGTCCTGTCACGGGGTAACCCCCAAAAAAAATACTCTTTTGGCAACTTCACCATGATTCGCCATGTGGAGAGGAAGCACCCCCAGAATTTTGCCCGGGAAAGTGTCAGGGCTCTGGCACAAGAGGTTCCCAGAGATGGGGCCTCTACATCAACAGGAGGAGCAACTTCTTCTGGAAGAGAACAATCTCAGGGGCAGGTAGCAAACATTCAACCTGCATTCAACCATGGGGTCGTCAGATGCAGATACTGCAATCAACTCCTCACCTATGGGGAGCAAAGTGTCCTGCTCATGGTTCGGGCATTGGAGAACCATCACTGCCCTTCCCACCCCTAATTTTTTTCTTTTCTTTTTGCTCCTGTTGAGCAGTTTCTATTCCCTGTTTTTGTTCCTGTTCAGTTAAAAGAAGAAAACCAAAAGTTCTTTTCAGAACTACCTCCAATTCTCATCAAAGAGCTATAATCTTAAAAAATGAAGAGTAAGTGAAATATAGTGCATTGATAATTGAAAGGAGAATGAGTAAGAAAGAACAGAAAGGTATGAGAGGTGAAAGGAAGTGAAGTAGGAGGAATGAAAGAAGGTGAGTGTTAGAAAAGAAAGTTATGACACAGTGAATAAACTGGAGGCCTCATTTCTGAAAAGTGACGCATCGCTACGTGAAAATAGCGATGCGTCACTTTTCTGGACGCACTCCTTATGACATTCCAGATATGTCATATTTAATATATGACTAATCAATTCGCAAGGAGTTACAGATATGTCAGTATTTCTGACATATCTGTAAACACAAAAGTAACGCATTGCAGGAGTGCGTCACAAAAGTGACGCAACTCCAGTAATGTGTCCTTTCACATGGAAAAAGCACCATGTGAAAGGTTTGCTGTGAAGCAGGCGCAAGATTTTGGCGCAACTGCATCCTAAAAGTGACGCACTGCGTCATTATTACCAAGCTTTTTGCAAGGAACACCCCCTCTGCATGCATTATACCTGACACTATTTTTTAAAAAGTGACGCATCTAGGTACATGGGTCACTTTTTAAAACTCTGCGCCATATTGTATCTGCATCAGGTATAATGTATGCAGAGGGGGCAATCCCTCGCAAAAAGCTTGGTAATAACAACGTACTGAAATCTATGAGATTTCTCTGCGTCACTTTTAGGATGCTATTGCGTCAAAATCTTGCGCCGGCCTCGCATCACTTTTATGTTTACAGATATGTCAGAAATACTGACGTATCTGTAACTCCTTGCAACATGATTCGTCATACATTAAATATGACACATCTGGAATGTCATAAGGACTTTGGACAGAAAAGTGACGCATCACACCAGCAGTGTAATAAAATATGCCTCGTTGCACTATATTTAAAGGATGCAACAGCATCCTAAAAGTGACGCAGTGAAATCTCAAACATTTCACTGCGTCGCTATTACAAAGCTTTTAGTGGGAGAACACCCCCTCTGCATGCATTATACCTCACGCAGATATAATGTGGCGCTTGATTTTAAAAAGTGACCCATCTACCTAGATACCTCACTTTTTAAATATAACGCAACGAGGCACATTTTTTTACACTACTGGTGCAATGCGTCACTTTTCTGTGCGCACTCCTTATGACATTCCAAGTAACGCATTGCTGGAGTGCGTCACAAAAGTGACGCAACTCCAGTAATGTGTCCTTTCAAATGGGGAAAGCAGCATGTGAAAGGTCTTGCCTCAGTCTAACACCTGCTGTAAAGCAGGCACAAGATTTTGACGCAACAGCATCCTAAAACTGACGCAGTGAAATCTCAAAGATTTCACTGCGTCGCTATTACAAAGCTTTTTTCGGGAGAACACCCCCTCTGCATGCATTATACCTGACGCTATTTTTAAAAAGTGACGCATCTAGGTACATGGGTCACTTTTTAAAACTCTGCGCCATATTGTATCTGCATCAGGTATAATGTATGCAAAGGGGGCATTCCCCCGCAAAAAGCTTGGTAATAACGACGTACTGAAATCTATAAGATTTCTCTGCGTCACTTTTAGGATGCTGTTGCGTCAAAATCTTGCACCTGCCTCGCATCACTTTTATGTTTACAGATATGTCAGAAATACTGACGTATCTGTAACTCCTTGCAACATGATTCGTCATACATTAAATATGACACATCTGGAATGTCATAAGGAGTGCGCACAGAAAAGTGACGCATAACACCAGCAGTGTAATAAATGAATCTCAAAGATTTCACTGCGTCGCTATTACAAAGCTTTTTTCGGGAGAACACCCCCTCTGCATGCATTATACCTGACGCTATTTTTAAAAAGTGACGCATCTAGGTACATGGGTCACTTTTTAAAACTCTGCGCCATATTGTATCTGCATCAGGTATAATGTATGCAAAGGGGGCATTCCCCCGCAAAAAGCTTGGTAATAACGACGTACTGAAATCTATAAGATTTCTCTGCGTCACTTTTAGGATGCTGTTGCGTCAAAATCTTGCACCTGCCTCGCATCACTTTTATGTTTACAGATATGTCAGAAATACTGACGTATCTGTAACTCCTTGCAACATGATTCGTCATACATTAAATATGACACATCTGGAATGTCATAAGGAGTGCGCACAGAAAAGTGACGCATAACACCAGCAGTGTAATAAAATGTACCTCGTTGCACTATATTTAAAAAGTGACGCATCTAGATAGATGCGTCACTTTTTAAATATTGCATAACAATGCGCATTTTTTTACACCGCTGGTGCGTCACAAAAATTGACGCACAGGAAGCGCAAAACTAACAGCGCAAGGCCTTCATAAATATGGTCCTGGATTTTCCCCGTGCTTCGCCGGTGCGCGTACCATGCGCTTTCCCCGCGCAAAACGAAAATTTTTTTTTAATGCCCTGCAGGACCCTATTTTAGTCCCTACATCAAACCTAGGGGGTCAGAGGGGGTCTACTCTTCCCCCTTATGGTCATTTGCCCCTTTTTTTTTCAAACCCCTTGTGTCTCGATTTTACCGAGACACAAGATGGCGGCCGCTCCGCACTGTTTAGAATGTTTACAGACAACTGAGAGCCAATCAGCTTCCTGCGCGCAAGTCGCGTGTCGCGCCTGGAGCGCACTCCGGTGCGCGCACGGGAGAGCGCCTATAGATATATATATTTTTTTGAACCTAAATTACTCAAAATCCACTGGAGCACATATCTTGAGACATAGCAAAGGCACATCGGGCTACCAGTCCCTACAATTTTGCCAAGTTTCGTGGAAATCCATTCAGCCGTTCGGGCTAAAAGTGAAATCGACCGCCCTATGGAAATTAACATGGGGAAAACGCGTTTTGGGACCCCCCTTTTATCTTGGCCCCCGCTTAACGTATCCCCCCCAAACTTTCAGGGAAGGACCGGAACCCCGCGAGGCCATTTTCAGGAAATTTTCAGGCAGATTCGTCAACCGGCGCCAAAGTTATTCCAAATAGAATTTTGAGATTTAACATTGAAAAAAATCCTAACTATAACTACCTACTGGCGACCGCCAGTAGGTAATATATATATATATATATATATATATATTACCTACTGGCGGTCGCCAGTAGGTAGTTATAGTTAGGATTTTTTTCAATGTTAAATCTCAAAATTCTATTTGGAATAACTTTGGCGCCGGTTGACAAATCTGACTGAAAATTTCCTCAAAATGGCCTCGCGGCGCTCCGGTCCTTCCCTGAAAGTTTGGGGGGGATTCGTCAAGCGGGGGCAGAGATAAAAGGGGGTCCCAAAAAGCATTTTCCCCATGTTAATTTCCATAGGGCGGTCGATTTCACTTTTAGCCCGAATGGCTGAATGGATTTCCACCAAATTTGGCAAAATTGTAGGGACTGGTAGCCCAATGTGCCTTTGCTATGTCTCAAGATATGTGCTCCAGTGGATTTTAAGAAATTTAGGTTGAAAAAAATATATATATCTATAGCAGCACCCTGGGGAACGCCCCGGGGAGCGCTCCGGGCGCGCCACGCGAGGTGCGCACGGAAAGCTGATTGGCTCTCGGGTGTCTGTAAACATTCGAAACAGTCCGGAGCGGCCGCCATCTTGTGTCTCGGTCAAATCGAGACACAAGAGGTGGCTAAAACAAAGGGGGAAATGACCATAAGGCGTCAGGGATAGACCCCCTTTGACCCCCTAGGTTTGATGTGGGGGCTATAAAAGGGCCCCACGGGGCATTTAAAATATATATATTTTTTTTCGTTTTGCGCGGGGGGAGCGCCCGGTACGCGCACCGGGGAGCGGCCCGGGGAGCGTACTATGAGGAAAAAAGATGACAGAGTTTTTAAAAAATGAAGCCTTTTTTAGAAATTGGAGGTAGTTCTAAAAAGAACTTTTTTTTTCTTCTTTTTGTTGTTTTATATTTTTTTTGTGTTTTTTGAACATTTTGTACTTTTTCAAAACAGTTTTATATTTTTTTTGTATTTTTTTAGGGGGAGAAACAAAAAAAGGGAATTGAAACTGGCTCAACTGGAGCAAAAAAACAAAAAAAAACCAAAATTACTTCTTTTTGGGGCACTTGTGATTATCACCTGCAAGGACGATGAGCTTTACGCTTTTTTCACCATAGGCGATAAGCTTGCCACATGCCGAACAAGTGATTTTAAAATCATCAAATCTTGGCTGAATACAAGGCATCATCTCTGATGTTTCTGGTCCCGATGAAGTGGGTTCGTTTCTTTGGGAGGTGGTCCTTGAAGACTGGGGGAGGTTACTGGCCAGTTCCCTGAGCTCTGCACGAGAATAGTTGTTTGGGTGCTTTCGGGTCATATGACGAATCATGGTATAGTTACCAAATGAATATTTTTTGTTTGGGTTGCCCCTTGAGAGTTCTTCATTGCAGATTAGGCAAGTTACCTTGGCCGCATTCACTTTTTTCTTGCCCTCTGGGAGTGAAAAAACTCCCATACAATGTGTGGCTTGGGTTTGTATGGGGTATTTTCTTCAGGCACCCATCTTCTCCTCCCCTCCTCCTCTTCCTCTTCCTCCTCCTCCTCTTCTTGACCACCAATATAATCTTGAGCTGGTCCTGTTGGTGGTGGTGGTGGTGGTTGGGCAGATGCAGGATATGTGAAACCAGATAGAATCTAGTGTCATCCCTGATTGGCACACACATTAGGTTGCGTTTTCTGAGTCCAGAAACACACTTTCATTCAATGCTCATTTAAATCATGCTTTATTTGATTTTTTCGTTGGTTTATGTTGCACATTTGTTATTTCATTTCAAAAGATCATCAAAAAGTTTTGGATTTCAAACATCAGGCAAGAGTCAAACGTGTCCAATGCATTTCGGGCACTGGTATAATGTGCCCTTCGTCAGGGAAATGACACTATAAATAAAAATAAAATAAAATATCAATAAATCAGGTCCTAGTTCAGTGACATTACATTGTAGTTCACAGAATAAAACATCCAAAATGAGCGACATGTGTTTCATAGACATTGCGTGAAGTGTTTAACAAACAACGGGTAGTGCTGTGAGGGGCCAGTGAATGAGGATTGTGCTGAGGTATTAGGGGGAGCGATTCAAAAGTTACTTACATGCCTGTTATGACGACCTATCCGTTAATCTGAAAGTGAAACGCAAGTCTTAATTAGTCCTATGTCGGTTTACGGAGGACAAAGTGCATACGCAATGTAAACTAACGTTACGGGCGCTTAAACTAACCTGTTGGTTTTAATCAGCGTGGCTCGCCATCCCGTCTATCTGTCTCCGCGGTGCCGGTGCAACATTTGACTTCCGGCATGTTTTGTTTATGTAGTTGTTCACTCGATCACGTGTGATTACGAGTGAAGAAAGACTCACGTCGGTGACCCTTGGTCGGGTTGATACGAACAGGGATCAAAACATGCTATAGTTATTGGGTGTTCCTACATACGGTGGTAAATGTATGCGAGCAGAATGAGATGATAGCTGATCGATGGGGGGGGTTTGATCTGTAGATACAGTGGTGCGGTGAATGGAGGGTGAGGCGTGTAGTGGTTGAGCTAACGTCACGTGGTTAGTGTTAAGATTAACGGATAGGTCGTCATAACAGGCATGTAAGTAACTTTTGAATCGCTCCCCCTAATACCTCAGCACAATCCTCATTCACTGGCCCCTCACAGCACTACCCGTTGTTTGTTAAACACTTCACGCAATGTCTATGAAACACATGTCGCTCATTTTGGATGTTTTATTCTGTGAACTACAATGTAATGTCACTGAACTAGGACCTGATTTATTGATATTTTATTTTATTTTTATTTATAGTGTCATTTCCCTGACGAAGGGCACATTATACCAGTGCCCGAAATGCATTGGACACGTTTGACTCTTGCCTGATGTTTGAAATCCAAAACTTTTTGATGATCTTTTGAAATGAAATAACAAATGTGCAACATAAACCAACGAAAAAATCAAATAAAGCATGATTTAAATGAACATTGAATGAAAGTGTGTTTCTGGACTCAGAAAACGCAACCTAATGTGTGTGCCAATCAGGGATGACACTAGATTCTATCTGGTTTCACATATCCTGCAATTCCTTTGACGTCGTAGGGCACTCGACGCCTCCTAATTGAGCACCACCAAACTTCAATAACGTTCAACCAACTTGAATTAACCTTACAAAACCAGCAGTGCATCTACCCCAATCGTACTACAAGGTTGGGCAGATGCACCAGCTGCTGCTGCTACTGAAGCCATAATAAAGATCAAAAAGGTACAGAGATGTACAAACAGGTCTTCCTCGGTCAAAGGACAAAGTCAGAATAAGGAAAAAAGGTGGGGTCTTTCATCATTTGGAAAAAAAACTGTCCTGAACCAATGAGAAGTGTTATTTTCAGGTCACAAGACCAGGGGCTTCATCATTATGAGACCAAAACTGTTATGAACCAATGAAAAGTGTTATTTTCAGGTCACATGACCCGACGCGCTTACGCTACGCGCCCAGGGGCGCGCTCCGGGTCGCGTAGCGTAAGCGCGTCGGATGTTTACGTTGCGCGATCGTATTCACTCGAGTACTTCCGCGTGCGCTTACGCCGTGCGTATCACGCGGACGCGGCTACGCGATACGTCACGATCATGTTTTAGTTCGCGATATTGGCGCTCACGGGACGCTCCCCGGAGCGCGACCCGGGGCGCTTTATAGAAGTACGCTTTCCGGGGCGCTCCCCGGGGCGCGCACCGGGAGCGCTCCAAAAAAAAAAAAGGGATAATTGTAGGGACAGGTATCCCTATTCTGAAGTGGTTTTTACAAAAATGAACTTTTGAAAAATATGTATTGTGCTACATTGGGCTTTATATATGTTAGAGCCAAAATGTAGCCCAATTGTAGCCCAATGTAGCCCAATGTAGCCCAAAAGGGGGCCACCAGAGACCAAAAAATACAAATGTAGCCCAAATATCAGCTAGATGTAGCCCAACTGTAGCCCAATGACAGAATGTACCAGAGGGTTCTAAAGAACAACTAGAGTGCTAACAGTCTTATTTATAAAGTGAGACTTATAGTTAGGAATTAGCATTTAAAAAACGTTTGAAATTCACTGAAAAAACCATAGGTTTCACACCAGTTATAGTTAGGAATTAGCATTTAAAAAACCAATGAAATTCACTGAAAAAACAAAGGTTTCACACCAGTTATAGTTAGGAATTAGCATTTAAAAAACCTATTAAATTCACAAAAAAACCATAGGTTTCACATCAGTTATAGTTAGCTGGAAATTTTACTGACATAAAACCAATGAAATTCCACGTTATAGTTAGTTGGACTCACTATAACTTGCGCGCCTGCAATGCACTGCTGATGTCGTCACATATTACATCACTCATGACATGGTCAGTGACATCACTCATGACATCACTGATCACACCATCCTTGTGACAGACTGATAGACCTCCTTTCAGTGTAATGTAACCCTTGAAACACATATTCAAACAATAGAAACTAACATTTTCAAAAAAATGGAGATACCCATACCAGTTACAATAACCAATTCAGTAATTCCAACATCTATATACACATCCACTCATACACCAACAGTTTTATATAGTCACTCATACATATTCTCACTCATCATATATAGTGATACACATATACATCCTGTTACACACCGACAGTCTTACAAAAGTTACTCACACACATACTCACACATGCAAATAAACTATTGAACATCCATTTATTTGCATATACAGCTATACATACATTAGCACATTACTTCTAAGAAAACTTACACATACTTACTCTCTTAAACAATCACTTATAGAAACACATACTTATTTAAACAGGAACTCTTTCAATCTCTCACTCTAACATATACTTACTTATATACATCAATGCTCATATATACAAGATTAAAACATATGTAGTTACTCATAAACACACTAGTGAGACAGGCATTCACTCACTAACACACATATACACACTCATCCACCCATACAGTCCTGCACATATGCTGTCTTCAAAACACATACAAACAGTGAGTCAGTCACCAACCCATGCAGCCACTTATACACAAAGTGAAACACTGATACATATATTTAAATATTTAAAAATTACTCGTTAATATATGTATTCACTAAGATACACTTAAGAAGGCAGTTAACCAATCAATTCTTTTTAAAAAAAACATCCATTTACACACTTATTTAACCATTTATTCTTCCATCGTCCTTTACAAATACATATATAAAACATATTTATTTTTCATAAAGACACACATTCACTGGATGGTGTCATCAGTGATGTCATGAGTGATGTCACTGACCATGTCATGAGTGATGTAATATGTGACGTCATCAGCAGTGCATTGCAGGCGCGCAAGTTATAGTGAGTCTAACTAACTATAACGTGGAATTTCATTGGTTTTATGTCAGTAAAAGTTCCAGCTAACTATAACTGATGTGAAACCTATGGTTTTTTTAGTGAATTTAATAGGTTTTTTAAATGCTAATTCCTAACTATAACTGGTGTGAAACCTATGGTTTTTTCAGTGAATATATATATATATATATATATATATATAAGAAAAAGAGAAATGCTTCTTCCGGGGTGCTGGGACCCATGGGAGTTAGCGCAATTACCGGCGAAGCGGTCCGGTTGATCAGTATCCAAGAAAAAAACAAGTTCGTTTTGCGCTCTCAGGTAATCAGACAAAAGAATCCAGAGTGTAATATAAGCAGTTTATTACACAACGCGTTTCAGCATAGAAGCCTTGTTCACGTGTAACACAACACAAGTGACTCCGGTATTTAAACAAAAGTGTCACCGTGATCAATTACCAGCAACATAAGCGTAGGACTAGTACACAAAATTATGTAAAAGACTGGCAGACATGTTGGAATGGTACAATCAACATCGTTTACGCTCTCTACAGACTTCATATGTACAAAAGGAAATAACTGTACAGCACAATAAATGTATAATACATAACGTCAACTTAAAATTCATTGTTAAGTATTATATCCTGGCTGGTTCATGGATATCCGCTGGGCGCTCACCAAGGTTATAGGTTAACGAATAATAGACATAAGTAACTGTCTAGCTTGAAACAATGTTCAGCTGTATATCCCGCAAAAAATCAATATGATTTATCTTGAAACACTCGGTATCCTGATCAAATATAGGTCCGATAGTATGTCAATCGGTCGGGAAGACAAGTTACCTATAATTGACTCTGTCATAGACAAAAGCGGGACCTCAGTGGAACCCTGAGCAATCACAGTAAAATACACGTAAATATGATCAGTGAGAACTTCAACCTGCGTATGGTCGACAAACAATGATCAGATGTATCTAGTTCAAATGGCTAAATGCTGATATATGATAGCCAGGAATCAATGTCTGTAGTAAGGTGTAGCCAGGTAAGTAAACTGGAATTCTTACTTATGCATGATGGAAAAAACACGAGAATTGGCGCTGACTACCTGGAGAGTGATATTGCAGCAAATCGTGAGACCCAGAGTGAAAACAGTGATTCCTGGAGTGCAAAGGATAACAGAGCCTGTGCTGGTGAATTCAATGATTGGCCCAACCTTTCCTCCTGTGGAACAAAACAACATAAACAAATATATGTAAAATCCACTATAGAATAATGTACTGTATCATAGACAGAAGAAGAGTCATGGCTTGAGATATGGTTAACAGCTCGGAGAGATTAAAGCACAACAATCAACAGTGAGTGAAACAGCAGTGAGTAAAAGATCAAGTAACTACTCTCTCAGATGGCTTGCCAATTCCTCATCCATATTGAGCCCTCCCGGGACTTTCGTCTGGAACTCTATTATGAGTCTGGATTCACGTTGTCTGAGGCTCAATACCCTGTCACCACCCCTCGGATTTCTAGGAACATGTTCCAATATGAAGAAATTAAAATCTGCAATATTGGAAACATGTCGTTCCTCAAAGTGGCGTGCAACCGGATATTTGGGATCGTGATTGGCAATGGCCCTCTGATGTTCAAGTATCCTCTTTTTGGCAGCACAACTAGTACTGCCAATGTACCATAATTTACAGGTACATTCGATGGCATAGATCACAAAGGTGGTGCTACATGTGAGGAACTGAGTCAATTTTTTGGTTATGCCCCTATATTCAACTAAGCCCTTGTACTTACTATGTTTACAGGCCTTACAGTGGCCACAGGGGTAAAAACCTTCAAGCCCATGTTCAGAGATCTTAGGATATAGAGTGATGTCATTTCTAACTACTAAGTCCCTTATGTTTCTGTTCCTCTTGTAAGTGATCAAAGGCCGATCTGGTATACTTTTACCTAGGACACTGTCGGTTTTAAGAATCCCCCAATTTTTTGCGAGAATCTTTTTGACTCTATCTGTTTCAGAGTTGAAAGTGAGTATGAGTCTAGTGGACTCATCAGTCACACTGGTGTCTGTAATAGGTTGTTGCTCAAGAGTGCGTGATCTCTCTATGTCATTAGCTCTCTCTTTGGCTTTTTTGAGGACCCAACTGGGGTACCCTCTATTTTCAAATCTGTTCAATATATATATATATATATATATATATATATATATATATATATATATATATATATATATATATATATATATATATATATATATATATATATATATATATATATATCCAAATACCTCCGGAAAAGAGACGAGGCCACAGCAGGGGAACCATTCGGAGCAAACTTTATTCGAAGAACACCATTCCTGGCGAAGGATGTATGATGATACAACGCGTGCTTTTACAACGCGTACCGTTATGGCGCAGGATTTACAATGCAAGTCATTACAACGACTTGCGTTGGGGGCGCTGGATAGTGAATAGTTTAATTTACTATTCCAGCTCCAGTCCCGGTGGATAGTAGGGAAGGTGTTGGATAGTAAATTAAACTATTTCCTATCGTAGAGCGCCCTCCAGCGAAAGTCGTTGTAACGACTTTCGTTGTAAAAGCTGCGTGGTATTGGTACCACGTTGTAAAACATTTGTTATAAAGGATGTTTCCCCCTGGCAAATGCATTTCGGCTTGTGTCTGCCTTCCTCAGCGCCTAAGGTGTTGTCAGGATGTAGGCGTTGATTGTGGATTTTAATTACCCCACCCAATCCGCAATACTTGATTGTCCCTCCGTTCCCTGCAGGTGAAGTCCATTCGCATATGCCTCCTGTTGGGCGCCCGGTCCCGAGCGCCTACAGGTTCCAGAATGCAGTGAAAGTTGCTGGCAAACATTGCGGGGGTGGAAGTAAGTATGAGCCTTGTTATTCACTCAATACCTAAAGTCACAGTGTCCAACAAAGTTCGTTTTGCTCCTCAGGCCCCCAGACCGCAGCAACCTCCAAGTTGCCCGAAATATGACAGCGAGGGCAAGGCTGGAAATCCACCAGGCCCGTCGTGCAGTCAAATGACTGCCACACCGCTCCCTATTCTCCCCAATCTGAAGGTGGGCCTTGCATGATCCAGAACCCTGGAAACAACAAAAGTTCTCCGCCGAGGCAGAGGCCAGTAAATGCAGGGCCAACTTGATGCTGTGGGGGCCTCGTGAGCGCAACACTGGAAGTCGTGCATAACATCCAAATACCTCCTCCGGAAAAGAGACGAGGCCACAGCAGGGGAACCATTCGGAGCAAACTTTATTCGAAGAACACCATTCCTGGCAAATGCATTTCGACTTGTGTCTGCCTTCCTCAGCGCCTAGGGTGTTGTCAGGATGTAGGCGTTGATTGTGGATTTTAAATACCCTGCCCCATCCTTAGTACTTGATCATCCCTCCGCCCCCTGCAGGTGAAGTCCATTCGCATATGCCTCCCGTTGGGCGCCCGGTCCCGAGCGCCTACAGGTTCCAGAATGCAGTGAAAGTTGCTGGCAGGCATCGCAGGGTAGAAGTAAGTATAAGCTTTGTTATTCACTCAATACCCAAAGTCACAGTGTCCCACAAACTTCGTTTTGCTCCTCAGGCCCCCAGACCGCAGCAACCTCCAAGTTGCAGGAAATATGACAGCGGGGGCAAGGCTGGAAATCCACCAGGCCAGTTGTGCAGTCAAACGACTGCCACACCGCTCCCTATTCTCCCCAATCTGAAGGTGGGCCTTGCACGGTCCAGAACCCTGGAAACAACAAAAGTTCTCCGCCGAGGCAGAGGCCAGTAAATGCAGGGCGAACTTGATGATGCAGGGGCCTCGTGAGCGCAACACTGGAAGTTGCGCATAACACCCAAATACCTCCTCTGGAAAAGAGACGAGGCCTCAGCAGGGGTACCATTCGGAGCAAACTTTATTCGAAGAACATCATTCCTGGCGAATGCATTTCGGCTTGTGTCTGCCTTCCTCAGCGCCTAGGGTGTTGTCAGGATGTAGGCGTTGATTGTGGATTTTAAATATCCCGCCCCATTCTCAATACTTGATCGTCCCTCCGCCCCCTGCAGATGAAGTCCATTCGCATATGCCTCCCGTTGGGCGCCCGGTCCAGAGCGCCTACAGGTTCCAGAATGCAGTGAAAGTTGCTGGCAGGCATCTGGGGGTTAGAAGTAAGTATGAGCCTTGGTATTCACTCAATACCAAAAGTCACAGTGTCCCACAAAGTTCGTTTTGCTCCTCAGGCCGCCAGACCGCAGCAAATAAAAAGGAGTGTGGCCTCTTCACACCTCTCTGCAATGCAGCCCCCTGGCGCACACTGGAGGTTCCTGGTGGGCTAGTTGGCCCCCAGGGACCCCCAGTATACAAGGGGAATCAGTTTCCCCAACTTATAACACGTTACTGGGCATGTTTGCACAATGGTGAAGGTAGGGGGCGGGGCTTGAGGTGACATGTGTGCAAACACGCCCTGTGGCGCGTTTTAGGTTGGGGAATATATTCCTTTTCAATCCAGAGGTCCCCTAGAGGCCACCTAGTCCAACGGGTGCCTCTAGTAAGTGCTATGGAGCTGCGTTGCAGAGTGTTGTAAAAAGGGGGCGTGCCCTCTGAACACCTCTTTACAACGCAGCTCCCTGGCACAAACTGGAGGTACCTGATGGGCTAGTTGGCTCACAGGGGACCTCAGGATTAAAGAGGAATATATTCCCCAACCAAAAACGCGCCACAGGGCGTGTTTGCACACATGTGTCCTCAGGCCCCGCCACCTTCCTTCACTATTGAGCGAAATATTCCTCTAAAATCAGCCGAAGTACGAATTCCGTTTTACTCACCTGTTATCAGAAGAGACTTCAGTGCTGCATCTTTGAGCCCAGGTCAGACCCTGAAAAGTAAATGTAACCATACTTACAGTAACTTGAATTTCCTTCCTTAGGCTAACATTCAAGTCAAGTCAAGTCAGATAATTTATATAGCGCGCTACATACCCAGTGGGTCTCAAGGCGCTTGAAGAAGAGTGGGGAATTACTGGTCGAAAATCCATGTTTTAAGTTGCTTTCTGAATGCTAGGTGGTTCTGAGTGAGGCGAAGGTGAGTGGGAAGTGAGTTCCAGGTTTTAGCTGCCAGGTAGGAGAAGGATCCTCCTCCCGTGGTGGTTTTGTTGACGCGAGGTACAGCAGCAAGGGCTTGGTTGGAGGAGCGTAGCTGGCGGGAGGGGGTGTAGAAGGAAAGTCGTGTGTTGAGACATTCGGGTCCAAGTTCGTAAAGTGCTTTGTGAGCATGGGTTAGGAGGCGGAATGTTATCCTCTTATTAATGGGGAGCCAGTGGAGGTTTTTCAGGTGATTAGAAATGTGGTCTTCACGCAGGATGTCTAGTATGAGTCTGGCAGATGCGTTCTGGATGCGTTGGAGTTTTCTCTGAAGTTTTGCGGTGGTACCGGCGTAAAGGGTGTTTCTGTAGTCCAGGCGACTCGTGACCAGTGCGTGGGTGACCATTTTTCTAGTTTCGGTGGGAAGCCAGCGAAATGTTTTTTTGAGCATGCGAAGAATGTTGAAGCAAGATGATGATACGGCGTTGATTTGTCTGTTCATCGAGAGCGAGGAGTCCAGGATGATGCCCAGGTTCCGTGCGTGGTCCGTCGGGATGGGTGCTTTTCCAAGGGCCTCTGGCCACCAAGAGTCATCCCAGGCGGAGGGGGAGGTACCTAAGATAAGGACTTCTGTTTTGTCTGAGTTCAGTTTCAGATGGCTGTGCTTCATCCACTCGGCTACTTCTTTCATTCCTTCATGTAGGTTGGTTTTGGCTGTGTTCGGGTCTTTGGTGAGTGAGAGGATCAGTTGAGTGTCATCAGCGTAGGAGATGATGTTGAGGTTGTGTTGGCGTGCGATGGTCGCGAGGGGGCTCATGTATACGTTGAAGAGGGTGGGGCTGAGTGAAGATCCTTGTGGCATGCCGCATATGACTTCCGTGGCCTCTGATTTGAATGGTGGAAGGCGGACTCTTTGAGTTCTTCCGGTAAGGAACGAGGTGATCCATTCCAGTGCTTTTCCTTGGATTCCGATGTTTCTGAGGCGTTGTAGCAGGGTGCTATGACAGACTGTGTCGAAGGCTGCGGAGAGGTCAAGGAGGATGAGGGCGACTGTGTCTCCATTATCCAGTAGAGTTCGAATGTCATCGGTAGCTGCGATGAGTGCGGTCTCAGTGCTGTGTTTTGCTCGGAATCCGGATTGTGAAGAGTCGAGTGATTTGTTGGTTTCGAGGAAGGCGGCGAGCTGGTTGTTGACAGCTTTCTCGATGACTTTGGCTGGGAAAGGAAGGAGCGCGATGGGGCGGTAGTTTTTGAGTTCGGTGGGGTCTGCTGTGGGTTTTTTCAGAAGGGCGCTGAGTTCGGCATGTTTCTAGCTTTCAGGAAAGGTAGCGGAGTTTAGGGAGCAGTTGATGACATCTCGGAGGTGTGGTGCAATGATGGAGTCTGCTTTGTTGAAGATGTGGTCAGGGCAAGGGTCTGTGGGGGATCCTGAGTGGATGGAGTTCATCAGGCGGATGGTGTCCTCAGTGGAGATTGGGTTCCAGTCATTAAGGATGTTCATTGGGGGTGAAGGTGTGGCAGAAGGTTGGGTGGGTTGGTCTCCGGGTTGGTTGTTGAAGCTGTTGTGGATGTCTGCGATTTTGTTGTGGAAGAACAAAGCTCAGCCGAACTACGAATTATGATTTACTCACCTGTTATCAAGAGAGACCTCAGTGCTGCATCTTTCAGCCCACTACTGATCCTGAAAAGTAATTCTAATTGTAGTTACAGTAACTTGAATTTCCTTCCTTAGGCTAACATTGACATGTTTTACTTGGAAATTCTTCTATGTGTAGAGTTTTGGAACTTTAGAAAATTCCTCTAATATCAGTCGAACTACGAATTGCAATTTACTCACCTGTTATCAGGAGAGACCTCAGTGCTGCATCTTTCAGCCCACTACTGATCCTGAAAAAAGATTCTAATCATAGTTTTAGTAACTTGAATTTCCTTCCGTAGGCTAACATTGACTGGTTTCACATGGAAATGTTTCTAAGTGTGGAGTTTTTGAAGTATTAAAAACATTTCTGTAAAATCAGCCAAACTACGACCTCCGATTTACTCACCTGTTATCACGAGAGACGTCAATGCTGCATCTTTGAGCCCAGGACAGACCCTGAAAAGTAAATGTAACCATACTTACAGTAACCTGAATATCCTTCTATAGGCTAACATTGACATGTTTTACTTGGAAATTCTTCTAAGTGTGGAGTTTTGAAACTTTAAAACATTTCTCTAAAATCAGCCGAACTACGAATTCCAATTTACTCACCTGTTATCAAAAGAGACCTCAGTGCTGCATCTTTCAGCCCACTACTGCGCCTGAAAAGTAATTCTAATCGTAGTTACAGTAACTTGAATTTCCTTCCATAGGCTAACATTGACTGGTTTCACTTGGCCATTTTTCTAAGTGTGGAGTTTTGGAGCTTAAAAAAATTCCTCAAAAATCAGCCGAACGACAAATTCAGATTTACTCAGCTGTTTTCAGGAGAGACCTCAGTGCTGCATTTTACAGCTCACTACTGTTCCTGAAAAGTTAATTTAAGTGTACTTACCAGTAACTTGAATTTTCTTCCATAGGATATCAATGCCTGCTATATAAAATATATATAAATTAAAAAAATATACAAAAAATAAAAATATTACAATTTCAATATTTTTAAAAACATTTATTTTTCAATTTATATAAAAAATATGTAATGTAATTTAAAAAATAAAATATTTAAAAGTAAATATTTTAAAATAATGTAGTAAATCAGTATAAAAACACACCTTATAGTTAAAATTAGCATTTAAAAAACCTTAGAAATTCACTGAAAAACGATAGGTTTCACACATGTTATAGTTAGCTGGACATTTTACTCATACAAAACCATTGAAATTCCCACGTTATAGTTAACTATAACTTGCGCGCCCGTAATGCACTGCTGATGACGTCACATATTACATCACTCAAGACATGGTCAGTGACATCACTCATGACATCACTGATGACATCTCAAATGATATCTTGAGCTTCATTTTGATCGTCTGTCAACACTCCAAACAAGGAAGTGTTGGCAGCCATCTTGTGACTCGGTAGAGTCACAAGCAAAAGGTTAAAAAAAAGAAAAGGGGGCAGGGTAGAAACACCCTGAGCCCCTAGGCCTGCTCAGGGGGATCCCACAGTGACCCCCAGGGCCTCAAAAAGCATTTTGTTAAAGAAACAATGGCAGGATTCGCGTAGAGTTTGTGAATCCTGCCAAAGGAAAAAAAAAGTGGGGTCTCCTGCACTTCGTTTCCTTAAAGCCCTTGGGTGGGCCAGGTCCCGGGGCAATGTGTAATAATGGTGCCAATTGTCCCAGGGGCTCTATTTTTAATATGCGGGGGGCACGAGCCTCACCTGAGGTCCCGGGGACCGCCACCTCCCCGGGCCTTGTTTTTGATGAAATGCGTGAGGGGGGGGGCTCCTGCCCCTCATGCTGCCCCGGAGACCACCACCAGCCCAGGGCTTTTGACTTTAATTGCAATGGCCTCATGCCCCCCAGCCCCGGGGACCGCCACCTCCCCAGGTCTTTGTAAAAAAAAGTAAAGAAATAAAGTGTTTGCGGGGGGCTCCTGCCCCACCACATTGCCCTGGGGACCACCACCCCCCCAGGGCACACAGTAATTTAAATTCAGGGGTCTGTAGCGGACCCCAGGCCCTGGGGACCACCACCTCCCCGGGGCTTTAAAAATATGTTGGAGGGGGGCTGCGTGGCCCCCCTCTTGGAGCCCTCCTTGGCCCTGGGGACTGTCACCCCCCCAGTGCCGCTCCAGCAAAGTCCTGGGGTGCTCATCCCCGGGACATTGCAGTTTGCATTGCTCCCGCCCTGCTATTGCAAACTTCTGCTTTGCTTCATGGAAGTGAGAGCAGGAAACCTGCTCTCACTTCCAGAAAGCAAAGTAGTACTGCTTTTGGACAAGAGAAGCTGCATGTTAGTAGTTCCCCTTGTCTAAAAGCAATGCCGCCTCCTGCAGGAGGCAGGGAGCCAGCTGCAACCGCAGGGGCATTGGGGCTCCCCCACGGTCTCCAATGTGAGGGCCAAAAGTGACCCAGGGAAGGGGGTCACATGGACCCCCTCCCCTAATTAAAAAAAAGAGGCCAGGCCCCGGGGGATGGGGTCCCCGGGGCCGGAAGTGACCGAGAGCAAACTGGCTACGCGCCCCCTCCCTGCCCCACTGTCCAAGCACTCCTCCTGGCAAGTTCTGGATTGGGGGATTAAGTCCCTTTCAATCCTAAGGGTCCTTAGGGGCCAACTAGGCTACCAGGTACCTCCAGTAATCCCCACACAGTGGGATTGCTGAGAGGTGGTCTGAGGCCACACCCCTATATACAACACACTCCACATGTGTCCCTTGGTGCAATGCTGGTGGAACAATAAGGTCCTCTTGTATCCTGAGAACCTTAGGACTAAAGTGGACTTCATCCCCCGAGCAGCTGTGCGCCCGGAGGCACATTTGAAGATTGGTGTAAAATGGGGTCATGGCTTCAGACCACTCTCAGCAATCCAGCTGTGTGGGGCTTACTAGAGGTAACAGGAGGGCTGGTTGTCCCCCAGGGACCATCAGGAGTCAAGGGGACTTTATCACCCAACCAAGAGCACACCAGGAGGCGCATTTGCAGAGTGGTGGAGAAAGGGCGTGGCCTATCCACCTCTCAGTAATCTCACTTTGTGGGGCTTACTGGAGGTAACAGGCAGGCTAATGGGTCTATAAGGACAAGCAAAGGGACTTCATCCCCCAACCAAGAATGTGCCATGAGGCGCGTTTGCAGAGTGGTTGGCAAAGGGGGCAAGGCCTGCTATGAATACTTAGCAATCCTATTGTGTGAGACTTATTGGAGATAATATGAGGGGTAGTTGGCACCCAAAAGGTGTCCTTAGGGCACGACTACCCCTCCTGTTACTTCCAGTAAGTCCCACACAGTGGGATTGCTAAGAGGTCTTCAGAGGCCACGGCCCCCTTTCTCCACCACTCTGCTAACAAGCCTTCTGGCAAACTGCAAGTTGGGGGATGAAGTCCAGTTTACTCCTGAGGGACTTTGGGGGCTAAGAAGCCCTCCTGGTACCTCCTGTAAGTCCTTCGCATGAGAATTCGTTAGTGCTGGTCGGAGGCCCAGCACCCTTTCTCCACCACTCTGCAAACGCGACTACTAGTTAACGAAGCATTTGCAATGTAATAGGTCTCAGATTGCAAGAGTTAGAGCTATTGGCGTTGTAAATGTAAACGTTTTTTACTTATGATTTTTGGAGTGAAGTGGATGTAGTTTGTGTGTAGTGGAATTATGTGGTATATTGTGCAGTGAAATTATGTGGATAGAAAGTATGTGGTCTTTAATGTATAGGAATTATGTAGAGTGGGATTATGTGTTATGGAGAGTAATTATGTGGTATGGTAGTCTGTGTTGCGGAGTGGTAGCCTCAGGTTTAGTCTTCCTTGTTTCCAAAGAAGCTAAACTATGAACTCAATGACACAAAAAAAAGAAGGAATCACTAAGGAGCACTTCTGGACCTCGTCAAAGTATGAGCAGGGCCACTGGAATTATGTGACTGTTTGGCTGCACAGACTTTCCCACAATTATGCATTTTCTGGATTATCAACATAATCCATCATCTTCTGCCTTTTCTGCAAATTTGAACAAAAAAAGCTTTATTTCAAGCTCAAACGGCTCAAATATTACCAAAAATGTTCCATCAAGGTGGAAGGTCCTTTTTAAACCTAGAATGGTCACATGTTACTTAAATGTGGGTGTTAAATTAGTACTAATGGTGTACAAGCCACTCTGGCTTCCTTCTGTGCCTTTCTTGCCTCTTTCTACATTTCTGTTGCTTCTTTCTGCACCTTTCTTTCTTTTCAGCAATTCTCTTGCCTCGTTCTGCATATCTCTTCTACTTTCTGAGACTCTTTTGCCTCTTTCTGTAATTCTGCTGCCTCTTTCTGCACCTCACTTGCTTCTTTGTGCACCACACTTGCCTCTTTACATACCTCTCTTGACTCTTTCTGCACCCCTGTTCCCTCTTTCTGCAGCCCTCCTTCTTTCTGCACCTCTGTTCCTTCTTTCTGTACTTCTTTTGCTTCTTTCTGCACCTTTTTTGCTTATTTCTGCTCCCCTCTTGCCTCTTTCTCCACCCCTCTTCCCCCTTTCTGCATCTCTGTTGCTTCTTTGTGCACTTCTCTTGTCTCTTTCTCTGCCCCTCTTCCTTCTTTCTGTACCTCTACTGCTTCTTTCTGCACCTCTCTTGCTTCTTTCTGCACCCCTTGTACCTCTTTCACACCCTTCTTCCTGCACCTGATTACCTCTTTCTGCACCTCTGTCCCTTCTTTCTTCACTTCTTTTGTTTCATTCTGTACCACTCACTTCTTTCTGAACCCCTTTGCGTCGTTCTGCACCCCTCATCCCTCTTTCTGTACCCTGCTGCCTCTTTCTGCACCTCTGTTCCTTCTTTTTGTACTTCTGTTTCTTTTTGTAGCTCTCCTGCTTCTTTCTTCACCCCTTGCCTCTTTCTCATCCATCTACTCTCTTTCTGCACCCCTCCTGCCTCTTTCTGCACCTCTGTTCCTTCTTTCTGCACTTCTTTTGCTTCTTTCTGCACCTCTTTTGCTTTTTCTGCTCCCCTCTTGCCTCTTTCTCCCCCCTCATCCCTGTTTCTGCATCTCTGTTGGGTCTTCCTGCACTTCTCTTGTCTCTTTCTCTACTCCTATTCCCTCCTTCTGCACCTCTATTGCTTCTTTCTGCACCTCTCTTGCTTCTTTCTGCACCCCTTGTGCCTCTTTCACACCCTTCTTCCTGCACCCTCTTACCTCTTTCTGCACCTCTGTTCCTTCTTTCTGCACTTCTTGTGTTTGTTTCTGCACCACTCACTTCTTTCTGCATCCCTTTTTCGTTGTTCTGCACCCCTCTTTCCTCTTTCTATACCCCCTGATTCTTTCTGCACCTCTGTTCCTTCTTTCTGCACTTCTGTTTCGGTTTGTAGCTCTCTTGCTTCTTTCTTCACCCCTTGCCTCTTTCTCTATGCCATCCATCGACCCTCTTTCTGCACCCCTGTTGCCTCTTTCTGCACCTCTGTTCTTTCTTCTGCACTTCTTATGTTTCGTTCAGCATATCTCTTGCTTCTTTCTGCAGCCCAAGTTCCTCTTTCTGCATCCATATTCCCTCTTTTTGTACCCCTCTTGCCTCTTTCTGTACCTTTGTTGCTTCTGTCTGTACTTCTTTTGTTTCTTTCTGCATGTCTCTTGCTTCTTTCTGCACCCCTTGTGTCTCTTTCTATGCCCTTCTTCCCTTTTTTTGCACCTCTCTTGCCTCTTTCTGCACCTTTTTTGTTTTTTTCTGCACCTCTCGCTTCTTTCTGCACCCCTCTTGATTCTTTCTACACCTCTGTTAATTCTTTCTGCACATCAGGTGTTTCTTTCTGCAGCTCTCATGCTTCTTTCTGTACGCCTTGCCTCTTTCTCCACCCTCTTCCCTCTTTCTGCACACCTGTTTTCCCTTTCTGCACCCCTGTTCTTTCTTTCTGCATGTCTCTTGCTTCTTTCTGAACCCCTCATGCCTCTTTCTACGCCCCCTCTTACCTCGTTTTGCACCCCTCTTTCTTCTTTTTGCACTTCTGTCACTTTTTACTGCACTACTCTTGCTTCTTTCTGCACTCCTCTTCCCTCTTTGTGTACACTTCTTGCCACTTTCTGTACCTCTGTTCCTTCTTTCTGCACTTCTTTTGTTTTTTCTGCACCTCTCGCTTCTTTCTGTACCCCTCTTACCTCTTTCTGTACCTCTGTTCCTTCTTTCTGCACATATTTTGTTTAATTCTATAGCTCTCATGCTTCTTACTGCACCACTTTTGCCTCGTTCTGCACCCCTCTTGCCTCTTTCTGCACCTCTGTTCCTTTTTTCTGCACGTCTGCTTCTTTTTACAACTCCCTTGCTTCTTTCTTCACCCCTTGCCTCTTTCTCCATCCATCCACCCTCTTTCTGTACCACTGTTGCCTCTTTCTGCACCTCTGTTCTTTCTTTCTACACCTCATTTGTTTCTTTCAGCATATCTCTGGCTTCTGTCTGCAGCCCATGTGCCTCTTTCTGTACCCCGTTCCCTCTTTTTGCACCCCTCTTGCCTCTTTCTGTACCTCTGTTGCTTTTCTGCACTCCTCTTGCTTCGTTCTACACTCCTCATGACTCTTTCACACCCCTCTTTGTGTACCCCTCTTCCCTCTTTCTGTACCTCTGTTCCTTCTTTCTGTGCTTCTTTTGTTTTTTCTGTACCTCTCGCTTCTTTCTGCACCCCTCTTGCCTCTTTCTGCACCTCTGTTCCTTCTTTCTGTACATCTTTTGTTTCATTCTGCAGCTCTCATGCTTCTTTCTGCACCCTTTTGTCTCGTTCTGCACCCCTCTTCCATCTTTCTGCACCCCTCTTGCCTCTTTCTGCACCTCTGTTCCTTTTTTCTGCAATTCTGCTTCTTTTTACAGCTCCCTTGCTTCTTTCTTCACCCCCTGCCTTTTTATCCATCCATCCACCCTCTTTCTGTACCCCTGTTGCCTCTTTCTGCACCTCTGTTCTTTCTTTCTGCACCTCATTTGTTTCTTTCTGCATATCTCTGGTTTCTTTCTGCAACCCATATGTCTCTTTCTGTACCCCATTCCCTCTTTTTGTACCACTCTTGCCTCTGTCTGTACTGCCTTTCTGCACTTCTCTTGCTTCATTCAACACTCCTTGTGACTTTTTCACACCCCTTTTTGTGTACCCCTCTTGCCTCTCTCTGTACCTCTGTTCCTGCTTTCTGTACTTCTTTTATTTTTCTGCACCCCTCTTGCCTCTTTCTGCACCTCTGTTCCTTCTTTCTGTATATCTTTTGCTTCTTTCAGTAGCTCTCATGCTTATTTCTGAACCTCTTACCTCTTTCTCTACCCTTCTTCCCTCTTTCTGCATCCCTGTTGCACCTTTCTGCACCTCTGTTCCTTTTTTCTGTACTTCTTTTATTTCTCTCTGAACGTTTCTTGCTTCTTACCGCACCCCTTGTGCCTCTCTCTACACCCCTCTTCCCTCTTTTTTCACCCCTCTTGCCTCTTTCTGCACCACTCGTGTTTTTTCTGTGCCCCTCTTCCCTCTTTTTGTACCCTCTTGCCTCTTTCTGCACCTTGTTCCTTTGTTCTGCACCTCTCTTTTTCTTTCTGCACCTCTCTTGCTTCTTTCGACACTGCTACTGCAACTTTCTCTACCCCTGTTCCCCCTTTTTATACCCATTGCCTCTTTCTGTACCCTCTTCTCTCTTTCTATACTTCTTTCTATAATTCTCTTGCCTCTTTCTGCACCACTGTTGTTTTTTTCTGCACTTCACTTTCCCTTTTCTGCACCGCTGTTGCTTCTTTCGATACCCTCTTGCCTCTTTCTGTACATCCCTTCCCTCTTTCTGCACCACTCTTGCCTCTGTCTGCACCTCATGTGCCTCTTTCTGTGCCTCTCCTGCCTCTTTCTGCACCTGTCCTGCCTCTTTCTGCACTTTTCTTCTGTTTTTCTGTACCTTTCTTGTTTCTTTCTGCAACTCTCTTGTCTGTTATATCACTTCTCTTGCTTCTTTCTGCACCTCTATTGCGTCTTTCAGCACTTCACTTGCCTCTTTCTGCAACTCGTTTGCTTCTTGCTGTACCCCTATTACCTATTTCTACACCTCTCTTCACTCTTTTTGTACATCTTTCCTCGTTCTGCAGTTCTCTTCCCTCTTTCTGCACCTCTCTTGCCTGTTTCTGCCCCTGTGTTGCTTCTTTCTCCACTTCTCTTGTTTCTTGCTACACCTCTCATGTAAATTTCTGTACAACTCTAGCTTCTTTGTGCACCGCTGTTCCCTATTTCTGTACCTCTTTTGCCTATGTCTGCACCCGTGTTCCATCTTGCTGCACCTTGTTTGCCTGTTTGTGCAACTCTCTTGCCTCTTTCTGCACTTCTCTTGCCTCCTTCTATACCCATTTTGCTTCTTTCTGCACTTCTCTTGCTTCTTTCTGTACCTCTCTTGCTTATTTCTGCACCCCTGTTGCCACTTTCTGCACCCCTCTTCTCTCTTTCTGCGCCCCTCCTTCCACTTTTTGCAACACTCTTGCCTCTTTCTGCACTTCTCTTGCCTCTTTCTATATTTCTGTTGCTTGTTTCTAGACTTCTCTTGCCTCTTTCTCCACCTCTCTTGCTTCTTTCTGTACCGCTCTTACGTCTTTCTGCACCAGTCCTCTCTCTTTCTGCACCTCTCTTTTCTCTTCCTACAGTTCTCCTGTCTCTTTCTGCAACTCTGCTGCTTCTTTCTGCATTTCTTTTGCCTCTTTCAGCACCCATCTTGCCTCGTTCTGTTCTTCTACTGTTTCTTTCTGCACATCTCTTGATTCTTACTGGACCCCTCGTGCCTCTTTCTATACCCTCTTCTCTCTTTTTACACCCCTCTTGCCTCTTTCTGCACATCTCTTGCTTCTTTCTGCATCACTCGTGCTTCTTTCTGTGCCCCTCTTCCCTCTTTCTGTACCCCTTTTGCTTCTTTCTGCACCTATTCCTTCTTTCTGCACCTCTCTTGTTTCTGTCTGTACCTCTCTTGCTTCTTTCTGCACTCCTATTGCCACTTTCTCCACCCCTGTTCCCCCTTGCCTCTTTCTGCATCCCACTTCCCTCTTTCTGCACTTCTCTTTCCTCTTTCAGCACCATTGTTTTTCTGTACTTCACTTGCCTATTTCTGTATCTCTGTTGCTTCTTTCCATACCCCTTGCCTCTTTCTGTACACCCCTTCCCTCTTGCTGAACTTCTATTCCCTCTTTCTACACCCCTCTTGCATCTGCACCTCACTTGCCTCTTTCTGTACCTCTCCTGCCTCCTTATGCACCTGTCCTGCCTCTTTCTGCACTTCTTTTCCTTTTTTCTGCATATTTCTTGTTTCTTTCTGCAATTCTCAAGTCTGTTTTACCACTGTTCTTGCTTCTTTCTGCACCTCTGTTCTGTCTTTCAACACTTCACATGTCTCTTTCCCTACCTCTCTTCCCTTTTTCTGCACCTTTATTGCTTCTTTCTGCATCTCTCTTGCTTCTTTCTGCACCCCTTGTGCCTCTTTCTGCACCTCTGTTGGCTCTTTCTGCACCACTCTCGATTCTTTGTGCACCTCTATTGCAAATTTCTGTACCCCTCTAGCCTCCTTCTGCACCGCTGTTCCCCATTTCTGCACCTCTCTTGCCTCTGTCTGCACCTGCGTTCCATCTTGCTGCATGTTGTTTGCCTGTTTGCGCAACTCTCTTGCCTCTTTCTGCAGTTTTCTAACCTCCTTCTGCCCCTATGTTGCTTCTTTGTGCACTTCTCTTGCCTCTTTCTACACCCCTCTTCCCTCTTTCTTCACTCATTTTGCTTCTGTCTGTACTCCTATTACTTCTTTCTGCACCCCTGTTGCTACTTTCTGCACACATCTTCTCTCTTTGTGCACCCCTCCTTCCACTTTCTATAACACTCTTGCCTCTTTCTGCACTTCTCTTGCCTCTTTCTCCATTTCTGTTGCTTTTTTCTGGACTTCTCTTGCCTCTTTTTGCACCTCTCTTGCTCCTTTCTGTATCCATCTTGCGTCTTTCTGCACCCCACTTCCCTCTTTTCTGCACCTCTCTTGTCTCTATCTATGTTCTTCTCCCTCTGTTGCTTCTTTCTGTACTTCACTTGCCTCTTTCAGCACCTGTCATGCCTCTGTCTGCACCGATCTTGGTTATTTCTGCAGTTCTCTTACCTCTTTCTGTACCTCTCTTGCCTTTTTCTGCTCATCTCTTGCCTCTTTCTGCTCTTCTCTTGCCTATTTATGGACTTCTCTTGCTTCTTTCTGCACTTCTCTTGCTTCTTTCTGCCTATCTATTACTTATTTCTGCACTTTTCTGGCCTCCTTCTGCACCCAAGTTAGTTCTTTCTGAACTTCTCTTGCCTCTTTCTGTACCTTTCCCACCTCTTTCTGCACCTCTGTTGCTTCTTTCTGCAGTTCTCTTGCTTGTTTCTATTTCCTCAGTACCTCTCTTGCCTCCTTCTACACCTCTTATCGCTCTTTCTGTACCTAACTTGCTTCTTTCTGCACCCCATCTTGCCTCGGTCTGTACCCCTGTTGGTACTTGGTGCAGTTCTCTTGCCTTTTTCTGTGCATCTCTTGTCTCTTTCTATACTTCTCATGCCTCTTTCTGTATTTCCTTTGCCTCTGTCTGTGCTTCTCTTGCTTCTTTCTGCACTACTCTTGCCTTTTTCTGCACTTCTCTTGCCTCTTTCAACATTTTTCTTGCTTCTTTCTGGACTTATTTTGCCTCTTTCTGCAGCCATCTTGCCTCTTTCTGCATCTCTGCTGCTTATTTCTGCACTCCTGTTGCCTTTTTCTGCACTCGTATTCTCTCTTTCTTTTCCTCTCTTGTCTCTTTGTATACCTCTATTGTCTCTTTCTCTACCTAGTTCTCTTCTTCTGCACTTTTCTTGCCACTTTCTGCACATCTGTTACTTCTTTCTGCACTTTTTGTTCCCTATTTCTGCATTTCTGTTCCTTTTTACAGCACTTCTCTTGCCTCCTTCTATACCTCTGTTACTTCTTTCGGTCTTTCAGCACTTCTCTTTCCTCTTTCTGCACCCTAGTTTCCCCTTTCTGTACCTCGCTTGCCTCTTTCTGTACCTCTCACCTCTTTCTGCACCCCTGTTGCCTCTTTCTTCACCTCTCTTACCTGTTTCTGAAACTCTCTTGCCTCTTTCTGCAGTTCTCTTTCCTGTTTCTGCATCTCTCTTGCCTCTTTCTGCTCCTCTCTGACCGCTTTCTGCACTTCTCTTGTCTCGTACTACACTTCTCCTGCCTCTTTCTGTACTTCTCTTGCTTCTTTCTGTACTTCTCTTACTGTTTCTATATTGAAATGGAAAGTGCAAGCTGTTAAGTTTAAAGGTCTGTGTGCTCTTGTGACTGAGGTATATGTGTACTTGTACATGTATTCTCACATGTTTTCTGGATCTGAAGATGGTAGCTTCTCTTATAGATGGTCAAATCTTGTTACTTCTGCTCTGTCATTCTGTTGCACAGGTAGACATGTGTCATGTATGTAGGTGTTATAGAGCCCCTCAAATGTATTATTGAATTTGTATGTGCCCTGTATTTGAAGCAGAAAGAAATACATGCACCTTCTTGTACACAACTTTACAGAGTATGGTGTTTGAAACATGGATATTCAAGTTTTTGTATGTTTATTTTTATGTAACATGTCGCCAGGTACAAGGAGAAACACATGCACGCATACCTTCACAAACTTGGTCAGACTTACAAAAGTGATATGGTTAGGATTGTTGTTTCACATTTGGTAGGCCTAACATTCTGAACAGTCGAAGAATAGCGAACCTTCAAGAGAAAAATTAGGTTTAAGACATCTTGGGAGGAGGATTAGTGATTAGGCTACTTTGTATGAGTCTGTGGAAAGCTACAGTCGAAGTAGGCTTCTTTATGCAACTCTGTTGCTTCTTTCTGCACTTCTCCTGCTTCTTTTTGTACCTTTTTTCCCCTTTCTGGACTACTGTTGCCTCTTTCTGCACTACTCTTGCTTCTTTCTGCGCCTTTCTTCCTCTTTCTGCAAATGTCCTAACTTTGTAGGCATATTTGGAAATTAGCATTTAAAAAGCCTTAGAAATTCACTGTAAAAATCAAAGGTTTCAGGGACTTTATGATTAGGAATTAGCTGTTAGAAACCTTTGAAATTCACTGAAAAAAACATAGGTTTAAGGAACGTTATAGTTAGAAATAAGCATTTAAAAAACTTCGAAATTCACTATAAAAATCACAGGCTTCAGGGACATTATAGTTAATTGGACTTTTCACTCATACAAAACCAGAGAAATGTGTTCTGTTATACTTAATTGAGCTAACTATAACTCACGCCCCGCAATGCACTGCTGATGTTGTCACATATTACATCACTCATGACATGGTCAGTGATATCACTGATGACATCTCAAATTACATCACTGATGACATCATCCACATGATCATCTGATGCACCTTTTCACACCATGATATAACTTTTGATACACCCACTCTAAAATATAGACTACCCTTCTCAAAACCATAGACACACCAATATCAGTTAATACATACCTAGTCACTGATTCCTATGTCTACACACACATCCACTCAATCACCTATACAGTCACTCATCAATACAGCCACTATCATATGTACCCATACACCCTTACAGATACTCACACACTGCCACTCACCCATAGAGTTACCAAGACAACTAGTTAGTCATGCAAAGAATCAATCATACTTCCATTTACTCACCATACTGTTATACACACACCATCTCACTTATTGACACAGATACTAACACATACTAACACTCTTAAAGAAGCACACACTCATCCATACAGCCATTCTCACAATCACTCAATCTCACATATAGTCACTTATATACTCTAACAGTAACATATACTGCCTTTCACATATGTAGTTACTCACACATGTACCAATGAGAAATCCATTCACTCACCAACACAGCCATACACACACTCACCCACCCATACACCCCCTCACAGTTGCACTCTTGAACCCATACACTGTGTGAATCACCCATTCACACATCAATGCAGGGAGTAACACACCCCCATCCACCCACACAGACACTCAGGCACTCATACTGGTTCTCAAACAACAATAAATAAGCCAAATAGACACTCATGTAGTTACTCACCAACATATGCATCCGCTTGCACACCAACTGACAGACTGATACAGACATTCACACAGATTAGTCACTAATTAATACATTCAGTAAAACACATTTAATCACTCACGTATACAGTCAGTCATGCACCTATTAAATCGCCCATTCAGACACTCATACACCCACTCATTCTTCAATACACCTTGGTTTTATATTTATAAAATATACCTAAACTTTTCAGAAACACACAGTCACTGAATGATGTCATCAGTGATGTAATTTGAGATATCATCAGTGATGTCACTGACCAAGTCATGAGTCAAGTAATATGTACTCTCATCAGCAGTGCATTGAGGGGGCATGAGTTATAGGTAGCTCTACTATCTATAACGGGAACATTTCTCTGGTTTTGTACGAGTGAAATGTCCAACTAACTATAGCTTCCCTCAAACCTGTGTTTTTTTCAGTAAATATATATACAGGCATTCAACATTACGTCCAAGGAACCCGCAGCAAACAACAACTGTAGCTCAACCTAATGCCGGAGGGAGAGGAGCTGGTCTTCTTTTAAGACTCGGGGAGATCGGGCTACGGGGAGTGGTGTTCAATTGGTTTAAGTCCTTCCTAGCTGGCCGCCGCTAAACGGTCTGGGTCTCCCCTTTCTCCTCTGAAATGCCGCCATTGGAGGTCGGGGTGCCTCAGGGCTCTGTCCTGAGCCCCACCCTCTTTAATATCTATCTGGCACCTTTGGCGGCCCTGGCGGAGTCCTTCGGTGCCCAGATCGTTTCCTATGCTGATGACACCCAGCTTCTCTTCATCTGCAAGAAGGGATCGGATTTTGACAGCGTGCAGATCAGAGGCTGCCTGGGGGCAGTGTTCGAGTGGTTTGAACATCATAGCCTCAAATGCAACTCCGATAAATTGGAGTTGCTGTTTTTTGGCGGTCCCGCCAATCCCAGATGGCAGTCTTGGTGGCCCTCGGCCATGTTCCCTCCATCGGCTGTTTCCACCAGGGCTAAGAATCTGGGAGTGCAGATCGATGAGGGTCTTACTTTGAAACCTCAGATTCTGGGCCTTGTTGGAAAGTGCTTTGGCATTTTGAAAATGCTTAGGAAATTTCTTCCTATGCTTTCTCTGGTGCATCCAAAGGTCACTGTACAGGCCTTGATAGGCTCCCCCCTGGATTACTCCAACGTCCTTTACCTGGGTATGCCTGATTACCTGTTATCGCGCATTCAGGTAGTGCAGAATTCGACTGCTAGAGCCATCTATGGCCTCCATCGTAGAACCAGTGCAAGGGAGTTATTGGAAAAATTGCATTGGCTCCCTATTAAGAAACGGGTGGCTTTCAAGGCACTTATACTCGCTTTCAAGGCACTGCACATTTCGGGAGCAAAATATATTAGGAAGCGATTGGCTTTCTATATGCCGGCCAGAATGCTGAGGTCAGCCTCTCTGGCCTTGGCATCTGTTCCATCCATACGTCGGGCCCGGATCGGGGGTCGTTCCTTCCGTTTTCTGGCACCCAAGCTATGGAACTCCTTGCCAGCTCACTTGAGGAAAGTCCCTAATTTGTTGACTTTTAGGAAAGAGTTAAAGTCCTGGCTCTTCGTTCAATAGTTTCCTGTCCCTCCTCCGCTCCCAACTGTCACATCTGGTTTGTTAAAAGTGCCGGGACACTACTCGGAGTAGCCGAGCGCAATATAAAACCATTAATAACATTAACATTAACATTAACAACACATCAAACAAGGGAAGGGGAACACGGAGATGGAATCGGTAAATCAGCACGATAATACTATCATCAATCTTACCGATACTACACTGACCAAAGCAGAAATCAGTTGCTAGCCTTGGGCTTATCATTCTATCCGGAATCAAACTTTTCATATAGGCAATCTCGTATTGATATCTACAAATTCAGATGAAAAATCAAACTCAAAAAGTTCTTCCAGTTAAATAAACTGCCTGACTTGCCACATACTGATAATGCCACCCCAGTCAAAGTCAAGTCAAAACGAGCTTTATTTGATTTTAGGCATATACAATCATAAAAGCAGTTAATACAAACATCTCATCTCAGTTCTAAAAATACAGTGATCTTACATAAAATATTTACAAGTTCATAGAAACATTCATTTTGTTACAGTTTTTCCTATTATTTAAGCAATTTATAGCATATGACCTCTGTGCCTAAATAATGCATCACAATATTAAAACTCCTCATATGTGTGCCCTCAACTTCTATGCATTTATAGTTTTCCTTGCTCTCAATGTACTTTTCAGGAAACCCACCATAGTTGCGATGCAATAGTAGCTATCCAACATCTGTAGATACAGTAGAGCTAGGCGATATTGTCTCCAGCCTCCCTGTTTTAATAGGGGTTTAATCCATCTACGTCTTTTGCTTGCATAGAATTTACAGAATAGTATTACATGAATGGTTGTTTGTGAAGAGATGTTGTCACAAGGACACAGGCCTAGATCCCTTGACCAATTGTTCATGTCAGGGTAACTGATCAAACGATAAAAAGACACAAATCTGAAACGTGTTAACACTTATCTATCATATCCCCTCATACAGCACAGTATATACGGTTGAATGTTATATGTTGTAGTAAATATTTGGCGCTGGACCACCGTGGGTTTGTTTGTTTCCAGAGCTAACCTGTTATCTTCCAAGACAGCCATGCAAACTTTTTTGAACTCCTTCCGGTTAATTGAATTCATCGTTTCCAGTCAGAGAAAATACTCTGGGTGACCTAGGTCTTGCATAAAGTTTTTCACTAATCTTAACCAGATGATCTTGTTTGCATGGTCTAATCTCATTGCATCGGTTAGGATTTCCATATTTAGCCCTGTGCTCATGGAGGTCCAAATTCTATGCCAAAACAGCACAGGTTGAGCCTAATTAAATCTTAAATATATGGGACACCTAACTCGCTATTGCATTTAAAAACTGAGGCACTTACAGGAACTGCCAATATGAATCTTAAAAAAGCGTTTTCAACATGCTGAATTGTTTTACAATCGTGGGGGTCCCCATATACCTTCCCCAAAGGTGGCTATTCTCACGCATTTGGCCTTGTAAATCTTCTAGAGAATTTCAAATGGCCTTTTACCCAGTTTTTTGGAGAAATAGATCAATGCAGCTGTGGACTTCATAAATAGGAGCCTCCTGGTCTTGATAGCTTGTGTCCAGGACCCAGTGTGGTTAAATTAAACACCCAGATATGTAAATGCTTTAATAGATTCTACCCTGCTACCCCCAGCTTGAAAACTTCTACACTTTTGTTTCCCTCTCCCACAGGTCATTATAAAACTTTTCTTTGCGTTCATTTTCAAACCCAGAGTGTCCATAAAACTAGTATAAAAAGTAAGAGCCCTCTGTAAACCAATCTGGGTGCATGCCATGAGTACAGCATCATCAGCATAGAGGAGGGAGACTATTGGGCACTTATTTACACATGGCGGGTCCCTAGCGTTTGACACCAACTCCTGTTCCAACGCATTAGTATAAAGAGTGAACAGGAATGGTGCCAAAACTGACCCTTGCCTCACTCCCCTCTCCACTTTGAATGGGGCTGTACATTCTCCGTTTAACCCGTAACTGACTTTAACTGTAGCTCCAGAGTATAATTGTCTTAAAAACTGGATTAAAATTGGGTCGAACTTGAGATCGCTAAGAATGTCCCACAATTTGCTGTGTATAACACAGTCGAAGGGGCCTGTAAGGTCGACGAAAGCCAAGTAACATTTCTCTGATTTGGTCTACGTATACTTTCCAATTAAAATGCTAGGATTAAGAGCCTGCTTGTTGACACCGAAACCAGATCTAAAATCGTTCTGTACATCACTTAAAATGTTGTTTTCCTCTGCCCATATTTGCAACCTGTCTAAAACAATCCTTCCAGCCACCTTCATGAGGGAATCTAATAAAGATATTGGGCGGTAACAGGCAGGATTTTCCCAATCTCCCTTCTTGAAAATTGGAACAATTATGGATTTGGACTATGTATCTATAAATCCTTTTGCACAACATGCTTGTACAACCCGCGTTAATATAAGGGACCATAGCTGCGGAACTGACTTAAAGAAGTCAAATGGAATCCCATCAGTGCCTGGGGCCTTCCCACTCTTACTAGCGCTTACCGCCCTTGTTACATCTTCCAGGGTGATATTAAAATCAATAGGCCAAGATTCTTGGAGGTCCTGATGGTACCTCCCAAGCTCTTGCCTCCAATCTGTTTCCCTCTCTGTACCATTCTGTAGGGAGTAAACATTTGAAAAGGAGTCCACCCAAGTTTTTTCTTCTATTGCTACTTCAATAGAAGGAGCATCAGGTTTGTTAAAAGAAAAGAAGGGCACGTTCACAGCCTGCCAAAATAGGGAGATATCTTTACTCCCTGAGGCATTTTCAAGATTCTCCCAAGCCTTCTCTTTCAAGTCATTTTTTCTAGTTTTCCTGGCTTCATTGTACAGCTCTATTACAAAAATGGCCCGCTCCTCATTAGCTCAAAGGCTAAACAAGTGGAAAAAAGTTTTTTCTTGTGGTAGAGAAATTATTTGGCTTCTATCCACAGTTCTACACAAAGTTGTGATGTTGCAATCTGGCAGTGTTGCCAGTATGTGTGTGTGTATGTACGTGTCACCACCTAACTACATGTGAATCCTCCCATCCAAGCGTGAAAAAAGGGGAGGGGAGGTTGACAGTGTCTCACGGAAGCAACACCAAGGAGAGGATTGTGTCAGACTGGTACTCGCCTGATTCCTCACTTCTCATCATCGACTACTGTCAACCTTTCAAAGAAAATTGGGAGAAAAATCAACATAAAGAAAGTGCATATAGGTCCAACAACCATTTGGTGTTGTGAGTGCTAGAGACCCAGAGTGATATTGTTGTGCCCAATTGTGTGAAAAAACAAAATACCACGCTAAAAAGAGTGGAACTAACTAGCAACTTACAGTTTTATTCTGTGCTGTTAGTACACTCTGATTAAAAGTCAACCGACATGTTTCATCACTGTGTTTTTAGTGATTTCTTCAGGGTTTAGTTGGTGGGTCAGCGTTTAGCATGCACCTTTCACAAGTCTTCCCTTATTGTACCTGTAGTTCATGGTGGGACATAACAGACAGACACACACAAGTTTTAAAAGTCTCAGCAATAAACACCGAGCCCGGTGCTCACTGACATATGACAATTTTCAGCTGTATCAATTTACCAGGTGGCCTGCCGTGATGAGCCTACCCGGCCCCCGTGAAAGACTGCGTCACGAGTGTTTTTCCCTGTCTACGTACTGGGACGCTTGAAACCGCCAGATGGTCGGTATCTGTTATGAGAGAGCAAGGCAAGGAAATATAAAATATGCTGTGCCTCGTTAGGCTCGTGTCTGTTTACTCACGAGCGCTCGAGACGCAGTGCGATCCCTTTGTCAATGCAGATGCTCCCCCCGCTCCCGTTAATATGGCTAACGAAACTCCTTACCGCATAGGTGTGCTGATGTGGTCTCTGGCTCACCCCTCGTGTGTTGAGGCGGTGCCGGTCGGCTGTTTACCTAGCCCGATTCCGGGTCACGTGGGTTAACGTGACGTGCTGCGTCACGTTTGAACTCTAGGCGCCATCTTGGAACGGGCAAATGTCGTATTGGGGGCAATGGCTCTGCTAGATTGCAGTGTACTGTACTCGTTATGCCTGATTAAAACGAGATAGTATACTCACACCCTCACGCTATATTTTGCATCAATATTCTCTAATATAAACCATCCGTTTTTAATATTAGAAAAGCGGGGGAAAAACTTTTAAATACAGCCTTGGCTATGTTGGAGTGGGACTCTCTTATGCAACCATTCTTAATAAAATTGATATTCCTCCAAGGAGTCCTGAGGATCCCATATATGGGGGGTTACTGATATACCGATGTTGTTAATGTGTCCCCCATATTTGTTATGCAATATGGTGGTATACAGGTTTTTTTTAATTTCCCAGTGTATCTTGCACTGTTAATGCTAGATGGGGGGCCACAGCTCTTGGTGTTATCCAGTATGTTGCTATGGGGACGTACTCTAGCTCGCTGTGACCTTGTTCCATTCGATAATATCGTTAAGGCCTTGGTCAGCTGTTAGCTCCTCATAGATCCAACGCGCCTCTTTCTTCACAAGTCTGTTGTTCATATTGTGCACATCACCATGTACTCTTTCCAACACAGTCCAGCGCAGATCTCTAGGTTTGTGTTTCAAACTGGCAAAGTGTTGTACTAGTTTGGTTGAGAGTTTTGCTGCCTTTAGGGTACTGAGATGTTCTTGAATTCTCACCTTGATTTTTCTGGTGGTCAACCCTATATAGTATAGGCCACATGGACAGGTTAGTCTGTATATCACGTTACACGTGTTACAGTTACTAAAGCTGTTTAGATGCCACGTTCTTCCGTTAGTCCTGGTGATGGAGTTTGTTTTCGCTGTCAGCGGACAAACAGTGCATTCCCCACACGGGTAGTGACCTGCTGGAAGATTAGAGTTTGGCTGTCTGACTTGTGGTCTTGTGTGGACCAGCCGGTCCTTTAGGCTGGAGGATCGCTTGAAGGCGAACCTGGGTGGTGGCATCTGCATAGAGTTGGTGCTGAGTATGTGCCAATGTTTTCTCATTATTTGGCGGATTTTGGTGGAGTGGGGTCCAAAAGTAGTGATCACTGGAATACAGTCTGTGGTCATCCTCGGTTGTCGCTCGAGAAGAGCTTCTCTGGGTGTATTTAGTGCTCGTTTCTTGGCCTGAGTTATCGTTCTACGCGGGTATGCTCTGGCAATCAGTTTTTCGGCCAATTCTTCAGATTGTTCCCTGTAACAGTTGGTGGTGGTACAATTCCTCCGATATCTCATGAATTGGCCCACTGGGAGATTGTCCCGCAAGGCCCTGGGATGGAAAGATTTGTAATGCAATAACGAATTTTTATCTGTGGGTTTTTGGTGTACAGATGTAGCAAGTTTGTTGTCTATGGCATTGATGTCCAAGTCCAGGTAGGTGGCTCTATATCGATCTATATTCCAGGTGAACTTAAGGCAGCCATCCAGTGTGTTCAGCCATGTTAGAAAGTTATCCAACTCCTCAGATGTACCCCTCCAGATACACAGGATGTCGTCTATGTATCTCTTCCAGAGGACGATGTTCCCCTGGAAGAGATTGGTGACATGATAGATGTTGTTGGCTTCAAATTGACCGACATAGATACATGCCAAACTGGGGGCAAAGGTTGCCCCCATTGAAGTCCCTGAGGTCTGCAGGAACATTTGGTCTTTATATGTGAAGAAGTTACGGGTCAATGCTAGTTCAATACACTGCAAGACTAAGGTTTGTGCTGTGTCATAGAACCATTCCAGCTCCCCCAGGGAGCGGGCTGCTGCCACCAGCGTCGCCTCCTGGGGTATGCTGGTGTAGAGGGACTCGATGTCAATTGTCACCATTAGGTTTTCCTCAGGGTTGTATGTAACCGATTGAAGATGTCTCAAGATATCTGTAGTGTCTTGTACGTATGAAGGTTGAGTGACCACACATTCACGCAAAAAGAAATCAGCAAATTGAGAGAGCGGCTCAAGTACAGAGTTTATGCCCGAAACAATTGGCCTGCCAGGTGGTGGGCGTTGTGGATTATGAATTTTAGGCACAATATAAAATGCTGGTATTGTAGGGGAAGGATTGATCAAGAAATCCGCCTCTTTTGCTGTGATCCATTTCTTTTCTCGAGCTGCCGACACCATTGTGTGTATCATCTTTTGCAAGTCCGGTGTAGGGTCTCTAGCCAGAGGTTGGTAATGTTCCTTGACTCCAAGGAGTCTGCTACACTCGGCCTCATAGTCGGAGGTATTCATTACCACCACCGCGCCGCCTTTATCGGCCGGTTTAATGGTGATAAGGTCATTGCTTTGCAGTGACTTAACCGCCAACCAGTCCATTTTTGACATGTTGCTTGGTTTGTTGGGGTGTTGTTGTTTCTCTAGGTCCATGATGTCCTGCAGGACTTTCTGTTCAAAAACTGTCACTTCGGGGCCCACTTGATGATTCAACGGTGTAAAGTTCGAGGGGCGTCTTAGATCTGTGGAGAAATTCGTATTGGAAGTGGTACTTTCTTTTCCTTCAAAAAATTTTCGCAATTTGATTTTTCTTATCACTCCATTGAGTTCGCCTCGTAATTGGAAGCTATCATGCTTGGGAGTAGGGACGAAGCCGAGACCTTTGTTAAGGACTGTGTTTTCGTGTGATGTCAAGTGATAATCAGACAGATTAACCACTATGTTCTCTGGGGGAGTTATATTGGCGTGCGACCCCTGCTGCGGGTGATCCTCGGGGAGTAGGTTTGTTGGTTTGTGTTGGATATGTGCCGGGCCCTTCCTCTGCCTCGGCCTCTCGTATTTGCCCCTCTCAGTTAATTCTTTAAGCATCATGAATAAGTCTACAGTCTCTGCTGGGGGTGCATTGTCTCTACTTTTTACGGATGTATGTCAGTACAACGCGATCTTTTAGATCGCGGTACTTTACAACGCGGTTATTACAACACAAGTCGTTACAACGACTTTCGTTGGAGGGCGGGGATTTAGGAATATTATAATTTTATATTCCAACACCAGTCCACGTAACAGTAGGGAAGGTGTTGGAATATAAAATTACAATATTCCTAAACCAACAGCGCTATCCAGCGCAAGTCATAGTAACGACTTGCGTTGTAATGGCAGCGTGGTAAAGGTCGTGCGGTGTAAGCACCGCATTGTAAACAACGTTTACCACTTTTTACCTTTGTTATATTTGTGTTCCCTGTTTTAGTCTGAGATATACTTTTAGGGCCCAGTAGTTTTCCCTATGATTTTTTTCAGTGGGTCTTGCTTAAACTAGGAGTGGTTTGCCGTAGGTGTGTTCCATCCGGCTGAGAATCCGGTATTTCTATACTTGACAATTTACAAGATTTTTTTGAAGGGGGTGAGTGTTCAGTATCAAAGTCAGTATTAGAAATGTCACCAGGAACAATCTGGATACATCCCTTTTTAATTTGTTCAAGTGGTGTTTTACCCATCATTCCAGTTACCTCAGTCTCTGACGTGCTAGTTTTATACTTTCGTTCAGGGCCTAGTGAGTTTGTGGAGTCCTTGTTTAAAGTTTCTTCAACGGAAATTATCTGACGTTCAATATATCCAACTGCCCCTGTTAAATAATTAAGCAAAGTCATGTTGGCTTTTCTATGCTTACTCAGCGATTTAGATACATGGCTTCATGTTAACTTCCTTCTTCCTATATTCGGTAGTCAACTACTTAGTAGTGCAATTAAGTACTACGGGATAAGGAATCCTCAGGATTTTGAATGTTGCTGTTTAGTTCGCTATGTTCCTCTCTCAGAATAAAGTGCAGACAATCTCCAAGCTGGAGACCTTTTCACCTTACCTGTACTACAATCACTTGCCAATGATTCAGGCAATATGGTAACTGACATGGATCCTATGCCAATGGAAGGGATCAACACAGGTATGGCGTCTGCCAGTCCATTTCGTCTTTCTCCCTCTTTCTATCCAATGATGCTGAAAAACTCTGTGGAAGTGTTTAGTGAAATGGTCATAGATGATCTTAAGAAGCTTAACATCTCTGTGAATTCCGCCATAAACAGTGTAGTAATCGAGCAAAATGTTACTGGGCATTGATGAAAAAATTGCGTGAAAAAAATGAAACTGTTGTTATGAGTGCGGATAAGGGTGGCAATATAATTTTTTGGCTGAGGGTCGACTATTTATTAGACGCTCACCACCACCTATATGACACAAATTGTTATGCCAAAGTGGGTCGTGAACATTTGAATCAAGTGAAAGACACTGTGTGTAAAAACTTACAGTAATGGAAAAGACAGGGTTTACTCTCTAAAAATGAATTCTTGTTTTAAAAAAATGATTTCCCACTACACCTATTTCGTACTTTATCCCTAAAGTACACAAGGGCGTATACCCTGTCCCTGGCAGGCCCATTATCTCAGCCAGAAATAATATTTTGGAGGTTATGTCAAAATATGTAGATTATTTTCTTCAGCCACATATGATTAATTTGCCTTACTTCATAAAAGCCATGGGCGATTTTCTGACAAAAATCAATGAAGTAGAGTGGTGCAGTGGCAAAATGTTAATAACCATGGACATAGCCTCGCTCTTCAAGAGTATTCACCACTCACAAGGTTTGGAAGCAGAGAAACATTTTCTCAATAACCGTGCAATTTATTTACTTGCTTCAGATGATTGATCTATGTCTTAACAGCAACTTATTTTTGTTCAATAAGATCCTGTACAAACAACTAAGGGGAGTTGCAATGGGGGAGTCTTTTTCTCCTACCTATGCCTGCCTGTTGGTCGGTTGGTGGGAGAAACACGTACATAAAGTTACTGACAAGGTGATCTGGGACAACCATATAAGATATTATAATTATGGCAGATATATTGATGACATATTCATTATATGGGAAGGCACAAAACAAGAGGCTACCCAATTTGTTATATCTAGCAATACCATTGTGATGAACCTACAGTTCACGGCTAATATTAGCCAACATAGTGTAGAGTTCTTAGATGTAGAAGTGTATATTTGTGAGAATCAAATTCAAACTAAATTCCACAGAAAAACCACCGCCGGCAACTCTACACTACACACCACTAGTGCCCACCCCGTCACCTTATTTACAGCATACAGTATGGCGAGTTTCTTAACATATGACGTATTTGTAGTCTAGAATCGGATTTAGAACATTGTCAAAAGGAAGCCTTTTTCCGCTTTCTGGGCCATGAATATACATTTTTTAATTTGCAGCTGGCCTTGGATAAGGCCAACTCTCGTCTACGTGAACTTTACCTTGTAACTAAAAAAGATCAAAATGTAATCACACCTTGTGACCCCATACCAGATGAAACTCAATCTATCTTTTTAATTACCACCTATTGTAAACAAGACAAGAGTATTAGAAAAATAATTTACAAAAATTGGCCGATTGTTTTAACTGATTTGACATTGAAATTCTTGTTACCAAAACTCCCTGCTATAACATTTTAGGCGGACACCTTCAATGAAGGATGCCCTGATCAAAACGAGTCCAGAGTAACAACTAAAACAGCCTGGCCATCCAAATCTTGATTTTCTAATTTTCTTCTTGTCGGGCCTGCAAGTTTGGAGTCAGCTTATCGGAATATTGCACAGCCTTCAGTGATGTCCTAATAAAAAAACATTACACTTGTCGGATTGAGTATGCTGTGTATCAGTTAGAATATACATGCCATCTTAAGTACATCAGCAGTACTAAACTGCCAGTATTTAACCGAATATTGCAGCACTTGCGTGCAATTGTTAATTTGGGCTCAAACTACCCAGTTGCCCGTCACTTTACAGCCATCCATGAAAACAGAGTCAATGATCTTAAATACTCTGTGATTGGGGCAGGTCCTCCATCCTTTTGGGGTGGTAACAGGGAGAGGAAATTGAGACAGTTGGAGTCTTCCTTTATTCTAACCCTTGATAGTCGAATGCCGAACAGTTTGAATACCATTGAGGACCTACACAATTTCTTATAATCTAGTTGAATGTAGAGTCCTCCTGTACCTATGGCACAATCTCAAAACAGTTCCAAAGGATTACTCAGTGTCTTGGCATGTTGATCATGCAACAGACCATTGCCCTGATTTTTTTTCTAAAATTCATCTATAGCTCCCATTTTTTTAAAGGAAAAAACTGATTACGAGTGTGGTCAATAAGAATTTTGCACTGATATTACATGTACTATATTGATACTGAATGAGTTAACCCAGCACCAGCCCTTTAATATTGAATTTACAAGTATCATTGCTTGCACAGCCCCACCACTAAGTGTGTTATTGTTGTTTATTTAGGGTTTTCAATTGAATTTGCACATAAGCACTTTTTGCACTGTTTTGCACACTTTTTAAGGAGCATTGTTTTTATCCATACTATGCCTCTAAGTGAGTTTCAACTAATGGCACGGTGAGGGCATTACACTTGTGTGCACAGTGATATATAACTTCTAATGGCCCACCCCCAAAGCCACTGAGACAAAAATTCAAATACAATTAGAACGAGCGTTTAAGTATACAATGTTATCAAGCATTTTATGCAGTCCAATAAGAATCAAAAATGTTCCATGCAAGCTTCCATCATGTTTGTATTCAGTTCAATTATTGTAGTATTTCATTTGGAACAAACAGTCTTCCTTGATGAAGATATCCACCATGAAAATGTTCAAACTATTGTAAAAACATCTATTGCACAGCCAACAAATATTCCACAGCCTACGCGTTTCGTCCCATCCGGGACATCAACAGGGCTGTAAGTAGGAAAAAAAGGGGATATTACAATCAAAAAACTAACTGGATAATTATGTCTCCATAACATATATACAATTCAAATTGGATGCCTGCCTATATACCATTCTATACATCAAGTAGAATGAACCATGATCCTGCCTATATAACAATCTATGTTTTACAGATTCCATAAACAATCTATTCAAAGGTGGTCTGGGAATCATCAACCCATTTGAGACATGTCTTCATATCATAGAGCATCCTTATTACAGCTTAACGTTCAACCGAACTGCTGCACAAGCTGAGACGGGTCCGTGGACACACTTGCCTGAGCAAATAGAGTAAGCGCCTGTATCCTGGGACGACCCCCGTGCCTGGCTGATCCCATCTGCTGGTTCCTCCCTGCTGAGACGCTAGGAACAACAGCGCCGCAGGTTGAAGGAACTAGCCTTCCCAGAGGGCACCGCTTTCGCGCATAGGAGCGCGTCAGCACCCAGCGCCAGGCGGCGCTACAAAGCGGGACTCCGCCCGCAATGCGGGACGCGAGCGGGACGCCCGGGGCGAAGCCCGGGCAAAGGGCGGGCCGTCTGAGGCCGTCCGAGGTTGGCCAAGGTTGGGTTGGGCCTGGTCTCTTGGTTGGTTGTCTTGAAAACGACGCTTCTGCTCATTTCTCATTCCGGCTGATTTTATTGTAAGTTTTCAACTTTGGTTGTGTGCAAAGAGCATTATGCCTCCTAAAAAGTTACCTACTCCTAGCAATTCTATTGAGAACTATCTGGTACAAGTTGTAGAAAAAATCAACAGTGATAGGAGAACATCTTTGGGAATAGATTCATCCACCCAATCTCCCTTTATTGATATCGAGTCAGATGATCCCTTTGGCCTTCAGATTAATAATAGCACAAATTGTGCAATACTTGATTCATCTCCGGATACTATTATCATACAGCCTAGTGGTATTGTTGCTGGATCTGAAGACCTTAGCGTTAACGAAGCACTGACAGAGATAACCACTAGTAATGAACCCTCCACCTCCCCTCCAGCACCCATATTAGTCCCGGGGAAACGGGAGTGTCTAAGGTCAGCTAAGAACAAAGTTGCAAACCTCCCGAGGAAACATTCAGAGGAAGAGGAGCCTGATCTGACAAATGAGGCTTATGTCACACTTTCAAATGCCCAATTTAATAAACTACTGGCTCTGATGGATACTAAAATCAAAGGTGTGGTTAAACCTCTGGTCAGCAAAATTGATAAGTTAACCTCTGAGGTCAACCGACTGGAAGGTCTACTGCAAAAAACCTTGGGTGAGATAGGTAAACTCCCGGAAAATGTCTCCGCCAAGATAGAGGAATCTCTAAGCAAATCAGTAATTGCAGCTAACAGTGGACTTATCCCTACCCCTGTATCAAACCCCCAAATGGCAACTAATAGTATTTTTCCTGGTGACGCTCATATTGCCCCGATCCCTGCTCCTGTTGCTGATGACCCAATTACTGAAAAAGGGACTTTCGAGCTTGTGGTTGAAGCTTCCCCATTGGTCCTTGTTCTTGCTAATGTTCCTCCCTTGGCTCAAGGGGAGCGTGAAACAACATCTTCTCTAATAAATAAATCCCTATCATGGTTGACCAACAACATGGTAATCTCTCCATGGGGAAAGCAGCAACTCTCTGAAGAGCTCGTTAACGCAAGAAGGGTCCAGTGGATTGGGGACAGGGTAAAAAAGTTCAAAGGGGAGTGTGTTGTCCTACACTTTTCTGACCCCGGGGTTTTGCCTAATATCTTACCCAACATCCTACCACCACAACGGAGATCAACCTCAATAGTTCCATTGACTTTGGACTTCTTCTATCCAAGAAAGGGAAGTGGCCCAAATTCAAGTATTTTGAGAACCAAATGGAACATTGTAACTAAGAGGGGGAGGAAGGATGTCGCTTCAGTGGACTGGGGTTTGGGGTTGGAAAATCGTTTTTCTGCATTATCTAACTTAAATGCTTGTGATTGACAACCATCTATTTGTAACTCTATCCCGTTGCCCCTCTGTGACAAAAGAACTTTTGATGCAGTCAGTAATTTAACTACAGATTGTACTCAGGGGTATCCGTCTGATGATTCACCAGGGCCACACAATGTAAAAACCACTAATCAGGTTACTGGGGGCAGGACGTCATATGAGACTATTACAAACCCCTGTTCTCGTACGACATCTAACTCAGGGAATCTCTTGTCCTGGAATGTGGCTGGACTTTGTTCCAAGATGGATTGTGCTGACTTGCTTGAATTTATTAATAATTATGACCTTTGCATCTTCCAAGAGACTTGGGCGTGCGATCCTATCTTTGCCTTGGGGTATATAAATTTCCATGTTCCTGCTATTAAGGGCCCCAAAGGGCGGCCGATGGGGGACCTTACCATATGGATTAGGCAGTCTTTAAAAGCTGTTGTAAAATGTGTGGAGCTTGACCAAAAAGATATCCAGCTCATCAGATTGACTAGTGATCTATCCATCTCCATAGATATTTATAATATCTACGTTAGAGGTGGAAGTAAAGGTAAATCAGAGGTTCTTTTGAGTCTTTTCAATCTTCTTGAGACACAATCTGCAGGGAAAAACATTCTAATTGCAGGCGATTTAAATCGCACTTTCGAACCTCTCATCACTGGTGATTCTCCTCTCGGAGTAGAGGAAGATAAGCTTTGGGACATCCCCACACTAGATTCCCCACCGATAACTCGCTGGACGGCTGACATCCTAGGCCTAAACGCTATGTGTCTGGAGCACGGGCTACGAGCCTTGAATGGTCGAACTAAATCAGATCGTGTTCCCGCTATGACCTTTAACAACGGGCGAAGTAAAAGTCGCATTGACTATGTTATTTGTAGTATATCCATATGGTCATCTCTCAGTGACATGGTAGTAACAGCTAGGCCAGAAAGCGACCACGACCCGCTATGTGTCTCACATAATTGGTGGACATCTAACGATATTGCTCCAACTCCTTGTGACCAACTTGTGCTTCCGACGATCATTCCATCTAATAATATGCGTAGGCTAAGGTGGTCTGGTGTCAAGACAGATCAGCAGGTCCTGGAAAAAATAGGAGCAGCGGCAGACAAGGCCATTATGGCACTGGAGAGTATAGCTGGGTCTTCGCAGGGACATGAAGATATCACTATAGCACACACGACTCTCTTTAACGAAGTTAAAAGTTTTTCTTAAAACCCGTACATAACACTAGGGCCCGCCCGCATAAATCAGCAAAGTGGTATAATCAAGATTGTAGGGCAGCAAGATTTAAATTAGGAGCTGCAATCAAAAGTAACAACTTGAGTGAGATTCGATCTGCCAGGAAGCACTATAAAAACTGCATTGCTAGGGCTAAAAGAGAATGGGACGAAGACCACTGGCAGAAACTAAAATGTGCAAGTGAACGCAAACACTCTAGACTATTTTGGCATATTGTCAAATGGGGTCCCGATAGATCTCCAGAAACTCCCAATAATAATGTCTCTCATGATGCATGGGTTAAATTTTTCAGAGAACAGTACTCCTCCAGGGATCAGTTTGACAACAGCTCCAGCCCAACTTACCTGTTCGCAGATGAAGACATCTTTGTGCAGAGCGAAGTCCTGTCTGCCCTGAAATCTGTTCACAGTGGCCGGGCTCCGGGTATTGACGGAGTCCCGGCGGATGTCTTTCTAAATGACACCGACAGGTGGAGTAGGTACATCTGCCTTTTATTAAATCATATTGCTAAGGGCGCTGAAATCCCGGTATCCTGGCGGGGTGCTGTCATTATCCCAGTATATAAAAAGGGAGACCGTGCCCAACCTTGCAATTACCGCCCAATCAGCTTAATTGACACGGTTCAAAAAGTTGTAGGACGTGTAATCATTAACAACTTGCTTGATTGGGCAGAGGAGCAGAATGTTTTATCTCCTTTTCAGGCTGGGTTTCGCAGAGCAACCAGCACTGTGGACCAGGTCTTCCGTTTTCAATTGATACAGTGGAGGACCGTGGTACTGGGTGGATGCAGTCTTTACGCAGCATTTGTTGACCTACGGGCTGCATTCGACCTGGTGCCAAGGGCAAAATTGTGGGAGGCGCTGGCAGCTCTGGGGGTCCCGATGACCATTCTAACTTTGATTATGAGACTCCATGAGGGCACTTATGCTAAAATTCAAAGGGGTGGCTACGGTAACGACACTATTGATTTTCCTGTCGAGCGTGGGGTTCGACAGGGTTGTTCAATGGCACCGACATTGTTTACACTTTTTATTAATGGAATCGTTCCCCGTATGCAAGCCGAGCCTGTAGATGCTCCCTCACTCGCAGGTGTAAAAGTTCCTATTTTAATGTTCGCAGACGACACCTTAATTTTTTTCGAAATCCCCTAGCGGTCTGCAAAAGGCATTGGTAATTTTTGACAAATTTTGTAGTGACCACGGCTTGGAGGTAAACGCAGCCAAAACAAAACTCATGGTTTTTAATCCTTGTAGAAATTTTAAATCTAAAATATCCATGGGTGGACGTTGCCTCGAAGTAGTAAATTCTTTTACTTTCCCGGGAATTCACATTTCAAATGATAATAGATGGAACCATCATTTAAACATTGCAGTATTAAGACACAAACAACTGGCTGGTACCATCATTAAGGAGCATAGCAAATCCTTGACCAAACCAATTAAACCTCCTTTGATCATATATGAGGCTAAGGCAATAGGGTCAGCATTGTATGGGGCAGAGATGTGGGGGCAAGAAAACCTCCAGGAGTTACAGATATCAGAGAATAACTTCCTTCGGAAATTAACAGGCACCCCACAGAGCAGCCCCCTTTTGCCCCTCAGATATGACCTTGGCAGGAAGGAAATCTCGGCAATGTGCAAACTTCGTCCGATATTATATTGGCGTAGAATCTGGACCACCCCTGAGTTGTCTCAATATGCAGCAGGGTTTGCTGATGTCATCAAAGCAGACCGATTCCATAAAATCAGATGGTTCAGATCATTAAAAATAGCATTAAGTGAACTAGGGTTAATTGAACTATGGTCCGATCCAACCAGGTCATCCTTCCCATCCAAGTTGTTCATAAAAAACCTTTTCTGGGAACAGGTTGAAAACAGGAGTCTCCTTAGCAATAATAATGGGTCTATGACGACTGCTTTCCTTGAAGCTAAACTGTTTCCCATGTTTGAAATGTATTGGGATCTCATAACTAAACCCATGGATAGGAAACTGTTTTTCCAAATGAGGGCTGGCTCTCTACCTCTGAGTAATTTAACATCAAAATGGAGAGATGGAGGTCCAGCTATTTGCCCAGTTTGTGGGGAAGGAAAGGAAATGTTGGGTCACTTCTTGTTTGCCTGTTATGCATATTCCGCACCCAGACGTGTTTGGTTGGCTCCCATGTGTAGAAACTTGGGTACTAAAAGTAGTATGGTTGCTCTACGCATTGTTAAATCTACCTCCTTAAACTGGATTATTATAGCGACCGCAAAGTACTTGGGGTGGGCGTGGGTAATTAGGCAGAGATTGCTAGTAGGGTGACTACTCTCTGCTTAGTTGAACAGAGACTGCTAGATTATCTATTCTCTGTTCCCATGCGAGGTGTCTATCTGATGAACAATTTGCTTTTAAATCAGACTTTTTATCATATGAACTTTGCACCTTTGATTGTATATAATAGGATGAAATGTAATTGTAAACTGTCTTTTTAACGTGTATTGTGCTTAAGTCATATTCGACTTTGTAATTTAATTGTATTTTATTATGTGTTTGTTTGTCTGCTTTTATGAGGAATACTCGAATAAAGCACTTTTGAATTGAATTGAATTGAATTGTATACAATGTTATCAAGCATTTTATGCAGTCCAATAAGAATCAAAAATGTTCCATGCAAGCTTCCATCATGTTTGTATTCAGTTCAATTATTGTAGTATTTCATTTGGAACAAACAGTCTTCCTTGATGAAGATATCCACCATGAAAATGTTCAAACTATTGTAAAAACATCTATTGCACAGCCAACATATATTCCACAGCCTACGCGTTTCGTCCCATCCGGGACATCAACAGGGCTGTAAGTAGGAAAAAAAGGGGATATTACAATCAAAAAACTAACTGGATAATTATGTCTCCATAACATATATACAATTCAACTTGGATGCCTGCCTATATACCATTCTATACATCAAGTAGAATGAACCATGATCCTGCCTATATAACAATCTATGTTTTACAGATTCCATAAACAATCTATTCAAAGGTGGTCTGGGAATCATCAACCCATTTGAGACATGTCTTCATATCATAGAGCATCCTTATTACAGCTTAACGTTCAACCTTCCACATTGTAAATCACTAATAACCCCCATAATTCATACTGCTTTATCCTATATGGCCTTCTCACCTCTTTTTACACTCCATGTAATGATATGATTAGCAATCCCTTCTCAATCTTGTTTTCAGCCAGCAAATAATGGATGCATGTTGTATATAGAAAAAACTTGCATTTACTACTCATACCCCTCATTTAGCAAATTAAATGTCATATCATTTCTATTCCATTGACTCACCTAGTATTTAGGCTAACTGTCATATTTTTCCAGTTTTCATCAGGATAGCATCCACTTATTACAAATTTGCTTGTTTCTTAATGGTATAATTGAAGGATTTCTCCTATTGTCTAAAAGAGAGGAATCCCTTGTTAGGATACCCCATGATCTTCCATCCTGCATTATAAAATAAAAAACACCCCATAGGAGGAGGAGCTTCGCTGCCAACCAAGATGGCCGCGTGAGCTCGGAGCTCCGAAGACCTCCCGGTCTCCCGAATTAATCCTGCTGCCTATCTTGTCCCACGATGGTGGGAATCGGTTGCTGAGCCGGGCCTGATGCGGCCCCCGCTCTCGGATTGAAAATCGGACATTCCTAGCCACAGTTGTGTCGAAGATCCCGGAGGCTCCTCCCGCACCGCTTGTGCCAGGGTGGATCGTAGCGGTGTCCATTCGGAGTTCCTCCCTGCCAGTGCTTCTCCTGCCCGAGTGGTGCACCTGGGCTCCGATCGCCTTGCTGGCTGATCCTGATTTTGATTCCCGGAATCTGAGTTGTGTGCACTGGTACTACCTCGCTGGACTCTCTCGCCCCCGGTGTCCCCCCCCCCTCTGTCCTGTGGTCGACAACATGGCGGGCAAGGGCGGCTCGGATGCGGGCAAGACTCAACGGATCAATCGGAAGCCGTCCCAATCCCAGTCTACAATTCCCGAGCGCTTCTCCCAGTCTAAGGGATCGCCGGGACAGGTGGTTCGAACAAAAGACTCGAGAAGAGATGAGTCGCCGGACGACTCCGAATTAACGCTCAGGGACGTTATGGGTGCGATATCGGGGGTGAGGGCAGAGATGCACACACTTCGCGAGGAGCTATCCAGCAAGGTCGACTCCCTGAAAATCGACCTGAATCTCATCAGGACGGACCTTGGGAAAACCAACGACCGGGTGAAATCCTTGGACCTTAAAACATCCAGCCTGACCACTGATGTCTCAGACATCCAGACTGAGGTGCGCACTTTGAGGCAGGCTAATGGCGTGCTGGCGCGTCGGCTGGATGAGTTCGAAGGCCGCGCGCGTCGCCAAAATGTCCGTATCACCGGAGTGCCGGAAAAGGCCGAGGAGGAATCTACTGAACTGTTTGTGGAGGAACTGGTGGTCAAGAACCTGCAACCGGGGGGCCTGAGTAAGTTCTTCTCGGTAGAGAGGGCCCACAGGATTCCTGGTGGACCGCCCAAGTCGGGAGCAACCCCGCGTCCCATCATTGCGAGGCTGTTCAACTATAGGGACAGGGACGCTATTCTACAGGCGTCGAGGGCCGCGGGCCCTCTCCATTTCCAGAACTCGGAAGTAAACTTTTTCCCGGACTTCACCCAGGCCGTCCAGAAACAGCGGCAGAGCTTTGCCGGGGTGAAGAGGAGACTCAGGGAAATGGGCCTGCGGTACTCAATGCTGTATCCTGCTAAGCTTCGCATTGAACGCGACCACCGGACTTTCTTCTTCGAATTTCCTGACGACGCGGGACACTGGCTCGACACCCTACCCCAGGAACGACCTGAATCTACCGACCGGACGGAGGATGCCACCGGAGGAGCGGCTGCACAGGAGTGAATTCGTGACTATTTATCTTCCGAGAACCGGGGAGCCGTGAGGTGCCTCGACTTTAGACATTGATATTTACATTGACTCATTCTGCTACTGATATGGGGGGTGACGGGAGGGGATGGGATGCCTCCTTTCTCCTTCGTGGGCTTTTTGTAGGTTAGTTTAGGGGCGACAGGCACACTGCTAGTTGGGGTGGATTTTAGTCTGATGCAGGGGTGCAGGGTGGGGGGTAGTTGGGATGTGTGGTTTTGTATTCTCTCTTTGTTTAATTCTTTCTCCTGGCTGAGGTATTCACGTTCCGTTGTACCGTTGAACTGGGCACTGTTGTGGGTGGTGGGGGGGGGGACGCGGAGAGTCCTTGACGATGGGGGGTAAACTGCTGCATTTGCTGAGCTGGAATGTCAACGGGTTGGGAGATCGTATTAAGAGGGGTGTAGTTTTGCAAATGATTAAACGGTGCTCTCCAGATGTTGTGTTTCTACAGGAGACCCACCTGGTGGGTCATGCATGTAAGGCCTTGAATAGACGGGGTTACAAAATGGTGGCTCACGCAGGCTTCTCCTCGGGCTCTAGGGGGGTGGGCATAATGGTGCGTGCGTCCCTTCCGTTGGAGGTGGAGTCTGTGCTGGCTGATGATAGAGGCAGATACGTGGCTTTGGTGGGTAGATGGGAGGGCCGCACGCTAGTTTTAGTTTCGGTTTACGTACCCCCGGGGTTGCAGGAGACCACATTCAGGGACTTGGGGGGCGCCATTTTAGGACTCCCCGAGGGACTGTTATTGGTGGGTGGGGATTTCAATTCAGTTGTCTCAGGGGAACTGGACCGTTTTCCTCCCAGGGATCTTCGCCCTTCCCAGTCTTGGATGTCTGATTTTGTATGTTCCATGGGGATGGTTGACTGCTGGCGTTTGCTCCACCCTACACAGCGACAGTATTCCTTTCTCTCGGGTGCTCACGGTAGCTTCTCCAGGCTGGACTACGTCCTGGCCCCGGCGGCCCAGGCGCAGTCCGTTTCCACCGCGCGCCTACTGGCTCGGGGTATCTCGGACCACTCCCCAGTTTGGATCTCGTTTGACTTTCAGGTCCTGGCGTCCTTGCGGGTAGCCCCCATTAACCCGTGGTATTTTCGTGATCCGAAAACTCGAGCTCTCCTGGCCAAGGCTATAGACCGGTACTTTGTTGAGAATACTGGCTCCGTGGCCTCGGCCGTTTCCTTATGGGAGGCCTTTAAAGCTGTTCTTCGTGGCGAGGCCTTCTCCCTGATTGCGGAGGCACGCCGCCGCCGCGATGAAGACGTGGTGCGACTGGAGTCTGACCTTGCAGACCTAAACGCTCAGCTGGAGCTGGGCCCGTCGCCCGATTTGGTCCATGCCCTCTCGCTTAAGCAATCCGAACTCCGAGCCACAGCTACTGATGCAGCGAAGGCCTTGAGCAGGGAACAGCAGGGAAGGATCTACGATTCCGGTGATAAAGCTGGGAAGCTCCTGGCCTGGTTGGATAAGAGGGAATTGGCGTCCCAGGTGGTCCCGGAGTTGGTGGGTGAGGACGGCTTGACCTTGACGGACCCGGCGGCCATAGCCGAGTCCTTCGCTGAATACTTCGCGGGGGTATACACCTCTGCTACCTCTCTCCCGGAATCCGCTTCGGCCTCCTATCTGGAGGATATTGACCTCCCCTGCCTATCGGATCTTGACCGGGAGGACATGGACCGAGACCTGTCTGATGACGAAGTTGCCCTGGCGATTCGCTCGTTACGATCCGGTAAGGCGCCGGGACCGAATGGTATCCCGGTGGAGCTGTACAAACTAAGGGCTGATGCGCTGGCCACACCGCTGCGCAAAATGTTCCTCGAGGCCCGTGAGCGGGGCGAACTCCCCCCGGACCAGAGACTAGCCACCGTAGTGGTGATCCACAAAGAAGGGAAGCCGCGGGACCTGCCCCGGTCTTACAGACCTATCTCATTGTTAAATGCGGAACCCAAAATCCTAGCAAAACTGCTAGCCAACCGGCTGGTGGGAGTGATCTCGGACCTGGTGCATCCGGACCAGTCCGGGTTCATCCCGCACCGGAACACGGCGCTTAACCTGAGGAGACTCCACGCTGTTCTGGCACGTGCTCACTTGCTTCGCGACCCGGCGGTTCTAGCTTCCCTTGACGCTACCATGGCTTTCGACTCCCTTGAGTGGAGTTACTTGTGGGCTGTTCTAGCTAAGCTGGGCTTCGGGCCTTCCTATATTGGATGGGTCCGACTGCTATATTCTGCTCCGCTGGCTAATGTCGCCGTTAACGGCAGACTTTCGGCTTCTTTTACGCTGCACAGAGGTACCAGGCAGGGCTGCCCGCTTTCGCCGCTCCTGTTTGCGCTAGCGCTGGAGCCCTTGGCGGCAAGGATTAGAACACACCCCGATGTTTCGGGCATTAAGTGGTCGCCTGGCTTCGAGGATCGAGTGTCGCTTTACGCGGACGACATCCTTCTTTACCTTACCTCTCCCTGTCGCTCGCTCATCGTGGTCTTTGACCTACTGGGAGTCTTTGGGTCGTACTCGGGGTTGGTGATCAATTGGTCCAAATCCTCCCTATATACGGTGAGTGGGGACACCCCGCGCCTCCCCCGTGGGTGCTCGATTCAGGTAGCCCAACAGGGCTTCCGGTACTTGGGCATCTACGTGTCGCTAGACCCGCGTGCCCGCTACACACGCAATCTTTTGCCACCGTTGGAGCGTCTGAAGAGGGATGTCGAGATCTGGAAAAAACTGCCTATCTCCTTGATGGGCAGGGCGGCACTGTTTAAGATGATGGCGCTACCCCGCTTTCTCTATGCCCTGCAGAACTCACAGGACCCGGTCCCTGCCAAGTATTTTGGCGCGATCGAATCCCTACAGAGGGCACTGCTGTGGGATGGACGGCCGAGAATATCGTTGTCTAAGCTGACTATTCCCTGCTATGACGGTGGTATAGCGCTACCGGACATGCGGAGATATTACTGGGCGTCCCAGCTCGCGGCGGTCAACCATGGCTTCTATGGCCCAGCGGTTAGTCCGGGCTATGCTATGGATCGTTGGCTGGTTGGGGATGGCAATTACTACAGAGCTCTCTACTCCAGGTCGTTAGACCGTCGATTGACGGGCCCAACCAGAACGATGGTACGTGTATGGCGCACGGTGACGGACACCCTTGGCTGGAAGGATAAGATCACTTTGGCTACTCCCCTGTATGATTCCGATGTGCTGGGGAAATTGTGGAAGACCAAAGGTTTTGACCGGTGGGACACCATAGGCATTTCTAAAGTGGGTGACATGGTTGTGCGGGGCGGCATCAAATCGTTTGCCTCGTTGCAACACGAGTACCAGCTGGCGCCGACGGAATTTTTCCGACACGCCCAGCTTAGTCACGCCCTCTCCCCTCACGTCACTGACGGCGATGCCATCCCTGACTCTTCCCCCCTGGAGGATCGGGTACTGGACGGCCATATGCCGGACAGTGCCATTTCCTTGACTTACAAGAAGCTGATCAACGTGAGGGTAGACTTGCTTGAACGGTTGCGGATGCACTGGGTGAATGACGGTATAGAACTGGATGATGAGGAATGGCAGTCGGCGGCTTCTTCTCCCAGGGAGGTGGCCATATCGGCGAGATTACGTCTGGTCCAGCTGAAAATCCTTCATAGGGTGTATGTTACCGGCCCCAGGCTCATCCATATGGGGCTTTCCACGGATGGCCTATGTCGGCGGGGTTGCGGTATGATTGCCACCTTCCTGCACGTTCTCTGGGAGTGTCCTGGTGTGGCCCGATACTGGAAGCGTGTGCATGATGTGATGGAGGAGGTGACGGGTGTGGCCCTGCCAGCCGAGGCTCGCCGTTGCCTCCTCAATGTGTGGTGTCCGAATGACTACAGTGTAGCCCAGACCCGATGGGTAACCTTAGGTAATATGGTGGCCAAGAGGGACATTGCCCAGAAATGGGGCGCGCCCGCACCCCCGTCCCTTACCCTCTGGATGAATAGTATGGACTGGTGCATGGTGCGGGAGAAAACGGTGTATGTGGCCAGGGGCAAGCCCAGAATGTGGAGATCTGTGTGGGGAGCCTGGAACTCTTATCGGGGCGATTTATGTGAACCCCCGCCTGAACCGGAGGTGAACGTCCAGCCCTCCCCATAGAATGCTACCCTTCCCGTGATTCCAGGCAGGTCATCCTGAAATGAGAACCCCCCACCGTAATTTCGTGCTGCACATATATCCTTGAGTTGAGTTGGATGTGCGGCCCCCGGCCCCCTCCCACTGTGCCCCTTCACTATGCTTGCTCTGTCCTCGGCCAATTCTTTTCTTACTTTTTCTTCTTTCTAACCTTTCTGTGCCTCGGCACTTCCTTTTGGTGGCCTTTCGGGGCCCTTCTCTCTTTTCAGGTTTCTACGCTGTTCCTTGTTGTAAAATTAAACCTGATTGCTTCTGCGTGTTGTTGTGTACACGACTTTCTGTGCTACTTTAATGCTGCCTGGCCTCCGGGATGTACGGCTAAATAGCGGTGTACTTTTTCTACAAATAAAGGTTTTTCAAAAAAAAAAAAAAAAAAACACCCCATAATATAGTATAATTTTCTCACCCAATTTGCGACTTCTGTTTCTCCACAGATCCAAAATCAGTCTTACTCCTTCCTAATATAACTGTGGCAGTTGCCTAAAAATTCACCAAAAGACACTAGTTCAGATCCCCTTTCTAATTTCCCATTGGTATTAAAGCCTACTTTGTTATATACTGCTGCCCAAACGAACATAGGTTAGCATGTTAGAACTGGGATTTCTGGTTGGCTAAGGCTTATGCCAAAGCCAGGCAGAAACCACCATTCTAGTCAGGGCAAGGGAATCACACGCCAAGATAACCCCTGCTCACCCCCTTGGTAGCTTGGCACGAGCAGACAGGCTTATCACAGGAGGCAATGTGTAAAGCATTTTCGCACGCACACAACAGCAACAACATCCTAGGCACACCACAGAAGGAACTCCACACAAGTTTATATAAAAATAACTTTTGTATTGTCAAAACATCAGATAGTAATCACACAATATACATTGTGCCAACTGGCACGGGTAATATTCACAAGGGATTATTTACACCAGGACAGCGCCACATGGGCCACTGTCAGAATCAGCACTTAGTAGAACTAGCACTTAGAATAACTGTCACACCAAATAACAATTATAGATCACAACCAGTAACCACTGTTAACAGGTAGTTACACACTACGCAATACTAATAACCATAGGCATAGATCACGCTTGGACACATAACCTCTCTAGTACAAACTATACCAGGCAAAACCACCTCCTAAACATGAAAACACAGTTAGAGGTATCACAGACATAATGGCATTGCACATTACGCATAACTCACATTTAGGCCTAACCAGTAAAAATACAGTAGGCATTCTCCTCACTAGTCTAAACACATTAGACCCTACCCCCTAAGCATAACTCACATTTAGGGGCGTAACTCATAGTGAAACACAATCTCACTAACACAAACCTCCACAGGTAAAACCATCTCTAGAGGTATCAATACAGGGTGCGTAAAACATACTAAATGCATTACATTTCCTAGCACCACATTTAAAGCTCATAAATCACAGTAGGCAATCATCATCACAAACCTAGTAATCACATTGCGCAAAAATCACCTTAGGGCCTTGCGCCCTAACCACATACCACCCCCTGGCCAACTGGCCATCTCAAGAAGAGGCTCAAATGCCCTGTGTCCAGAATGTCAGGGCGCGCTGCCACGCAGCGCCAGTCAGGGGTGTGCCACTGGCGCAAACCTAAACGTTGCAGCTGCCCACTAATTGATGGCAGCTGGGAACAGTAACAGGGCCTAAACGTTGCAGCTGGCACTAAGTGCTGCGCAGCTGTAGAAGGCCTGGCACCACTGTGCCATCTCCGTCCCTCACAAGGACTTTCACTAAAATGGCGCCTAACAGTTGCAGCTGCCCACTAATTGCTGGGCAACTGGGAAACAACAAAACTGCGACAGGGCCCTCACTGACCCTAGAAACCACACTGCGCCAAATGCTGGGACCACACCGGCTCTGGAAAGAAAATATGCCACTAGGAGCACTCCAGCTCCTAAATGACTTGTGCGCCCAGTCAGAGCCACACAGGCTCTCTAAACAAATACAAAGTGCCCCCAAAACTGGAGCTCCCTGGCTCTAAAACGAATGTGTCCCAAGTCCCTCGTGGGGACTCTACAAATCAATGGGGACCTCATGGGAGCAACACGGCCCTAAAACAATTATGCCCCCATAGGCCGGAGCCACGTAGGCTCTGACATCAATGGCACCCCACGTTGGAGCGCGCTGGCTCGTGAAATATGACAGGCCCCCACGGGACCCCTTTGAAACATCTATGGCCCAGTCAGAGCCACACAGGCTCTCTAAACAGTTAAAAATACAGGCTATAACTGGCGGAGCGGCCCGCTGCCATCCGGGCCGCTCTTAGTGTTCATCCTCACTGTGCCTCGATCCAGCACTAACACTCGTCCACACGACACCCTGAACCCTGAATTACTCACCGGGCTGCTCAGGGGTGTTCCTCCTCGTGCAACGATTTTTCTCAGCGACCCCAGCTTCCCCTCGTCACGCCTGCTCCGGCCGCACTCCTCCTTCACCCGGGCCCCCTCCTGGGACCCGGGGCTTCACAACCATGCTGGGGGAGGCGGGGTAGGCTCCCATCCTCCCGGCTCACCTGCATTTCTTCCTTGATGGCGGCTCCTTCACGGATGGGGCACAAGCGCAGGACCAATCCGCGCGCGGCTCACCAGACGAGCCCCTCGTGACGCGGCAGCTTTTCCCGGGGACCCGCCAATCAGAGCGCGCTCCACGGGACCAGCCCCCAACAGCGGCCCAATCAGAGTGCGGCCCCTTCGGTTTTCCGTCCGTGGCCCCGGGCTGAGGACGGCCATTTCTCTGGTGATTTTAGGCCCCGGGCAGTGGTGGTGATAAGCAGCACGGGCTAATTTGGAGCACAGGTCACTGGCAGACCGCCCACAAGGCCACAAAATCTTTTGGGATGATAATTCACAGGGGAAGACCCAATGATCCCCCGGCCACCAGCAATTATGTGCTGATGAGCACACCAATCCTTCTCCACGGCAGGCAGTTGTAACAAAGCACAAAAGGACGTTCCTTACAGCGTTGAGGAGTTTCTTGGGAACCTTTTAACCCTGGATTCCAGGACAGGAGGCCAGCTCTTCTCAGGCCCTTGGAGACTTCCAAAGACACAGCACACAGCAAAGTCTCCTTCTTCTCTCCTTTAGTTGAGCAGCAAAACAGGTCAGCCCCAGAGCACACAGCAAGGGCAGTCTTCCGCAGTTTCTTCAGCTGTCCTTCTTTCTGGCAGAGGTTCCTCTTGATTGTAGAAGTCTTTCAGCATCCAGGGGCTGGGCAGGGCACTGGGAGTCAAGCCTTACCCTGGGCCCCAACAGCAGCACGCCCCTGGTAGTTTCAAGTTGGAAAACAAGAACATTTTACGAGAGGTCACAGCCTCTTTTTATACACAAAAATCCCATTGTCTAGCAGGGTGTAGGCAATGTAAGAACCAGCTACAACTGGTTATGCGAACTCCCTTTCACTGGCCAGGCTAGGGACATCAGAGGCACCACAGGGGGTGGAGCCAGCATTGTGTGGGGAAAGCCCAGCCCTATTCAGGTCCTAGATGCACCCCTCCCTCACATCAGTATGCTAATCTCTCCATCCACCACCGGGGCAGCCCCATACTGACTCCTGGAGCCAGGCTCATCCGCCAGCTCCAGCCAATCACACGCCAGACACAAATTACACTAACATGCCAACTTTTATAAGTGGCACTTCAATACTAGACACAATCATGCCGCATACATCATTGCGCAGCATTCAATATCACGAGTTCGCACATACCAAACTCGACCCTGCAATCCCCACACATCAGGAACTACCATGGTCACACATATTCCCCATGCATTCCTTACGGGAGGGCAGGTCACTCTCACCACACACACAGAGAGCGCACGCACTTTACACTGGTCCACAGTGAAAAAGTGCGCAGAGACCTAAAATCACCAACACCAGGTTACAGAAACAGGCTAGGCAAAAGCAAAAAGTTTTGGGGTGAACCTGCCAAAAAGAGCCAGGTCCAACACACTTATCAAACGTTCCTGTATATTATCCATCCTCCACTGCACCCTTAATGTTCACTCCTGTGAAATTTAATTTGTTCTACGTCCAACAGACCCACTAAGTCCCACTCCTCCGTCTCTTTAGTAATGCGTAAACAGCATTGCCTGCAGTAGTAGCCTGTAATATATCCAAGAAACACTCTTTTTATGTCTCATTCTACCCGAATTCCTTAAACTCCTCTTAATTCCAATGCCTGTCAAGTACCCCAAAAAAACACTTGTTTAAGTCCAATTTTACCGAAATCCCTTAATCTTTTCTTAAACTCCAAAGCCTCAAGATCTCACCTTATTTTTCCAACAATGCGTGTAAAATGTCTTCACTCCATACCAGCTAGGTTCGATAAATCCCACCGTAACTCGCCCTTCGGGAGCCATGGTATTTAAATCCCAATGTGGCCAATCACCTAACGCCTTTTCCTCTGATTGAATTATTTCAATGGCTCGTCCCAGGCTTCCTTCCCGGACAGCACCCTTATTCCTTTCTGTACAGCAAGTCCTTGGTGCCACGAATACCGGAAACACTCAATTTCTTTCCTGTTTTCAGGAATTATCCAATCAGAACATGTCCTCCCACATCCTGTTGTTCCATGGAAACCGGAAAGACTCTAAACATTTCCTGTTTTGTTCATTCATATAACATCTTCACCTGCCGTAATATATTATCTGCCTCCGCTGTTCAGCCGTGTAAAACTATTACTGCTCAAAGTTAAAGGGCAATTGTTAGTTCCCATATCTCAATCTTGTCAATTCATGGCAGCTCTCTACAAACATGTGTATTCATAGTGGCAATCTAAATGCTTCGTATCTGGAAAATAATACCGGATCCTTACCTGCTTCACTCCATATGCCCAGTATCTAACAGGAAATACTGTATTATTTTCCTACTCTTGTCAAATGGCCAATCATGAAACATCTTTACCGGCCGAGCTCAGCAGCGTATATACATGGTATATCCCCGTTCACATATTCCTGCTCTAGATAAAAGACACCTCTCCTGGTCACCTGGTCACTCTATTGACATTCTTTGACTTTCCATAGGTTGTTTTTCTGATTCAAAAAACCTCATTAACAACCACTATGTACCACATAGTGCATTTAAAAAACAAATCAGCACCTCCTCCTGTCCCACTTTTATTCGACCAATGTACAAAATCCACTGCATGTATTCACTCATCCTAACGCTTAAGCTTTGAAATTAAATTAAAAACGAAGGTGTGTTGTCTTGACCAGCCCTACTCAGCAGCATATATACACGGTATATCCCTATTAACATGTTACTGCTCGAGAGAAATGACACCTCTCCTAACCACCTGTTTTTCAAACGCTAATGACCTTTCTTGCCTTTCCATGGGTTGTTTGCCTGATCCTAAAAGTTTAATTACCAGCCACTATGTGCACATAGTGCATTCGAAATACAAATCGGCACCTCCTCTAGTCCCACTTTCATTCAACAAATCTACAAAATCCACTGCATATATTTGCTCTTCCATAAGCGTCAGCTTTAAAATACAATTTTAAAATAAGGTGACATGTCGCCTCCAAGAATTCATTATTAACTTCCCATTTATATTGTGGATTTTAATGGATGAAAATATACTCTCCCAATATTAATTTTATAGTCTCTTAGCTAGTGCCCATTAGATGAACATCTCAACAAAATGGCTTCTCACCACCTGCGAATAACTTTCTATACCCTTATAGATGCGCTCGATCCATGACCCAAGCCTATGTTCCACACTCATATAACTGTTTAATTTCACTTGACCAGTCCCCTGAATCCTATAGTGTTAACCAGTATAAACTCAGTCCTAGAGCTACAGTTCTAATGGTTCCCGCTTGTCTAAGTAAGATTATTAAGAATCCAACTTTTACTGTAAAAAGTGATGTAATTAAGAATCGCTGTTCAAACCCAGCTAAACCGCTCTACACCTTGATCCACCGTGCTTCCTGCTGTGTTATTTGCAGTTCCCAATCTCCCCCCTAACTCTATGTTCAATTCTCTGCATCCCATGGAACTTAAAATCCTTCAGTGTACCATGATTCTCTCTGATATGTTGGAAGATGGGTGATTTGGGATCTTGGTTCATTATGGCTCGTTTATGCTCTTGTATCCTAATTTTTCTGATGGGATGGGACGAAACACGTAGGACACGGAATATTTGTTGGCTGTGCAATAGTTGTTTGTACAATAATTTTAACATTTTCATGGTGGATATCTTCATCAAGGAAGACTATTTGTTCCGAATGAAATACTACAATAAATAAACTGAATACAAACATGATGGAAGCTTGCATGGAACTTTTTTGATTCTTTTTGGACTGTATGAATTTATTATGCTTGATAACACTGTATACTTAGACGCTCCTTCTAATTGTATTTGAATTTATGCCTATAAGTGACTCTGTGCATTTTTATTAACTTTTGTAATACGCATTTTTTTATATAAGGTTTTAGGTATCTATTTATGAGAGTTCAATAATTTATTTATGATGGATTTTGGATGAAATTCATTATAGATCCACTGTTATACTATGTGTGAGATGATTCATTGGGCACTTGCCAGTAATTTTGTCATTTTTGGTTCACCCAATACCATCAGTAATAGCTTAAAGAGAATTGATTGATACCTCTCTCTAGAATACATGTAAGCTTTGTTTTTTTAATTGAAACCTACTTTTATTAATTGCAGTTACTTTTTTATGGGTCGCAATAGATCTGTTACTTTTTTGCAACTAGTAAGAATGAAGCATACTAAGGCTGTTTTCCTAGCATTTGCTCCTTGATTATTAAGTGAATTTATTATTTCTATGTCTATGTTCACTGATTGACTCATACCTCAACTTGATTGGCCACACAAAGTTTAAATGTGGTGACCTGTCACCAGTGAGTCAGGTGATCAAGATCGCTGTGCAATCGAAACGCGTCTAGGGCGGACACTTGTCTGTGCCACTGGGTGTAAAATAATGGAACTGTGAACCCACGTCTCCAGAACTCTTCTCGAACTATGTTGGGTGGTCCGAACCTGTGTCGTTTCTCCTCTGGACTGCATTCAGAGGAACAGGATTTGCTGTATATATATATATATATATATATATATATATATATATATATATATATATATATATATATATATGTATATATATGTATATATATATATATATATATATATTACCTACTGGCTATCGCCAGTAGGTATATATAGTTAGGATTTATTCCCTATGGGATTTTTGAAAATTCTATGTCTAATAACTTTGGCGTTTGTGGACGGAATCGGCTGAAATTTTCAGGAAAATGGCACATTTTGTTTCTGAGCAGCCCTTGAAAATGTGGGGGGTTTTGTCGAGGGGGGGCCGAGAAAAAAGAGGGGTCCCAAAACGCGTTTTTCCAATGTTAATTTCCATAGGGCAGTTGGACTCACTTTTAGCTCGAACGGCTGAATGGATTTGCACGAAACTTGGCAAAATTGTAGGGACTGTTAGCCCGATGTGCCTTTGCTAGGTCTCAATATATGTGCTCCAGTAGTTTTTGAGAAATTAACGTTCAAAACAAGATATATATCTGTAACAGCGCTCCGGGCTGCACTCCGGTTCGCTTACTTTTCGCGAAACGGAACTTTGCGCGCAGAAAGCTGATTGGCTCTCCGGTGTCTGTCAACATTCTAAACAGTCCGGAGCGGCCGCCATCTTATCTCTCGGTAGGATCGAGAGAGAAGAAGAGGTGAAAAACGAAGGGGGAATTTAATGAAAGGGGGCAAGGTATACCCCTCTTGACCCCCTAGGAATGTTGTTGGGGTTATTAAAGGGTCCCGTGGGGAAAATAAAAAAAAAATGATTTTTCACGGTAGAAGCGCTTCACGGGCCGCGAACTGGGCCGCAAACTGGTAGCGAAACGGGAATTCGCCATTTTGTGCTTCGTTTTAATTAAATTACTAGGTATAAAGGGGTGCGGGAGACGTATCCTAATCCCCTATGTTTCCTGAGGGTGGCTGAGGAGGCTCATATATGTTGATACATCTCTTCCAGCGGCTGTGCGTGAGCTTTTTTTTTTTTTTGCTGCGTGACATCTGTTAACGTTCGATTCGATGGAAATCAGGAAGTGTTGACCGCCAATTTGTCACTGCGATAAAATATTTTGTTATAAATGATTCCTTATTGATAAACATTGTCTGCGCCATCTTGCCTTTTTTCCAATGCCACAATTTTGTCGTGCACGGCAGCCATTTTAGATGCCAGGCTGGTCCCAGGCTATCACCTACCCCTGCGGATGTAGTTTATGGCCCCAGCTGTAGAGAATACAGACATGCCAACCCTCCCGATTCAGGCGTGAGACTACTGATTTCAGTGCTAGTCTCCCGCCTCCCGATTTCTGCAAGCAAAAACCCGGGGGCATATTACCAACAACTAGCGATAATTTTTGTCTCTAACTTGTTTAGAGACAAAAATTATCGCCGCACATCGGCGATTTTTATCGCAGATAAACCTTGCTATTAGCAAGGTTTATCGCAAATGCGATAAAAAACGGCCGCAATGCATGAATATCGCAGAAAAGTCCGCGATATTCATGTATTATCGAGCAAATGCTCTTAGCCATGTTATCCACCTCCCATTGGATAACATGGCTAAGAACTGCTCAGGTCAGGTGTTAGCTTTTGGAGATATTCGCGCTTAGCGCGAATATCTCCAAAAGTTGGTAATAGGAGATAGCGATGTTAGGGACTGTTTCCAGTCGCTAACATCTTGGCACGCCCACTTTGCATGTCATTAGTGATAAATATCACTGACATGCAAAGCGGGGCCCAAGATGGTCGCTATCTCCTTTTAGCTGTCACTAACTGGTGTTAGCGACAGCTTGGTAATAGGGAGATAATTTTATCTCCGCTTTCTTGGCTTTTAAAGCCAAAAAAGCGGAGATAAACCCCCTTGATAATATGCCCCACGATTCCTCGGGGGTTTCAGCTGACAAGGCTTGGTATTGTGTTACGTGGTAATTCTTCCAGGAAACGTCAGAGGGTCGATGCAGGGGTTCTAGAAGGGGTGATAAACCATTTAAGTCTCATGAACAAGCGCATGGTCTTTTAAAGATCTGTGAAGTACTCGGGCGGCGGTGTGTGTGTGTCCTCTTTCAGGAGCGGGCGGGGGGGGGGGCACTGCCAGCAACTTCCAGGCCAGGCAGTGTTCAATAGTTGCATCACCCTTTCTCTGCCTGCTATTGCGCTCCATGCTTCGGAAAGGTAAGAAAAAGAACGTGCATTTGAGTTTGAAATGTCCGATCCTGTAGCAGTACACTTGCAAAGCCCACACATGACAATAACCCGATTCAAGGCCCCATTCACCCGTTTTTAAAAAAATATATAACACTCCAACAAAGTAGGATTATAAAACTTTATTAACTTTTAAATATAACGAACGGAACAAAAACTGTAAAAACATTTAAACATTTTTCACAAAATAAAGCAACAATGGTCAGAAGCTGTCTTTTGTGCGAATAGTCCCAAGGCAGCACAACGTGCTGAGTTCTGGACGGCACCCAGGTGATGTCACCTGGGTGCCGCACTGGTTTTTGGGATCCTACAATGCAGCAAAGAAAAACAGCGTGGGGCGTCCAGGGTGGTGCGGAGGGAGGCCTCGTCAGTAGCGGTCTGTTGTGCGAATAGTCCCAAGGCAGCAGAACGCGCTGAGATGTTGATGGCACCCAGGTGATGTCCAGTAAACTGCCGCACTGGTTTTGGTATCCTACAATGCTGCTCCGAAAATTGGCGTGGGGCGGCCCGGGGGGGGGGGGGGGCGTGGGGGAGGCGGCGTGAACGGGCCTCCCCAGGTGGCGGCCATCCAGCTGAGTTGCGCCCGCTCTTGCGGCTACAGCGTCTCGCTCACCATGTTGTTAAGTTGCTCCCACTCTTGCAGTGCAGCGATAGGCGGCTGCCACATGACTCTTAAAATGGCGGACGGCTCTTCGGTTTTGGGCCTGGTCCACTAAAATGGCCCTGGGACACCTTGGAACTCGGACGCTTGCCTGCTAGGGCTTGGGCTCCATTCTCGAAAAGCGTCCCCTCAGCCGTGAAGATTCTACAAAAGTCTTGGGGGCCCTCGACTCCTGCAGGCTTCCGGTGGGGAGCAGCTGCCATGATTGCTCGCGGAATGACCACGACGGAGCCACAAGATGGTGGTGCTCTCATGCTGACGCCAGCTTCAGTCTGAATCATCCAGAAACAAGGTGGGGCTTTCATCGTTTGGGAAAAAAAAATGTTCTAAACCAATGAAAAGTGTTATTTTTAGGTCATATGACCAAGCCTTCCATCTTTAGGAAACCAAAAGTAAAATGAACCAATGAAAAGTTTTATAAACAAGTCACATGACCTGTTATGCGGCATAGGGCTACAAAAAGCGTAGAAAATCCGTTGGCATGTGAGGCGGCGTCAGTAGTGGACCGATGTGCGAATAGGCCGAAGGCAGCACAACGCGCCGATATCCGGATGGCACCGAGGTGGTGTCCAGCAAATTGCCGCACTGGTGTGGCCATCCTACAATGCTGCGCCGAAAGACGGCGTGTCCAGCTGAGTTCCGGTCACTCTTGCGGTACAGTGACTCGAACGCGCCGAGATCCGGATGGCACCGAGGTTGTGTCCAGCAAGTTGCCACACTGGTGTGGCCATCCTACAATGCTGTGCCGAAAGTCGGCGTGGGGTGCCCCGTTGGCTTATGAGGTGATGTCAGTAGTGGACCGATGTGTGAATAGGTCGGAACCAGCACAAGGCGCCAAGATCCGAATGGCAAGTCCTGGATGTTGAGTGCCATAGTTGAGAGTTCTGAGCAGTGCTTGTAAGACTATCTGAAGCTTATTTGCACCTGCTGCAGCTTCACTATTGCCCAAGGTGGTGTCCAGCATATTGCTGCACTGGTGTAGCCATCCTACAATGCTGCGCCGAAAGACGGCGTGTTCAGCTGAGTTCCGGTCACTCTTGCGGTACAGTGACTCGAACACGCCGAGATCCGGATGGCACCGAGGTGGTGTCCAGCAAGTTGCCGCACTGGTATGGCCATCCTACAATGCTGCGCCGAAAGACGGCGTGACCAGCTGAGTTCTGGTCACTCTTGCGGTACAGTGACTCGAACGCTCCGAGATCCGGATGGCACCGAGGTGGTGTCCAGCAAGTTGCCGCACTGGTGTGGCCATCCTACAATGCTGCGCCGAAAGTCAGTGTGGGGTGCCCCGTTGGCTTATGAGGTGATGTCAGTAGTGGACCGATGTGTGAATAGGTCGGAACCAGCACAAGGCGCCCTGCACTGTTGAGCTTTTTTCAATGCCTGTTTTTTGTTGTTTCCCCTCCATCAAAAACAAAAAAAAATATAAAACTGTGCAAAAATACAAAAAAATGTTTAGAAAAGCAGTGCTTGTAAGACTGTCTGAAGCTCTTTTGCACCTGCTGCAGCTTCACTATTGCCCTGGTGTGGCCAAAGATCGCCCATGACATAGGCGGCCGGCTCCCGAGGTCCGGCGGAACTTTTTTCCTTTTCCTTTCTGCTTCTTGTCCCACAATCCGTTTCACCTGAAGACACGACCAGGTTCCTGAATGTGTGCAGGGGGACGCTATTGATTGAATGAAAATGGCGGCTTGACACAAAGCTGACTCAAGCGTTGCTGTTGATGCTATACAGACAAAAATTGGTTTTCAGTTTGTACATTCTTCAGGATTTTTTTTTCCATCCAAGGCTGATTGAGAGTTTGTAGAAAAATGGCTTCAGATTTTCCACATATTACTCTTCAACATTCTTCCTAAATGTAACAATGTGAGACTCACTAGGAGAACGGCTGTTTATCTTTCCTTTCAAAATGCTGCCAACAATATTTTCTGAATGGAAGACACCATCTTGTAGCATAAAGGGCCGAAAGGGGTTCTGGTCTGGCCGATTGTTGGTGGAGACATTTTGACTATATCTTGGACCTGCCCGGCCTCGCCCAAAATGGCGCCGGTATAAATGGGACTCGTAACTCCTTGCCCGCAAATGTATATCTAGAAAACTTTTTTGTAAGTGGCCCTGTCTTATTTTAATTACAAAATGTACGTCCACCGATTCCGCAACTGTTAGACATCTTAGTTCTTGCAACCTAATGGCCCGCTCATTACGTTCCTCTACAGTGTAAATGTCTCCTCATCATATACGATTTCAGTTTGCTCCGTGGCCGGCCCACGTGGTTATAGGCCCGTATTTGTATACTGACATTTTCACAATAAAGGTTTTTAAAACAAAACACGGTAGTAGTATTTACATTGGTAAAGTTTTTACTTTTAGTCACTGTTTTCGAATCAGTAAAAGGCAAGTGAAATAAAGCAGTCCAATTACATGACGGATAAAAGGTATAATATGTAGGAACGCAGTAAAGATAAATGGTCAAGGGCAGTTGTGTTTTCCACTCCTGCAACATAAAGTGATCGATAAGAATCTGATAATCAGGCGTATCGGCGACTAAGACAGCAGGCCGAGTCTCTTTTACTCAACGGCTCCGTCATGGAACGAAGAAACGCCCTTTTTCTCGAAAAAGGAATATATTTTACTTGCAGGACAGTTGTAAATTTTCCGGGAAAGTACATTAGCCTGGAATATTATAACATATATGTTTAAAAAAAAATAATGTTCGAAAACAATAAAAAGCGTAATTTTTAGGTCATATGACCAAGCTTTTCATCATTAAAATAACAAAATTAAAATGAACCAATGAAAAGTTTTATTAACAAGTCACATGACCTGTTATGCTTACGTTACGCGCTGCGCGCCGCGCCCCGGATCACTTCCGGGTGCGCTAACGCGGCGTGTCATATAACGCATTACGCGACAACGTAGGTCAAGAATATAGTCAAAATGTCTCCACCAACCAGCGTTCGGAACACAACCCCTTTCAGCAGTCCAAAAAGTTCTGTTAAATGACAACAGAGGGAACAGGCAACAAGAACCATCAGTCAAAGAGGGGAGGGCAAGTTCTTCTCTTCCGGGTCATGTTGGGGCGCTACCGGAACTGATCGAATTGGTAGTCTACAGTGTTTCTGGATGTTTCAGACTAAAGCTGGCGTCAGCATGAGAGCACTACCATCTCGTAGCTCCGTCGTGGCCATTCCACGAGCAGACATGGCAGCCGCTCCCCACCAGAAGCCTGCGGGAGTCGGGGGCCCCCAAGACTTTTGTAGAATCTTCACGGCTGAGGGGACGCTTTCGAGAATGGGACCCAAGCCCTATCAGGGAAGCGTCCGAGTTCCAAGGTGTCCCAGGGCCATTTTAGTGGACCAGGCCCAAAACCGAAGAGCCGGCCGCCATTTTGAGAGTCCTGTGGCAGCCGCCTATCGCTGCACCGCAAGAGCGGGAGCAACTTAACTACATGGTGAGCGAGACGCTGTAGTCGCAAGAGCGGGCGGTAAACAGCTGAATGGCGGAAGAGGCACAGTGTAGCAAAAGCAGGCGGAATGGCAACTAAAACGGTAAAGGGGCGCCCCACTACAGCGTGTCTTCAGGTCAAACGGATTGTGGGACAAAGTCCAGAATAGAAGAGTCATCGAAAGGCAAAAAGTTCCGCCGGACCCCGGGAGCCGGCCGCCTATGTCGGGGGCGATCTCAGGCTACACCAGTGCTATAAGACTTGGGGAGGGGGTCGGAGCCAAGCGTCTTCTCCGAGTCCGTGCCATCACACCGCCCCTCGGGGGCCTCCGTCAAGCGGTTTAGGGAGGTACCATATAACATTGTTTTCAAATGCAGTCAGGTCCACAAACGACCCTCACTTACTTTGAGAATAGTGAAGCTGCAGTAGGTGGAAATAAGCTTCAGACAGTCTTACAAGCACTGCTTTTGTAAACATTTTTTGATTTTTTTGTATTTTTGCACAGTTTTATATTTTGTTTTTGTTTTTGATGGAGGGGAAACAACAAAGCACAGGCATTGAAAAAGGCTCAAACTCAGAACTCTGAACTATGGCACCCAACATCCAGGACTTGCCATCCGGATCTTGGCGCCTTGTGCTGCTTCCGACCTATTCACACATTGGTCCACTACTGACATCATCTTATAAACCAACGTTATGTAAATAGTTATTTAATAAAATGTTTTACCCTGTTTCTTTGCTGGTGTGTTGTCTATATTTTTAATATTTGCATAGGGTTTGTCGTTATTTTGGGCGGGATGGGTGACGGAGCCGAGCTGTCTTGCAGCCCTCATGGTGTGGAGCTCAGTTCATCTCACTATTTTCGTATTTCTCATGAAGGGTTGTTTATAATATTTCTATTTTAGCGAGGTCAAAAAGAGATCCAATTAGTGGCCTACTGATTTTGCTCGATTACTTTTATTTTTTTACACAATTTTTCACGATCTGCAAAGACTAAACAGAGTATTGCGACTTTGTGCTTGTTTGTAAATAGAGAATGAACCAAAGAGAATCAATTGTAAAACAGTAAATGCTTGGATAATAATCAATCAAATGGAGAGACAAGCAGGCAGGACGGATTACAACGGGGGTAAAGGCCTGCGTTAACTACTCTTCACTATCTGCAAAGAGAGAGTACTACTAAGAGAAAAGAGGGGAGGGGGGCAGCGTTCAAAGCACATCAGCGTGCATAAACACGAAAAAGTTTTTATCTATCACGTACTTGACATTTTAAAGCTTTTCATATTTGCTATTAAAAAACCATTGACATTCACTGAAAAAACCATAGGTTATAGTCGATATATAGTTAGGAATTTGCATTTACAAAACCTTGAAAATTCAATGAAAAAACCATTGGTTTTAGGCCATATATAGTTAGGGATTTGCATTTACAAAACCTTATTTTACTCGCATAAAACCATTGAAATTCCATATATAGTTAGATGCGCTAACTATATATCGCGCACCCGCAATCCACTGCTGATGATGTCACATATTACATCATTCATGACATGGTCAGTGACATCACTGATGACATCACTGATGACAACTCAAATGACATCACTGATGACATCTCAAATGACATCACTGATGACATCACTGATGACAACTCAAATGACATCACTGACAACATCACAGATGACATCATTCATGTGATAATACGATGAACCTCTTCAGACTCTAATATAACCTTAGATACAATCAGTGTAAACAGACACTCACAGACTGTCACTCATCCATTGAGTTACTCACACACCTAGTCAGTCATGCAAAGAATCAATCAGACCTCCATTTCCTCAACTATACAGTTATACACACCTTACTTATTCAAACATATACTAACGCATATTTACTCTCTTATACAATCCCTGATACAAGTTCACAATGATCCATACAGCCACTCACACATTCACTGGCTCTAATGCACAGTTATTTATATATGTCAACTCTCACATGTACTGTGTTTTACACATGTACTTACTTTGACATGCAGCACTGAGATATCCATTCACTCACCAATACACTCATGCACACAGTCAACCGCCCATACAGCTGTTTCCACATGCACTTTTGAACCCATACATCTAGTGAATCAACTGCTCACACATCTATGCACAGAGTCATACACCTCCCAGCCACCCACACACACACTCAGTCTCCCATACAAATACTTGGGCAACCAATCAATAACCCATATAGTTACTCATATAGCTACTGATCAACACATGCAGCAGTTTACAGAACAACAGATATAATGATGCACAAATTAATACAGTTTAATCACTAACCCATGCACTCAGTGAGACACATTTAATCACTCCCTCATACAATCAGTCATGCACCTACTAAATCCTTCATCCAGACATTTATACATCCACTCATTCTTCAATATGTAAGACATATTTTAACTTTACAGAAACATACAGTCACTGGATGTTGTGATCAGTGATGTCATCAGTGATGTCACTGACCATGTCATGAATGATGTAATATGTGACATCATCAGCAGTGGATTGCGGGTGCGCGATATATAGTTAGCGCATCTAACTATATATGGAATTTCAATGGTTTTATGCGAGTAAAATAAGGTTTTGTAAATGCAAATCCCTAACTATATATGGCCTAAAACCAATGGTTTTTTCATTGAATATATATATATATATATATATATATATATATATATATATATATATATATATATATATATATATATATATATATATATATATATTGCTCCAACCGGTCACCTTGCAACGAACGGCTTGTGCACGTTACCCAGTACGCAGACAACAAATTACAAAGTCCAAAGCCAGTCTTCAAGTTGTTCTTCTCTTATTTTATTTTTTCAAGCATAAAGTGCAGGGGTGCAAAAGAACGCCAAACAGACGCGTTTCGGGCGTGAACACCCTTGCTCACTGTTCTATATGTTATATATATCTATACTACTATAATAAAGGAAGAACTTTCAGCCTTTGAGGTGGGTAAACTCGGGAACCACAGCGCCAATACACACACCCGATACACCGTTGGAATCGTCAGGGTGTGTAGATGGTTATAGGCTTTATAAATTAAAAAAAAAACGTTATTTAAAAAATTTACATCGTTATTTAAAAAATATACATAAAAAAAAAGTAGTCCCTCCGAAGTAGCGCCGGCCGTGACGTGCGTGCTTGCGTCAGGAGCGTGGGGTGGAGAGGCGTCCAGGAGCCAGACGAGGAGCGGGGGACATGGCACGGGGGAGGAGTGGTGATGTGTGGAGCAGCGGACAGGCAAGCAGTGGTCAGGTGAAGCGGCGAGGAGCGGTAAACTGAGGTGCGGCGGCTGAGGTAAGGGGACCCATGTCGGAGCAGGCCGGGGTCGGGGCAGGCGGGAGACAGCCCGGGCTTTGGCGTCATTTGACAAATCTTCGCGAAATTCTCAAAAAAGTCTATCCAGGTCATCTCCTATCCTGAAAATTTGGGGTGATTCGTCAAGCAGGGGCTGAGAAAAAGGGGGGTCCCAAAATGCATTTTTTGTGTGTTCATTACCATAGGAAATTTTGACACAGCCTACAGCCCAAACTGCTGTACGGAATCACCTCAGATTTGGCAAAAAGGTAGTGCTTGGTTCAGAAGGCGACCTTTTTTTTTTAAATGGTGTAAATCAGTTCAGTAGTTGCTGAGAAAATCCAAAAATTAAAGTTTCAATATCTATGGCCAAGGAGGATTCACAAACCCTCCCGACCTCAAGCTTTATTCTAATTGGCTGTCAACACTCCAAACAAGGAAGGGTTGGCAGCCAACAGAGAATTAAGCATAAAAAACAAGAAAGAGGGGAGGTTAAAAACACCTTGACCCCCTAGGCCTGCTCAGGGGGTCCCACAAGGACCACCAGGCCCAAAAAAAGCATTTAAAAAAAAAGAAATTGTCAAAATTCATGCTGGGCGCGCAAATCCGGACAAAAAAAAAAAATGAAGCACGGCAGCCGCGCTTCATTTTGTCATTTTTTTTTCAAAAAGACCCAGGGTGGGCATGGTCCCGGGGGCACTCATAATCATGTTGCGAGGGCCCGTGGGGGCCCCAGCAGCCCTGGGACCCCCACCTCCCCGGGGCTTATTAAATTAAATGTGGAGCTGCAAATATAAACAAGCAGCTGCCAAGCGCATAGTTAACTGGTGGCCCTTAGGTGAAAGAGTTTTGCAAGGCTGTGCGTTCGGGGAGGAGGATGGGTGGAAAGACATGAGACGGTTTGAGGAAAGATGTTCTTCGAGTGAGTGAAGTTCATCCGCAAGTCCACTCGGGCTGAGGGATGTTGAGCTTTCTGGAGTTTTGGTAATTGTTTTGACAACTTCATTGATATAGGTGCGGTTAGAAATACTTCCCAATTATCATCATATTTACATATTCTTCACTCAGTCCCCTTTGAAAGTCAGCGTGGTGCAGTTTCGCAGTCCCACCGGGGCTGGTGTCCTCGCATTCCCACAGGACGAGCGCCGAAGTTCGCTTCGCGCAATAACTACACTCCACGCTGTTACTTGAAGCGCAAAAGGCCATTTTATTAGGACAAGTTTGCAATCATTTAACTTTATCAACAGTACATAACTGTAAGAAAATACTTTTTCCATCCCATGCCGACACATTCTCCTTTCAGCCTTCTCAAAACCATCTCACCTGTTTGACTCTTCCCCATTCACTCAGTGACCTCCTTTCTCTCCCCATTCTCACCTTCACTTGCCCTTCAAGCATCCTCTGTTGATTTTCCTTCATTGCCTCCCACGCCCTGCTATCAGTCACCCGTTTACCGTTCTCCCTCTCTGAGGGGTGGATCCGCCCGTATGAGACTCACCACCCCTCCAAAGTACCGTAATATCGCTACTCTGCAACTTGCCCTAAACTGGCATGCTAAGACTGCTCCAGTCCCAAGCCCTCCACGTAACCTGTAGGGTGGGTGGGTGGATAAACTTTTTCCTCTAATCCCCCCGGTGGTGCTAAGGTGTCAGGAAGAGTCTGGATCCTCCTCTCCTGACACCTTATATGTGTTCGTAACGCCGGCCCATTTCCCAGTCATCTAAACCCTCCCACACCTTGTCCTTCCGGCCTTTGCGCGAATAGCCCCGGGGAAGACTGGTCTGCAACCTTCACTTCCCCCGGGAGCCCTCATCACGCAATAACTACACTCCACGCTGTTACTTGAAGCATAAAAGGCCATTTTATTAGGACAAGGTTGCAATCATTTAACTTTATTAACAGTACATTAACTGTAAGAAAATACTTTTCCCATCCCATGCCAGCACATTCTCCTTTCAGCCTTCTCAAAACCATCTCACCTGTTTGACTCTTCCCCATTCACTCAGTGACCTCCTTCCTATCCCCATTCTCACCTTCACTTGCCCTCCAAGCATCCTCTGTTGACATTCCTTCATTGCCTCCCGCGTCCCGCAATCAGTCACCCGTGTACCGTTCTCCCTCCCTGAGGGGTGGATCCGTCCATATGTGACTCACCACCCCTCCAAAGTACAGCCAACCAGGGAACCCCCGTAGGGCGGTTACCTGCCCCCCACCCTGGTCCTGGGCACCTTTCTCCTCCAGTCAGCCGACCCTGCGGCATCCGGTGGACGACCAATCCACCACTGAAACGTATGTCCTATATAAATTAGTTTTGTGGGGACTGTCGTTGACCGCGTAAGGTGCCAAACCTCCGCATGACCACCTGCTCCTCCATGTCCTGTGCACCCTTTCTTCTCCAGTCAGCCAACGTATGTCCCGTATAAATTCTTATCCTGGAGATCGTCGTGGACAGCGAAAGACGCCAAACCTCCGGATGGCCACCTGCTCCTCCAGGTCCTGTGCACCCAACTCTTCCTCAGTGTGACTCTCCTTGGACGACCACCCACCGCCACAGCATGTGTCCGGTGTACCCTGTAATATTTTCAGCCAAACCTAGGCCGTGAACACCCACCACGGTGAACGACCATTCACCACCTGGATCTCCATCCTGTGTAACAATGAACATTGTCGGGCCAATCCTAGTCCATGAAATGTGCCCCCGATCGCAGTGAATGACCATCCACTACCTGGACCTCTGACCTATGCAAACCCAGAACAGCTTCGGGTTAGTCCTAGTCCATGAAAGGTGCCCCCTTCATGCTGAACGACCATCCACCCCTGTACCTGCAGCCCTTGTAACCTGAACATTGCCGGGCCAATCATTGTCCCTGACAGGTGCCCCTCCATCGCAGTGAACGACCATCCACTACCTGGGCCTCCGTCCTAAGCAATTTAGAATACACTTTCAAGTTCGTCCTCGTCCATGAAAGGTGCTTCCCCCTTCGCGGTGATCAACCTTCCACCACCTGTACCTGCAACCCGTGTAACCATGAAAATTGCTGGTCCAATTATTTCCCGGGATAGGTGCCCTCCCAATAGCAGTGAACGACCATCCACTACCTGGTCCTCTGTCATATGCCAACCAGTAATACTTTCGGGTTAGTCCTCATTCATTAATGGCACCCCCCCCCCCCCCCCCCTTTGCGGTGAACAAGCATCCACCGCCTGTACCTGCAACCAGTGAAACCATGAACAGAACATTGCCAGGCCAATCATTGCCCGTGAAAGGTGCCCCCCCCCTTCGCAGTAAACAACCATCCACTACCTGGGCCTCCGTCCTATGCAAACCAGTAACACTTTTGGGTTAGTCCTTGACCATAAAAGGTGTCCCTCTCTTGCGGTGAAAGACCATCCACCACCTGTACCTGCAACCTGTGTAACCATGAACCTTGCCGGGCCAATCTTTATCCATGAAAAATACCCCCCCCCGCCCCATCGTGGCACACGAACATCCGCAACCTAAAATCGCATCCTGTGTAAATAAAGAACATCTGGGCCAGCCCTTGTCCTTAAGGCTGTCCCCTTTTAGACAACCACCTGCGACTCCGTGCAAGTCTCATACCCAGCAGGCCACTGCCTTGCCTGTCAGTTCAATAGGACCCCGTTCCCAAGCCTTCAAGGCACCACTCATTCATGCAACCAACATTGCCCCACGGTCTATGTCAGCGAACCATACCCTAATCCCTGTCTCAGAATGTAAAGCCAAACTTGACATAACCCAGAATACTCCATTGTCCCACAGGTATCCTCGTACCGTAGCCAATTCTCGTTTCCTGCAATACCATGACAGCCGTAAAGGCCACAACTCCCCCCTTTACCATCCACTGCTTCACTCATTTCACAACCTAATGACGCCCGTTGATGTCTGTACACCTGGTAGTTCGCCTCCTTTGCTGTCCAAATGCCCAGGTGACTGGCCACCCAACCAGGCGACCACCCTGGAGCCCGATCTACACCAATTTCCTGTAGTAGAAAAAGAATGATTAGTCCTGAAGAATTACATCCCCTTTCCCATAGTCCTTTCCTGCGAAACCCGCTGTCTATGACCCCCTGTTCCACAGCACCCATCTGCTGAGACCAAAGAACAACTCACCACCCCCAAAACCGCCCTCGTCCCCAAGCACAAACCCAGACCCAACAAACTTTTCAACTGTGCAGACCATGGACTGCCCTGCCTAAGAAATCCTTGCCCGTGGACCACCTCCAATACACCAGGTGCAGTAAATACCCCTTCAGCCCAGCCGTGACACCTGTCTACGTTCTGTTCCAACCTAATCATCCTGTCACCCCACTGTCCCTCCCCAAAACACTCCAACCCAACCTGACCTCCGGAAGAAATACCACTATCCTTGTTATTTGGAATCACCTGTGTGCCACCCCTCCCTGACATCCCCCAACCTTCCTCGTCCATGGCCTGCCTATAGATTCCTGTTGCCTATTCACGTAGCCTCTGACAAAACAATCTCCTTCCTTGCAACATTCCAGGCCGCGCTTGCTCTCCGTCACGCGGTCCCCACCTCAAACCTGGTCACCCCTGGACCAAATACCCCCCCCTCACTAACACCAAACTGGGGCAACCGAAATTCGAGAGCCCCAACTCGCTACTTTTCAACCCCATTCTGACACTGAAATTGAAACTATCCACTGCCAATCCTCCTGATCATGTTACCCTGAATACATAACAGACTCCCCATCAACCTCAGCTGCAACCACCCCTATCCCTGCTTCAAAACAGGCCTGAACATCCCTATCCAGGCAACCAACCTAAGAGCCAACAACCCAAACCCCCTTCTCTGGCATCCACAGGGACCTGAAACTTGTGCTCCTCAACCAATAAATTACCAACCAAATCAACCCACTGAGGAGTCAACCATCCCACTGTACTCCCCTTGCACTTTGGCCCACAAGGATGAAGGTCATAAGACTGTCAACCCCGCGTATCCTTTCCCTGCACTGTATACATAGGTCCAAAATGGTTGCAAATTATCATGTGTTCCAAGCTGGAGGCAGTTGCTCCCTTCCATGTGCACATGTACAGCTTTGATACCCATGGGGCTTGCAAGTACTGACTAAACAAACCTCATGAATAAAATTAAATAACCACATAACCACTATGATACCATATAACGTCACTATTACACCCTCGCTTTGCGGAGAGACTGAGCATTGAATGCCCATACTGGTTCAAGTAAGTCGGGTCGAAGCCTTGCCCTCTTTAGCCCTGTGGCAAAACCCCATCTTTCTTGCTACGCAGATGCCTACCATGGCGTATCAGCCAGGCAATCTACCTGGCCTCCCCCTCACCGTAAGATGTGGCCAACAGTGGAGACTGATGTCCTCTTGCAGTTAATGCATCCAGCCTGTCCAACCACCACATGTGACTCATTGGTCAACCCCTCTGAGCATGATTGTATACCACTGTCCATCTATTCCCATCCCCACCAACTCGCCAGGCTCCCAATTCCCCCTGCAGGATGCCGCTGCTGCACCTGCCTCTGTGCCAAATCCCACACCACCCCACTGACAAGCTGAAGACCCCACTTGCCCGTGCTCCCCCAACCCCTGCCCCGCCACTTTAGTCCTTCACCTTAAAGTCCGTCCGGGACCTCCACATCCTGACTGGCGCTGCTGCGCCCTACTGCATCATGTCCAATGGTCCATATGGAATTGCACCCTTGTCCTGGAAAACTAACAGATTCTAGTTACCATAAACCCACCCTTAAAATTCCCCACTCAGCCACATCCAACCTCACACTTTCTCCGTCATCCAACACTCCCATCCCTTCATACAACACCACGCTTCCCCAGTCCAGAACCGCTCACCATCCATGTCATCCAGCACCACTTTAATTCCTCATGTTGTATTCCATGATGCGCGAGCCCTCGTTGGAGGGAAGGCCGCCGCAGACCTCCCTACTGCTTCTGGCCAGCGGTCTGGGGCGTCATGCGCTCCACTGGCTATGCCCCATTCCTCCGGATCTATTGCCGGTCTTGGTTCCCCCACATCCCCCAGGTCGCTCCAACCTGGAGGGGCCCCAGTACCACCGGGCCTCATGCCGTGCTGGCAGTCCCTCACCTCCTACAATTAACAGCAAAACTCTATGCAGACAAACTGTCCCTTACCCAAGTGATCGCGTGGCAGCAAACAAACCGCCCCCCTCCGAGGGCCAGCACCACTCCTAACAATTAAAGGACAAAAAAAGACAAGATGGATGCTTTTGGGCATCCATCTTGTCCTCTGGGCAAAGAAACTGAAGGGGGGTGCCCCCTCCTCCCTTTTGTCTATGCTCGGCTACCTCTTGTTTTAGTTTGCTTTCGTTACTTGCCCAAGTGCCACCATTGCCTACGTAGCGTTTGTTCTTGTGCCTGAGCGTCTGCCATTTATTGCAGTATTATACCTCTACTTGTACTTTGTACGCTTTTGAAACCTGCACACATGTCACTTTTTCCTCCTGTATTGCACCGTTTGCTACCTCTTGTATTTTGTTTGCTCACAATTGTCACGTTTGCCTCATGAAACTTAACGCTTGCTCTTGTAATTTGCTCACTTGTAATTTTCTCCTCATGTATCATTACTGGTCCTATTGTGAAGCGCTCTGACGCCTTCCGGTAAAGTCCGCCCTCTATAAAGATGCATAAATAAATGGAGGTGGGAGACACAGTTTGCCACAGCCATCAAGTGGCAGACCGCGGCAAAAAATGAGAGGTTGCGCCCCCACCCCTCAGTACCGGACCGCAGCAGACACTTTCACCGCATTGACAGGCAGGCTCCGACATTCCACTGGTGGGGGCAGGCGACGCATAAAGCTCCCCGCACTTGTCCCGTAGACCACAGCCTGGCGCCTCTCCCCCTATACAGGCACTCCGCTACCCTTGTCACGCACCAGGCAGATTCCTTGCCACCAACTCAGAGGGGACACCCCCCTCCCCTCCCACCCCATGACTAAGACTACCCGTGATGCCCCCAAACGCCCCTCCTCTCCCACCTCAACACAGTGCAGCAATACCGGCTAAACCCTGCATGAGCTCTGGGCCCCCCACCCCGCCATTAACACCTAAAGTGACGTGGGAAGCCCATATCATAGAAGCGTCACCCCCCCCCCACAAAGCACTCGCGAAACCCGCCCCCAGGCCCAGCTACCCTGCACAAACTTTTTCCTTTAATCCGACCGGTGGTGCTAAGGTGTCAGGAAGAGGATGGATCCTCCTCTCCTGACACCTTATATGTGTTCCTAACGCCCGCCCCTTCCCCAATCATCTAAACCCTCCCAAACCTTGTCCTTCCGGCCATCGCGCGATTAGCCCCAGAGGAAGACGGATCTGCGACCTTCACTTCCCCCGGGGGCCCTCATTGGTGCATTTGCCCAGAGCTCTGCCCGGGCCCTGTGTCCTGCAGGGCACCTGGACTTCTGACATGTCCTCATGCACAGCTGCCTAACCCACCCTGACAGGGTCCTGAGCCTGTTTATCTGGTGCAGGCAGCCTACAGGCCTACCTGTTTGGTGCACATGGGGGCCCGTGGCTCTGGGGGTTACTGGCTAGTGCTGAGTCAGGCCGTGCTTCATTTTGTGTAGATAATGCGGACACGTCTGCCATTTTGTGGTAACGTTGAGGGCGAGGTGAGCCTCTCCGAGCGCCCCCTCCCCTCAGGAGAGCTTCACCTTAGGCCAGGGCCAGCACTGGCACCTCTCGCCTCCGTCACCTCTTCTCTAACCCAGATAGAGCTGTGGGGCAAGGCCATCAGACACAGCCCTGCGCCCACCGATGAGGTAGATACGGGTACTCCCGCATCACCGACCCACAGCGCCATCTTCAACAGCCTTCCATGCTGCATAAGGCAGAGAGGGACTGCAGGTCAGATACATGAGAACTTTATCTTGACACCTTGCTCTGGTGTCAGCAAGATCGTGTTCTCACATCGCTGGTGGTGTATGTGATGTGCTGGAAAGGAGAGTCCCTATTAGCTGGTTTTGTGCAGTGTCATAAGACCGTCTCCATCACCCTGACCACAGTGCATGCACCATCTCCTCCGGTTATGCCTCTAGCCAGTGCTCTTACAGACCACTCACTTACTTCCCCAAACTGAGGCCTCCATGCCCGCACCAGGCTACCTACTTGTCACGCAGCACTCACCCTCCTACCAATACAGCCAGCGAGCGAGTGACGTGTGATCCCAGCAGACATGATACTGGAATTCAATGGAGTTATGTGTGACCAGGTGTGCAACGCCCATTGGGCTGAAAGGGCTTCAGCCCCCACCCCCGCCTCATGCGTGGCAGCCCGGGCTCAGACAGCTTCTTGGGCATACACAAAGCCACACCAGAGTACTTCACAGGTCTTTAAAAAACCATTTACTTGCTAACAAGGCTTTGTTGTTTATTCACCCCTGCATCCACTCTGACTATCGCTGGAAGAATTACCCCTGTGAAATTTTGAGTAGTCCCTCCCGAAATGTGGCTTTAGTTGCGCCTCTCTGTGTGTGACACTCGCAGCATACCGGCACCCACTGTGCAGACAGCCCTGTCCGAAGGCACGGACGGGCCAGTGTCACAGCCATCTTCTGCGCACTGACTCACACTGCCCCTTTTGTCACTATCATGGCTAGATGTATTGCTGCCTGAAGCGCCATGGGTAATTTCAGAGCCGTGGCCACTGTAAAGGAGGTTTCCATCTTCCTACACTGTGTCCGCGGTGTTGTCCTTATAGCATCGTCTCCAGAGCAAGGTCCCTAAGGTTTAAAGTGTCCACATGAGCACATCACCTCGGTGTATAGCTCGCCTCAGCTGCAATCTTGTCCTGCTAGATCCTGCCCACCCTCCTGACTAGACCCCTCCTGTCCAGCCGCTTGAGCTGACCCCACTTGCTGGTGAATTTGAGGATGGGCAGCCCCAAACAAATCCTCAATTGCCACAGGGCCGTCTCTCTTCTCTTGACAGTCCTCCTCTTCTGCTAGAAATGACTTCCAACTCCACCAGAGTCCACCTGCATCAGCAGACAGCTCCCTTTAATAAGTGATTGCCAAAATGTTGTAGTTGGAGGGCAAGGGCATCTTGCAAGAGTCTGCAGCCACCCAGGTAGGATGTAAGTTTCATGTTAGGCCCCAGGGTTCCAGCAACAGTAGGTTTTGTCCTGTTAGACCTCCAGACTCGTTCCAACTGTCCATAGCTCCTACCTTCCACTCAACCCTGCCATTCTGTTTCCCCATTCGCTCTCAACATTCCAGACACCTGTTCAGACATGGCACACATAGAATGCTACAGCCACTATAACTCCAAACTGTGCACTTAAACAGGAGCTAGTTAACAATAACAACTGTTGCCGCACACCCTTCCAGTGTTGACCTCCCACGTCTTTGATCTCTCCACACACCAGGAAGCGACTCGCCGGGCTCACCTTGATAAGATGCTTCCAGGGAGTCCTCCCCCAGGCAGAGGCCAAAGGGCAGCTGGTGTGAATGGCCCACCCCGGGGATGTTGCTTGAACGGGACCCTACTATGGGTGACATGGGAGGAGTCGCTGGTGTTTGAGGCCTTTGTTGGCAGGATATCTTATGCATGTGGCGCAGACTCTGCTACTGAATGAATCTGGAGTGTTTCACTGCTGCGGGAAGGGCCTGCATTCACCTGAAGCTGGCCAGGTCTAACAGGACGAAACTGTTGGCACGCCTGGTGCCTGGAAAGCCACTTGGAGTTTTTTTTTGTTTCACGTGGTAGTGTGTCTCCTGCTTCCCACCTGGTGTGCTCCCCATCACTTATTTGGATTGTGTGTAGCAGTTGACTTTAGAGCAGTTCTTATGCCACCAGTGATTAGTTCATGTATGTCTGCAGAGTGAGCCGTGTTTACGGGTATTACCTGCAGTGTAATCTACAGATGGGCGCTGCATTGTCTGCAGTGTGGAATGCAGTGTCGCAACACCCTACAGTTCTCTCAAACCCAGCTGGCCTGGCAGCGCACCGCACTGTGCTCCTTTTAATTAACTTGAGACTAAAGTCTGTATTGATGGCTGGAGGCGGTCTTCGTGAAAAGGTATGCCAGTGGCTCTCGCTGGTGGCAGAGCCAAGGTGGAATCGGGCACAAGTGACAGTCTCACTCTCTCTTTATGAAGTCACAGGAGTGTTCTGACTTGGAGGACTAAACTAGGCCACTCTGCTGCTGCCAGACCCAGGGAAGCAGACTGTGACATAGCTTCTGGGGGGTTGGGCCCTTCTTTAGTGTCAGCCCCACTTCTCCTCCTGCAATGGTATTTGCTATCCTGGGCAATAAATGAATGCAAATTAAATGCGTACACCCAGATAGTTGGCATCACAGGTATTAAACCAGATGATTTTAAGCTATTAATATTGGAATTGTATTTATGTTTTAAAACCCAAAACATAAATAGAAGGCATTGTCATTTACAATGCCAATAGCTCAAAATCGTGTGAATGCGAGACATTTTGCATTGCAAATGCTTGTATTCTCCAGAAATAGACATGATTCAGGTGTGTCAAGCCAACGGATGAAAAAGACAGTTTGTTTTTCCTAACCAGCAGATGGTTTGGGAAATATTTCGAACCAAACACAAAAGTTCCCAAAGTAACTGAAAATTACACCAATTCAATTCTAGAGTTGCTAGGTTTACTTTTGTACTCTGCATCAAGGGCTTTCATTGTCCTGTTCTCGTATGGCGCTTTTATTCGAAATAAATTTCACCCCCGTTGTCACTAGTATGTATCAACGACTGCCTTGAAAGTTTGTACATTCAATCCTGCTCCAAAATGAAAATGTATCACAGTCAGAAATGTACTCCGCCATCAAAGTTTCATTTATAACATGGTCCCACACTTGAAGCAGTCTGTCTTTGTAAACCACTGCATTTACAAGTGCTCGTTGTTTTCTAAAGCTTCCATTTTCTCTCATTAAAAATCCCTTGAGACTTTCAAAAATTAGACTGATTTCAAATGATCTATGCAGCAGTTTGTTGCTTCTACATACTCCCTCTCTCTTCCAGGCAGCTGGTGGAGGCCTTCTACACTAGATTTATATGATTTGTGTAACCTGAAAAATAGACTTGGAGGATATTTAACCTTCTTGCAAAATGTCACTGGCCAGACAATTTCAGTTAAGATGACGAAAAACATGCACAGGGACACATCAAGGGGTTTACTAAACGGTACTCACGATGCGCTCCCACTGTATGTCAATCTGTGACCCTAGCTGAACATCATCATGTACCATACAAAGATACAAAGAAGACAGCAGCAGACCATGGTCAAGCACTTGAATTCCGTTTGTTTCTATATATACACACAATGGTGCTACTTCTCCCAACAACCTCTGCCACAGGTTGTATACGAAATTAGAAATGTTCATAGGGAAAGGGAGGTGTACTCCAATAAAGTTAGTTGCACAAATGATTTGTGTGAAAGTTCTTTTTCTTTATTGATTCTTTTTGTGAAAAAAGCGGACTTCGGTGAACGCAGCGTCTACGCCCTATTACAGGTGTCGCGCTATTCTCTCATCCTTACTGTGGATGACACACCTGGTTTATTACAGGTTCTGCTTCATTTTCTCAGTCCTATTACGCTTGACGTACATGGTGAATTTTGTGGGACTATAAATATGAGTGACGTTCTCTTAATTTGCATTTTTGCTTTGCCACACACAATCAACATTGTTGCTGTAGATTTTGATTGGAGGTCCAACCCTGGGAGTGAATTTTGATGATTACTTAATACATCTTATCGGAGTTGAAATCTGGAATTGGACTTCATTTCAGTCATCTCGAAAATACCGATATTACTGTCTTAAAATCCCACCGCAAACTTGACCTAACTAAAGAATTAGGATGATATCCGTACATGGACTGATACTAATCATTGATTTCCAATCGATGTTATTCTTCTCAGCAACATCGTCACTTTGCTTATTGTGACTAGCTACGAGATCTGGAGGTGGCTAGCTGGGAAAATTCGAACGTGGTTGACTTATCTTAGTGAAGAATACTATTTTTCCAATACCTTCCTTTACATAAGCCCAGACGAAGTTCACATGGCACTGGGGAACGAAACGCGTTGGCTGTGCCGCTTTTTTTACGAAAAGAATCAATTAAGAAAAAGAACTTTCACACCAATCATTTGTGCAACTAACTTTATTGGAGTGCTCCTCCCTTTTCCTATGAACATCACCATGTACCATCCTAATTCACAGAACCCTTTGTCTCTGAACCGGTCATTATCCTGAACACCCTTCTTAAGAGCCATATCTTCCAGTACTACCTCACTGCACATCTCTACCAGTGCTCCCATGAGGCATATCTTTCGATGCTCCACTGAGGTATGTGCACCCAGCGACCCTAAGAGAAACATCTTTAACCCATGCACATTACCCCAGAAGTGAGTACCATGCAGGTAAGTACCAGGCACGCTTCTTTTTGGGACTTTACATCGGGGTACTTTACCACACAGGTAAGCATTTTTTTTAGTAACATAATTATTTTTTTTAATTGAGATTTAAGGGTTCAGGCATGGGTATATGAAGGTAGAGAAAAAGGTGGTCAGAGGTTTTTAGAGTTGGGTAGTAGTAAAGGGAGATAATGGATTTTTAAGGTTCAGGGGAGGGTAGCAGTAAAGGGATGCACGTTTTTTTTGTTAAATTCAGGGACAGGAAGTGGTAAAATAAAACAAGAGATATTTTGGGTTTAGATGCATTAGAGGTAAAGTGAAATAAGGGTCACTTTAGGATTCTGGGTAGATAACGAAAGGTAAGGTTTTTACAGGGAGCAGTACCAAGTGGAGGTAAAGAGAGATAACAGTTGTTTTAGGATTCTGGGGTAGGTAAAGAGAGGAAAGGGTTTTTTAGGATTCAAGGGGTAAAGGTAAGTAAGGGGTTTAAAAAAAAGGGGGCTTGAGGAGATTTGTGGGGAAATGAAAATAAAAAGGTGGAGTTTCGGAGGTGATATATATACATATATATATTCACTGAAAAAAACATAGGTTTCAGGCACGCAATAGTTAGAAATTAGCATTTAAAAAAACCTTAGAAATTCACTGAAAAAAACATAGGTTTCATGCACAATATAGTTATTTGGACATTTCACTTGTGCAAAACGAAAGAAATTTGGCCCTTATAGTTAGTTCAACTAACTATAATTCACGCCCGCACTGCTGATGACGTCACATATTACATCATTTATGGCATGGTCAGTGAAATCACTGATGACATCACTGATGACATCTCAAATGACATCACTGATGACATCATCCACATGAAAATCTGATGCACCTCCTCACACCCTAATATAACCTTTGATACACTCACTCAAAAATACAGACTACCATTTTCAAAACAATAGACACACCAATACCAGTTACTAAATACGCACTAACTGATTCCTAGGTGTACACACACATCCACTCATTCACCCATAGTCACTCATACATGCAGTCACTCATCAATACAACACTATCATGTGCACTCATACACCTACACAGACACTCACACATCGCCACATATCCTGAGTTACTCACACACCTAATCAGTCATGCAAACAATCAATCATACTTCCATTTACATACTTATACATACATCACCTCACTTATTCATACAGATACTAACACATAATTACTCTCCTATAGAATCCCTGATACAAGTACACACTCATCCATGCAGCCACTCTCACAATCACTGATGCCTACATATAGTTATTTATATACACCAATGCTAACCTAAACTGCCTTTTACATATGTACTTACTCGCACATGTACCCCTGAGACATACATTCACTTACCAACACACCCATACACACACTCACCTACCCATACAACTATTTTCACATGCACTCTTGAACCCATACGCCCAGTGAATCAACCACTCACACATCTATGCAGAGAGACATACAACACCCACCCACACACACACTCAGGTAGCCATGCAAACACTCAGACAAAAATAACATATATAGACACTCATGTAGCTACTCACCAACCCATGCAGCAGCTTAAACAACAACAGACAGACTGATACAGACATTTACACAGTTTAGTCACTAACCCAAACATTCAGTAAGACACATTTATTCACTCACTTATACGGTCAGTCACGCTCCTACTAAATTCGCCATCCAGACAGTTATTGTTCTACCACCACTCGTGAAATCACCCAATACTGCAGGAGCGAAGAATAGTCCCAGTCCCCTCCTTCAGTCCAGGCCATCACCACCCTTATCATATATAGGCGATGATAGACAAGGACCACCAGAGAAGGTGGGGGGGGGGGGGAACAAAACAAGAAAACCAAAAATAGGACAGTCACTGATGATGGGATGTGCCTTTCTTTGTACCACCCAGGAATCTCGGTCAACCTGAAAGCTTTAATAGACAAGGAATTAGAACGGGAAACCAAAAAGTGAAAGTCACACACAACACGTAATTAGGTATAGCACTTTACAGAGACTCTCTTACCCTTCAACTTGGGCTTGACAGTTTTCCATGAAGATATGAACAGTGCCATAATATTGCTACATCAAAAACGGCTAAATTCACATGGTGAGCAGTCCAGGGCATATACTCAAGTCCCAAGGTCCTTTAAAAGAAAATAAGCCCAAACATCTTCTTTCTTCACAAGAAATGAGGAAAAAAGGGAAAAGCCCGATGTGGCAAAAAAAAACACTATGATTACTGCAAAAGGCCCAAATACATCTGTATCAGTCTTCTTGTTAGGTGCATCAAACGAAATACCAAAAATAGCTACTGGGCTTTAATAAGACCCGGCAAGGAAGACATAAGAAAATGGGGAAACGGAAACGCAGACGCGTTTTTACACTGTATTCACCGTTTTAAAACAGCGAACCCCCTACATATGTGAAATCCAATAGTAGTGGGAAAAAGATAAGGGAGAACTACCTGGAATCTTCAATACTCCACTCAGCAACACAGCAGAAAACGTCCACAAATCCACAAGCTTGCAAAACCCAGCGTGGGCTCTCAGCGCGCAAGCTCCCAGCATCCGAGAAACACGAAGTCAGGCATTCAGGCAAAACAGGAAGTCAGAGGGGTTCACCAGCAAAGAAATTCTGGTTAACAGAACTGGAAGAGAAACCAAGCACCGTTCAGGAGAAAGAGAGGGTGTTATATACTCCCAGCCGACACGCCCAGACCTCCAAGTGCATACTAAATCATGCATACATGGCAGACAGAGAGGTAAGAGGTAAGACACTAAAAACAGCTATTTTTCAGTTCCCAACAGTACCTCCCCCCAAACGCTTCCCCACAGGGCAAGGCTTACTAGGATGGTGTAGGTCAGGGGTCTTCAATCTGTGGGGCGCGACCCCCAGGGGGGTCGTGGAGTCCTTGGAAGGGGGTCGCAGATTCTGTCAGGGGCATGCAATTCCTGGCGTTGGGCTGATCGAGGGTGCTCATGGCGGAGGCCTAATTCACAGAGATTTGTGAAAAACATCAAAGGCTCATTAACAAGTAGAAGGTCTTTTTAGGACCTGTCAAGTACTCAGGTGTGGCTGTGTATGTGTCCCTGAAACGGTTTCAGCCGGGCTCACACACACGAGCTGGGGGAGGGGGGAAAGTGGGTGGGGGGTGGGGTCTGGGGGAGCAGGCTGTAGTGTTGCCCTTTGAGTATAATGGATGTTGCGCACCTGGAGCTGTGGGTCCCGTGACACGTCCCCTCTCCCGCACCCAGCAGGGAGGCACAGAGATGCCCTCCCATGAGCGGGAAAGAAGGAAGAAGACACAGAGATACTGACCCCCCCGACCCCCCATGAGAGAGTCACAGAAAAGGTGGGCGGATGAATGATGGGTGGATGGATGGATGTAAGGATGAAGGATTGATGGACATGTGAAAAGGTGGGTGGATGAATGATGAGTGGATGGATGAAAGGGTGGATGGATGGATGGATGAAAGGGTGGATGGATGGAAGGATGAAAGGGAGGGTGGATGGATGGAAGGATGGAAGGGTAGATGGATGAAGGATGTATGGATGATTAAAGGTTGCATGGATGAATGATGGATGGATGGATGTGTAAAAAGATGGGCGGATGAATGATGGGTGAATGGATGGATGAAAGGGTGGGTGGATGTATGGATGAAAGGATGAAAGGGTGAATGGGTGAAGGATAGATGGATGAAGGATAGATGTATGGATGTAAGGATGAAAGGGTGGATGGATGAAGGATGGATGGATGGATGGATGGATGGATGAAAGAGTGGATGAATGAATGAAAGGGTGGATGGATGGAAGGATGAAAGGGTGGACGGGTAAAGGATGGATGGATGGAAGGATGAAGGGGTGGATGAAGAATGGATGTATGGATGGATAAAAGGTTGCATGGATGAATGATGCATGGATGGATGTGTGAAAAGTTGGGGGGATGAATGATGGGTGGATGGATGGATAAAAGGGTGGGTGGATGGATGGATGAAAGGGTGGGTGGATGAAGGACAGATGTATGGATGGGAGGATAAAAGGGTGGATGGATGTATGGATGGATAAAAGGTTGCATGGATGAATGATGGATGGATTTGTGAAAAGGTGGGTGGATGTGTGAAAAGGTGGGTGGATGAATGATGGGTGGATGGATGGAAGGGTGGATGGGTAAAGGATGGATGTATGGATGGAAGGATGCAAGGGTGGATGAATGAAGGATGGATGTATGGAAGGAAGGATGAAAGAGTGGATGGGTGAAGGATAGATGGATGAAGGATAGATGAATGGATGTTAGGATGAAAGGGTGGATGGATGAAGGATGGATGAATGGATGAAAGGGTGGATGAATGGATGAAAAGGTGGATGGCTGGAAGGATGAAAGGGTGGATGGATGGAAGGATGAAAGGGAGGGTGGATGGATGGAAGGATGGAAGGGTAGATGGATGAAGGATGTATGGATGGATACAAGGTTGCATGGATGAATGATGGATGGATGGATGGATGTGTAAAAAGATGGGTGGATGAATGATGGGTGAATGGATGTGTAAAAAGATGGGTGGATGAATGATGGGTGAATGGATGGATGAAAGGGTGGATGGATGTATGGATGTAAGGATGAAAGGGTGGATGGATGATGGATGGATGAGAGTGAATGAATGAATGAAAGGGTGGATGGATGGAAGGATGAAAAGGTGGACGGAGGAAGAATGGATGGATGGATGAAAGGGTGGGTGGATGTATGGGTGGATAAAAAGTTGTATGGATGAATGATGCATGGATGGATGTGTGAAAAGGAGGGGGGATGAATGATGGGTGGATGGATGAAAGGGTGGATGGCTAAAGGATGGATGGATGGAAGGATGAAAGGGTGGATGAAGAATGGATCTATGGATGGATAAAAGGATGCATGGATGAATGATGCATGGATGGATGTGTGAAAAGGTGGGGGGATGAATGATGGGTGGATGGATGGATAAAAGGGTGGGTGGATGGATGGATGAAAGGGTGGGTGGATGAAGGACAGATGTATGGTTGGGAGGATGAAAGGGTGGATGGATGGAAGGATGAAAGGGAGGGTGGATGGATGGAAGGATGGAAGGGTAGATGGATGAAGGATGTATGGATGGATACAAGGTTGCATGGATGAATGATGGATGGATGGATGCGTAAAAATATGGGTGGATGAATGATGGGTGAATGGATGTGTAAAAAGATGGGTGGATGAATGATGGGTGAATCGATGGATGAAAGGGTGGATGGATGTATGGATGTAAGGATGAAAGGGTAAATGGGTGAAGTATAGATGGATGAAGGATAGATGTATGGATGTAAGGATGAAAGGGTGGATGGATGAAGGATGGATGGATGAAAGAGTGAATGAATGAATGAAAGGGTGGATGGATGGAAGGATGAAAAGGTGGACGGAGGAAGAATGGATGGATGGATGAAAGGGTGGGTGGATGTATGGGTGGATACAAAGTTGTATGGATGAATGATGCATGGATGGATGTGTGAAAAGGAGGGGGGATGAATGATGGGTGGATGGATGAAAGGGTGGATGGCTAAAGGATGGATGGATGGAAGGATGAAAGGGTGGATGAAGAATGGATGTATGGATGGATAAAAGGATGCATGGATGAATGATGCATGGATGGATGCGTGAAAAGGTGGGGGGATGAATGATGAGGGGATGGATGGATAAAAGTGTGGGTGGATGGATGGATGAAAGGGTGGGTGGATGAAGGACAGATGTATGGTTGGGAGGATGAAAGGGTGGATGGATGTATGGATGGATAAAAATTGCATGGATGAATGATGGATGGATGTGTGAAAAGGTGGGTGGATGTGTGAAAAGGTGGGTGGATGAATGATGGGTGGATGGATGGAGGGTGGATGGGTAAAGGATGGATGTATGGATGAAAGGATGCAAGGGTGGATGAATGAAGGATGGATGTATGGATGGAAGGATGAAAGGGTGGATGGGTGAAGGATAGATGGATGAAGGATAGATATATGGATGTTAGGATGAAAGGGTGGACGGATGAAGGATGGATGGATGGATGAATGGATGAAAAGGTGGATGGCTGGAAGGATGAAAGGGTGGATAAATGGAAGGATGAAAGGGAGGGTGGAAGGATGGAAGGATGGAAGGTTAGATGGATGAAGGATGTATGGATGGATAAAAGGTTGCATGGATGAATGATGGATGGATGGATGTGTAAAAAGATGGGTGGATGAATGATGGGTGAATGGATGGATGAAAGGGTGGATGGATGTATGGATGGAAGGATGACAGGGTGAATGGGTGAAGGATAGATGAATGAAGGATAGATGTATGGATGTAAGGATGAAAGGGTAGATGGATGAAGGATGGATGGATGGATGAAAGAGTGGATGAATGAATGAAAGGGTGGATGGATGGAAGGATGAAAGGGTGGACAGATGAAGGATGGATGGATGGATGGATGAAAGGGTGGGTGGATGTATGGATGGATAAAAAGTTGTATGGATGAATGATGCATGGATGAATGTGTGAAAAGAATGAATGATGGGTGGATTGATGAAAGGGTGGACGGCTAAAGGATGGATGGATGGAAGGATGAAAGGGTGGAAGAAGAATGGATGTATGGATGGATAAATGATGGTTGCATGGATGAATGATGCATGGATGGTTGTGTGAAAAGGTGGGGGGATGAATGATGGGTGGATGGATGGATGAAAGGGTGGGTGGATGGATGGATGAAAGGGTGGGTGGATGAAGGACAGATGTATGGATTGGAGGATGAAAGGGTGGATGGATGTATGGGTGGATAAAAGGTTACATGGATGAATGATGGATGGATGTGTGAAAAGGTGGGTGGATGTGTGAAAAGGTGGATGGATGAAGGATGGATGTATGGTTGGAAGAATGAAAGGGTGGATGGGTGAAGGATAGATGGATAAAGGATAGATGTATGGATGTTAGGATGAAAAGGTGGACGGATGAAGGATGGATGGACTGATGAAAGGGTGGATGAATGGATGAAAAGGTGGATGGATGGAAGGATGAAAAGGTGGACGGATGAAGAATGGATGGATGGAAGAAAGGGTGGATGGATGGATGGATAAAAGGTTGCATGGATGAATGATGCATGGATGGATGTGTGAAAAGGTGGGGGGTGAATGATGGGTGGATGGATGGAGGAAAGGGTGGGTGGATGGATGTATGGATGAAAGGGTGGAATGAGGGATGATGGATGTATGGATGGGAGGATGAAAGGGTGGATGGATGTATGGATGGATAAAAGGTTGCATGGATGAATGATGGATGGATGTGTGAAAATGTGGGTGGATGAATGATGGGTGGATGGATGGAAGGGTGAATGGGTAAAGGATAGATGTATGGATGGAAGGATGAAAGGGTGGATGAATGAAGGATGGAAGGATGAAAGGGTGGATGGATGAATGATAGATGTATGGGTGTCAGGATGAAAGGGTGGGTGAATGGATGAAAGGGTGGATGGATGGAAGGATGAAAGGGTGGACGGATGAAGGATGGATGGATGGATGAAAGGGTGGGTGGATGTATGGATGGATAAAAGGTTGCATGGATGAATGATGGATGGATGTGTGAAAAGGTGGGTGGATGAATGATCGGTGGATGGATGGAAGGGTGGATGGGTAAAGGATGGAAGTATGGATGTAAGGATGAAAGGGTGGATGGTTGAAGGATGGATGTATGGATGGAAGGATGGATGTAAGGTTGAAAGGATGGATGGATGTGTGAAAGTGTGGGTGGATGAATGATGGATGGATGTGATGAGGTCTAACCGGCGCATTTATGGTTGTCAAAAGTTGATGATGAGGAGTACCAGTTTCTAGAAACTTTTGTCGGAAGGGGGTCCTTATGCCAAAAAAGGTTTTACAAGGGGGTCTCTGCATCAAAAAGTTTGAAGACCTCTGGTATAGGTGAAACAGAGGAACCAGCCTGGGAGCGTGCACATTGCCAGCCGGTTCCCATGTGCGGTCCTTAGAACCATAACCCTTCTAATCAATAAAATATTAAAGCCTCCTTCTGGAATCCAAAACAGCATGTACCTCATCTTCCTCATGGTCATCAACCACCACAGGAGGGGGGGGGCAAGGACTGATAGTCAGAATATAAGGTTTCAATAAGGAGGTGTGAAACAGGATGTATGCGGTACTCGTCAGGTAAGGCCAGCCTGATGGCCACAGGGTTAACCACTTTACAAATACTGAAGGGACCCACATACCTAGGCTGTAACTTCCTTGGCCCATCTAACCTCAGCTTCTTTGTAGCTAACCACACCATGTCACCCACTGCATATAAAGTGGCAGGACTTCTATTTTTATCTGTTTGCTTCTTCATTTTTACCTTAGTGGCTAACAACTGCTCCTGAGCCTTTTCCCAAATTGCCACCAACTAGTAACTCAAGGTATCTACTGCGAGTACCCACCCAGAGGGTTGGATAGGTAGAGCCTTGGGATGGAAACTTGATGAACAAAAATAAGGGGTTATACCCAAAACTGAGTTCATGCTGTTATTATAAGCAAATTCAGTTAAGGGAAGTGCTAACAGCCAATTACATGATAACGATGTCAAAAGACAATGGATATACTGCTCCATCGTTTGATTGGTACGTTCCATTTGCCCATCCGATTGAGAATGGTAGGCAGAGGACAAACGCAATTCTATCTTTAAAGAGGAGCATAACTATGCCCAAAAATGTTACAGAAACTGTGCTTCCCTATCGGACATGAAAGCAGATGGTAGACCATGTAACCTCACCATATGAGATATAAATACCTCAGCCAATACAATGGCACTAGGCACTTTTGACAATGGAATAAAATGCGCCATCTTTGTAAATAAATCTACCACTACTAAAATAGTGGTATACTCCTCCACAGCAGGGAGGTGTGTGACAAAGTCTATACTGATAGTATGCCAAGGGGAAGGGGGCACCAGCAAGGGGTTCAACAAACCAGCACGGCGGGTATGCGTTGGTTTACTAGCTGTACAAATGGGACTCAACAATACAAACACCTGTACATCATGGCCTATTGTCTCCCACCAAAACCAACGTAAACATAATTCCTTGGTCTTATATATTCCTGGATGGCCTACTAAAGAGGAGGAATGACACAAAGTAAGAACCTGTGTCTCAATTCAGGCGGTATAAACAAACGCCCTTCATGATACAACAACCCAGCCCGTAATTCATACAACGGGTCTGTCAACCATGGGGTCAAATCCGTCTTCCCGATCTCTTTCTTTACGGACTCAAATAACTCTCCCTCAGAAGTACCGCCCACAATCTTCTCAGCAGGAATTATGTGCATCACCTCTGGCCCTAATTGTTCCTCCAAGGAACCCTCATGAATCCAAGACAAGGCATCCAACTTCACTTGTTGAGCCGCAGGTCTGTGAGTAATGATAAAATCATACTCGTTAAAGAACAAAACCCACCCCATCTGTCTTGGGGTTAAAGCCTGTGCCGAGCGAAAAAAACTCCAGGATTTATGACCTGTATAGATTTTAATAGGGTGTCTAGCTCCCCACAAATGATGTCGCCATTCCTCAAAAGACAACATGATCGCTAAAAGCTCCTTTTCCGCTATTGTGTAATTGCTTTCAGCTGGTAAAAATGTTTTTGAGAAGAACGCAATGGGGTGCATGAAACCTGTTTCCACATCCCTTTGGGATAACACGCCACCTACTGCATACATGGAAGCATTAGCTTCCACAAAAAATGGTACTGCTGGATCCAGATGCACAAGAACAGAAGCAGAAGTTAACATTGCTATAAGCAATGTCAAGGCTGTCTGGGCTGCAGGAGACCAAATTAAAGGAACACCTTTCCTTAACAAGGCAGTCATGGGTGACACAATATCTGAGAAATGAGATATAAACCACCTATAAAAATTGGCGAACCCTAAAAGAAGCTAAATGACCTTCACACAAGTAGGAGAAGGCCATGGTATTATTGCCTCGATCTTACAAGGGTCCATCTTGATACCGTTAGCAGACACAAGGAATCCCAAAAACTCAACGCAAGAGGCGTGGAACTTACATTTCTCGAACTTTACATGTAACAGGTTCTCTTGTAACTTCTGTAAAACCTGTGAGACATGGAGTATATGTTCCTTGGTGGATTTGAAAAAGATCAAAATATCATCCAGGTAAACAATCACACTCACATCCATATACTAACGCAAAACCTCATTAAAAAAAACCTGGAAAGCAGCAGGGGCGTTACACAATCCAAAGGGCATGACACAGTACTCAAACAAGCCGAACTTTGTACAAAAAGATGTTTTCTATTCATCCTCATCATGGACACGAATGAGATGGTAGGCACAGTGTAAAAAAAGTTTAGGAAAAATGGTGGCCTGCTTCAGTTGGTCCGACAAAACTGGGATTAGAGGAAGGGGATACTTGTTCTTTATCGTCTCTTTAATAAGCGCTCTATAATTAAGCATGGGCTGAAAATTCGTTCCGCTCGCGGAATATGCGGATTTTACGCGAATCTCGCGAAATCGCGGTAAAATCCGCGAATCAGCGGGGACGAATTTACAGCCAAGCACTTACAGGGTTACAGCAGCAGGTGCAAAAGTTTAAGCTAATTTTTTGTAACCTTTTACAAAAGGATTACAAATAAATCAACTTCAACTTGGGCACCTTCTGCTGTAAGCCTGTAAGTGCTTCCTGGTGCCTTGTTGCCTACTTGCAACTATTCTCTGACCCTGCTCTAACCCTTGAAGCAGGGTCAGAGAATAGTTACACGTAGGCAATGAGGCGCCTGTCATGAAAATTAAACCTCAACAGGAAGCACTGACAGATATAAAAACAAGCATTTGCAATGCAATAGGTCTCGCATTAGGAAAGTTTGAGCTATTCGTCTCGTAAATGACAATTTTTTGTATTTATGTGTTGGTTTTGAAAATAGCTAAATTAATAGCTTTGTCATTTACAATGCCAATAGTTATAACTTTCGCAAATGTGACACCTATAGCATTTGTAATGCAACATGTTTTGTATTTACGTGACTTAGCTGTATTGATATTACAAATTACAATGGCTTTTAATTTTTTTAAATAATTAATACTTAAATAAAAGTGATTTTAATTTATAATGGCAATAGCTTAAACTTTTGTAAATAACTTTTGAGAAGATTATGTTCAGTGTATTTTATTGTGACGAAAATCCAAGAACAGAAGTGAAATATTAACATCTTTTTGTGACATTTGTAATAAAGCTTGAAACATTGAGAGAATATATTTGAACCAGTTGTTGTTGAATGGTTGCGCAGATTGATGCTGGGGTGGCGCTGAGTGGTGCTGTGGTGGTGCTGAGTGGTGCTGTGGTGAAGCTGAGTGGTACTGTGGTGGTGTTGAGTGATGCTGTGGTGCTGCTGAGTGATGCTGTGTTGGCGCTGAGTGGTGCTGGGGTGGTGCTGAGTGAATCTGTGGTGCTGCTGAGTGATGCTGTGTTGGCGCTGAGTGGTGCTGTGGTGGTGCTGATAGCAGGTGTTGTTGACTGTTACCAAATCCAAGCATATCCCAAACAACATAACATTTTTTTCTTTTTCCAAAGCCAATCAGAGGTAGTTACATTTTTTCTTAAAGTCGCTGACTAATTTTCGTGCTTTGCACATCGCCACCGTCCAATCAAATATTCTTCTGCATCCTTTACCTATGTCCTACTCCTACTTGTCTCCAAAAAGGTCCCAGAGTCTAGCTTGTGGGCCGTAGTTTTATATTTTGGCCGGAGAGAGTTCTGGAAAGAGTGGCATTGACAAGGGTCTAGGTTTACCTAATGTAGACATTACTTTTATAGGCCAGAGAGGGTTAAAGTGGCACCAATTGCTGCCTTTGGTTGAAAGCATTGCAGATTGCCATTATCTAGACCTCATGATTGTGCATTATGGTGGCAATGACCCAGGCACAATGGGATAGGACTGGGGACCCTAATGAAGGACACCTTTGGTAAATTAATGACACTTTTCCCACACACTGCCTTTGTGTTCTCCAACATTTGCCAAAGACAGAAGTGGCAGCGGTCAACCAAGTTATGTCCACAGATAAAGAAATCCAGGAAACATGTCAATAAAACTGTTTCTGCAGTCCTCCGAGTCCACAGCATGGGTTCTATATACCACAACAATGTACACTTCGATATTGACGGAATATATCGAAAAGACAGAGTCCATTTCACCGACAGAGGCAGCAGGGTGTTCCTCAAAAACTTAAGAGACGGTATCCTGTTCCATGTGTAACTATAATCTAGACATCATAAACACAAAAACTCTTTTCAGAGTCAACCCTTTTCCAAACACTGGTTCGTTTTGTTTTCCATTTTTTTAAATTTCTCAATCAGATCTGTGGATCTGCTGTGGCTCTACGGTCAAATATGGTGTCTGCTGGCTATATTGCAGGTGGCTCAGTGATTGATCAGCCGATCCGTTCCCAACCGTAAGCACACATTCAAAACAACATAGCAATACATTTAATACAATGTCACTTGACAGGTGAAACACTTCACACTTCATTTGTTTTGCATGGACAGAAAACATAGGGTTAACGGTTTTTGAGGTGAGAACACTTCTGGTGTATCAAGGTGATGATTTGTTCTTTTCTTTCTTTCTCAACCTTTAAAAGGTTCTTCTTGCTCTTGATGTAGCGAGTTTCAGAAATGAATTATGTTTTGACTCGTGAAGTTAAACTTCCATAATAAATAATTGTATTAATAAGTTTATGCATGGAATTAACTAATCAACCTAGATTAAAATACATTCATGACACACGGGACTACATCTGCCATCCTGACATCTGACATCCTGACAAAATCAATAGACAAGGTTAGTTTATTATTTTTCAACGTACTTGCAAATGCAACATAGAGCATATGAATTAGTCCCGTGTGTCGTGAATGTATTTTAATCTAGGTTGATTAGTTCATTTCATGCATAAACTTAGTAATACAATTATTTATTATGGAAGTTTAACTTCACGAGTCAAAACATAATTCGGATGTATGACGTTACAACTCATACTTTAACAACACACACCATTACAACGCAATTTATACAACGCAGGATCCTTTACAACGAATGCCTTTACAACGTATGACATGACATAGCAGATGCTTTTACAATGCATGCCATTACAACGTAAGTCTAGGTAAGTATATTATTTAAAAAAAATGTAATTAATAAATATTTACTTAATTTTATTTATTTCATTAATTTTTTATTAATATATTTGTTAATATATATATATATATTTTTTAAACATAGTGTAGGTGTTTTAAAATAATATTCTAACTCCAGTTAGTGTAAAAATAGTGTAGGTGTTTTAAAATAATATTCTAAGTCCAGGGGGAGTTACCTGTACCCCATAACCCAAACCTAGCCCTGAACCCTAAAAATACCCCAGTACCCCAAAACCCCAAACTAGCCCTGAACCCTAAAAATACCCCTGTACCCCAAAACCCAAACCTAGCCCTGAACGCTAAAAATACCCCAGTACCCCAAAACCCAAACCTAGCCCTGAACCCTAAAAATACCCCTGTACCCCAAAACCCAAACCTAGCCCTAAACCCTAAAAATACCCCAGTACCCCAAAACCCACACCTAGCCCTGAACCCTAAAAATACCCCTGTACCCCAAAACCCAAACCTAGCCCTGAACCCTAAATATACCCCTGCACCGCAAAACCCAAACCTAGCCCTGAACCCTAAAAATACCCCTGTACCCCATAACCCAAACCTAGCCCTGAACCCTAAAAATACCCCTGTACCCTATAACCCAAACCTAGCCCTGAACCCTAAAAATACCCCTGTACCCCAAAACCCATATCTATCCCTAAACCCTAAAACTACTGTGTACCCCATAACCCAAAACTATATCTGAACCCTTAAACTACCCAAACACCCCAACACATATACCTCAGTACCCCAAAACATATTCTCCTATACTCATACTTACTTTTTAAATCTACTTAAATTAATTTATTTAATTTATTTTTAATATTTAATAAATTAATCAAATAATTTTTTGGGAATTAAATAAATGTTTAAATAAAATGATATACTTACCTATACTTACGTTGTAATGGCATGCGTTGTAATAGCATCTGCTATGTAATGTCATGCGTTGTAAAGGCATTCGTTGTAAAGGATCCTGCTTGGTAGTAGTTGCGTTGTAAAAGTAGTCTGTTGTAATAGTTGCGTTGTAACGGTTGTATACCATTTTGTCAACATTAATTGCGGCTGTTCAATTAATTATTATACAGAACAGTGGTCCCTATAATAAATATATTGTAAGCAATGATCATACGCTTGATAAATTGTATGTCTTCTGTCCATCCGGACAGGTATTTATTTTTTAATCAACAAATTATTTTTTGGTTATTAAAAATGTCAAGCGGGCACAGCCGTGACCTTCAACATATATAAAGGACAACAACAAAAAAGGAAAAATGGAGAAAGCTCAAAATATGTCTGTACACTTGTGTTTCAGTAGGACAGACGTTGAATGTAAAAACACGCCATTGCAATTATCAATGTTACATACACAGTTTGCATATGGGGTTATGTGTCGACGTTTCGATGCCTATTTTAGAATGTGGGCATCATCATCAGGACATTGGATGACATTATTGTTGTCTTAGTTATTGTAAACGCAATTAGTGGCATGGTTTACATGGCGGGTGAAACCTGGATTCTAGGAAATAATCAGGTCGTGTTCGCAGGGAATTCTGCACCCTCGCGGTATATTTAAAAATCCGGCGTGAGTTAATCACAGCGTTCGGTTTATACAGGAATACGTCGAAAAGCACAATGGCTATTTCGGGTTAGGTAGGAGGCTGCCACGAGTCTGGCGATATGGTGTTCAATTAATGGCATGTGCCTATTTTAATGTGCTTTTGTCTATGTCGTGTCTTATATGTGGCAAAGGCTTGTGGAGAATCCTGTTGACCTAAAAGAAGATGGTAAATAAAAACGCTGTTTATATGTGCTTAAAGCTAGATAACATAAACTAATGGGTTAACTTTAGCAAAGGGGGTGGGTAACAGAATAGTTTTCATTACTCGAATTAATTAAAGGTTTGTGTTTGTTTAAATATTAGTTCTCGAACGGGCCTGAAAGAAAATGGCTGGCAGTGCTGAAGGAAAGTATGAAACTTGACCAGAGTGAAGTCTTCACTCACATGCAGGAAGAGGAACTCTCTTTTGCTGATTAAATAAAGAATAAATCAGAAGCGTTATGGTCAAGACGAATGTATCTTGTTGAAAGGACCAAGGACAAAAAGCCTGGAAAGCCTGCCAAGAGTAGGAAGTAAACTTTGCATTCGGACAATTGTTGTTCTTTTGAGGAAGCTAGAAGGATGGTAAATCTAAGAACAATAAGGGCTTATGATGTGCCCCGGTCAGAAATGAATGACCTAACAATGGACTGACATGAAACAGCCAATTAGAAGCATGGATTTTGTTGAAGGAATGCAGAATTAGTAAGTTTTAGATAGAGAAAAGGTATAAAACCTGACCTCATGAGAGGAGGTCTGCTGGCTCGTTCCTGTTTCCTGAAAGGCGTGAAGTGCTGTCGGACTTTTGACACACGTAAGGATAGCTGATTTAATGACTTTTTCTTTTAGGTTTAAATGAGTTTAGTCGGGGAAATAAAATTTAGGGAATGAGACCTTTACTGCTTTAATTCTTTACAAGCTGATCTGTTTTGAAATGTCAGTCTAATATGCCTTTACCTTGATTAAAAAATGTCTACAAATTGCTAATAAAAAGATTTCTAATTCAAAAATGCTCACTGTTTGATAATAAAACAAATAAATTAGATTTTGAAATGACAAGCTGGTCTTGTTTATTCTTAGTCTAGTTACCATCAGTTGATCCATTTACCTAAGTGACTTAATTAGATGTTTCTTATATATTTTTAATGATAAAGATGAATGAAAAACTGCAGTTGTATATAAGGTGTAAATACTTTGTGAATAGATCCGACTAATTAGGTCACATGATTCAGTTGCCCAATATTTGTCTCGGTTATTTATGGGCCTTTTGGGAGTTTATGATTCATTGTGAGTATCATGGTGTTGGGTAGTGTTGTTGAGACAGATTTTCTGTAGGGGCGCTGGATCAATTCTTTGGTAGCAGAGTTATGGTTACTATGGTAACGGACATGCTACATGATAGTATTATAGGATATATGTCTAAAACATGTTAAGTTCGTTTACTTGTTACATGTAGTCGAAAGGTTTTTTCCAGCAGTGTGAAAATTCCTGGTTGGCGGCAAAAGAGTAGTGTAACAGGTGAAGTTGCACAGTGCATTTGTTCTGTTTCAAAAATGGCAGTATTGACATATCGCTAGTGTTGTGGACGTACAGCACAAGTTTAGGGATTTTAGGTATGATAGGTAAAATGTATATTGAGGACTGTCTAGGAAATCGTAGCATTGAGTATGGGGACTAGGAGCCTGTTTTAAAACTCACTGTGAAAAGAGTAGTTGGATTCATCCAAGCTTGAGTGAAGGGTAAGGAAGCGTTGTCTATTCTTACTGGCGAATGAGGATTTTCTATTGGCAGGTTAAAGTCCTACCAAAGATTTCATGTATGCGTGGTTAGGATTTTCTGTTTGAATGCGTATAAATGATTTTGTGAGAATAGCGTTGTCTATTTCACGAGAAAGAATACTCGAATGATTGGGAAAACTATTGCTTTATTTAGTGAAACAGACAAATGGTTTGTTTTTCTGTAGTTACTAATTGAATTCCATTGAAAAAGAATTGTCAAAATGGCGCTGTGAAAATATTTTGTAAAGGAGGGGTGAGTTTACGGAGCGGAGACAGCGAAGCTGCAGCGGCAGTATACGTCACAAGGTTCGCACTGTGATTGGCTAGTAAACGGCACAGCAAGCGCACTGATTGGTTCACGTGACCAAAACGAGCTGATAGCTGATTGGTCCTTTCTGAAAACAGTACTTCTATTGGTTGAGCAAGGTAGTGACGTGGCTTAACCTGATTGGCTTGTTTGTGAGTTTCTCGCACGGATTGGCTAGAGTAGCGGAACAACAAAAGGAATACTTACGATCATTTGAATTAAGCGGAATTGTTTAGAATCATGAGTTATTATTATAGAAAAGAGGAGAAGAAGCCTACATGGCTTCAGAAATTGAAAAATATATTTAGCCCCGATAAGAAAATTGAAACGCGTGGTGGAAAATTACTTCATAAGTACAAAAAACCTGCAGCATATATGGAAGGTGAATATGGTTATCATACCTGTCTATGGATGGAGAATTGGGTTTCAATATACTAAAGACGATGGTGTATTAGCATGGCCGGAAGATGGATCATTTAATATTAAAGTTTTGAAAAACTTGAGAGAAAAAATGATGGCTCTTGTGCCAAAGCCTAGACCTACACAATTTGAGGCTTTAGTTGAATGGGAGGATGAGATGATAGTACTTAATAGGGAAAGCAGAGGTATAACAAGAAGTCACTACATTAATAGGGAAACCCATGAGGATAGAATGCGTCGATGGAGACGTGCAGACATGTGTGATGGCATGTACATAACAAGGTTACCTTGTGAGGCAACTGGTCAAAAGTGTACTGAAAAAAAAGTAATATTGATGAAGAATTAGATGATGCAGTTTTAGAAGAAATTTATATAACAAAACGCAAACCGCCACCCTATTAACCAGATTGTTCATGGTCTACTCCGAGAATTTCTTCAGGAATTTCTCCAAGTGCACCTCCTGGAGAAATTGATGAAAATTTACCCAGATTAAATCAGAATAACCTGATTGGCTTGTTTGTGAGTTTCGCGCACGGATTGGCTAGAGTAGCGGAACAACAAAAGGAATACTTACGATTATTTGAATTAAGCGGAATTGTTTAGAATCATGAGTTATTATTATAGAAAAGAGGAGAAGAAGCCTACATGGCTTCAGAAATTGAAAAATATATTTAGCCCTGATAAGAAAATTGAAACGCGTGGTGGAAAATTACTTCATAAGTACAAAAAACCTGCAGCATATATGGAAGGTGAATATGGGTATCATACCTGTCTATGGATGGAGAATTGGGTTTCAATATACTAAAGACGATGGTGTATTAGCATGGCCGGAAGATGGGTCATTTAATATTAAAGTTTTGAAAAACTTGAGAGAAAAAATGATGGCTCTTGTGCCAAAGCCTAGACCTACACTATTTGAGGCTTTAGTTGAATGGGAGGATGAAATGATAGTACTTAATAGGGAAAGCAGAGGTATAACAAGAAGTCACTACATTAATAGGGAAACCCATGAGGATAGAATGCGTCGATGGAGACGTGCAGACATGTGTGATGGCATGTACATAACAAGGTTACCTGGTGAGGCAACTGGTCAAAAGTGTACTGAAAAAAAAGTAATATTGATGAAGAATTAGATGATGCAGTTTTAGAAGAAATTTATATAACAAAACGCAAACCGCCACCCTATTAACCAGATTGTTCATGGTCTACTCCGAGAATTTCTTCAGGAATTTCTCCAAGTGCACCTCCTGGAGAAATTGATGAAAATTTACCCAGATTAAATCAGAATAACGAAAAATACCTGAAAGAGTAGGGACAAGAAGTAATTCTAGAACATCAGGAGAGAACAGAAATTATCCTGAGATTCCAGAACAGAGAAATTAATTCCCAAAGAATGTAATAAGAACAGAGAGACTTGGGGATATACCAGAAGTTTCGGAATATTTAAGGGCAAAAGAGGAATTAATTCAGCAATTAACTAAAGGGATGGAAGCAGTGACAGTACCAGTAACAATTGGTCCTGTTGTGCCGGTTTTTGACCAAAGAGAAAATACACACTCAGCTCTGACTGTTCCATTAAATGTGGAAATTCAGAAAGTGGCTGAAAAATTTTATTCAGATTTATCAGAAATACATCGAGAAAACGCAATGCCAGATTTAACTTTTAATTGAAGTTTGTCAAATGATCAGACACCATCTGTTGCAGGATCTGATTCTGGATCTTCAGAAAAGAGCATGAATAAAATAGATTTAACACAGACTCCACAGACCCTACAGATTCCTGAATTTAAACTACTTGATGTTGCAAAATTGAAAGCAGATTTGGAAGAATTAATAATTGGCACAATTGGATCTGACAATTTAAAATTATATCAGGATGATGAATTATTGTTTATTTGCAAAAGCATACAATGGAAGACAAAAAACAAGTATGATCAATTAGAGGAAATGGCTGCTGAATTAGAAATAGATTTGAGTAGACAGAAACAATTGCAAAAACATTACAGAGTGGATTTTTCTGAAAAAGACATTGAAAATTTGAACACCACAGGAAGGATAATGTCAGATCTTAAAAAGGATTCTCTTGGTAGCTGCACGGGAACAGAGATGCTGGCTTCCGAATCCACCTAAGGCAGTAACTTAGAGCCCTGTAATTTAAGACTCCAACCTATTACCTCTGGGGGAAGGGGAAATTGGATAAAATCACAAACAACAAGAAGAGCTCCTCTTGGGTGGCTCCGCTCGTAAGTCCAAATTGCAGACCTTCACTGGCTTGGAAAACCTGTGGGAAAATATTACAGTAACTTAACTATGTATCTCTGACTCCCTCTCTACTCTTTCCTATTATTCTCCATAGTTCTCACCTACCATTTCTTCCAAGAGTCTTACCCTCTCTTCACTTTAGTAAAGGCTCCGGGTTCAGCTGAACTTCTTTTTTTGATTTCTTCCTGTAATTCACAATCACACTATATGTTAACCTGTCCTCTTCTCTATCCTGCCTCTATCTTAAGTCTTACTTCTGCTACTCACTGTCTATCTGTTCTCCTGCTCAGTTATCCTGGGTGCCTTTTCCTGTCTTCCTGTAATTCTGTTCTGTTAACTGTAAATACATTTAAGGAAAATGTTACACTGAAAAGTTCCCACCTCTTAGCTCTACTCTGTAATATTTTATATGTGGTATCCTGACTTACTTATTCTTTGACTTATTCTCTCTGTGAACCTTCTCATGGCTTTTAAACTAATTCCGCTCTTCATGTATTTCCTCTTAGGGTTTTCACTACTTGCTGCTCCTGTTTCTAGCGTTTGCAGTGGAGCGGGTTTACCATCCACATTAGCAAGGTAAGTTTAACTTCAGTCTCTTTACTTTCTGCTTAAACTGAGTACTTAAACATTATTATCACTTATCTCTGTCTTCTCTCTCTCCTGACAGACGTTCCAACGTGGTGAAGCTTTCGTGGGTAAGTACGCCACCGAACTCCTCTTCATGCAGCCGGAATGCGCTGTTAATCTTTAAGCCTTTTCTCCTCAGAATTCACTCTGATATTATTTATGTTTGCTTTCGCGACTCTAAGCTAACTCAAATCACGCGAAATTAAGAAACGGAATCGGGGGGCTTAATGTTACAGTTTCTCCAATTACTCCGATTCTCTAACCAAAATTCCTCTAAGACTCTGACTGCGCTTCCTCTTCGGGTCACGCCGTCGGTGAAGTGCGTAGTTTCTAGTCATCACGCGCTTCACCTGAACTCGGCTGTTTGAGGCTCTAAACACTGGACCGCTGACCGCAGCGAAACCCAGCGGCCATCTTGAGGTTCCATTTCTTCAATATCTCGGACCAGGAACTTGTCTTTGGCTCCAGCCTTGCCCGATAATTCTGTGCATAGGTGGTTGTCGCGACTTGTAAATTAGGGGTCCTGACAGATAACTCATGTTAAAGAATTAATAGTGTTTCTAAAAAGAATAGGTGAATTAAGTAAATGGAGAGTGAAATGGACAAAGACAAGAGAGGAGGACAAAAGAGATATGTTACTGAGTTTCCAATGAGAGAAATAGCTGGTGGAGGATATGTGCATGTCCCTTGGTCAAGACAGGACATTTTACTATTTACAAATGATTTTCCTCGGCTGAGAGAAAAGCCAGTAGAATGGTATCGCCAGGTGGACAGATTCATCAAAGTTTCAAAAGTTCTGTGGATTGATCTTGATGGATTCTTTGACATTGTTGTCCCATCAGATCTTTGGACAGAATGTAAAATTTCTGTAAGTTGGCCCAAAGAAGAACCTGCTCGAGATAAAATAACAGGTGCTCCTTCAGCAGATGTCATGGATTTATATGACAAAGTAATTGTGTGGTTGAAAAACAAAATTGCCCCAAAAGAAGTAGATTGGTTTAAAAATGACAGAACAAATCAAGAACCAAAAGAGTCAGTACATTCATTTTATGAAAGATTACTGCTAGTATTTAAACAATACAGTGGCTATGAAAAATTAAGTGAGAAAGACATGAGCCACTTTATATACAGGTTTGTTTATGGCCTAGGACCTGAAATTGGTGAGATGATTAGAAATGGGATTGTAGGTTGGCAATCACTCACAGTTGATAATATCCTGAGGAAAGCAAAATACTGCAGTGATGAGATAGATGCTAAGCAGAAAAAGCTTAAGGAAAAAGCAATGTGGGCACAGGTAAAGGTAGCTGAACAGCAAATAGCGACCTTAGAAAATAAAAATGTTAACTAGAATCAAGGCAAATTTAAATGACATTTCAATAAGCCAAAATGTAATGTAGATATTGAAGAGCTCAAGCAAAAGCTCCCATGTTTTAATTGCGGTGAAATTGGACACTGGAAGCGTGAGTGTAAGAATCCGACCGGAAATTTAAAAAATGCATCATTAAACCCACAGATGCAGAGTGAAATAAGTCAGCAGCAACAGCTACAGCGAGAGTTAGTGAATCAGCAGAGCCAAATTCCACAAACCCACTTCCAAACTGTGTGAATGGGGAGAGATGCAGTCCTGAAACAGGATTCTGCGGAGGTGAACAGGTAAACAGATCGCCAAGAGTGAATGTGTCAAATGTTTCTCAACAATTTTGGTTAAAAGAAAATGAAGGGAGTGATTCTGAGGATTACTCATGACGGTGCCTGAGAGAGGAGGAAGAGTGTGTGCTTGGAGCCACTCTTGAGGTAGATCAGGCTGGTCCATTTGTAAATGGTAAAGTGAATGATGTATAAATCACTTTTCTAGTGGATACAGGTGCTAACCGTTCTACTGTTCGATCAGTGGAAATAGAAAACCTTCCTTTCTCTGGTGAAACCATCCAAGTAGTTGGTGTAGCGTATCAACAGATTAAAACAGATTTAACAGAACCAGTTAAAGTCGAAATTGGAAAATTTAAAAACAAACACAGCTTTGTAGTCTGTTACAGCAGTCCTGCAAACCTATTAGGGAGGGACATTTTACATAAGATGAATTGTAAAATATATTGCTCACCGGATGGTGTTGAGATCCAAACTTTAGAAGAAGATGGTCTGTACAAGCTAACAATGCTAATGGTTGAAGAAAAAAATAAACTATTTCCTGCTTTTGACAAAAATAGTTTACCTGAAGAACTAAAAGAGACAGTTAATGCAAAAATTTGGGATTTAACCGGAGATGAAATGGATTTAATGAAACATGTGGATCCAGTAAAAATTACTGTAAAACAAGGAGTAGATTTCCCAAATATTCCTCAGTATGAAATGAAGGCTGAAACTATTGAGGGGGTCATTCCTGTGATTGAGAAATTTATAAAACAATGTGTTTTAAAGGAAATTGAGAGCAGCCCATGTAATTCACCGAACATGGGGATCAAAAAACCAAACTGAACTTATAGGATTGTTCAGGACCTGAGAAAGGTTGACCAGGTAGTTGTTCCATGTTGCCCAATTGTACCAAACCCAGCGGTAATTCTATATCAGATTCCGCATGATGCAGAAAGGTACACGGTCATAGACCTATGTAATGCTTTCTTTACAGTTCCATTGCATCCAGAGAGCCAACAAATTTTTGTGTTCAGGTTCCAGGGTTGCATCTTAGCATGGTGTTGTATCCCTCAAGGGTATACTCAGAGTCCATCTATTTTTAATCAGTTGCTATAGAAATCTTTGGAAGATCTAGATTTACCTGGTAAATCAACATTGGTGCAGTACATTGATGATCTTCTGGTGGCTGCAAAAACACGAGAACATTGTGTAACAGACACCATTACTCTTTTGAATCGTTTAGCAGATGAGGGACATAAAGTGTCACCTGCAAAATTACATTTTTGCAAACAAGAAGTAAAATATCTTGGTCACAGGATTGCAAAAGGAATCACACAAGTGACAGTTGAGAGAATAAAAATGATTCGAGCAATACAACCTCCTACAACACAGAGACAAGTCCGAATGTTTCTAGGAATGGTAGGTTATTGTCATCAATGGATTAGTGGATTTTCAGTAATTGCGAAACCACTGCAGAGACTGACAAAAGCAGACATAAAAGACACGATTACCCTAACAAAAACTGAGTTAGAGGCTTTTGAGCAGCTAAAAAGAAGTTTGTGTGAAGCTCCAGCATTGGGGATGCCAGATTATGAAAGCCAATAGCTTATTTCTCAGCTGTTCTTGATCCTGTTGCAAAAGCATTACCAGTTTGCTTAAAAGCAGTAGCTGCAACAAGTGTAAGCCTTGAGCAGAGTGAAGGAATCATATTGGGGGTTCCTGTAAAAGTATATGTACCTCATTCAGTTGAAATTCTTCTTACCAGAAGCAAAACTCAGCATTTGACAAGTAATAGGTTAACCAAATATGAAATGGTTATTTTAGGATCAGATAATGTCTCAATAGCAAGATGTGTGAATTTAAATCCTTCTACATTGTTGCCTGATGGTACTATTACTGAAATAAAAAATGAGACTGATGTTGACCATGAGTGCTTGGATGTTTTAGATTATTGCACTAAACCCAGGCAAGACATAAAAGATGTAGCCCTGGCAGAATCAGATTTTGTCTACTTTGTTGATAGTTCCTGCCTAAGAACAGATGAGGGCACTCTGAGAGCAGCATATTCTGTCTGTACAGTCGAGGGTTCCTCTCTTGAGGGAATTTGTTCACCTCAAGTGGCAGAATTAATTGCTCTGATTCGTGCATGTTGTGAAAGAGCAAAAGGAAAAAAGATTACCATAGTGACTGATAGTCAGTATGGATATGGCGTAGTCCATGACTATGGCCAGCTCTGGTTTCACAGAGGTTATTTGACTTCTGCGGCAACACCAATCAGGAATGCAAAATTGATCAAAAGATTAATTGATGGCATTCAGTTACCAGAAAAAATTGCTGTTGTAAAATGTTCAGCACACAAAAAGGGTGAGGACTATATTACTTAAGGTAATTCCTATGCTGATGAAATTGCAAGGCACTGTGCGAAAAACAATTTTTCAATTAATCGGGAAAAAGGCAATGAACATGTTTTGAACTCACTTATGCTAACATCTGTAGTTGAGACATGGCAAGGAGTAAAAGATCTACAAGATGAGGCAGATGATGAAGAACAAGACACATGGCTAAAAGCAGGTTGCTGACAGCGGGAAGAAGATGAAATTTGGGTTTACAAAGATGACAGACCAGTAATGCCAAATTGCATGATTGCTGACATGGAACAAATGTACCATGGACCAGGACATTTAGGAAGAGAGTCTATGATCAGGTTGTTTAGACAAACATGGTTTAATCCAAAATTTAGGATTATTGCAGAATTACTTTGCCAGAGATATTTGATCTGCCAACAAATTAATCCAAACAGAAAAACAGTTGTGAGCATGGGAACCATAGGACGGGGGGGGGGGGGTGGTCCTTTTACCAGGTTTCAAATGGATTTCATTGACATGCCACCCCACAACAGATTGAGATATGTCCTAGTGATTGTCTGTCTGTTTTCAAGATGGGTGGAAGCATTCCTAACACGTCACAATGACTCAGTTACTGTGGCAAAATTGCTTTTGAGAGAAATCATACCGAGGTATGGATTTCCAGTTACAGTTGAAAGTGATCGTGGCACACATTTTGAAAACATATTGCTACAAATGATTTGTAAAGCCCTGAATATAAAACAAAAGCTACACTGTGCATACAGACCAGAAGTATCAGGTGTTGTTGAACAAATTAATGAAACAATAAAAAATAGACTTGCCAAGATGTGCCTAGCTACAGGAGTGAAGTGGACAGATGCACTTCCACTAGTTCTGATGACTTTGAGAAGCACACCAGATAAAAAGACAGGTCAAAGCCCTCATGAGATCCTCATGGGCAGAGTCGTGAGACAAGCATTTGTTCCAGTTAATAAGCTATTAAGTATAAATAAAAGTGCAATTATGGAATATTGCAAGAACTTGTCTGATGTGGTGACTTCTGTATTCCATCAGGTGGGAACTGATGTGATTTCAAAAGAAAAGGAGCAAGCTCATGATCTGTTACCAGGAGACTGGGTGAGAACAAAGGTACATCTGAGAAGAAACTGTTTAGTACCCAGGTGGCAAAAAGCAAGACATGTGATATTAGTCACAACAAATGCAGTTAAATGCAAAGGTTTGAAAAGGTGGGTTCACGCGAGTCACACCATTCGTGTACCACCTCCTGAAAATCCTGATGAGGATAGTGACACAACAACTGATTCAGACTCTGAAGAAGAACCTGAAGAAAATCCAGATTCTGAAGATCGACAAGAAGGTCGACATCTGGAAGATTCGAATGTGGGTGAAACATTGAATGAAAAAAATCTAGAGATTGTGATTCTAGATTCAGAAAACGATGAAGATGTGCTAGAAAAAGAAGCAGAAAAAGAATCTGAGTCAGAAGAGAATCAAGATCAGCAGAGTATTGAAAAGCAAATTATAAGCTCTAAAAGCAAGAACAAGAATTCTGAAACTGGGAATTTGGAAGTAATCCCAGAAGAAGAAGAAGACGAATTACCCAATACCAGCTATAAGGAGGATGTTCCTAACGGAGTGAAACTGCAAAGTAAAGAAGATCCTAGATATAAATTTGAAGTCTCCGAAACTGATTCAGATGAAAGTGATGAAGATTCTGAAATAAGAAAATTCAGAAAAAGAGCTTGGATAGATGAATGTAACGAAACTGAGCCAAAGAAGAAATTCATAAGAAAAGGAGATAATTGGCCAAAAGAAAGCTTAAAATTCAAATTAGTGAACAAGTCAAAAGAACAAATAAATGAAATATCAAGTCAAAAAGGTGACTCTGATAAGAAAAATCAAGCAGGAAAGAAAACAGAAGGGATTAGCAGTAGAGCAAAAAGAGTGTTGAAGCCTAATCAAAAGTACAAGTCCCCTGAATGGACATATATAATTATACCAAGAGTGGTGGAAATTTGTAGCAGTAGTCAGGAGGATTTAGAAGAAACCAGTGAATATGATTGAAGTTGTTTTCTTATCAGGTTGAGGTTTATTTTTGGCATAAGGCTGAAGAAATTGTGTTAGGTGACACAAGGTCGAAGAAATTGTGTTAGCTGGAAAAACACCTTGATGTAAGACGCAAGGTCGAAGAAAAGCTGTTAGAAGGGGTTTCTTTGTTCTAAAAATGTTTTTTTCAAAAAGTGGAGGTATATATATACAAAATATTTTTAGAATATTTTTAGAATTTTTGTTTTTGATTTAAGTAAAAAACTCTTGTAAAAAAAAGGATGCCTAATAATGATAATTCAAGGTGTGCTATTTTTAGAAGATGCTGTAAAATGTCTTCTATTTGTGTGATTCTAATAATTTTGGTTTGGTTGATTTTGGCAGTCATCTTTCCTCTGGGGATAGATAAAGAAAGATACAAAGCTAACATGACAAGTGAAGTAGAAACTAAACAAGTTAAACATGATGGTAAAACTAGCAAAGTTATTGAGCACAAACCAGAGATCCACCAAGATAGATCTGTTGGTGATTTTTCTAGTAATTCTTTTTCAAGACTTTTGTCAGAATATGTTAGAGTGATGGATGTGAAGGACTGTTATGTCTGTGTGAAATTTCCTACTTCTGTTTCAGAGGGGGTTACATATAACATGCTTCCCCTTACTTATGGCATTACATGCAGTGTTATAGCTAGTTTGTTATATCAAACAGGTCGTCTGGAGTACTATTACTCAGATTATAATGAAATCTTTGCAAATTTAAAAGTTGTAAATAGCTTGAACAAAGTAAGACCTGCTAAACAGATGAGGGAATTCTTTTTAGTGATTAATGAACTTACCTATGAGTACGCTTTTAAAAACAATTTAACATGCAAAATGAGAGCTGAAGAAAAATCATTTCTAAATTTGGTTGAGGAGAGAAGGGTGATTTACAAGAGGAATGAGATGCTGAAACAAACTAAATCAAAGTTTTGGCAAATTGAGGATGAAAAGCTCAATGGTGGAAGTGAGTTTGCCGCTATTCACATAGATGAACCTGTTAGTGGAAAATTCTGTATTAGAAGAGACAATACTTTGTATGATAATTTCTTTGTAGGTGCAAGTCAGTGTGAGGATACTTATCTTATCATAGGGGAGGGGGATTTAAAGGTGGCAAAGACCCAATTTTTCCTGGAATTTATTTTGTCTGTGGGAACAAAGCTTACTTTAGCCTCCCAGACCATTGGTATGGGACGTGCTATCTTGGTTTGGTTTTTCCAAAAAATGTTCATGTGGACAGAAATACAAAAGGCTCATTTGAAATTGGCAAACACCTGAACAGGTACAGGAGGGAAAGTTTTTCAGAAATCATGGGTGACATATTTGATGCAATCATTCCTATGGTAGGAATAACCCTGAATGTAAACAAAATTAGAAAAGCATCCACATTTGTAGATAAATTGTCCAGAGATACCGCTAGTGGTTTCCAATTAGTCAGCACAAAATTTGTTGCCATGAAAAGCATGGTAATGCAGATCCGTTTTGCTTTAGACATTCTGCTAGGAAAAGAAGGAGGAGTTTTTGGGATTTTACATGTTCAGCATTGCTGTACCTATATCCCAGATAAGAGTCAGAATATAGAAATGTTTATCAAAAACATCACTGAATTGCATACATAAATAGAATTTTTAGAAGATGACAAGTTTTTCAGAACTACTGAGCAAGAGATTTGCAGCAATTGGAAACTGTTTACGAGAGATTGGCAGTTCAATCATTGGCAAAATACTTTATCCTGTAATAATCATAGCCATAGTGACACTTTTGTTAAAAAATAGTTGCATGATACACAAGAGAAAGAAGTATGTGAGGGAAAAAAGAAGGATTTATAAACTCAAAAAAGAACACGAGCAGGAGACAGAATTGGAAGAGTTTCGTAGAGCGCAATACGAGAGTTGTAGACAAACTGCTGAATCTAAGGTTTAAAAAAACTAGCACAAAGAGTGTTCAAAAGATGTTGTCTTCAAAAGTTAAAATTTTGGTAACATTTTTGGGTGTTGTTTGGTGATTTTGAAATCACCAGATGAGGGAGTTGATGAAGCGAGTTTCAGAAATGAATTATGTTTTGACTAGTGAAGTTAAACTTCCATAATAAATAATTGTATTAATAAGTTTATGCATGAAATGAACTAATCAAACTAGATTAAAATACATTCACGACACACAGTACTAATTCATATGCTCAATGTTGCATTTGCAAGTACGTTGAAAAATAATAAACTAACCTTGTCTATTGATTTTGTCAACATTAATTGCGGCTGTTTAATTAATGGCATGTGCCTATTTTAATGTGCTTTTGTCTATGTCGTGTCTTATATGTGTCAAAGGCTCGTGGAGAATCATGTTGACCTAAAAGAAGATGTTAAATAAAAACGCTGCTTATATGTGCTTAAAGCTAGATAACATAAACTGATGGGTTAACTTTAGCAAAGGGGGTGGGTAACAGAATAGTTTTCATTACTCAAATTATTAAAGTTTTGTGTTTGTTTAAATATTAGTTCTCGAACAGGCCTGAAAGAAAATGGCTGGCAGTGCTGAAGGAAAATATGAAACTTGACGAGAGTGAAGTTTTTACTCACGTGCAGGAAGAGGAACTCTCTTTTGCTGATTAAATAAAGAATAAATCAGAAGCGTTATGGTCAAGACGAACGTGTTCTTTTTGAAAGGACCAAGGACAAAAAAGCCTGGAAAGCCTGCCAAGAGTAGGAAGTGAATTTTGCATTCGGACAATTGTTGCTCTTTTGAGGAAGCTAGAAGGATGGTAAATCTAAGAACAATAAAGGCTTATGATGTGCCCCGGACTTGGTCAGAAATGAATGACCTAACAATGGACTGACATGAAACAGCCAATTAGAAGCATGGATTTTGTTGAAGGAATACATAATTAGTAAGTTTTAGATAGAGAAAAGGTATAAAACCTGACTTCATGAGAGGAGGTCTGCTGGCTCGTTCCTGTTTCCTGAAAGGCGTGAAGTGCTGTCGGACTTTTGACACACGTAAGGATAGCTGATTTAATGACTTTTTCTTTTAGGTTTAAATGAGTTTAGTCAGGGAAATAGAATTTAGGGAATGAGACCTTTACTGCTTTAATTCTTTACAAGCTGATCTGTTTTGAAATGTCAGTCTTATATGCCTTTACCTTGATTAAAAAATGTTTACAAATTGCTAATAAAAAGATTTCTAATTCAAAAATGCTCACTGTTGGATAATAAAATAAATAAATTAGATTTTGAAATGACAAGCTGGTCTTGTTTATTCTTAGTCTAGTTACCATCAGTTGATCCATTTACCTAAGTGGCTTAATTAGATGTTTCTTATATATTTTTAATGATAAAGATGAATGATAAACTGCAGTTGTATATAAGGTGTAAATAGTTTGTGAATAGATCCGACTAATTAGGTCACATGATTCAGTTGCCCAATATTTGTCTCGGTTATTTATGGGCCTTGTGGGAGTTTATGATTAATGGTGAGTATCATGGTGTTGGGTAGTGTTGTTGAGACAGATTTTCTGGAGGGGGGCTGGATCACTCTCTATGAATTGTTAGATCCTTTACTTTCTGCCATCTAGCCTCACTTCTTCTGAGATCTTCTTTCCCCTCCGTCATGTCATCCTTTGTCACCTCTAAGGTTTTGGCTACACTGACTTTGTGCATCCAGGTGTAAGGATTAGAAGGTTTATGCCCATCTTAAAACCCACCCCTATCCCGTGCATCCTGCACACCTATAAGTATTATATAATAAGTGTATGCGGCTTGTGGGATTGTTTTGGCACTTGGGTATCATAAGAAGACTTATATTATATGTTTGAGAACAACATTATGTTTGTAACATAATGTTATGCTTTGGTCAAGTATATTTGTGTGTACGATTTCATTTGAGAACTTGAACACTTAAAACAAAATGCTGGAACATCAGGTTTGTGTAGCGTGAGCAGTTCTATGTCAGAGAGACGCTGCGAGAGCAATGATTATGCCAAGAAAAGCCACGAAGGAAAGACGCATGTAATTTTACGCGCGTAAGACGTCAGCGGCGGTTTGGGTGTGGCAAGACTATATATTGCCACACCCATTTGCAGGAAAGCACTTTGCCTTCGACCTCAGAGCTGAACGGACTCTCGCTGCCTACCTGTTTCCCGTTGGAAGATACCGCTCGCACACCAGGAGTTTTTTTTCCTGTTTGCGCCGCTTTTGCTCCCCTGCAGAATTCCACGAGCTGAAATAAAAAGAAAGAAAAGACAAGTTAAAAGCTAAGTGAACATTTCTTGTTTACAACTTAGGTGCCCAATGCAAGAGAGTTAAGAAGACGCGCATGAAAAACTTCCCTTGAAGAAACTTTGGACATATTTGTATACAACTGCAGCTGAAAGGAAAAAATATATAGATTAGACAATTTGAATATAGAGAGTACAAGAGTTTTGGAAAAGACATTTCTTGTATGTTTGTAAATCAAAATGGTGAATGAACATTTGAAAAGTGAGCGGTGAATTTTGCATATGTTATTTTAATTTAGTTTAAATACAGGTTGTGATGATACAACATTTAGGAGATAACAAGGAGTAAGTGAGGCATTATTTAGAGTAAATAATTGCAGTTTATTTTAGAAGAAGTAAACAAGAAAATCAGTAACTTATTTAAGATTTACTTTTCACAACACAGGTGCACATAACTTCTTTTAAGACCAACTCCTCAATCAATCACGCAGGAAAGAAACCTTCCCTTCACAACGACTCCAATGACGCACTGTCAGATATTCCTAGATCACAGGTAGGACCTTTTCTAAAGTAACAAGAAAGTCTGTTAGTGAATAGAAACTTAGGATTTAACAATCACTTTTGAAGGGATAGTTATTATTTTTCCTTGTTGCCTCGCAGGTCGACAACCAGGAACAGCTAGCGTCCCCGATCTGGCCCTCCTCCTTGAATTCTAACTTAGTACCCTTAGTGTCTAAAATACCAAACGCAGGTTATTACTAAAGATACTAGGAAGTCGGTCCAAAACGGCTCTGCAAAATCTACAAGCAAGCAACCAGACAGGTAATATTGCTTGTATTCTTGACACCCTCTTAGTTGGGGTTTCTTACTCATTTCCCCAAAAGAAACTAACCGTAAAGGCTGTAGACAGCTTAAAGGGCTTCACTTGTGAAGGCTGAACACAACAGAAAAATGACTCAATATACCTATTCTTGTAGGGAATGCTGATTAACAAACCAAAGTAAAATAAGGGTAGCGCAACCTTCGCTACAATCCCTATGCAGCAAACCTTTTGATGTCAAACTGCTTAGTTACGCCAAAGAAATGCTATACCCACTTCTGTAGTGTTTGTTCCTTTTTACCAGCCCTTGCTCATCCATTACTTCCCCTTTCTTCCCTGCCAGAGCGGCATAATCTCATGCACCAGTGAAAGCCATGCTTCTTCTGGAGCGAAACAGGGCAAAGCTTTCAGCTAGCAGGTCTCTTGGTTCTCTCTCTGTCTTGTGGACTTGTCTGTTGTTCCCTGATGGCAGGATCTCTCGGCAGCGGAAACGGTCGGAATAACGTAGGCTCAGCCACGCGTGTCTGACCAATGCAAGCGCAACCTCGCTTGCCTTATCCAAGCATATGCATGGTTAAGGCAGTGCACGGTCTAGCTGCTAGAATTGGCTTGCCCAGGACGAGGAAGGATGCAGTGAGTTAAGTGGGTCTGGGGCAGGGTTTTGGGAGGTGGGGTTAGTTTTTAAGGGTTGGGGTAGTTTTCAGGGCTGAGTGTCAGGGATGTTTTCAAAGCAGGAAGGGTCAGGAAAGTTTTAAGGGCTCAGGGGTGGTCGGGCAGTTTTTAGGGCTCGGGTATGGGTCATTTTTAGGGCTTAGGGGGATTGGGGAAGTTTTTAGGGTTCAGTAAGGGGTCTGAGGTATTGTTTAGGGCTTAGGGGGTAGGGAAGTTTTTAGGGCTTAGTGGTAGGAGGGTGTTGGTTTTCAGGAGGGAGCAAGGTAGCTTTATATCTCAGGGTGGGGGGCCTTTTTAGGGCTCAGGTTGGGAAAGGGATCAGGGTACTTTTTAGAGCTTGGGGCAGGGTTAATTTTAGAGTTCTGGGAAGAATTTAGTTTTAGGCCTCGGGTGGCGGTTTAGGGGCGGCAATTTAGGGCTCAGATCACGGAGCAGGGATTGGGTTACTTCCACTTACCTGCTAAGTCCTGACCATGCAAATGTCTTTGCCATATATGTCTTAACAATACATATTTTGTTGTAAAGACATGCATGGTAAAGGCATATGCATGGTTAAGACTTGCACGGGTTAGACCATGTGGTACCGGCGTGTTTTGTAATCGCATGCGTGGTTCCATCACACAACCCTCAGCAGCCTCTCGCTGACTTCCTTCATTGTGGCACTGGTCCTCTCTGCAAGCCCTTTCCTTTTCTGTGATCTCAGGGTCTTTCCCTTTGCTAGCATTGGGTCACTGGGTCTCTTTCTCCTGGGTCTCTTTCTCCTTCCTCTCGTTTGTGTCATGTCCCTCCTCGCTTTCTCCTCCATGCGTTCTTATCTCCAGCTCTTGTGCCTGTCCTTCTTTTATGTCTGTGTTCATGGGTACTGCTGCCTAAAAATTGCGGAATGTGATGTTGCAGGCCCCTGGGCCCCATGCCTGCATGCACACCACACGGATACATATTGGCAGGGTGACATGTACTGTGACAAGTGTGCTGGATGGGTGGGAGTGGGTGTTAACCAGCCGTGAGGGAGTGGCCATGGCATGCTGACAACTAGACCTCTGAGCAGCAGATCACTACAGGGGAGTCCTGGCATATGTGGTGTTGTTGCCCTCCCAGAGCTTAAGCCTAGTGGGTTTGCCTTTCGCGTATGCCAGTCCAGTGTAAGGGTTTGAACGATGACCCCAGGGCTCTATGCGTTGTTCCGTATGGGGCTGGACATGGAAGTAACAAATGCATGTGTGGCTGTTGTTGCATTGGCAAGATCTGGACTACAATCCGCAGTGTGTCACCCTTTGACCCATGTCCAATGGGATATGCCACATGGACGTAAGTGGAATTCACTGACCTCACATTCATCCATACCACCACACTTGAAAAACTATAGAGATGACACATCTGGGTGATTTGGAATGTTTAATGCACAGTCAGTGGAGTGTCGCATCTGGAGAAGTACAGGGCCATGCAAAGCCCACTTTCAAAGGTTGGCCCATGGAGGGCCAGCCAGAGTCCTTCAGGGAATGAGAAGTCCAATGGAAGAGGAAGAATTCAGTCCGCAGTCTGATAGCTGTGTCATTGGCGAACAAACAGAATATGGCACTCCATGTCGAGGTCCAAGGTGAGTGTCACAGAGTGTATCAGGGGACAGTGGAAGGTGATGATGCAGAGGGCAGAACCAAGCTGAAAACGGCCATATGACGGAGGTGAATGCTACAGTTTCCTCCATACCAGTAAGGAGGTTTTATCCCCTTCTTCATCCTCTGCTGATGCATGTGCCTCATGTGTGGGTGGTGCAGGTCTTTTTCCTGCACTATATGGTAGTGACACCTCGGGGGGTGGAGATTTGGATGTGGTGGTAGCAGCAGCATGAAAATATGCCAGGCCTTGTGGCAGCAATGCCATGAGGATGGTTGTGAGGTAATTGTGGAACCCAGCTACCTCTCACTGGTGTGCAGCCATGGCAGCCGCTCTTTCCGCATTGGCCAGCTCCATGTTCTCTATGAGCCTCCACATGAGTCCCCATTCCCGGTCAAGCTTGCTGGAGCCACCCTGACTAGACAGTTGTTCTTGTTGCACAGTCAGGACTCTGGCGATGTCAGCCATGGTTCGTTGGAGGGCATGGAGTGGACTGTCAGTGTCCGTTAGGAACTGTGAGTGGTCCCTGATGGGACTTAGACACCCACGTATGGCATCTAGATTGTCTGCCACGCGGTCGAAGCCTACCCGGACCTGTTCAGCCAGCTATCCCTGGCATCCCAACACACAGCGTTGGAAGGCCATGTGTTCTTCGTAGGGGTCCTGGGAGGCAGCTGTGGTGATGGCTGTTGCCTGCTGTGTGGTCTGTGCAGGGGTGGGTTCTCCTCATTGCAGATGGGCTGACCTGATCCTGGAGGTGAGCTGCTGAGACTGTTAATGAACTCTCAGAAGGCGTTGGAATCAAAGGTGTCGTGGTTTTCTTTGTCATCAGAGAAGAGAGGTTGGGACTGCTCTGCAGGAGGTAGTAATTGTCCCTCTGCAATGTGAAGGGGAGACGTAGTTTAACAATGTGTCCACATGTGTGTTGTTGCATTGTACATGTTTGCATATAGACTGCATGACTGTGTACATCGTAGTTGTTTAGGAGAGGCTGCCCATTTGCTGCGGGACAGTGGACATTTCAACACCATCACAGCTGTGTGTTTATACCTGTACATTATCTACTCATTTCCCTGCGATGTCACTTGTGTTTGCCAGTGTCTACACCCAGACGGCACCACTTGTGTTCTCTGTTCTGTGGTGAAAGTGTTGTGTGTTGTACCACTTCGTTGTCAGTGTTGATGTGCTCTGCATGTGATGTGTGCCGCATTTTGGGGCAGTCGCCCCTGCAGCTCTACTTTGGCCAGCCCATATCCCTTTCATGCGGTGTGCCTCTGACTTCTGTGCTTATACAGTGCGGACATGTAGCATGCTTGGGTACATTGTTCTCTAGGTGGGAGTTGGGGTCTGGGGCATGGTTTGTCCGCCGATGTGCTCAGCTCAATTATGCATGTGTGCTATTGTGCCCATCTCCACCCATCCCCCAGTCCCTTGTCGTCACTCATCCCATTACTGTTGTGTCTGGTCCTTTTGAGCAATGTCAGTTCCCCCGACTCCAGCCACCGTCTCCCTACTGATGACTGTGGACACCATTTCCTCCATGTCATCCAGCTCCTCCTGTGGCGCAAGGCTGCCACCTCCAGTTTGCATTGCTGCCTTGTGGTTGATTGCGAATTTCTGCTTGATTTTTCGCTTGACATCATTCCAGCGCCTCTTGACCTCATCCATTGTCCTCTTCAGCACCACCACTGCATTCACCTTGTCCACGATGGCCTACCATAGTCCATCTTTTATTGCCAGTAACACAGTGGAGGTGACGAACAGTTGTTTATGGTGTTCAACCACCTCCGTTATCAGGATCCTGTTTTCCTGCGGACTGAAGTGCTTCTTCCTACACTTCTTCTCCTTGGCCTTCCCTGACCTGAGGTACCAGGCGGGTCCTCCGGGGGGCTTGTGGGGTTCTGGTTCTCCTCCGTGCTTGCTCCAGCAACATTCATGGTTCTTTACTGTTGTTTGGCATTTGTTTGTCTGTTTTTTTCTACTTTTATGGTGATTGTTCTCACCTGATGCGTGTTAATTGCTGGTTTGTGGCTGTTTTTCGCTGATTTTTGTATCGTGCTTGGCCTCATCGCAGGTTATTTGGCTCTTGCGTTTTGCATTTTTGCGGAGTGGTGTTGATTTTAACATGCCCATTTGAAGCGTTATCTGGTGATTATCGCATGGTACTGTCATGTTTTTAATACCTGATTAACACAGCGTAAATTTCCTGCTATGGTTTGCGATGTTGAGGATTGAGTTAAGTAACTTTTGCAATGGTTATCACACGTTCTTGAGAATATACCCATGACTGTACATAGTAGGGGCTCATGGACGTGTAAAGTGTGAGCTCTGCATGCTTCAAACTTGAAAATGTTTTAATTAAAAGGAGAAACCTCTGGAAACATTTTAAACATCACAAAACATGAATGTGAGAGAGAGTAGAACTTGCATTGCTTGAGACAATGAACACATATATATAAACAGATTTGTATAGGAACACTCATGTTTCCTGGATAGGACCAAGCATGTGTAGCTTAGAGAGCCCAAGCTTTTTCTTTGCATTCTTGTATTTTTTGACCTGAAAATATAATGGCATAAACAAGACTACAAGAGCCAAAATGCAAAGAAAAAACTACTACAGGTGATATTCACCTATCGCATTGTGTTACAGACAAGGAAGATGCCAAGAGCAGTCATAAACTTGCCTGTGGAGAGAGCGCCAAAATATGCCCTAGCAGGGCTTTCATTGGGAACACTCTGGAATATTACTATGTGGATGTGGTGATAGAGGGGTGTCATTGTGGGTTCATATAAAAACTGCAGAAGTGGAAAATATCACACGTCTATCATATATGCCAGAAATATAGAAGTGCTTCCATACGTTTAGGGAATGGTGGTGATAACTCTTTCATTCTAAATTAGCCCTATGTTTGTTATCTCAGACGGATAAAGCCTGTTTCCTTGCAGGCTGTCATTATATGAAGGAAAGGAAGGTATGATGTTAGCTTGACCAGTCACTAGTGTGCGGGACATCAAAATAGTTGACCTCCGGTCCCAGTGTACAGTTAAATGAAGAGTAGGATATTCAATGGGTCTAATATTAGGCAGAAGCCAGTAGCCAGTAATCAGTCGTTATAGGTGCACAACTGCTGCTTAATCTGATCCTTCTCCTTTTGTCTCCCACCTATTATTTTGTGACGTGTGTGTGCGTGTGTGTGCGTGTGTGTGTGTGTGTGTGTGTGTGTGTGTGTGTGTGTTCAAATCTCCCCAATACATTGTAACATAAATTGCTACATTTGGATGAGTTTGAGCATGAAAAGTGTTGGGGTGCTCTCTCAAGCTGCAGCAGAGCAAAAAAGAGGGATTTCAAAACATGTTAGCACTTTTTCCCAATTTATTTTTCCATAGGAACTTTAGATACAGTTGTAGCCCAAACTGCTGAAGGGATTTACACCAAATGTAGCAGAAAGCTAGATCTTGGTTCAGAAAAGGTAAACAGATGTACATCATAAGACCCAACTCTTCATTACACTTCTGGACCTGTTAGGAGTAAGTAGAGGTTAGTATTTTGTATGAGCACACAGCAATTCAAAACACAGGTGAAATTGGACTTCATTTTCATGTAACTATATTTCCGAAATGATTTCAGTAAAAATAGCTTTTCTCTTTCCTCTGTGACATTTCTGACGGCGCCACACTGACCCCGTCAGAAACATTGTGACTGTTTTGTCTTTAATCAGACAGTTGCATCATTTACATGGATGTTAAGCTGCATTCTAATACTGAACACTCTGTAGGTTGCCCAATCATACCAAGACTATTTAGAAAGAAAAGAGATACTTGAATGTCAGTCTGATGCTCCTGCTGAGGCTTTTCTCCTGAAGTCACAGATCTCCGCAGAGGTTGTGACAACACCATCTGTCCATGCAGAAACGACTATAGATGAATAACGCATGTGCTCTTGTATTCATCCGGAATAAAATATTCAGAAAATGAGAACTACTGCAGTTACTACTAACAACAAAAGAATCCAAAAATAGCAATAAGAATAACAAAATAACAATATCAATAACAACGGTAATAAAGAACAGCCAATCGGAAGAATAGGAATATAAATGATAATCATTATCATCCTAAATTCATTTATGCATTTTATTAAAAAGAAGCCCGAAATTATTTTGTTAACATTAGTTAATTTCCTCATGAGGGTAAAACTACTGGTGCTCTAGGCTAGAGGCAGAGTGAAATGTCACTGCCTGGCCCCCCCGACCACACCCCTCCCATGTCAACGGAGGAGGATGGATGGCTCCCCTGAGCAGTCCCACGGACTAACTTACTTCCATGACACCCTCTCTCATGATAGCCCCGGAGAGTGACCCCCCTCGCACACATTTAGCATCTACTCATAGCAGGTGGTAAATATGAGCAGATTTGGTCCTGGAGTATGGAAAAATAGGTGGGAAAAGAATTTGTAATTTCAGGTCCTAGAGTTAATTTCCTATTTTAAAGGCTACAATCAACAATGCCCAGTTTTAGGGGTACATATCGGCCTGAATTGGTAATTCTGGGCAAGGTATCCCAGAGACGTTTTAAGGCATGGGTAAAGTGGGCTTTTCAGGTGGACCCCTGATACAGCCAGCTCTGTTCTGCATCGAGTCTCGCCCGGATGACCCTGAATAATTCTAAAACAGATTGTTTTAAATACTGTTTTCCTTTACATTATTTTTAATGTGGGTGATGTGTGAAGAGTCCATTAAAGACATTTTACATTTAAATGTTGCGGTCGTGTTTCATTCTTGTAGATCGAAACTCGACGTCACATATTCATACTTCACAGAGAATATTTGCAGTAATGTTGGTGAGCTGCTGCTCTATTACAATATTGAAAACACATACCAGTGTCCCTAAATATTATATGCAAACACATTTAGAATGTGGTCGAGTGAGTCTGTCCATTGTCAGTGACCTGGTCAAAGAGGGCATGAAACAGCTGAAACTGGATCATAAATTCAAAGCTGTTCTGAACAGGGATCCTCAAAATACATTTGTCCCAGGGTCCCCAAAATCCTTAATATATCCCTGAGGTATCCCCACAATTAACTTTGGGCAGCTTGTAATGAGGATATTAGTAAATGCAAGTGACCGGTATGTTTTCTTTTCATTTATGGACACTTTATTATTGATTTTCTTTTATTATTTATTTTATCAGTAACACCTGTCCTGCAAGACATAGCCAGCTGGCAGAGTTGCATTGCCAAAACATTTAAGATATTGTTATTGTATCATGGCCATGGGCAGCTGGTCCGAGCAGCCATGTCAGAGGGCTTGATTGATGTGCTATTGACTCTACTTGGCTATCCTAGGTGCTGTTTTGTTTCCTTGTGCAGCACATGTGCTGCCTCTTAGAGATACCTAGCTCCACATCTACTTGGGTGCCATTATGAAGGTTGTTCCCTTCATTATCCTTGGTTTATGCATTACCTTTTCTCACTAATGTTTAAGTTATAATATATTTGTCAGTAACTTGCCTCATAAAGGGAGCCTTTTGTACTAAGTGGGAGTAGCTGGACTCCAGTTTGAGTTTTAAGGCAGGATCAGCCTAATAAAACGAGAGGTGGCCTGGCAGTGGTCTGTAAATAAAAGATTCAAGCCTATATTTCCCATTGTATGCCTCCGCAGTTTGAGGCTATTTCCTTCTGCTTTGGCTGCAATATACTGGAAGGAGAGCTTCCATTAAGTTGAAACAAGAGCTAGGGAGAAGAAGAGTGAGCACGAAGGGGTCTGCAAGATCTTGCACCCAAGGCCAACAGGTGGCCCAAAGAGATAAGGCTGCGGTCATTTAGCAACAGAAGACGCATGTGCAGTTTGTGCACAATGTACAGCGAGAAGGAGGAGGGCAGCAGCACGAGGACACTGCAATAAGGTAAGTGACTTGTCATGTGCTTATCTAGGTTCCTGATCGATACTGTGACCTTATGCCCCTATTCGGCTATAAAACCCTTTGTTCCCTATATTGGCATAACCGTTCAAGTACGATTTTCTGTAAAGTCATCTCTGGCCTCACACGAGCAGAGCCACAGAGCCACATTCCAGCATGACTCTCTGCTACTTCCTTTGCGACCAATTAGTGCAATGACAGAGCAGCAGTCACTATCTGATATTCCTAGATAACACTCCGAGTTCTTCAACAAGATAAAAACTTAGCAAACCTGGAAATCCCCGCTTGCTATGTTTTGATTAGTAATAGAACTCTAATGAGCAACTGATAGCTGCCACTTCCTAGTGACATCTTTAATTGACGTCTTATGTCCAGCAAACTTGCGTCAAACCCGGCACCTGTCAGGTATAAATATTACCAACGTTGCCTTAAGCAATGCGAAGCTGTGAGCTGTGAGAGCGAAGCTAACTGCTGTTGAGCGTTGTCTGTCGCTGCAGCCTGCTATCCTGTGGTGGTGAAGCTACTGATTACCATTATCGCCGCTACAGCGCGACCTATGGTGCAGTACGCTTGAGGAGCCGTGCAGCCGTCCTCTGCGAAGACATCCAGCCCAGCTGCCCGCGGACGCTGTCACCCCTCCTTCCTCCAGACGCGCTGAGAGAAGCCGCTGCCTTTCTCGTGCAGAGAAATCCAGTCCCGGCGCTTCCAGTTTACCCTCGCAGGTGAACTGGGATATCGAGAGAGACCCCTGAAGGAGATACCAATCCTCCATCATTCTATTCAGAGGTATGGTGTTGACTAAACCCTTAGAAGAGAATTCTTGAAACAAACCTTGGCAAAACCAACTTAACTTAAGCTACTTACTTACTCCCCCTTCTCACGTGTTAGGCCTAGGTCAGGCACACAGGGGTAGGCTTAGTTAGAAGCACCAGTTGAGTATGTTAGCCTAATGTATATATGACTGTATAAATGTTTTATTACTTTTAAACCATTGTATGGCTAAGAAACCATATCAATGCTTTTACAGTTCTATTTCGCTATTCTTATCTTACTGTACGTACTTTTTATAATAACAGTTATTGCAATTGTGGCAATACATTTCTCTTGTATGAGAAGAAAGACTGTTCAATAAATGTTAACCTTTATTGATACACGCCCGTCTCTCTATTCTCTACATACCGTGAAAGTAAACTGCACTAGACTGACTGAGTGAAATCTATGTCTATTGTTTCACACGACCCTAGAGATCGACTCTTGATCTGAGGAGCAAAGTTGTCATGTTGCACGGTTGTTGGAAAGCTGAATCCCTTCTTGTCTGTGCCAAGGAAGCTGATCACTTCCTATGCAGAGAAGAAAGTTTCCAGTGACCTCTGAGCTAGTTGGTAACACAACCCAATTAAGTTTAGCATAGTCAGTGGAGGCCTGGAATATAGCCAGTTCCACGTCGATACTACTGTTTATGTTATTCCAATGCGCAGGGCCTAGTGGGAAACTAGGAACTACACTACATGGCGCCCTAACGTTTGGTAAGGCGATAAACTAACGCAAGACTTGTAGAGTAACTCAGTCGTGCATATTTCACACCCCTTTCTCCCGTAAATACTCCAATAGACGTCTGGAGTGGGTGAAAGGTTAAAATCCGCCCGACCTTAGTAGGAAGAGATTCCTATGTAAAGCTCTGGTTTATTCAACGTTGAAGGATACAGTGTTCCAAAATATTGTGCATCTAATCTTTGTCTCCTTGGAGACCTACTCTGCAAACCTGCATTTTTTGAAATGTCAGTAGAAAACAACGGCACCACTGGGGCCGCAGTAGATGCGACTCAGCAAGGTCCCGAATACACAGACCCGGGTGCTATTATCATCCCGGTCCAGTTAAGAAGATCTATAACTTTAAAACTTATAGAAAACGGACTGCCACCTCAAGGTGGTACAGTAATTTTCGTGATAGAGGCTCACGAGTATCGGCAGACAGAGGTATTCTATTCATGGATAAACTTTCCAGCGGTAAACGCTATAACACAAGAGTTTCACTATTACAAAATAGAGGAACCTCCGGATGAGTACGCCCCTTTCGAGGAGGTTGAAATTCCACTTAAATTTCAAGAGCACCTGCTCTGGTTTAATGGCGCCCTAAAACACAATGATCACATAACCAGGCTCGGTCCACTAGGTAGACCAGGAGCCACGTGGCCGGTTCTAGCCAGCTACACACCACATCCTGACATTATAAAAATGTCTAGAGAAGAGCTGTTAGCACAGCTAAACACATTAATAAAAATACATAGGCAATTAGTCCAATATGTAATACGGACTGCAACAGTCCAGCCACCTGTTAATACACCACAGCTGACCCCTCATCAGGGGAACACAAATAAAATTACACCACAGAACATACAGTCATGTCTTGGTAAAACACCCGTAAAACGGGAACAAATTCCTTTCTGGTTAGCCCAGAAAATCACTCAAATAGAGGCAGTATTTCCTGATACTACCCCTATTGAGAAACACAGAATCTTGACCATCTGCCTTCCTATGGGAATCGCACCACACGTGGAGGACTGCGACACTTGGGGTACAGTCTTTGCTTCCATTTACACAAAAACACACGGTGTTCCGTCTATGGCGGTAATACCAGACGTGCTAAAACAGATTCAAAATGAATTCGGTCCAGAACCAGCTTTAAATCTAGGTATGAAATTACTGAAAGACTTCAAGCAGGTCACGGCTATATTATTAGCCAATGTAAAGGGAGAAGCAGCATCTGTGGCGATTCGCCAGAAGTTGAGGGAAACAGATATAAAAGATCCTGTTGAGCTTGCAAAAATCATAGAAAAATGCTATGAAGAATTAGGTAGAGACAGCTTGGGTGGAAAACCAGTTAAGCCCCAACTGCTCGAAAATCCTGAAAAATTATTTATTAAAAATAATTTAAACACTCCTAAAAAGAGCTGGGATGGAAATAAAGAATCCACTCCCAAGGAAAAAGTTTTCCAGTCCAGAGGAAGGTCTCCTCGACGGAGGGAGAGAACTCCGACTCGAGAACGCCAGTCTCCCCAGAGGGAGCCCTCTGAGAAAAGATATAACCTTAGAAATAGGGATAATATAAAAAGACCTGATAGATATCAAAGTATTGATACACGTCCCTCTCGATCTCTTCCACAGAATTCGGAAAGAAGAGGACGGTCAGACCCAGGAGAGCACACCAAGTCCAAAGACAAGGAACCTGCTCAAAATAAGAAATCTCAATTTCCTAAAAAGAAGGTAGCCAGTATTAGAGTAATCAACCATGCCGAGAATACTGAGGACACAGTTGAAAAACGGGGAGTGGGCATTGACAATGTTGGACAGTGCAGCAGAGATCAGTATAGCGCGCAAGAACTTGATGAGTCATCTGGAGACAGTGGACACGAATGAATACATTCAGGTTGAAACTGCCGACGCCAGACTTAGCGAGCCCCATAAAATATACGAAATAACATTGCGTATAGAGGGTGATAAGACTAGGAAAATTAAGGGTCTGTTTTGGGATAAGCTCTCGAAAGGCTATGATATTCTGTTAGCTGAAAAAGATTGGCCCCCGGAGTTTGTCAGGGAGTGCCCTCGTGGCGAAGAAGTGATTATGCCTGCCTTCTCGAATCACATACCGATTCACAAAAAATACACATATGCAAGGAAATGGGCTGTAGCCCAGGCACCTGCATTGTATAAAAATCACGTAGGATGGGATGAGGATTCTACGCCTCACAAAATCCAACTAAAAAGTGAACCAACTGCCCAACGGCAGTATCCCATAAAGCAAGAAGCTAAAAAACAGGTCAGGGAGATCTTAGATCAACTTGAGTACCAGGGGGTGATTGAAACATGCACCTCTCAAATGAACAATCCTTTGTTTCCTGTCTCCAAGCCAGACAATTCATATCGTCTAGTTTTGGACTACAGACACCTTAATACATGTTGCAAAACTTTTGCAGTACAAAACTCGCATAGTGCAGCCCTAATGAATAATATAGTTAGGAAAAAATACAAAACGACATTAGACATTTCTAATGGTTTCTTTTGTCAAAACATTGCACCAGAAAGCAGATACTTGACCGCTTTCTCCGCATTTGGGTCACAGAAAAAATTCTGTCGACTCCCACAGGGGTTCAAGAACAGCCCAGGACTATTCTCAGCTAGGGTAACAGAGTTACTACAAATCTATGATGATGAAGCATTATCTTACGTAGATGATATTTATCTCACAGACGACGACTTGGATACTCACTTGAAAAGAGTGAACACCATTATACTTGGGTTCGCAGCAGAGGGTTACAAATTCAACTTTAAAAAGTCCCGAATTGCCCATCTGACAGTACTATTCTTAGGGTACGAATTATCAAGTGAAGGAAAAAGCCTAGCGGACAACTTCTTAGAGAAGTGCGCTGTACTCCAAGCTCCAAAAACGCTGAAGAATTTACAATCAATACTAGGTTTTCTGAATTTCGGAAGAACTTACATCCTAAATTACGCAGAGAGGGTTAAACCTCTCTACGAACTAATTAAACCTGATTTAAAACAAATCAATTGGACTCAAAAACACACAGAAATTTTGAGATCACTGCAAACAGACATGTTAGCAAAAACAAAATTAGATACACGTGACAACACACGTGATCTTGTAATTCGAGTCATCCCAGGAAGATGCGGATTCACGTACCTAACCTCTAATGAGGGAGAAAAGGTACCAATAGCTTACAAATCACATTTGTACACAAAGGCTGAAATAAAATTCAGTTCAACGGAGAAAATTCTAACTGCGGTTCAGACTGCTGTAGCGAAAGAAAGGCCCCTAGCACAAGGTAAACGAATATTAATCGTAACTCCTATACCGGCTTTAGAAGCGGTAACTAAAGCTAGCATTCCTAATGCTAAAGCTTTGCATCCTAGATGGATTCAGTGGGTTAATTCTCTTGCTGCAACAGACGTAGTTTACGAATTTGATCCTAACTTAAAAACACAGGAATTTTTACAATATGAATACGAATGTCCTCTGCCAATTGAAATCCTGCCTCTCGAAGAATACGGAAGTATTATATATACTGACGGATCAGCACAACACGCAGTTGGGGGTAAGCAAGCTTACAGTGCTGCGTGCGCGATTGTTAAAGGTCGCTGGCACAAAGGAAAATTTAGACCATTGGTCACTAAAACACAATCTCTAGGAGATTGCTCGGCTCAACGAGCTGAATTAGTAGCATTTAAGATGGCGCTAGAAAATACTGATCGCGAATTCCCCACACTAATAGTGTGCGATTCTTTTTATTGCGTACAATCTTATAATGAATACTTGCAGAATTGGGTGGAAAATGGTTTCAAAGATGCAAAAGGTGGCACAATAAAGCATAAAATGCTTTGGGAACAGGTAGTTCTTTTACAAAAAGAACTACAAAAGACTCACGTGATACATACACTGAGTCATCAACGTGATGGCGTTCACGTTGCAGGGAATTCATTGGCTGATGAAGCCGCGAAGGCAGCTGTGCAAACGGCTTCCGTAGCTGCGATAACTCGGTCACAAACAAAAATAGACAGCGATGTTCTACAAGCTGTCAGTGCGTCAGTAAAGAATGATAAGAAAACACTCCCAAAAGGCTTTCCTGAAAAGTACTTGTACTTAACGGATACAAATAATGTTCCTTTTGCTCGAATCCCTGGAGTGGGGGATAGAGTAATTCCAAACAAGGAACACAGACTAGGACTAATAAAAGCGGCACACGAAGGGCTTGCTTCTGCACACGCTGGCGTTTCCGCAACAGTATCACTATTAAAACAGAGATATTGGTGGCCTCGCTTGAGAATACAAACCAAAAAGTATGTATTAGAATGCGACATATGCCAAAGGATAAAAGTATCAACAGTGAAACGTCCAGCGCAGACACCCCTTCTCATCTCGGATAAACCATTTGCATGTGTTTACCTGGACCACTGTGGTCCCCTACAAAGGGACGGTAACTATAGATATATCATGGTAGCAGTGGATTCCTGTACGAGGTTCATATGGATGTGGCCCCAGCGCTCGGCTGACGCTAGAACGGTTATAAAAGATTTGCGAGTCTTTATCGGCACATACGCAATTACCACGTTCCATTCTGACCAGGGTCCTGCTTTCAGCTCTCGAGCTTATAGGGAGGCCATGGCCAGCATGGGAATTGGGTTGCGGTATTCTTGTCCGTCACATCCCGAAGGGAATAGTGTGGTAGAAAGAAAAAACCGGGACATAAAGCAATCTATAACAGCGAAGGTATTAGGTTCAGGCGCTGGGTGGGTCAAACATTTAATAAGTGTCCAGACTAGTCTTAACAACATGCCAAGAAATTCTCTAAAAGGTTTCAGCCCATACGAACTATTGTTCGGAATAAGAATGCGCGTTCAGGACCTCGATAGTCAGATGTCAGTGGTACAAGAAGAAACAAAGCAGTTTGAAGTAAAAGACCGTTTGGCTGTTTTACAGGAACTGAATGAAACAAGAAAATCATTAAGCAACATAAAGTTAAAGCAACAGCCAAATACCACTGACGAGGCACCACCCGCAACAGCCCCAGCAAGGCCTGTCTGGATTCCAAAGATTGGGGATCTAGTCAGAGAAAAGATCGCGGTTAAGAAGGAATTTGGGCCTTCTTACAGAAAAGCAGTACCTGTCTTAGCAGTCACCGGAACAAGATCAGTTGTGCTACCGCCCCTTGCTGGTAAAAAGGAGAACAGAATCGTGTCCATCGATCTGGTAAAACCACAAGCATGTGGCCTATAATCAACAGTAGGCCCAGTGGACTCCCAAGAAACAACAGAATACCCAAACTTGCAACAATCCAAGAGGTTCAAACTGAAAGACTAATCACATTTGATCAGCCTGCAGTGCACAATGAAGGACTATGCAATAATGCCATGGAACTCGTGCCTCTTGAAACACAGATTGAAACAGTTCGTCAAGAAACAACACCAGTCTACAATAATGTGGCATCAGAAAGTGCTACCGAGAGACAGATTGAAAGAACAATCCCATCAATTGACAGAACTGCCTCTGGTTATTTCATCAACTTCGACAACTTCTCTGAAGATTTAAACGACCCCGAAGTAATGCCAGAAACAAAAAAGTCTTTTAAAGAAAAAGCAACGGAACTCTTTCATCAATTGAAGGAAATCTACCTCATTTCCCCTTGGCTAGAGTTCTGGTTCGGTCTAGGTGTATTTTTCCTCCTGCTTTGGCTCATCATGGTACTGTGTTTGGGAAAATTCATTGAAGGAAAATATATTACAATGGACACAGCAAGTCAGAACATCAACCTAGTCCTGAAACCACACAGATCATCCCACGTGAAGAAAAGAGAACTGTCAACAGTAAATGTCACAGCAATTCCAATACCTGGTGGGGTAGTATGGGAGAAAACAGACTATGAGATCTATGGTCCGGTCGAAATCCTGAAGTATCCTCATCAACTAAAGGTTTCCTTAAGTGACTTTGTGACACCAAGTACATTCTCTGATGATTGGGACTTTAACAGTATTAATGACATGATGTCTGATTTAGTAATGTCAGCTAGATTCACAGATCATGATTATTTACAAGGTTCATCTAGTTATGAGCAGTTATTCTGTTATACCCACTATGGGGATCATTACTTGCATAAATCTGCACAGCCTAGAAATGTTTTTATGTATAATCAATGGGAACATTGTTCTACACCACCTAAAAGCAGTTCTAAAGCATTTTTTGAGAAATTCAAATATTTTTCAGGGTTTAACACCAGTGATGCAGAAACGTTTTATTACAAACTGTTAGATAAAACAGGAATGAAAACAATGCTGACAAATTCTAAATTGATATATTCAGAAGCATTTTATGACAAAATGATGACATTTGGTTTTGATTATTGGAAAAATAATATTGAAACGAAAACAATTTGGGGTACAAAAGATTGGCAGGTGCAAGGCATAGAAGCACTGTTTAGAACCTGCATGATACCAGAACAAATGTTATTTTTAAATGACACTGTACACCAAACATCTTGTCTTGGCCTAGCCAAGAACAAAGAAATGAAAACACCGTCTATACCAAAGCCAATAGCTGAAAATACAACTGCAGATAATGAGTTAGACGTGTCACACATTTTACATTTCAACAGAACACATCCTGATTGGAAAAAGTGGTTAATCTGGCCTACAGACACAAATAGCTGTCAAGATAGGTTCCTGAACAAAACACAGGGTTTAAAAATGACCAGATTAGACCCTAGATATTCCCAGAGACAACATCCAGGAATTATAACCACATACAGTGTAGGTAAACTCTGCCTAGAATGGCTAACTTCATCCACACTGGCTGAAATTAAGCAACACTTGTCTTTGTTAAAAGATGGTGCTGATTTGCGCGATTTCATTCTTGGTCCACGCAAACAGCGTCAAAAGCGTTTCATAGCGACCAGCATCTATGCTGCTTACAACGAGGCGTGGAAAGTAAAGCAAATTGAAACTGCTGAAAAGATACGAGAAATTGATCGTATTAATTTGGAAAAATCACTTTCTGTGGTAGACAATGGGTTAATGACTCTGTCTTCCAGAATATATTCTTTGGACAATATTGTATCCTCTGCCTTTGATGTGATAGACAGAGATTTGCTAATGTTACAACATGGCCAGTCTCAATTACGCTCTATTATAGAACTAGGCTGGACGCTGCAAAATCTTCGTTCAGGCTATGTGCCTTGGCGTCTGATAAACACAACGTCATTATTTTCCATTTTTAACCTTACTGATAAACAGATCAGTTTGGCACAAAAAGGAGCAGACTATACAATCTTGAGCATCGAGAAACTCGAGAGATTACCATTGACAATGTCAGAGAGTCCTGTCATTGAATGGATAATACACGGAATTATCACAATTCCGATAACAACTTTCCGCTTTAAAAAATGCCTTGAATACATACCTGCTGGCCAGTATGAACAATTGGGTAAGGGATATGTAAAATCCGAATGGAAATTACCATACACTCATTCTTGCTATAGTGACAGCGACAAAAATGTATTTCTTAGTGGTGAAAATTGTAAACACTCACTAAGCGGTATACTTTTGTGTCAGGGTATTAATTTACACGGAGCATGTGATGGAAATTCAAACAACCTTTCATGCCACCAGCTAGTCACACCTGCAACTCAGATAGAGCCCTTCTTTATGCAACTCGCAAACGGGAGTTACATTCTTAGAACGGATCACAGGTGCTGTGGCCTCGCGCCCGGACTAAGTTATCTAGTAGAAGTAACGTCCATGGTCAAATGTTGTATGCAAGCATTGTTCCCGAGCGGGCCTCCAGACACAGTGACTCCCCTCTGGCCTCGTCTGAATCTCTATTCTATACGAATTGATACATTAAGCAAAATGAAATCTGTGCTTTTACAGACAACAGTGCCTATAACGTCATCTAAAGAGACGTATGATCTTCTAGTCGCAAGGACGGCTACTGAGGTCCATGACCTTTTATCAACAAATTGCCCCGTGCATTTCGTACAAATGCTCGACCAACTCCTTAACATGTCTAGTGCCACGAGCATCCCAGGCATATTTAAGACAGTCTTTACGGGACTGCTAACACCCTTCCAGGCAATTTTGGGAATCTTTCCTAATTTTGTGCACTCCATCTTTGGTGGTATTCCACTATTTTTTGGACTCGTCGCAGGGATTCTATTTTTGACCCTCCTGCTACGTTATGGCAAACCTCGGCTCAGACATAGCTCCCATGGGAATGGAAGAAACAATCCTAGCAATGCGCTACAGGGACAGGATAACTAACGTCCTCGGATTGGCCAGGCTGAGAGATCTAAACATGACCTGGTTCCTTTCATTCAGACCAATATGGCAAAATTGCATTTTACCTGTGCTACGGTGTATGCTTTGCGGCGAGGAATGCGTGTTGGACGTCTGTCTTTCACTTCCATCAGCAGTACCAATGGACGTCGATACTTTGCTAAGTCCAATAACGGCTCACGCATTGTGTTGTCCCCAGCGGCTACCAATCCTGATGACGGCATTCGTGGAGACTCCTGTACTACAGCCAAGTGGTAACAGTGGAGCGAGTGACAAAAGCAACATCATCCAGGTACAACGTTCTGTGAGCATTGCTGATCCTGCCTTCGATGACAGCAATCATTCTCACACCTGCCAAGTTACAGCGCTATCTAATTTGGTTGAACTATCACCTGATTTTGTAGACCAATTCTTTGCGAGCCTGTCTGATACGATGTTCTCACCCACTGAGAAACAATAACTTTTGAGAAGCTTTCCGACACACGGCGTTCCCATGAACTCTGAATTCGGCCTTCAGTTTTGATCAACATAAAACTGCCAGGAGCTTTGGTAAACTGATTTTTTCTTTGAATTGGACAATTTTTTAATATTGACCCTTTTCTTTTTGGCACGAACAATTCTTTGCTTAACGTAAAAACTATTCTTAGAGAACAGAAGCTTCACACTTCTATTTCTAAAAAACACATCTAGAGACATAACAACATAACACCAGCCTCTAGCACACATATTATTACAATGCATTCTTATGTGATGATTTATCTCGCATTTCTTCTGTCAGAGATACTTCATGTGTAATTCTTTATGCATAATCGTTCATTGACTTCATATGCAATACCTTTTGAATGATTGCTATGCTTTAAAAAACGTACAGTACCTAAATTCCATGTATTACAAGTACGCCTATTTCGAATGCATTTATGTATTTTGGGGTGGGCTATGTTACACAATGTTACACATGCATCTAATTGCTTAGTTTTAGTAATTTTGATGGACATGAATTCGTGGAGTGGGTGTCATGTGCTTATCTAGGTTCCTGATCGATACTGTGACCTTATGCCCCTATTCGGCTATAAAACCCTTTGTTCCCTATATTGGCATAACCGTTCAAGTACGATTTTCTGTAAAGTCATCTCTGGCCTCACACGAGCAGAGCCACAGAGCCACATTCCAGCATGACTCTCTGCTACTTCCTTTGCGACCAATTAGTGCAATGACAGAGCAGCAGTCACTATCTGATATTCCTAGATAACACTCCGAGTTCTTCAACAAGATAAAAACTTAGCAAACCTGGAAATCCCCGCTTGCTATGTTTTGATTAGTAATAGAACTCTAATGAGCAACTGATAGCTGCCACTTCCTAGTGACATCTTTAATTGACGTCTTATGTCCAGCAAACTTGCGTCAAACCCGGCACCTGTCAGGTATAAATATTACCAACGTTGCCTTAAGCAATGCGAAGCTGTGAGCTGTGAGAGCGAAGCTAACTGCTGTTGAGCGTTGTCTGTCGCTGCAGCCTGCTATCCTGTGGTGGTGAAGCTACTGATTACCATTATCGCCGCTACAGCGCGACCTATGGTGCAGTACGCTTGAGGAGCCGTGCAGCCGTCCTCTGCGAAGACATCCAGCCCAGCTGCCCGCGGACGCTGTCACCCCTCCTTCCTCCAGACGCGCTGAGAGAAGCCGCTGCCTTTCTCGTGCAGAGAAATCCAGTCCCGGCGCTTCCAGTTTACCCTCGCAGGTGAACTGGGATATCGAGAGAGACCCCTGAAGGAGATACCAATCCTCCATCATTCTATTCAGAGGTATGGTGTTGACTAAACCCTTAGAAGAGAATTCTTGAAACAAACCTTGGCAAAACCAACTTAACTTAAGCTACTTACTTACTCCCCTTCTCACGTGTTAGGCCTAGGTCAGGCACACAGGGGTAGGCTTAGTTAGAAGCACCAGTTGAGTATGTTAGCCTAATGTATATATGACTGTATAAATGTTTTATTACTTTTAAACCATTGTATGGCTAAGAAACCATATCAATGCTTTTACAGTTCTATTTCGCTATTCTTATCTTACTGTACGTACTTTTTATAATAACAGTTATTGCAATTGTGGCAATACATTTCTCTTGTATGAGAAGAAAGACTGTTCAATAAATGTTAACCTTTATTGATACACGCCCGTCTCTCTATTCTCTACATACCGTGAAAGTAAACTGCACTAGACTGACTGAGTGAAATCTATGTCTATTGTTTCACACGACCCTAGAGATCGACTCTTGATCTGAGGAGCAAAGTTGTCATGTTGCACGGTTGTTGGAAAGCTGAATCCCTTCTTGTCTGTGCCAAGGAAGCTGATCACTTCCTATGCAGAGAAGAAAGTTTCCAGTGACCTCTGAGCTAGTTGGTAACACAACCCAATTAAGTTTAGCATAGTCAGTGGAGGCCTGGAATATAGCCAGTTCCACGTCGATACTACTGTTTATGTTATTCCAATGCGCAGGGCCTAGTGGGAAACTAGGAACTACACTACAGACTCATTCTTTTTAAATCATGTGTAGTAGTATTTTAATTCAGGCAGGGTGGAGGATGGGGCCCAATTTAGTGGGGGCTGGCTATCTCCGCTCCGCTGCAGAGTCCGAGTTTTTTCCCTACTCACCATTCTCAGTGGAGTGCAGAGTAGGGAAATCTCTGCAGACTCCCTTGCCTAGAGCTAAGTCGGGGGTCGTTGCTGAAAAAGAAAGCCCTCCGCCCTGACCCTGTACGGTGGGTGCGCCTCAACGTGCTCCCGGGCAGCTTATTAAGTGGCCCTGCAGCACCAGGCATCCCCGCACACCACACAGAGTTGGTCACAAGCAAGATCTACGTCCCAGCCCAGAGAATCGAAGAGGAGGCTTTTACAAACAGGACCCGAAACTGCCTGGAATCAGTCAGAAAGAGATGAGCGGAACCAGAGAAGGCCTGGATGGTGCCCCCACGGAAACACTGAGAAAAGGGGGCCTACCTTGCCAAGAACCATTGCAGCAAACTACCAAAAGGCCCACTACTTGCCCGGGACAGTGCTGTGAAAACAACAGGGCCCAGCTGGGGTCTGGACCGGACTGACCCAAGGCGAGAGTGTTGCAGGCACCCCCTGGTTTACAAAACAAACAGGGTGGCCAGGCGCTCACATCACTAACCGCAGTTATGGAACACCTCACGACGGCCGGAGGACCCCAGGCCCCTAACCAGACAAGATCAAGGTCACCAGCTCAAACAGGTCAAAAGACAGGCAAAGAGTCTAACGCTACCATATCAGAAAAACTAGATAAGGTCCTCGCAGCCATAGAGCACTCACGCATCACCATGGAAGAGTGCTTTGGTTCTTTGGCCACGGACCTCAACTTGCTGCGAGATGACCATAGGAAGCTGGCAGACAAGATGGCAGACAGTGAAAAAATGTTATCTGCAATGCAGCCTCAAACCAAAGCACAAGACTCCATAAAAGACTTGCAGGCCCGAGTTGCAATTATGGAGGATAGAATGGATGATCTGGAAGGGAGCTCCAGAAGGAGCAAATTGCGTATCTTGAACTTGCCGAGGGTGTGGAGGGAAGGAACCCCATTGAGTATGCAGAGGCCTAGCTCCGCTCCTTTACACCACAAGAGGAACTTACCCCATAGTTCTCAATCAAGAGGGCGCACAGAGTACCGGCGCAGTGACCATCCCTGGGCTCGCTTCCTCATCCCATGCTAGTAAAACTGCTTCACTTTTGGGATAGAGATGCTACATTATGAGCGGCCAGACAAAAGAATCCCATCATGGTGGAAGACAAACATGTCATGTTCTTTCCAGATTACTCTAGAGCCGTACAGCTGAAGCGAGCATCATTTCTCGAGATAAAAAGACTACTACGGACTCAAAGCATCCAATATTCTCTGTTGTTTCCAGCATGGCTTAAAATAATTCATAATGACACTACAATATTATTCACAAACCTGCAGGAAGTAACAAAGTGGATGGAACTGAATTTACAAATTGGTCCAGATCAGAGGAGTGCCAGCAAAGCTTCGAGGCCCAAGATGTCCAGACCTCCAAGGCACGGAGTAATGAGTTCCCGGAGCCAATCAAAAAAGCAACCACTTCATAAAACACTGGCCCTATCGGATCTGGAGCAGATTATAGCGGAGCCCCAAAGGTTTTACAAGCAGTGGCCAAATTGGGGGCGAACCTCTCAACCTCGGACCATGAAGACACTCCGCACATTTTTACACCTGAAGAGGACCCCAATGACTCTAGTGATTCTGACAAGAACTCTGGGACCCTACCAACAGTGACTCCACAGACAGCTGATACACTTATATAAGACCCACTAGCAGCGGTAGATACATTGAAGCCCTGCTCCTCAATTCTACAACACATATAAAGCTCCATGATAGTGCAAACCTCAAGCTCACTAATGCGGGGGCCCCCACTAGCCACACACAGAATTATATGGGGCCCATCTTGCGTGACAGTCTCAGAGGTGCACACGAGTCAGACAAACCCCCCATACAGTACGTTAGTGGGTACACGATTGTACCGGTTTGGATGTGCTGTCCATTGCAGCAGATCCTCTGTATCGGATCTTCAACCCCAAAGAGTTTTAGTTTAACCCCGCGCCATACTCTGACCTCACACATATCCCTTCACAAAGGGCTAAAATACTTGCAGGCACTCTCACACTTCAATCGAGTACCATCAACCCTACCCATGGGGCATTTAGTGGGTCCCCCAAAACCTCCCTCCCTCATTGCCCGACTTATAAGCCACCATGAGCCCTGACATTACATTTCTCACTTAAAACGCACAGGGCATACACACAGCTCGGAAGTGCTACACCAGTTATGCTTATATCAAATGCCAGCAAGCGCATGTTACAATATTACAGGAAACTCACCTAAAAAGGGGAAACCTGCCGAACTTCAAAAGAGATGGTGGGGAACCTGCTGTGCCACAACGTATTCAGCATACATGCGGGGAGCCCTCATCTGGCTCTGACCGAGTGTCCCCTTCTTGGAGAAAAGTAGAAAGATAAATCCCGAAAACAGATATGCTCTGCTAGAGGGTTTACAGGATGGTCAGCCGAAACAGTACTCTGGGAGACCCTATTGTGCAGCTTGGCTCAATTCACATCTTTCCCATGGGTCTTGGGAGGGGATTACAACTGCATGTTGGATCTTAACCTAAATAGATCTTACCCACCCGCCCCAGCATCACAATACCATGTGCAAACAGCCTGGTTCCGGGTCTGGTAAAGCCACTGGTTGTTGATGGACGCATGGTGACATGTACAACCGACAACTGAACTCTTTTCCTTCCATTCTATCCCCCACGACTTACGAGTGCAGCTGGATAGGTTCATGTCCATATGCAAAATCCCCCCCAGCTCAACACTTGGACTATCTAGGTAGGGTAATATCAGATCAATATGCACATGTTATGACTCTCAATTGGCGCCCACCCTCACCATTGGTCCCCACTTGGCGGCTCCCACGAGACTGCTTGGAGGATCTGGTATTCAAACATGAACAGTGGGAGAACATACAGTACTACTTTTATGAAAATGCACACTCCACAGGTTCTAGGACACTCAAATGGGATGTTTTCAAGGTAGTCATGAGAGGAGCATGCATCAGACAAATCGTGGGGGTTCGGAAAACATTACAGCACACGGTGCAAGCAACGGAGCAACGATTGTCGCAGCTAACTAAAGAGGCAGATAAGCAGGCGATTCTCCCTACACAAATAGCGGAAGTTAAGACTAAATACACAGAGGCCTGTGCAGATATGTGCAGATACAATTTCTGCGCATATGCCACAGGACTCACAGAGAGGGGAAATGAACTGGATCCCTGCTTATATGGCTTGTCCGGTAGGACCTAGGTACACAGTCCAATAGCAACATCAGAGACGCGACAGGTGAGATCATTTACACACTATCAGACATCACAATTGCTTTCCATGAGTACTATAGGGACCTGTACAGAGAACCAATCCCAGACAGAGAGGAACACATTAAAAGAAATGTCTTGTCCATTACTATAGCACAGATGATGGAAGAGGACCAGACTTCCCTAGACAAACATCTCACAACAACAGAGATCAAACAAGCAATCCATCATCTAGCCAAAAACAAAGCTCCAGTCCATGACGGCCTCCCCATAGAATATTATAACACATTCTCCCACCAACTAGCTCCACAGTTAGACATAGTCAATAAGGCAGTGCTAGAGACAGGAACACTCCCTAAGACCATGCAGGACTCAATACTTGTGACGTTCCCTAAACCAGATTGGGATCCCTTACTTAGGTCATCATATCAGCATATTTACCTGCTAACTGCAGATTGCAAAATATTAGGGAAGATCCTAGCTGATTGAGTTATAGGGGTGCTCCCACACCTGGTACACCCTGACCAGTGTGGGTTCATGCCGGGGAGGAACACATCCCAGAATATACGTCGGTTATTCCATGTCCTGGACCGGGTGCAGGGCCGGTTCCCGCATGCCGCATGCCTCGTGCTAGACCTAGAAAAGGCCTTTGATACCTTAGTGTGGCAGTATTTATTTGAAGTTCTGCGACAGGTGGGGTGCGGGCCTCAACTCATGACATACATTAAATTGTTATACACTGACCTCACCACCGGGGTCCAAATAGGCCAGCACATCTCACCCCCCATCCTGGTAACCTGTAATACGTGTCAGGGGTTTCCTCTTTCCTCGTTGCTGTTTGCCCTTGCAATGGAGCCGTTGGCGATAAGACTTAGAGAGGGGGCAAAATTTGGGGTATACCATTCAAGGGTAGGACTCATAGTGTGTCTCTTTACGCAGACAATCTCTTAATATACATCAGAGACATCACAGCAGACCTCACACCTCTCTGGGGCACACTCAATGATTTCGGGAGGTTAGCAGGTTTAAAAGTTAATTGTGCCAAGTCCACTATCCCCCCCTTTCATCCAGACGCTCCCCACTGGGAGATAAGTGCGGGAGAGGCCAAGGTGACATGGAATGGGGATGCCCCTAGGTATCTAGGAATCAGACTATACCACACTCCAAGAGATCTCCTTGAGGACAACCACTATAGGGCCCTACGAGGGATTGAAGCCCAGGTTAACTTCTGGAATGCTGCCCTTGGCCCCCATGGGGATGGTGGCTTTGTCAAATATGATAATGGTAGCCCGTCTCCTTTACTATTTTGCAAATGTCCCGGTGATCCCCAGCGGGCCATTTTCGAGCGCTAAATTCCTTACTGATATTGTTAATTTGGGGCGGGAGCCATCGCAGGGTAGATATGATGACGCTGTAGCTGCTGTGAGACTACAGCGGGCTAGGTGCCCCTTCCTTTGAGGCCTAGTTGCTTGCGGCACAGCTGCAGCGGCTCTCGCGACGGACTACTGGCCATCACCTAGAGGAAACAGAAACACAAGTGGGGTTTCTGTTTACTCCAGAGATTACTTGAATACTCCTCCCGGGGGCCAAACCTAATTCATCCCACTCCATTTTGGTGAGGGTGGCCAGATCCTGTATGTGGAGGGTCCATCACCTCTCTCGAGTGGCACCAATATACTCCCCACTATTAGCACTAACGGGTCTCCCTAGGGGACACAGTCACTAGACAGCTAGAGAATTACAAACCTGGACAGACTATGCACTCACTGAGGTGGAGACCCTGTCACAGAGAGCCAGTTGTCCTCTTTCGAGAGTCTAGCGGAAAAGAGCGGGCTAGCTGCAGGACAGTTCCTATTTCACAGATTGCTCACTGTAGGAGGACGTTGGACTTGACGGAGGTAGAACCCAGAACACACCCCACACTACACGCGATAATAAATATGGGAACAGGGAAATAACTCATCACTTGGATATATAAATCAATCATAGACCTCACATGTGTTCCTCTGACGCGACTTTGACTAAAGTGGGAGGAGGAATTCGGCCAGGGGCTACATGATAATAAATGGTTTGCTGCACTGGAACACCACAAAAAGTGTTGCATGACCAGCGCTTCAAAAATATCCAGCTCAACATACTACACCATGCTTAACTCACACGGAACGGCTCAAGCGCTTCTTCCCCGCAATGCAGTTTGAATGCCCGCGGTACCACATACCCGACACCGCATTTGTCCATATGTTATGGTCATGCCCTACACTGCAGCCCTACTGGGCAGGAGTACACGCCACAATACTGACGGTCACAGGTTTGATGGGCCTTGCCACATGGTATGCCAGTTCCCTGGGGATATTTAAACAACAAAAGCAGAAAAAGATGGAGGCCCTACTCCTAGCTATGCAAAGCATCACACTACATTGGCACTCTTCAAGCAGCCCCCGAAAGCAGCATGGAGGGGGCGTTCAAGAAATGGGGAGCCTCTGAAGAAGATGCAATTAGGCTAGAGGCTGTGGCGCCCCATATGCATTGAATGGTCGATGCTCCTACACAGCTTCAAGCAGATACTTGATACTCCTGCAAATACCCCAACTGCCACTCAGGCGGAGCTTGGTCCTGTAAAGCCCCGTGCCGCGCAGGAACCTCCCGAGCAGGTCCTACCCCCCAACCCCCACTGGAACTCTATACTTGTCCCGGTGAGAGAGCAGCACCTGGCGCCACTAGACCAGCAAAGGCCAATGCCCTTATTCCCAGCCCCATCTTTCCCGAGTTATTTTCCCCAGTTGGTTTAAACAAATGGATTTCTTCCAGTAAAACATAAGTACAGTAAGGGTGCACCAAACAGACCCAGAAATCAAGTAATCCATATGAGACCCATTCTCAATTAGCATAAATATATTTTGATGTATATAACGCACACCTGGACAAACAATCGCCTAGTTGTTAATACCTTGTAATGGTAATGTAATGCCCTGAACGCTTAATAACTGTTATCGAAGCATTAAGGTTTATATATATAAAAAATATAATAAAAAGGATTAAAAAAAAAAAAAAGCTGACTTTGGACTCACACAGCTTGTGGACATACCTTGGCACTGGATATACTCTAGATGCAATTTTTATTAATGACCAAGGCCTTAGTTTGATTAGCGCTCTTACTCTCATTTAGCCAGCCATAAAGATGTTGCCTTTAATCTTACAATGCTTTATATCCCTAATAGACAAACTTTGATGCATCAAGCATGCTATTTCCCCACATGGAGCTGATTCACTCAACATGTGTCAGTTGCTCCTATTAACAACCCTGCCTGTCAGTCTCTGGAAATCAGTAAAGCAGCCACTGATTACACGAAGTGGCTTACTATCTCTTTAGACATAGTTTTATCTATTCAGTAGGTAAAGCAAAAAATGGCTAACACTGTCTGCACCTTAGTTCTTAGATCATATAAAAGCCCTGAAGAAAAAATGAGGGCGATCAAAAATGGAGTGGAGCATGAGTCTCAAGAAGAAAATTAAACACAATTCTGTGATACGTGAATACAGAGTAATGATTTTTCAAGAAAAATCATGCTATTACACGCAAATAATGGATAGACTCTAAAAAAAACTTTGTCGAATAGTTGTTTTCTGTGGTTAAAAACCTTTCCTATCATGTTAATCCTGCTAACACAGTTGTGGATCAAGATTCTTTTGATAGGCTTCTTCCAGAGGATCTCTATGCGGAATTTCCTTGAACAAACCCATCACATGCTGAGTACAACTTCTTTGTTTGTTTGTGATGAGGAATCCAGTATCACAAATCTGCAAATCACCTACTTTTAACCGTTAACTCTGATACCCCCACTGACCCTTGTCCTCCTCACATTCTGCAACTGGTACCTGACATCATTGCCAAAAACCTTACCATACTTTGCAAAGAGGCAATGAGGTCCAGTTTCTTGTCAGGAAGCATTGGTCATCCACATGATCAGAATGCCTTCTATTAATCTAAAGGGACTAAAAAATATAGGCCCTTTCCCCTACTAACTCTGCCATAATTTTTTCGACATATCACAATCTGGTTTTCACAGTGGCAAAAGCAGTGAGTCAGTACTGGTTGTGGTTGACAATGACACCGGTGGCACTGTTGATCAGGGAGGCTATGCAGCTTTCATTTTATTAGACTACTCTGTGGCATTCAACAGGGTGTCAAACTCCATGCTAGTCACCTGCTTAGCCCAGCTGGAGATTATAGGCCTGGCCAGTCAATCAAAAATCTTTCTTCGGATATTTGATAATCCATAAAAGATGCATAAAATACATTCAATAAATAATAAATAATCGTAAAATCATTTTAAAACAACACTGTTTAAACAAGTTGAGTTATATAAAATTTACACAAAATAGTGTGCAAATTTACTCAGCTGTACATATGAAAACTGTGTTGGCTAATGAAAATATTAGTTAAAAACTATACAATACGCCACATCCCATATAATCAAATAGTGGCTTAAAGTCATGTCTTTCTTCAACTTAGTCTATTAGTGATTCTCCTATAACTGAAACATAATTAATATATAAGGTAACACAAAAGGAAAAAACCAAAATGAATGTTAACCATTTAAAAACATTTGTTTAAAAATATACATGAAAACAAATAAAAATAGAATCATAATTGGACTTGATTTTCATATCTTATTTCATTGAGAGCTGTTCAAATTTTCCGTTAAGCTATTACCTGCTCAATGTAGGTAGAGGCAGTATGACAAATGATTGCATTCTCCAAGTTAGATAGAACTTTAAACACATCTTGATAAAAAATAATAATTTCTGGGTTAAAAATAATGGGTTTAGTAAACCGTTCCTAATATCTTTGTATAACCCAGAGAGTAACATAAGCTGGACAGTTGGTTGTGGTGCCCGGCCATCACAAGGGCATTTTGGTAGATTTTGTGTACCTGTGTCCCTCTTGGGGCATGCTACAAGCTGACACAAGATACCCAGCCACATGTGTGTCACTAAGAGAACAGTGTCCACATTTAAAAAGCCTAGTAATATTAAAGCTTGTTTGGAAACTATCATGTGGTCAATGAATGAGCTATATTTGTTCCCTAAAAGGGGTAGGCAAAGGGGTTTTCTCTCCTTGCCTGTTTTTCACCAGCAATTTTAAGGTATATCTGTATACAAAAACATCATTCAGGGTGATTCCATAGTTATGGTGAGGAAAGTGACAATATGGCTGCCTTTGATGTCAGTGAAACCAGAGACTTTAGACTGGGAGAATTTACATTGTTGTAAGTTAAAGTTGTCTACCCAGACTCGTATATGCTTCATTTTTTGGCCTGCTATGAAAGTCTCCAATTCTCTTTCCGGATCTTCTATAACCATGTGCCTTTCATTGCTAAACACATTGTTGTAAAGGTTTAACAGCACTAGTAATTCGGATGAATTTACATGCAGAAGGACCAGCTGGAAGTATGGGGAATTCAAATTTGATTTCAGCACTTTTCCCATTATTGGTGTTGAAAATATTATTGCCCAGGCTCCTTTGGCCCAGCCTTGTATTGATGGAAGGGCCGAGGTTACTATGGTCATAAACTTATTAATAGTAAACGGCTGCATCTGCCAGGTCTCATGCAGGAACCGTAGGTGTGCCTTACAGACCAGATCCTTCCATTCCCTGTTATCTAACTTATTTTAATCACAGGCACATTCCAAATATTCAGCACTAAGGTATTATATTATCATCCAATACTTTTGGCGTGTAATCTCAGTTTGGAGCAGACACTCTTAAGTCCCCCTCACAAACAGATCTATTAATTATACCATCTTCCCTCGGTAGTCAATCCTGTGTGCCAAAATTTGAGAGGAGGCATATCAGTTTAGTTAGCAAAGGACATGCCTAACCCCCTATTGCCTAAATTGGGGCATAACAATTGGCCCTTCATCCTCTCGATGTAATCCAATGGTTTATATGAAAACCCCAAAGGCACTGTATTGATCCTATCTTCCTGATGATTTTGGTGCCGGTGTCAAAGATTCATAGTATAAAGGAGAGATTTAACAACTGCTTGATGTTTAAATTTTACATCAATACAGTTGCAAGTACCTATTTTTAAAGAGAGACCCACCCAATGTACCCTTCTAACTGCAATTGTTTAGTTTAAAAGGAAGTTAGGATCACAAATGCATTCAGCCTTCCAATGGACTTCCTTATTTCTTTTAGGTCCGACCAATGTTCTCTTGCATGGGACTTTAATTTAGGGACGTCCTGTTGTATAATTACATAGGGGGTAGATTCACGCAGGAGACGTACTGTGTCTGGAATATATACTGGACCACTTAAATTTACATTGCCCAGCAGGATTACACATTTCTTTTGTTGGACTAAGGGAAGTTACTTTGGCAGTGATTGTCCACTAGTTCCTTCGCTATAGTAGTTTCCCTGGTGGTTATTGGATCTGATGCTGTGTGAACACATGTCTAACCAGACTCCATAAATGCAGATGTTTGTTTATGCTTTCGAGTAATTGAGCCCTTAATCTCCCTAAATTCAGAGAGAACTTTCTTTTCTATGCTTTTGATCTTTGTGTTCAGCTTTTTGATGAGTCTTTCAATGTTTTTGATGCCCAATATAACTGAACCATTCAGCCCCACCTGAACAATGTCACTTTTATTTTCAGGTTATTTACTTTGAGAGCTTTGCTCATAACTTTAGGTAAAGTACCAGGGTCGCCCGCTCACTAATCAAATTCTTCACTCATTTCAAACAGACAGAATGCAGAATGTAGTATGCTAACAATTCAGATCTAAACCCTTCTCCCTACCCTGTGAGATTCCCCATGGTTCTTAACTATGTCCCGTTCAGTTTAATTTTCATGTTTCTCCTCTTGCAAAAGATAATAAGATCATTATGGTTTGTGGTCTTTTTGTGTACAGATGATACACAAATCATAGTCACTATAACTGATAATGCTCAGTCCGTAGCAAACCATTTTCACAATTGCATAAGTCGGCTTTTGGATGAGATCAAACTATTTGAAACTTAAATGCACAAAAAATCAAAGATTTGATCTTTGGCAAATATTCTTTTTTATGGTCTAATTTTGATGGCCAATTGAGTTCATCCTTTTACCTATGCTATTTAAATGTAGTAGAAACTTAGGAGTTTTCATTGACAACTCAGAATGATTCTGAGGTCAACCAACTCAAATGTTCCTGTTTCTTTATTCGAAGGATTCTTAAAAAAACTTTTATGCGGGTCTCATCACGCAGAACAGTGACTCTGGCTCCAATTTCTTCATGTCTTGATTACTGAAATACTCTCTCCTTAGGTGTTAACCAGACTTCTCTGAACCTATTAAAGGTGACACAGAACACAGCTGCACGCCTGAACTATAATATACCCAAACACAACTCAGTTTTCAAAGAACTGATCAAGCTCCATTGGTTACCCCTATGAAAGAGAGCTATGTTTAAGGTGCTCTGCCTTGCTCATAAATGCTTCCACATTAGAGGATTTAAATGTATTACTTTGAGGTTCCAGTGGTATGTCTCTAAGCAGCAGCTCAGATCACCTGACAAGAAACATGATAGTAGCAAGGGTGAAGTGCTGCAAAATGGGGGTTAATTCCTTCTCTTATCTCACAAGCCAACTCTGGAACTTACTACCTTCTGTAATGAAGTCTTCCGAATGCCACAGTCAATTTTGAAAACTTCTTAAGACCTAACTATTCCGTTTATGAATTTCCCGTTCATTCTTCTTGACTTGGTTAGTGGTTTTAACGCCAAGATGCCTTTAGTTATAGGGGCCTGCGATAAATTCCCATGTGTTCCCATTCAGTTGCCTAAGTGCCTTAATTCTGATTTATTTACATGTTAATTTTATTGCTATTCATTTGACGTTCTTTTAAGTCTCAGTAGCCACTACTGAGAAGAAGCTCTCAGTTCATGGAGGACATTGCTGGGTGTCAGTTTGTTCCTTTTCATTTGGCCTCACATTTGATCAGTGTGTTTCTGTATTATGGGGAAGACATGTCCCCTCTCACTTTACATCCTATTTCCAGAGGATGCTGGCTCAGACAAGGCACTGGTCAGACATAGAGCTAGTGTGCCACGGCGCACCAGAAGCAAGTCTGTCTCTGCCGAGTTTCAGGTAAACCACCCGAAAAGCTTTCAACATTCTGGGAGACCACTGCTAGCCCTAAATCTAACTCAGTTGACTAGGGGAATACAGACCACTGGAGTCCAATTCTAGTTGGATATTCATTCATTGAACTTATTGTAAACTTATTATGGCAAGGAACCTAATCTCTAATGCACTCATTACTTTTAATGATTTCACTCTCCATGCAGGCTGTTAGAATTGGGGGGTCTCTAGTTGGCACAGATAGGTACTTGTGACAAATAGGGACCCTCTCCTCTAGTCTGAGTAAGGGGATTACACTCCTAAAATAACCCCTGCTCACCCTCTAGGTAGCGTGGCGCAAGCAGTCAAGGCTTATTTCAGAGGCGATGTAAGTTAAGCATTTATGACTACATACAGTAACCCAGTGACAACACTACAAATGGACACCACACAGGTTTTATGTCAAAAATAAGTTGTGCTTTATATAGAGTTACCACAAGACCAATAAACGACAAAAAGAATCCACAATACTAGTAGCTTGTTAAAAAGGCTTAAATCAAAGTTCTGTGCGAGTCGGTAACCCGGACGGGCTACAGGGTTGTTAAAAATAACAGAGTCTAGCAAATCCAGCAGACCGCTACAGTACGAGCCCACTCAAATGGTCGACAGACTCAGTCACAGTACCTTTTACTTGGGGCGGCCGGCACAGATATGTGAGCCGGCACCGGTGACCGTCGCTGTGCAGAAAGGAAGCATTGCCGGACGCGTTGACCCTCGATGCGGTGCAGGCAGCGGCCCGTTGACAGAGTCGGTGGATCCAAGGCTTGCCTTGCAGGGCAGGACGGTGCTTCGATGCGGTGCTTGCAGATTGCGGTGTGGCTAACGAGCTAGAGTTTGGGAGCTGGCGTCCATCAGTCCGGACAGCGGTGCAAGTCAGGGAGTGCGTCGCAAAGCGTGCGAGGCGGTGCCCAACTCCGTTGCGGTCACAGGACTTGAAGTCAGCAGCAGTGACCGCATCAGTCAGACCAGTTTGATTCGGTGTAGCGAGGCGTTGCACGTCGCGGTGTCCTTCCAGTCACGGTGCAGGCTACGGCTCGTTGAAGGAGTCGGTGAGCAGAGAGCTTGCGTTGTTCGAAGCAGACGTTGCTTGGTGCGGTGCCTACAGGACACCGGGCCGGTTGTGAGAGTTGGTCACAGCTCCCTGCCTCTGTAGCCACTTGTTTCCAGCAGCAATTCACAAAGGCTGGTGAAGTCCACTGGTCCTGGGACTTCAGTCAGGGGCAAGTTCTCTCCCAAGCCCTTGGAGATCTTTGAACAAGTTGAAAGAAAAGTCCACAAAGTTCTTTCTCCTCTCTTTGGCAGCCAGGCAACCACTGCAGGCCAATCCCCCAAGCAGCACTTCAGCTTGGGAATAGTCTCTCCTCCCTTTCTTCAGGTTCCTTCTCCTCAGCAGAGGTTTCTTCTTGTAAGTCCAGAAGTGATCTAATTTCATGGGATCAGGGTCCCAATACTTATACCCCAAAATCCTTTGTTCTCTGAGGGGAGAGGGGCCTGTGCCCAGTTCGAGACAGTTCTGAAGCACTCTGTTTACCAGACTTCTCCTTTCCTTTCACAGCGCAGGGCAGGCACATCAGATGCCCCACAGGAGGTGGAGCTAGCATTGTAGAGGGAAGGCCCAGCCCTATTCAGGTCCCAGGTGCAACTCCTCCCTCCCATCTAGATGCAGATCTCCCTATTCAACACTGGGCAGCCCCAGCCTGTCTCCTGGAATTCCCCAGCCCTGTCACACACAAACCTCGAAGAGGCAGGCTCAAATGGTTAGGCAAACAAATACCTACTTTCTGAAAGTGGTATTTGCAAACACAGAATATTAAAATAAACTTCACTAAGAGATGTCTTTTATTATTCTGAGTCCAGGCATACTAAACTCGAATTTCTACCATGTTCTCTGAGTCTGCTAGGATTTTAAAGTATAATATTTCTAATAGCCCATTCTGGCCTATGGAGAACAGATAGCCTTGCAAAAGTGAAAAACGAAAATGGCTGTAGTTCACTATTAGGACATGCCACACACATCAGTGCTTGTCCTACCTTGTACTTACAATGCACCCTGCCTGTGGGCCTACCCTAGGGGTGACTAATATGAAGTCAAGGGAAGGTTTAGGGACTGGCGAGTGGTTGCCCTTGCCCAGTCAGCATGACAGTACCAGACTGCACACAGGCTCTGCAATGGCAGACCTTAGACACATTTTTCAAGGCTGCTTCTGTGGGTGGCACAACCAGTGCTGCAATCCCACAAGCAGCATTTGGATTTACACGCCCTGGGCACACTCAGTGCACTGTACTAGGGCCTGACATGTAAACCAAATAGTCAATCATGAAATCACCAACTAATACATTCATTTACAATAGGGAGAGCATATGTACTTTAGCACTGATCAGCAGTGGTAAAGTGCCCAGAGTCATAAAATAGCCGACAACAGGTCAAAAAAATATAGGAGGAAGGCAAAAAGGTCTGGGATGACCCTGCAAAAAGGGCCAAGTCCAACACATGCTCATCAGCACTTATTCAATTCTGCAACACCCTCAACCTGGCGCAACACGTCAAAGACTCTACCCGTAACAAAGGCCATATGCTTTTTGCTCCAGCAGAATATAACCCTTCTTGTGCTTTTTTGGCACTAACCCAATCTGACCAGTTCACAGTTCTTTTCCAGGGGTGTATTTTAACTCCCTTTAAACAACCGCACACTGTATGAAACATCCCTGGGCTCAGCTTTCGGTTGACAAAGTTGATTATTGGCTAAAGGCTACACACCCTCTTTGACATGCAATATGGAGAAAGATTACAAGTTCCTTAAAAATTCAGATAGAAAATGAACATGACACATCAATCTTGCTGAAAAAATATAAGCATACAATTTGAAAACCAAGATCTTCTTGGTTCTCAAATCCCTCAGAGGAGAAAAACAATCCAGTAAATGCCTCAAATTGAGATTTTGCTGCTCTCCACAGGACAATGAGGCAATCTATCTTTCAGCTCTCCAGAAATATAAACAAAATATTTGATATGCCTTGTTCACATTTTACAGAACCCTGATTCATTCACAACATAATAAATCCAAATTACTTTTTTGTCATAATAACAACTCAATACACTAGTTTATTTTTTAACTGCCTTCAAACCTTTTCAAGTCATTATGAGGAGGAAGAGCTTGTATGTACTAAACATGGCACCGTTAACAATGGATCGCTCCTGGATCCCTACCCTGCTAAACATTTCATACTTTGTATGTCCACGCTTGCCCAGATCATGAGGCACTTTCTCAATACATCCTTTGAAACTGGTTCTGTACCCAAAATTTGGAAACAATCAACACTACTCCTTTTGTTTAAATCCTGAACTTGGAAACCCTTTCCTTGACTAACTATGAGCCTATCACTCTTTAGCCAGGTCCTGCTAAAATAATCAAACCTTCTGTGAAGTTCATACTATTATCACTTCTCAAAAGCAATCACTGCTTTGACTCTCGGTGTTGCGTTGTCTCTCTATTCCTCTACTCCTGTCTATATTGCTCCTCCCTTTCTGGTTTTTGGCTTCCTTCTCTCTGTCCATGAGGTCCTAATGCCCTACTATTAATATGCTACCACAACATTACACTCCCCCCACTTGCACAAATGAATTTCATTCTGGGGAAGCATTAGTTAAATTTCTTCACTAAGAAATGCAGGTCTTCGATGAGCAGGCTAGGGCAGACTGACCGAGTTTTGCCTGGTCTGTTGCCCCACAGCCAAGGAGGAGGGAAACACAGACCTGCTGACTGGTGTTTGAGTGTCCTCAATAACGTAACTTTCCAAAACAACTACTGGCTCTTTGGACGTTGGAGTACACTTTTGAAAGTGAGCGGCATTCAAGGGTATCCTCTTGTAATCAGAGGCAGCCATTATCATAGTATTTTTTAAGGTTTGTTACCTGCAGTGGATGTTCATGGTATGGACTGTTAGTCTTTCTCTTTTTTTTTTGCCTAAGGAGCACCCAATCACCTACCTGGATCGTTGATAGCTTGGCCCTCCGACGAGTATCCGCATATTCCTTCATTTTGGCCTTTCTGTTCTGTCTTCCTCTGCCACCTCTTCATGATCTGGAGCTTCACGGATACAGCTGGCAGAGTTTTCCCAGACGGGAATTATCATGAGCTTGGTGCAGCCCAACATCAGTATGGCTGGACAATTGTACTTGGTGCTGTACTACGAGCTTACAGAAAGTGCTGGAACAACCTTCTGTAAGCTCGTAGTGCCTCATTCAGAACCATCTGGACATCTCGCCTTAAAAGTTCAGTTTGCTGTATGGTCTTCTTGAATGTGGGCATAAACTTCTCCACCATTCCATTGGCCCGTGGCCACATGGGAGTAGTTTTCCAATTTAGAAAATTGAGGTGACAGCCAAATCAGCAAACTCATATCTGTTAAACGGAGGACCATTATTCATTTTAACCACTTTAGGTATTCCCCATGCTGCAAAGACTTCATCCAATACTGGTATGGTGGTGGCCGCTTTGGTGGATGATACTTTTTGAGCAAGTGGGAATCTGGACTAATCGTCCATTATTACAAGGATGTATTTTCCTGGCTGTAAAGGACTAAAGAAGTCCACTGCCACATGTTGCCAGACACCATCTCCCAGTTCAGACATTTACAGAGGCAAGGGTACTGTTCTTGACTGACGAGTTTATATTGGGGACAGTCTTTTAGAGTGGCTTTCACCATCTGGTCAAGGGAGGGGAACCAAACACGCTCAAGCAATGCCCTTTAATAGACCTCTGACCCTTTTATGAAGACTTCAAAATCTTCTACCCATTCTTGCCAGTGAAGACTCATACCACCACCAGACACAAGGCCAGAGTTTCTGGTGGGCACAGAAATGAAACTCCCAGTATAAATGATCTGTGCATCACGTGTGACGAATAGTCAGGCGACTCCGACATGGCCTCATCTGAGTTGTGACCAGTGCTTTGCGTCGAGGTTGGTGACGTTGACATGTTCCAGGCTGAAGTGAATGACTATGGCAAATTTGCACTGGGCAAAGGAAAACTAATGCCCTGGAGAAGGTAAGTGGGAAGAAAGCCAAAGGGTAAATGCAGTGAAATCGTAGTGCTGGTAAAATGGCACTGTGAGAATGTTGAGAAAATATGCAAATTTGCAGCAAAAAGTCTTTTAGAATTATGACTTGCCAGTGTCACTGATTGTATGCAGCAGGAAGCACACCAGTTACAAGAAAAGCATTATTTTAAATGGCGCCTAACTTCAAAAGGGCCGCCAGTAGTTCCTCAATGCTCATTGGAAGAGGCGCCTGACTCCAAGATGGCCACTTAGAGGATCTGCAGTTTAGAAGAATTTCAATGAACGAAGTCAAACAACGCGGGAAGCTCGCAGGGGAAACAACTGGCAGGCAGGGCTTCTCTCTTACCCTAAGCAAAATCCTGGCAGTTGATCCCCAGTGGGTGCATTTGACCAGGGTGGGATCCCAAAGTTGTGTCTTGTATAGGATTCTCTTTGGTCCCCAGTAGGTGCACAGTACTGGAGTGGGCTCCCGAAGTCAACTCATCAGCAGGATTCTCTCTGTGTGATCAGGGTGGGCCCCCAAGTCTGCACTTGCCGCTGCCGAAGATGGACCACTCACGACGTATCTCATGCCTGATGTGCTCCATGTGATCTAGGTGGGCACCCGACTTCACACCACTTCAAAAGGGGTATGCTCTCAGCGTAGGACCTCACAGGCAGGTCAACCTCCATGCGAATTTGGGTGAGCACCTGACTCCACACCACAGCTGAAAAGACAATAAGGCACAAACATGTGCACGGTTGGAGGGTGTTGTGTTTGCCTTTGTCACCATTTGTCGTGTTTGGAGTACACAATATTGGAGCACACACAGTTGAGGTAAGGAAGTACTGTATTCATTATTGTTACCTGGGAGCTCACACTGATGACACGGCTCCAACCATATCTCTCTATTTCTCTACCCCTTTCAATCTAACTCCTCCCTTTTTAGTTCTGTACTTCCTTCCCTCATCCTGCCTTCTCTCTGTCTACGAGGGTCCTAGTGTCCTTCTATTAGTATGCTACCACAACATTACACTTGTGAATCCAATTCAGGCAAGGATTCAGTATAGAATCCGTCCTTATAAGCATTACAGATGAGCTTGGTTCCGGTATTAACCCTGGTAGTATTCTTATCCTCTTAGATCTATCAGTGGTTTTTGACACAGTTTCCCAGATCATCTAAAATTCCAGCCTTGAGACTGCAAGTACGAGAGGCTGTGATAAAAAACAGTTTCCATCTTTTCTGTCTGATTATTCTTAAGAAATATTTATGCCTCTTTTCAAATCTGAATTTGGCAAAAATTGATGTGCGGTTCACCAGTTCTCAACACTGAGCCCCACACTGTTCAACTTATATTTAACACACCCCTAGACAATATCAGTATTTTGGGTTTACCTTTTTCTTTCATGCTAATGATACTAAGATTATCTTAAGGCTTTACAGCATTCTTAAATCTAACGCATGTTTTTGGCTATCCAATAGTTGAACTCCAACCCTAGTAGTCTAAGGGGCATTGTACAAGGAAATTGTTGGAGTGCAGTGTTAAGCCATGATAGCTAATGTCAAGCTACAACAGTTTCCAAACTTAGGGGGATGCACCACATTTACAAGAATACGGTGCACCCCTGCGTTTCCCTTAACACTGGCATTAGACTTAGCTGCCAGTGTGCCAACAAGGGTGACTGCATTGTGGGGACAGATTGTTTATGTGCAGGAAGGTGTCCCTTTCTGCACATAAACAATCAGTAATGGCGATTTGTAACTTCAATATGTGCTGCATTGTGCAGCACACATAGAAGTTGCTACTCATCATTTTTCAATGATTGTTGATGTACAGGCAGGGACATCTTCCAGCACATCAACAATCATTAGCGGCAATTTGCTGTGCCTATGTGTGATGCAGAATGCAGCATGCATAGGAACATCAGAAACAAGGAACAATTACACTTTTCTCCTCATATTGCCAGGTTAAGGCCAGGTTTTACATGATCCTATTTTTGGGGCTGCCTCCTATTTATGCCACCCTTGTAAATAAGGAGCACCATCAAAAAGCAGTGGGTGTTGTGGCAGAATGCCTACCGCAATACCCATTGCCCCTCCCTTTCACGCTAAGGGCTGCGTGAAAGGCAGCCCTATTTACAAGGTGGCATTAAGCCATGTTAAGTGGCTTAACGCCACCTTGTAAATAAGGCGAATGTTTTGTCACCAAGGAGCATCACAAAAAGTGACATTCCTGTGGCAATAAGCCCTTGAAGATATGCCCATAAATGTCTCCACAACTAAATCTCTGGTTTTCAGTGATTCCCCTACCTGGAGCACTGTTTCGTGACCACATTTAATGGCTTCTCTAGCCCCACCAGTCTCATCCACTAAAAATGTAGGAATCATTCTGAACAGTAAGTTATTCTTTTAAGAACATATGTCTAAAATGGTGTCAACATGTGTCTTCATCCTGAAGACCTTTAGGAAATCGTTCCCTATATCCCCAAAGATAAAAGGAATATGGTCAACAGCAAAGTGAAGAAATACATCTTGCACAAACAACTATTCAATGCAAAATACAGGCCTTTCTGTGTAGAGGCATTATTTTCCAATCGACATGGCATTGCCAATTAGGCTCACTTAATGTACATTAGGCCTATAACATTTAACTATGGTTACCTACTACAATTTTTGCATTTAGCATATGTTTTATTTAAGCTTGTGCTCTTTACTAATTTTTAATAGCAGATAAAATTTGTGGCAACAGTTACCGCCTCTGATGGTTGAAAAAACGATACAATTTCTTACCAAATTAATCTTTAGAATGCATTCTCATTTTTGGTTGAGTAATTCTCATTTCTGAGGGTTTCATCTTTCTTATCCTTGTTATGCTTTCTATTCTTTCTCTTCTCCATTTCTAATTCTTCTCTGCTATTCCTTTTTTCTTTCTTTTTTTCTTTTTAGTCAAATAGCATCTAAAGCCTATATATAAAGCATATAAAATTGTCAAGCAAATATGAATGATTAGTATAGGCCTTAATATGACCCTAAAAGGTAATTCTCCTACTGTTGCAAACTAACTGCCAATTGTAGAAACTCTTTTGCCAATTCTCCCTTTTATACTTATGGTTTCTAAATGTTATAATTCTGATTTCAAATCAGATATGTTTTTTACAAATTCTTCTATCTTTCTACTCTCATCAGGCATATTTGAGAAGTAATGTTGAGTTTCAGCATTTTTCAGACTCCACCTTTCTCGGCTAACAAGATATCTAAAGCTAATCCATCTAGCAAAATCATTGAGCTGATAGCCACTAATTCTGCGTTTACTGCTAGTAAAGCACCAGATGTATTAGTAGCTGATATGTCTACAACTGTTGATAGCTGTTTAATTTTCTCATTATTTCAGACAAATCCTAAAGTTGGTATTATTGCTCCAAAAATATCTTGCACTAATTGTTTTCCATCTTATGTACTATGTGGGTGTCTATGGGGTGGTGTCATTGTCAATGTTGAATTCATGATGCATATTAGGAAATAACAAAGCTAAATAGCAACACCCTACTAATCAGTTGGCAACTGAAAACAAGCATCTTGCATACACACAAAACAAACTACAGGAACAACTGTATTTTCCTCTGTTAATATTTGGACGGTCCTCTCAAAACTTCAAAGGTATATTGACAATTACTAATCTCAATATGTCTTTTTCTAACATGATTTCTTCTTTTCAAAACATATCATTATCCATTTGTCTCTAATTTGAATTTTGGATAAACCATTTTCTTTTTACATTCACCTTCTTCTTTCTTCCAGACATTACTTAAAACATTCTCTTCTTAATATTTGCTACTGACAATTTGGGCTTCCCTTTCCTTTAATATTAATATGAGTGTATTTTCTAATGGTCCCATTAGACAGGTTAGGTTCTTATCATGTGCCTTAACAGTATCTATTACCATGGGTTATCTAAAGAATTACCATTCAATTTCAATATCCTTTGCTTGTGGATGTGGGTTAATATTTTCATGTTATAATTGAAAAAATAATATTCAAAATATTCCTGCCAATAAAATAAACTAAGCAAAATACTACATGTAATTGCATATCGCTATGGAATTGGGTGATATGTCTCCTCCTCCATAGCTGAAGGTAAATATGCACCTCGTACCAGTCCTTAGTATCTAAAGATTGTGTATATTCTTGAACTAATCTAGAGTAAACCTTAAATTGAAAACTCTTCTCTTGAATAATCTTTAAATGAAGTCTTTAGTTTTGTCTCATCTATTGTGTGTGCAGGTGATGTAAGTGCAGGTTTAGACCTAAGTGTTCATATTTCTGTTGCAAAGTTCATGCCAACTAAAAGAAGTATAATAGCTAAAATAACAACTATTAGAGTGACAACAATGACTATTCTACACTTTGCTTTGGTAAGGATTCACGTTTGTCTCCAGTCAGACCTTAAGTAGAATAATAGCAGCTTGCAGAATAAAATTCTGTACTGACCTTTGCATGAGCAAATGTGTAAAACGTCTTTATTTAGCACTTGCACTTAGTTCATTCAGATAATATACAGAAATCTTAGTGAGACATCCTAAGTCATACTCCATCTTCTTCTAAATGTGTTATCCCTGCTCTTCTACTGCAACCTTGGCCCTAGGATTTTTTTAATTTTTTTTTTTATTTCATTAATTGTTCATTGTCAGCTTCACTTATTTCAGTCTTTTATTTTGTAGTTTTAAACACAGTTCATTCATTAGGAGTATTTTCAATTGATTTGTTTTTTGTATTTGCTAAATAGTGCCTGTCAAGTTCTTCGATTGTAATTATTGTTTCAGATATCCTATTAAATCAATGCTGTTTCTTAGTATGGAATATCATGGAGGCCCAAATAACTCTGATCTCAGTTCATTAGGATTTTGTCCTAATGTATTCTGCATATTCTCCGCGTGTCGAGACTTCTAGATCCCAGACCTGCAGAACTAAAATCCACGTGAGCGAAGATAATGCCTCTTTACTCCTATAGGGTATAGCCACCTCAGGCCAAGAGACACTCTGAGCTGTACTGATACCCCCAATGAGTGGAGAGACAGGAAAGGACCACCTGGACATCGTCCTGTTGAGAGGAACTGAAAGACAGCTAAACCTGCAGAGGGACAAGGAGACAAAAGTAAGACATTTATAAAAAGAAGAAAGCCTCAACACTAACGTTTCAAGATCAATGAATCACATTGTATGCTTTGCCCATACTTACATGCAAAATAAAGAATGTAATGTGTCTCTCCAGAGTTTCGAAGCAAAGAAAAATAAAACAGGCAGAGACCCTTCCCCTGTTTTTCAATTGAAAATGTCCAGGATAACAGTGTCCAGAGAAGAAAACCGCTATAACAATAAGGGCAGTGACAGTACTTGGAAAAGTCTTTGAAGAAATGACCGGTCGTCAATTTCGTAAATGCTTTGAGGCAGGAGGCAGATTGCATCAAGAAACAAGGAGTACAGCGAGGGATGTCACGCTGTTAAAAGGAGCAAGTCCAACTTAGGTGCTTTCATTATTTAAACGCTTTGCTGAGCGATGTAAACAAAAACAGAAGACAAAAATGCCCGGGTCCTAAAAGAAGCACTTGCCGCACGTACTTCTCTTAATGAGCCCAGCGCAACAGGCACAAACTCCGGGGGCTGGAATAAGGACGCATCTAACGTCGTAACTATAGGGTACACGCCTCGCATCCGAGGCAGGGAACACGCCTCGCGTCCGAGGCGGGTCAAAAAAGGAAAGACCAAACAGGTGAGAACTAGCGCAACCTCGCGCTTCAATGACAAATGAGTAAACTCTGTGGCATTACCAGAGTGATGATTAAATGTGCAGGTACAACTTCTTTGGGTAGATAGAAGACTAGGGAATCTGGGTGTAGCACAAGGTTCAGGGCAACACGAATGTACTCGAACAGGCAGGTTCCAAGAGGGCGTGGTCCAATCCAGGAAGGAAAACTAAGCACCTAATCAGATCAGCTGGCTGCTCCTATTGCAGCATGGGTAAGCATGCAAGGCGATATCCCTCAAAAGTGCATTCTGGGACTAGTAGTTCCTTGCGCTTGGTGAGACAGGGAAAAGATGCAAGAGGCCAGGCAGCTGACACCGCGTAGTAAGTCCATCAGGTGCAAATACCTCCGGCAAGGCACTCTTGCCCTCTTTCTTCTCCTTGGTGTCTGTAGATCTGCTTCTGTCACACTTATACCACTAGATTGGTTGCTTTCATTGGGTTGGGTTGATTGCATGCCACCCTATCCGACTTCCGCACAAATCTCAGCACAGAGACCGCGCTCCTAGAGGTTTCAGAAACCATTAAAGGGGTTCTGGACACTGGGGGCAAAGCCATGCTGGTGATGTTGGATTTGTCGGCGGCTTTCGACACCGTCCCCCATGACGGCCTTCTCGCAAGACTCTATGAGATTGGCCTACGGGGGACGGTGCTCAGCTGGTTTTCCTCCTTCCTAGCTGGCCGCCGGCAAACGGTCTGGGCCTCCCCAGATTCCGCCGTGATGCCGCCTCTGGGAGTCGGGGTTCCACAGGGCTCTATACTGAGCCCGACCCTTTTTAACATCTTCATGACCCCTTTGGCGGCACTGGCGGAGCCGTTCGGGGCCCAGATCGTATCCTACGCCGACGACACCCAGCTCCTCTTCTCCTGTAAGAGAGGAGGAGACTTTGATGGGGAGAGTATCCGGGATTGCCTTGGGGTTGTTTTCAAATGGTTCCAACTGAACAGCCTCAAGTGCAATTCCGATAAGTCCGAGGTACTCTTCTTTGGGTGCGCTACGGAGCCAGACTGGCAAGCTTGGTGGCCCATTAACATGTTCCCTCCGTCTTGCTCATCCCAAACTGCTAAGCACTTGGGGGTCAAGATGGACCAGGGTCTGACGCTGAAATCCCAGATCCTTGGTGTGACGGGCACCTGCTTCCGCCTCCTTAAGATGCTGCGGAGGTTTTTACCTCTTTTGTCTGAGGAACATAGGAAGCTGACTGTGCAGGCTCTAATAGGCTCTAGGTTAGATTATTCCAACGTTCTTTACCTGGGCCTGCCAGAGTACCTGCTACAGCGGCTCCAAGTCATGCAGAACGCTGCCGCGAGGGCCATTTTTGGCCTGAACAGACGAGCCAGTGCTGCGGGCCTGCTGCAGACGTTACACTGGCTTCCCATCCGCAAACGGATTGCTTTTAAGGCATTAACTTTGGCCTATAAAGTTCTCCATGCGGTGGGAGCGAAGTACCTCCAAAAGAGACTTGCCTTTTATCATCCGGCTCGCTCTCTGAGGTCAGAATCTTTGTTCCTGGCGGCTGTACCGAGAGTGAAGAGAGCTCGCATTGGAGGCCGCTCCTTTGGACTGCTGGTGCCACAGTTGTGGAATTCATTGCCGCTCACACTCCAGGGAGCCACCAGCCTACTTGCATTTAGGAAAGGCCTCAAAACCTGGCTGTTTACCCAGTAGGCTGTCCCGCTGTTTCTCTCTGTTTTCTTTTGCTGCATCCCTCCCCCTTTTTTTACTGTGTTGTGTTATTGTGCTGTAGGTCTCCTTATTTAAAGCGCCGGGACATTCTTTTTGAGTAGCCATGCGCTATACAAAAATAAATATACCATAACATAACATAACAGATTCTGTTTGTTCAGCAGTGGATTGTGGTATTTGTTCTACTGACACACTCAAACTCAATTGCCTTCTAACATTGGGCCATTCCAATCGCCATTGGGGATCTTTGCCTTCTCACTTGTTCCTTCATCTGTATCATGTGATTGTTCTTGTAATACATCAACTGTTCCTTTATTTTCAACTCACAATTGCTCCTCTTCAGTGAGTGTTTCCACACCATTTTGCGAGATATGAGGTACTTGCACCGGTATGGGATTTTGCTGTACTTCAACCTTCTTTGGTCCTCTGAGATGTACAGGGGCAGGAGATCTCTGATTTGGCTTGAAGAACACTACTTCTTTGTACAGGCACCTTACTCTCTGAGTGTGTAAGCCATTCCCCCAATTAGGTATCCCAGCACATTTGACAACAGTGTTTGTAATCATGATGACTTGGTAGGGGGCCTTTCCACCTTTGCGTCATGCAGGATTTTCGCACATGCTTCTTCACCAAAACCTAGTCCCATTTGTTAAGGTTGTGGTACTGCTCTTGTTATGGACTGGCAGGGAAAGCTCCAACCTGGTGAGAAACAGAAAGCACAAATCAGCTAATCTGTTTGCAGTAATCAAGTATCAAGTCATCTGTGATGTTTGCAATCACTTTTGCAGGTACAGCAATAAGCCTCATAGCTCTACTCTGATAATCCTGTTCTCCTGTCAAGAGTGCTTTGGAGTCTCATCCAAACCAGTGGTAAAACATATGGCCATTGAAATGCAGAGGATGCACAAACTGTCGCCAATTGAGACTTCAAGGTTCTGTTTGCTTGCTCCACTATACCCGACACCTTGGGACGATAGCTAGAGTGGAATCTTTATTCCACTTTGGTCTACCTCTAAGACTAAGTCAAGTGTGCAGTCTTCTTCCCCCTTCAGGGACCAACATTGAGAATTGTTAGAAGTGAAACTTGTGGTCTCAAATATGGGGAACTGTTGGAATGGGTTCTGATTTTGAAATGGATTCAAATTTGCTCTCAGTACCTGATTCATATTAAATCGAATACTTCCCATAGGTTGTGGGGTCATCAGAGAGGAACAATTGATGATAGAACCAGGAAATACCTGTTAAAAGAACATCCAAAAAGCCCCACCATACAAATGACACCAAAGATTCACAAAAGCCTGATGGACCCACCGTTTAGACCTATTGTGTCAACGAGAGGATCCATACATGAACCAATTGGCAAATTCTTAGACAGGTACATGCAACCAATTGTCAAACAGTTAAAAAGCTATGTGAAAGACACTACCGACTTTCTATCTAAACTCACACAGATCACTATTAATAAGGATGAACATTTGATATTATGTACTGCGGATGTCAAATCCTTGTACACATCAATCCCCCACGACAGTGGGCTAGAGGCAATGGAAAAGGCTATCATTGAAAGTGATAAAGAACCTGGTATGCAGAAATTCCTGATGGAACTCATGATCTTCACGCTCTATCAGAGTTATTTTGAACATGACAATGCAAGCTATCTACAACTATCTGGCACCTCAATGGGGAACTATGCTGCACCCATGTACGCTAACATATTCATGGGACAATACGAGGAAGTGAACATCTATGACAACCTAAATTGGATCAACAACATCAAATTATATGTACGTTATATTGATGACGTATTCATAGTCTGGACAAACACTAAAGAAAGACTACAAGAATCACTCGAAGCATTGAACGAGATCAATGATCGGATACAATTTACTTGGGAAATCGATGACAACACTATCACTTTTCTTGATGTCAAAATCACTCTTACAGCACTTGGATTTGAAACAGATTTACACCGGAAAAAGACGGACAGGAACAATACCCTGCATTACAGCAGTTTTCACCAACCATCACTGAAAACCCATCTACCATTTTCCCAAATGATGCGAGTCAAAAGAATAGTATCAAATGACACACTAATCCAGAACCGACTAGAGGAAATGGGTAAGAGATTTCTAGACAGGGGATACCCGAACAGTTTAATTGAACAAGCCAAAACACGAACATCTCAGATCCAAAGACAACAACTTCTTGCTAGAACACCCAAAACAAAGGAACAAAGAATGGTTCTGGTATCAAAATTCTCCACCATGAGTGCGACATATAAGAAAATCATTTTAAAATACTGGCCGATATTAAGCACAGAACCTGACTTTGGCAATCTGTTTGAGAATCCTCCGATATTCGCACACACCAGGAATGCTAACATCAAGGAAATACTAAACAAAAAGACTCCAAAATCACAACAAACTAAAGGCACCGTACCGTGCCTGAACTGCAACAATTGTCACAACATCATCAGTGGCAACACAGCAACCCACCCAATGAAAGGGTGCAACATCAAGCTACAAGTAAACGCTACATGTGACAGTACAAATGTGGTGTATCTGATAAAATGCCCATGTGGTAAGCCTTACATAGGCAAAACTGAGCGAAAGATCAAGACTCGTATTAACGAGCACAAGTCCAAAATACGTACCAGACATGCAAAATCCAACATTGCAACCCATTTCAATGAGGCTCGTCACAACATCTCTCAGTTAAAATTTATGATCTTGGAAACGGTGAAAAAGAGAGATAACATGGACAACAACAAATACTTGTTACAGCGTGAGATGGCATGGATTTTTAAACTACAGACTATGAAGCCGTTTGGATTAAATGACCGCCTTGAATTGCATGCTTCATTTAAAAATACCCCCCAGGGGGTATATGGTGTCTGACACGAAGTTCCTGATGTGTAATGGTTTTACACGTGAAACATACAATGTATTATTTAGTTATTTGAATGATTTTTATTTTTATTTTTATTTTACTTTGTTTAAGTTACATAACCCAGACATACACAGATCTATGGTGTTTTTAGCTTCTTTAATATGGCTACCAGATAGTATTACATCAGTCCATTTTCAATGACGATTACACACTAGTCATACACCAGACTAAGATGGCCGGCATCAAAAGATAGTCCGCCGTTTATTTTCATAGAACTGAATGCGCCCTTTATGAAACGCCGACAACACTCGTTCTAACACAACGCTGCATGAACCCGCTTCCCCTACTATGCTGCAGGCGTACACTTTTACCGGTAAGATCCCTAACTTATGCCGAGTGAACCCGTATGTAACACTTTATGAGCCCGCATTAAAGGCGGACACTTATATTTTCCGTGTTTTCCTTTGCAGAACATGGTTAAAGAAAAGCGACTTTTCGTAAGCCCCAGTTTCATCATTTTATCTTTTTTCAAAACGCACTAACCTTATATCCAAAGAAACACAACATTGGGAAAAGGACTCACTCTGGGTCTATTACTAGCACATGCTAAATACTAGTGTATGACAAAGAAGTATAAACCTTGCATTTCAATGCATACACTGAGTAAACCGATCCCCGCATGGTAACACCTGACACCGTACCACAACCCCAGTTTAGCATTTTAGACTACATCACGTTTTGAGGTGCCACACACGGCTTTCTGTGCATTCTGGTTAATTGAGTTCATAATGTTTTGTATATTTAACAATGTTTTCTTCAGATGATTGACCAATGGATTGTATGTTAATTAGATACGGGCATGAGGCTTACAGTTATATTTTGCATTTTTAGAGCTCCCAGATGAAAGGCTAACTAGCCCGAAATGCATTGGAGCAGATTGAAACAGACATAAGCTTTGACAAGAGTGAAATTAACTCTATGGAATAATGAACTTTAAGAAATAAAGTCGAACTTTGATTAAATAAAAGAGTCTTGATTGTCAAGAACACAAAGGAGTGCCCTAGATCAGGGATGTTATCATCATCCTGATGATAACACTATCTTGTTATATTCAATACTGACGTGTTAAGGACGGACACGTCACCTGAAGGAGCACCCAACCTATGAAACTGTTCAAAGAATCTCATATAGTCTGATAAAAAGACAAGGGAGTGCACCACCTTATTACTAATTGGTTGTCATTCTGGGACTTGCACCATGGTATCTTGTGATTGCACTGGCATTTGCATTTGTTAGACGGGTACTTGAACTGGAACAGTTTGAATTTGCGTTTGATTTACAACTTGCATTTGCTCATTACCACTCACACAATTTGGATTATGTTTACACTCTATCTTCCAATACCCGGGTCTATTACAAAGTGACAAGGAGTTGTTTCCTTCAACATTGCAATGTCTATTCCCGAATTTGAATCAACGGAAACACTTCAACCGCTACCCTGTGAAACACCAACTCCACCTTGAGATATTTGACCTCCAGCCTGGAAACCAATACCTTGTATTCCACCAACAATTTTTCCATGTGATTGGATCTGAAACACCTTTTGAGCCAGCTTTCTCTGCACAAGCATAAACGTCTCCTTTAAGTCTTGTCTGCTTCATTTCCTGCTCGTCACTGGCTGTATTTTGCATACCTCAGAATCTCATCTAAAGGTTTTGTCTGCCAACAAATCACATTCCGTTGTATGTGTATACTGATCTCTGGTCGCAACCCAAGAATGAATTGTGATACAAAACCTCCCATATATCCCCCCATTTGGGGATTTTATTGTCCTATGTGTTGCTTAAACACAATCATTCACAATAAGCATAGAGTGATTCTTTAGCTTCTTTTGTAGTTCTATTAATCTTCACCCAATCATTGTCTCTCGCTGGGAGTTTTCCTTTCAAAAAGAAATTGACGTCATCGTATTTAGTCATTATCATAGGTGAAGGTGGATGAGTATGTCCATCTCTTGGAGGTTCAGATCATGCCTATAGCACAGACATCTTGCCTTCAGCCCATAGATCACTCAGCACCATATTATCAATAAAATATTCAAATCTGTCCACAAAACCTAGGACATTTAAAAATAATATGTCAACTTGTGTATACCACTATGCAGGATTCCCTTTCATTTTGGAAAATTGTTCATAAATGTTGCGAGAACATACCCCTCGACCTGGTATTTCCCTTCTGGGAAAGCTAAAGCATCTTCTTCAACTGGAGGTGCTGCTGGTGGCTTACCACTAGTTTCAGTGGCATCTGGTTGTTTCTTTTTCTTTCTCTGTTTCTTCACCTGCGTACTCTATAACCTGTCAAAATCCCTTTGCGGCTGCATTTTGCTAGTTCTGGAATGTGCAATCTCATCTATGACAACTTCATTGCCACAACAGCTTTACATTTAACTGTGTCTTAAAGCTTTTCTGTAAGTTAACACTCTTAGAAACATCCATCTCATATTTTCTCGCAAATTTAGTTAAATTATCATAGAGCTGAGCTGTCTGCTATATGCAGACGATGCCATAATAATGGATTGAACCCCAATTGGACTCCAAAGAGGACTTGCTTAGGTAATTGGGTATACAGAAGAGTATTACTTGAAAATAAAGATTTTAAAGAGTAAAGACATGATTTTTAGCTATCAAGATGTAAGGTCAGAAAAAATTTGAATTGGTTCTTCGGAAATGAGAAATTGGAAGTAGTAACATTTTATCCATATTTAGGCAAAATATTTACAAACAGGTGCTCAGCTAACAGTCACATGGACCATTGCAAAGGCAAAGCTATTTCACAAGCCTTGGCAATTAACCTTCGGTACACACACTGTGGGAAAAGACATTTTTCTCTCATTAAATCGGTCTATGAAATAAATATCCCACCAACCATGAATTACGCTAGTGAAATAATAGATGCAAAAGAGTGGGAAAAATTTGAGAAAGTGGAAGGGCAAATCTGCGCCAAATATGCAATTTGAATCACGCAGCACCAATTGCAGTGCTTAAGCTCGAGATTGGTCTACTTTCCCCTTATGTGCTATCAATGGCTGCGTGTTTAAGATGGTGTAATGCATTGTCAAATAGCTCTGAGAACCTGCTATGGGTAGCACTGTACAGAGAAATATTTGTAAATATGAAGGAAAAAAATGCTATTTGTAGGAATAATGTTAAAGCATAAGCAATGTCTGTGTTTGGTTTGGAAAAGATGGGGCTGCGGTTCTTTGCACAGGGGCTTTGAAAACCATAATTAAGAAGACAATCTACGGGGTTTCTCGTGAAAGAGATATTAAAATGTGCTTAGAGAATGGAAATATGGATTGTATTGTGGGGAGCAGTATGGTCAAAAAACCTCAACCTTATGTTGTATGGAATCTTAAACATTGAGTGTGTAGAGTGATTCTGTTTCTGAGATTGAATTTATTACCTCTAAGAATTGTAACAGGAGCCAGGTAGGGTATTCCTAGACATGAAAGGTATTGTCATTTATGTAATTTTTGTATACAAGACCTGAATCATGTTTTATTTGTTTGTCCTGCATTACAATCAACACATCGTAGATATCTAAGGAATTGTTTTTGAAAGTATAATATTACCACAGCAGAAGAGGCCCGAAATTGTCTGCTGTCCCCCATCTGAATTCATGTGTTTTAACATTTTTAGCTTTTTAAAACAATTTTTAAATATATACTAATGTTGTAAGTTTCGTTTGAATATGTATATATTGATCACTATTACTTCCTTGACCCTTCGTTCTTTAAGGCCAATTTATTTTGTTTACACTTAAGCATTTGCACTTTTAATTTTTTTTTGCTGCTGCTACTTACTTACTTTCTAGGATCTCAAGCACTTTACTAAATTAGATTTTCTGCTAAATTATCGGGAACTTCATGAGCGTTTTAATACACATGCACTAAGTATTCGCACTTTTTTGACTCTTCGCTCTTAGGCCGATTTCCCGTGTTTGAAATTAAGCATGTGCACTTTTGTAAACTTTCTCTGCTGCTAGTTACTCATCCATTAGGACCCCAAGCACCTTAAACCCCTGTCTTGCTGCTAAGCTATTGTAAACTTCTGTACTTTACAACAAGTTTTAATTTTGAATGTATTATGATAGAAGTAGATTATAAGTGTGTGTAAGGGTGTAAGAAATTCATGTATGGCAATCTGACTACTCAAGGCACACCCCTTCTGGCACTGAAAAACCTCTAGAACGGCTGTTACTGATTTGCTTATCTGTGTTTTTAGACAAAAGGATTAGATTGGCAATTATTTTGTTTTTGGAATGTAATGTTTTTTTAAGAAGTATTTTTTAATGTAAATGTAAAATTGTTACTTGTATAGCGCACTACTCAACCTCAAGGGTCTCAAGGCGCTTGTACAAGTACCGCTGTGGAACCCATCCTGGCTTTCCCTGTGAGGCGTCCACTCCTGGGCACCCCCAAGGTGGAGGCCAGGCATCCTTAGTGTTGTGGGGGCCGTTGTGGAAATTAAGCAAGCTATTGCCCAGAGTTGCAGAGTGGGACTCCATGATTGGAATAGGCATAGAGGCGAGAATTATCAGGTCTGTGGAATTTTGAGCCTAAGACCCGCTGAGGCATGGAATTGAACCCTGGTCCTGGAACAGACCTCTGCATCAGGGTCTGCTGCTCTAACCATTGAGCCACACTTCTCCATTCTCAATTCTTTGGAATTCCAAATCATAATGAATAGCATGGAATTGAATTAAATTATCATGCTGCACGTCTTGTAATTTCTTTTCTGAAATATATAAGTTACTTTCCCTGATATTGAATCAGATGTGAAATTTCCAAGCATCCTCCTATAACTGCTTCTAATTCTATATTTCATTTTGGCACATCTGAAGGTCTTAAACCAACCTATCTCGAGTGAAGTCACACCCGACCACTGTGCACTGTTGCAAAACTATTTTACTTTATTTTATTTAGCAATTCTTAATGTTTGATTTCAAAATAAGGTTAAATATATCACCATATCGTTTCAATTCAATACATTGAAAACTTCATACTTGTTTGTTACAATTATTTACACATTGATACTTAAGGCAGCAAGATTTAAACAATAAACAAACAATCATCCAATTCATTGTTCATTATTCATTGCAATGCCCGATGCATTTCGAGCCTGATGGGGCTCTTCCTCCGGGGCCTGAAATCTAAACAGATTGAAACACATGTTTTAAAAAACAGGTCGTTACATTTGGGACCAAGTGTTATCGAGTGTTAGATGTAAGTGCTCAGGTTGAACGAACCTCCACCTCATTGCCACGTGATTAATGAAAGGTGGGCTTACCCTATGTTTCTAGGCGCAGGAAGAGCCCCATCAGGCTCGAAATGCATCGGGCATTGCAATGAATAATGAACAATGAATTGGATGATTTGCTTTGTTTGTTTATTGTTTAAATCTTGCTGCCTTAAGTATCAATGTGTAAATAATTGTAACAAATAAGTTGAAGTTTTCAATGTATTGAATTGAAAAGATATGGTGATATATTTACCCTTATTTTGAAATCAAACATTAAGAATTGCTAAATAAAATAAACTAAAATAGTTTCGCAACAGTGCACAGTGGTCGGGTGTGACTTCACTCGAGATAGGTTGGTTTAAGTGTTGGCTCGTGAGGGCAAACGGGCCACCACTGTTGCACGCGTAGATCAGTTAGATATAAATTGTGAAAATTTAAGACGTCAAATAGGTGTGCTTCTCCCCTACATTCACATCTGAAGGTCTTGCCTTTTTCTGGCTTATAGATGGTCTCTCGGTTTCTGCCACTCTCTTTTTCTCTGACATCTCCTTAAAACAGGGGGGAAATACTGTCATCAAATAACCCTGCTTCTCCCTGTGCAATTGGTGTTGTGAAAGTGATTCTCTTTCCTTTTCTCGATGAGTGGACTTTTTGTGTCGATTGTGTCTAGGCCAAAATTTGTGAATTCTGTGATGCTGGAATAAACCTTGTCGCAGTTACTCTTCCTACAGAACCTTGAACAACAATATTTAATGGTGCAGTAGCAACCAGCACTACCAATATCTGTGCTTTCACAAATCTTGACACTGAGGCAGGACCAGGCAAAATGAAAGCAGTAACACCCAGAACAATTACAGTACAGACTGCTTCAGTAGGTGTAGGAACAATTGGAAATGCTGAAAGTAGTCTCTCACTTTAAATTGTGCTTGGATCAACGGGCTGTAACCACCATAGCAATAGTTGTTGAAACACCATCTCTATTCATTTTGGAAGCCACATTTGGAGATGGACATGAGGATAACAAAGTTTCTAAAATGTTGTACCCTGAATGTGGAAAGTACCCTTTTTGTATGGCCACCCCTTACTTTTCTCAAATGCTGATTGCTATGAATCTGAAGCTTCACTGGAGCCCGCTGCCCGGGCCCCAGTGCCAGTGCTCTTTCATAAAAAACTGATACATGTGAATTGGAAATCCCAATTGTCAAGGATGTTAACCCCCTTATATATGGTACCTTTGGTACCCGGGGCATTGGTGTTGAAGGGGTCTTTAAGGCCTGAAGCACTGTTTGAGCCACCCTCGGCAACCCAAGTAATCAGATGGCAGCAGTCCTGCCATTAAAGACTGCAGGAGAAGTGCAAACTGCTCAACACAATTTTGCCTATATCATGTGTGGCAAAGTCAATGCACTATTTTTAATATATGCCAGTCACCCCTGAGGAAGGTCTCCTGAGCCCAAGAGTCAGGGTGCATTATATTAAAGATAAGGACATATATGCGCAAGCTTATATGTGCCTATAGTAGCCTTTTCCATTAAGGGCTACAATAAGTGACTAGGATAACATGGGCTGGCACCCAGGCAAACTTGAGGACACCAGTTCAACTGTGGTACTGCCAAAATATGTTGTTTGGTATCAGACAATGTGCCTCATAACCCCTGACATATATCTTCTGTCGAGGACGATGTATCATGCACACAGGAAGTTACCTTAGTGGTTACCCACCTGGTTGCTCCAGCTTTTCCTGTGCTTTGGCTGCCATCCCACAGCTGCTGCAGCCAAGACAGGTATCTGACCCCCTGCCAGGTTTGAACTCTCCCAGGAGTCAGAAACAATTTGCTGGACAGGAAGGAGGCTATATATCCCGCCATGACAGAATTACTAGTGAACTGGCACATCAAGGCGGTAAGCTTCAAAGCCACCGCCTTTGATATGCAACCAGTCTGCCTTTGAAAAAAGAAAAAAGCCCTCCTCCTGCCACCAGACACATTTGCACCTGGGCAAGCAGGGAAATTAGGCTGTCATGATATATCCACACCCAGAAGGCTAGCTAAACCTCTAGGGTGGACTACATGGTCTTTACAGCTGAGAAAGGTTTCTGCCATTTTTAAAAATGGTAACATTGAAGGTTCTGGGTAGATAGGGTGACACACACCCCCAGATGTTGTCACCTCTGGGGCAGATTAGCTTCTGGGGCTAGTAGCCATTACCAACATGCACCCCTACCCCTTCTGAATCTAGGATTTAAAGGCTACCCCTGACACCAGAACCTCAGTTCTGATCTGATTTGCAACAAAGTACACAGATTAGACTCAAGTCTGCAACAACAGGAGCTGCACAAACTGAAGGCATGATACCTTGCACCTGTGGCAACCTTCATGGAACTTCATGACTGCTACTTGTCCTGGACCAAATACCTATTCCCCCAGACAGAGGGAACCCTTTGAGAGCCAAAGGCAATTTCAGACAACCTTAGACTAGTTGCACTGGTCCCTTGCACACCACAGGTAAAAATAGCATAGCAGACCAAAGAATCATTGGCCTTGAGGTCCTCCAAGGGATCGCCCAAAGGATCATCCAAAAGTAGATGGCCCAGTGTATTGTGGGAAATTTAGTCCTGACCTCCAACAAGTTCCAGGCAGCTTCAGCTTTTAACCGGACCTCCGGACTTCTAAATAACTTTCTACTGTCCTGACCACTGCCAGGGCTTGTTGGTGGCTAGTCCGGCAATAATTAACTTTACTTGATGCTGCACTTCAATCATTCGTCAGCAGTGGCTTTGTTGTCAACTTTTTTGCATCTGTTTCCTCACCAGTACTGTGTAATTGGGCATTAACAGCTCCCCCACTGCTCCTGCTTCATTACCAAGGACAGTCAGGACAACTCTACACCTGTGCTTCACAAACCAGATATAATTAAACTGACTGTTGTGTCTTGGTCCTGGGACCCACATCACCTTTATCCACCTTGGTATCCACACAACTTGACCTGCACATGAACAATTGTCACAGCGCTTTTTCCCATTGACCGCAATGATAATGTTTTGCTGAATTGTTTTACACTGATTACATTTTGCTCCTAAAATACATAACTCTAGTTATACTGCTGAGATTCACTTTTTTTGTGTCTAAATTTATATTAAAAGCTGCTTTGGGATGATAAATTGGTGTCAGATTTCTTTAGAGGCGTTTCAATTACTTATCATCCATGTTGGTACTTTGCCATACTTAACATGTTTCTCTTGTAAAGCCTGACTGCTCTTTGCCATTCTACCAGGACTGAGTTAAGGATTTATCGCTGTGAATCCAAGGACCATCTTTGTGGTATTGTGAGAGTATTGCATAATGAAGTCTACCCAGCATCACTACATAATACTCTACCTTCCTACATTTGTGTTACAGTGGTGGGATCCTGAACTTGTGTTTAGCAGTACCGCTGAGAAATTAACTATTGACTTTAGACTCCAAAAAATATTTTTTCAAAATGTTTTCGATTCTTTCAAATTTGGATATTCAGGGCCCTGTGTAGACCTGCAATCCAAAAGTAAAATAAAAAGACTAAGAACATAGGGAAAAAGTCTAAAAAATGTTTTAAAGTTTTAAAAAGGTCCCAACTTTCAGATAAAAGGTTAGGAACAATATAGGCTGGCAGGAGTCTCAACATGTGAGTCATACAAGCCTTGAAGATCAGTGACCTAATGGCTTTGTGGAAAGCTAGGGACATTACCTATAGGGTGACAGCTAAAAAGGAGAACTTGAAAAAATCCTCAGCTCCCTTGAGAAAGAGAAACTAGAGATGGAGGGCCATTCCTCAGAAGAGTTTTGAAGAAGGTGAGGATGATGCTTTAGCCTAAATAAAGGTGATTGTGAAGAAGGTGAAAACCAAAACTCTCCACCCTTTCCCGGAGCCCCTTTACCAGTGGGCTGTGACAGGAGTTACTGTAGCAAACACCCCTACTGGTAAGCAGTAGCGTAACAAGGGGGAGCTGAGGAAGGAGGTTCGCCCCGGGTGGCACACGTTTTTGGGTTGGCTGCCTCCACCCCTGCTCTTAGATGCAAACACAAGGACCGCTACGGGCAGTACTTGGTCTAGCTACACCACTTTTGGCAAGGTGGTTGTAGGCCTTGAAGAAGAGCTTGATCTCTTCTCACTAAAGGAAGAAACATTTAACTTGAGGAAAGGAGACTAGCCCTTGAAGTAAGAAGGGTCAAGATCAGCTTAAAGCCCAAAGATAATGGTGGCAGAAAATGTAATAAGGAAAAATAGGAAAACATGGAACCTAATATCTCCAAAGGAATTGTCCACAAGTTTATGGTGATGATGATATTGGCAAGAAGTTTGCAACCTTTGATAGGGCCTACAAAATGAGAGGGACAGGCCACTAGCACTAGGGCTGTGAAGTGAAGGTCAAAGACAGACATCTGACCCTTAATGAGGATGTTGTTGAATCCTATCAGCAAATAAAGGAGACCTTGATAGAAGGATTTGGACTTACCACGGAGGAACACATATTGAAGTTTACGGACACCCATAAAGATGCAGTTCACATAGCTAAGTGTAGCTCGCGTAGTGTGAAGTGCACTTCGCGTAGCAATGCGTAGCGCTACTACGTGAACTACGCCCAGGGTTACCCAGGTTACCAATGCTGACAATGAGATGAAGTTCCATCCAATGGTCTTAGTAAGCTTAGAGTGGGGAGGGGTAATGGGTCAGTGAAGGTGCTTGTGTCCCCTGCCATCCCATTGGAGTGTTGGTTTGGAAATGATCTGGAGACTTCTGCTTGGGCAGAAGTTGAAAGGAAGGCTCATACAGAAATTCTGGGTCTCCCCGAGTATATATGTGTTATTAAAACAGCACAAGCAAGCAGCAAATCAGCGGAGCCATATGAGCTTGGATCCTGAAACAATGGACCAAGGCACCCAAAGCAAGAGAAAGGGCAAGATGTATGCTAAGGCAGCTTCAAAGAGATCACAGGACCCGGGAGAGAGTACTCCTGCGGAAGACGTCCTGGTGCTTGAGGAGAGAACTGCAGCTGAAGGAGTTTGGCCTGATCTGGCAGTGCTCCTAAGTGTAGGGGGCCCTAAAGAGACTACTTTTTCCAAGGATAAAAGACATGCCTAAGTTGTCACAGGACCTGACTGCAAGGCTCGTCGACCACACAGTGCCTTCATTTTAAAGGGGTTTGCAGATGACGTGGGACCGGACTGAATGACTCAGAACGGATGCAGCTGATCCTCAATATCGACGCATGCTCTGGAAAGGTACCGTTTTCAGCGGGACCTGCATGGCTTCTGTAACCAACCCATGCCCCATCGCAGTCAGCTTGACTTTTCATATTTGACCCGGTCCAGCGCGACTAGATAGCCCCGGTTGCCATTTTATGACATTAAACACTGTAAATCAAGTTCTGATTAGTGGATTCTTGTTGTGTTGGTCTTGTTTTGGTCATTAAAATAGGCAATATATTTCTAGCCTGGATTATTATTGTGTGTGTTTTTTCACTGTTTTACTGTTTTAAGTGCTGCACAAATACTTTACTACCAGAGTGTGAGCACAGGTTAATTTAGGTTGTTTATATGACTTACCCTGACTAGGATTTTGGTCCCTTCTTGAACAGGGTGCTAACATCTGCCAATTAGACACCAAATTTCTAACCTTGGTGGTCACTGATCAGCGGTGACCATAGGACTTGTGTTTGTGCAATGCGATTTCAGTAATTTGGTGTACACTACCATCCACACATAAAACTAATTCAAATTAATTGTCTCTGATACTCATTGCTATTTTATCCTACTCTCTGATTGGTCATGTCTCTCACAGGAGTTCATGCATCTGCAAATATGTCGTGTGCACTGGCCTTTTTGGAGACATACACAACAACCCAGCTCAAAACCTTCTGCAAGGGGTTTGGAGTTTCTATGAAGGGATTCACCAAGAAGGTGGATCTTTCAAAAGTGTTGAGGGCCTAGTTTGAATCCTGAGATACAGCTGTGACCCAGAGGAGGAGGATGTGTTGACCGAAGAGGATGACATGGAGCTGGATTCACTTACGACATTAGATATGCCTGGGGGGCCGGGAGCCTATGGAGTGGAGGTTCCCCCTAGAGCAAGGAGCAGCATTTCATCCTAAGGCCTGTCTCCAGAGTAGCTGGAGGGCAGGAGGGAGGAGAGAAAGTTCAGATTGGAGCAGGCCAAGCTCAAATTTGAGGAAAAGCAAAAGCAACTGCCCATAGAGGGGGAGGAGAAAAAGAAAAACTTGGCCATGGAGCTGCAAAAACTGACTATGGAGGAGGAAGAAAGGAAGACATGCTTGGCCATGGAGTGGAAAAACTAGCCATGTTGCAGATGCTTGCTATAGAGTGGTTGACTCATGAGAGGAACCTGAAGGAACTGGACTTCAACGCCAAGCAGGTGGAGTCCAATGGTGACTGCTATGTATTCTGAGAGAAGGGTTGTCATCCCCAAAGATTTAGTGTCTGATTCTTGTAGTGGGAAATGGCATAGACAGATGGTCTGAGGCCTATGAGATTGCTCTCCAGATGCACAAGGTCCATGAGGAGGATTGGGAAGATAGCCTGTGAGGCACATTCCTAGTGAGGGGACGGGCCCACTCCTGGCCCTAGAGGGGGTGACAGGATGAGGTATCTCATCATGAAAGAGGCCCTAATCTGGAAACTTTAAATGAGAAAAGTTATATGAAATGAAACCACCTCCTAAACCCACACAGTACAAATCATTAAATGATTGGGAGAAAGTTGCTTGTGCCAAGAGGAAAGACAAATACCAGAATAGAGCAAGGAGAGCAGTGCAACATTGTGAAGATGCTCAATGGGATGAAGGGCAGCAAATTTGAAGTACACATGTAGTCAAGGGAACTTGTTAGAAATAAAGAACATTACTTTTGCTGTAAGTTTTCAATACTCTTTAAGTACCATATTCTGGAAATTTAAATGGTCATTCATGTTCTGTGACCTTGCACCATTTATGAAGTCACAGCTGACGTGCCTTCTGATGGTGCCTCCTCTCACAAATTGGGACAGTCGCAACTCACCTCATAAAATCTCTAAGAGCTCTAAAACATTTCATGATTACAAATATTGAACAGCAAATCAACAATAATCAAATTTGAAAACGTCAATGTTTTGTTCAGTTCGCAATTAGGTATACGTCATTACTTATTTCAAATCCTGTCACAATTCTTATTTCACAAACCTATCACAGCTTAATACTTGATAACTTGCCAACCAATTTCAGCATCGGCACTTCACACCAACTGGCCTGTCCCAGCACTGTATTCTATGATGTAATTCTACACTTCTTGCAGCTGTTCAACCTCCTTTACAATTTTCTCATACACAAATTCTACAACTCTAAGTAAGCACACTATACAAATATCTTTTTTCTACTCTGCTTAAGAATTCAAAGTAGTTTATACATGTAACAAACTATTGGGAATAATGTTTTAACACCCTCCAATTTCTTTACACACATACTCGTGAGCAAAATCTCAACAAGCGAGAAATTCCCCTGTCTGACTACACTTTCCCTTTGTGCAATAGATTCCACTAACATCAATCAATATCAGAGCAATCACAACAAATCTTTATTGTGCCTTTCTTAGTTGTGAAGTCAATGGTACCCCACGAATCTGCACCACAATCAATTAGTAGACAAACAGCAGCTTTTAGTTTTCAACTCTCTATCCTGGGATCTTAGACTACTTTGAGTCTGATAACAACTTTAACCGCTCAATATCTAAACATAGACACCAATGTTTCACAAAACATATAACCACAACACGAGAACATAATCTCAAAAAGACAAATGTGACGCATAGCCCTATTGATACAACTCCACTGCTGCAACTGCCTTCAAAACTGCAACACCTTCAGTCTTCAAGTTTGGGGTTTGGGCTTAAAGGACATGGGCAGTTCTAAGTTGGGGCACCTTATTTCAGCTCCTCTCTCTTCAGACACTAACCATCTCCTCCTACTACTACTTGATAGAGCGAAGTTTTCTGTATCTCAGCCTTCGAGTGCATAAAATACCCCCGCCACTGGTCGTATGCAACTTTATTCATTGACAAAGAGAAATGAGGAGCAATCAGTTACATGTTTAATAAATCATTAAAGATCTTTAAAATCAGACAATAAAGAAAGTTAGTGTGAGTTAAAGGTTTTTAGTTTCAAATCTATTTAGTCATTAAGCATTAACCTTTAGATATCATCATTAAAAGGGAATATAGTCCTTCAAACAATATTTGATTATAATATAGAATACAATATTTGTTCAAATCGGGAAACATCCTTTACAACATAACTTTTACCCTGCAGTGCCTTTACGACGCAACTTTTACAACGCAAACCATTACAACGCATTGCGCTGGGGGTGGGGCTCTAGGATAGGGAATAGGTTTCATTTACTATCCAACACCTTCCCTACTATCCACGGGGACTGGAGTTGGAATAGTAAATTAAACTATTCACTATCCAGCGCCCCAAAGCACTATGCGTTGTAAAAGCCGCATTGTAAAGGCATGCGTGGTAAAAGCATGCGTTGTAACGTCATACATCCATTCAAATCAGTCAGTATAGTAAAGATACAGTAGGAGTTTTAAATAAAGGAAATCCCCTAGTCTCAATAAATTGGTAAAATGAGAGAAAAGGTGTCGGCTCAGAAACCCAAAAAAGAGTTCTGATGAGCGAAAGACCAATACGCAAGCATAATGCCTTTGCAAATCAGCCATATATCAGCAGACATTAAATTTAGGCTACATAACCTTTCAATTAGAGAAGTCAAGAGGATCAAAGGAACACACACTAATATAAACAATCTATGTTGCAACATTGTTTTCTTTCATCTTCTTCATCCATAGAATATCAGGAGACTCCGGGGAACAAGTTACTCTTCACCCTCTTACAAGAGCTTAATAGACTTTCAGACATTGGGCCTTGAAAAATTGCTATATTGTTTTCTTGTGGTCCAAAAAACTTCTTCCCATGAATCATTCTTGTTGTTTTGTCTCTTCCCGCTGGTAACCTTACTATCAGATGTCTGTTACAAAACAAGTGTCTATTCACTAGCTAACAGTAGGCTCCTGAAGCTACAACATCTGCAGCAAACAGAAGAGAGACATATTGCCCAAACAACTATTCAATGAGAAAAAAAGGCCTTTCTGAGTTAATGTATTATTTTATAGTTTACATGGCATTGACAGTAAGGCAAACTAAATTCAGCACTTTATTTGCATGCAGGCCTTTAACATTTAAGTATGGTTACCTACAACAAATTTTGCATTTAGCATAAGTTTTATTTACATTAAGCTTGTGCTCTTTATTAATATGTGTGTTTAATAGCAGATCAAATTTGCAAACACACTATCTTCTTTATCCAGCAGCTCGTACCAAATACCTATGCAAATATACTCAATACTATGCAGGGTTGGACTGGGACAGGAAATAGGACTGCGCACCAAAATTAAAGAGGACCCATTAGTGAATCAGATAGCTGAAAAAGTGATCCTTGTTTGCCAATTGGGGCAGTTTTGAACTAAAGACACAGGGCCCGATTCACAAAAGTAATATGAGAAAAATGCTAACTTTACGACTTTCAGTATTCACAAAATCCATTTAGGATAGTAAAGTTAGGATTTTGTCTCAGTTAAACTTAAGTTTTACTTAATTTGAACTTAGACCAAAACTTAAGTTTACAGGAGACAAACTCCTAACTTAACTACTCCTAAATGCCCTTTGTGAATACCGAAAGTCCTAAAGTTAGGATTTTGTCTCAGATTACTTTTGTGAATCGTGCCCATGCAGCCTAATTGTTTTGCAAGGTATGAGAGAATGCATGAGTTTGAGCTTGCTGCAGGCAATGTTTGTTTTAATATCAAACAAATAAATGCTAAAAACTGGCCCAGCAGATGATAAAACAGACTCTAAACTAGCCAAGGAAATGGCCCACAGACTGACCTGTCAGACCTGCAGTGTCTGATTTCCCTATGTGTCAGTCAGACCTTGATAGTATGCATATACTAATTGCTTAGAAAGTTTCTCCCATATCACCAGATACAGTAGGAACATCCCCCTATTTGACGGTAAAAATACAATACAAAAAATTAGTAGCCTACTTCTTTTTTGGTATCTCATGGAAAAGAAGAGGATAGACAAACTCTGTCTTGCTGTAAGTGAGAAGAGAATCCTCCACTGTATACATCTCATGTTCTAAGTAGACAAACTGCCTTTAGCAAATATTTACCATTTGTCTGAAGAACAGAGAGCAAGAATGCATGGATAATGCCCACCATAAACCTTTGATCAGTTACAATCAAATCTAAATGTGTTCTAACACATTTCCATTCATGCACATCCTTGACATGGGGTGGGACTGGACTGCTGAGACGTGGGAAATAAGTACTAGGAAAATAGACAGGATGGGAATTGATAGATATTAGGAAACCTTAATTAAAATAGAAACATTATTGAAACAGTACAAAAATGGTACAAAGAAGGGACTTAAGGGCTGATTATGAGTCTAGCGGTCCTTGGACCACCAGACTCATATGGTCCGACCGCTGGATTGCGACTTTCTGCGTTGTTCCTGTTGAAATGTAAATGTTATGTATTCATCCTGCTAGTGCATTACTATATGTAAAGTTAGAATTTGCGGCACCATTTTAAGTTGAGCCGCCATCTTGAACCATGATCGAAACTAATTCTATTCCCGAATTTGAATCAACGGAAACACTTCAACCGCTACCCTGTGAAACACCAACTCCACCTTGAGATATTTGACCTCCAGCCTGGAAACCAATACCTTGTATTCCACCAACAATTTTTCCATGTGATTGGATCTGAAACCCCTTTTGAGCCAGCTTTCTCTGCACAAGCATAAACGTCTCCTTTAAGTCTCGTCTGCTTCATTTCCTGCTCGTCACTGGCTGTATTTTGCATACCTCAGAATCTCATCTAAAGGTTTTGTCTGCCAACAAATCACATTCCGTTGTATGTGTATACTGATCTCTGGTCGCAACCCAAGAATGAATTGTGATACAAAACCTCCCATATATCCCCCCCATTTGGGGATTTTATTGTCCTATGTGTTGCTTAAACACAATCATTCACAATAAGCATAGACTGATTCTGTAGCTTCTTTTGTAGTTCTATTAATCTTCACCCAATCATTGTCTCTCGCTGGGACTTTTCCTTTCAAAAAGAAATTGACGTCATCGTATTTAGTCATTATCATAGGTGAAGGTGGATGAGTATGTCCATCTCTTGCAGGTTCAGATCATGCCTATAGCACAGACATCTTGCCTTCAGCCCTTAGATCACTCAGCACCATATTATCAATAAAATATTCAAATCTGTCCACAAAACCTAGGACATTTAAAAATAATATGTCAACTTGTGTATACCACTATGCAGGATTCCCTTTCATTTTGGAAAATTGTTCATAAATGTTGCGAGAACATACCCCTCGACCTGGTATTTCCCTTCTGGGAAAGCTAAATCATCTTCTTCAACTGGAGGTGCTGCTGGCGGCTTACCACTCGTTTCAGTGGCATCTGGTTGTTTCTTTTTCTTTCTCTGTTTCTTCACCTACGTACTCTATAACCTGTCAAAATCCCTTTGCGGCTGCATTTTGCTAGTTCTGGAATGTGCAATCTCATCTATGACAACTTCATTGCCACAACAGCTTTACTTTTAACTGTGTCTTAAAGCTTTTCTGTAAGTTAACACTCTTAGAAACATCCATCTCATATTTTCTCGCAAATTTAGTTAAATTATCATAGAGCTGAGCTGTCTGCTATATGCAGACGATGCCATAATAATGGATTGAACCCCAATTGGACTCCAAAGAGGACTTGCTTAGGTAATTGGGTATACAGAAGAGTATTACTTGAAAATAAAGATTTTAAAGAGTAAAGACATGAATTTTAGCTATCAAGATGTAAGGTCAGAAAAAATTTGAATTGGTTCTTCGGAAATGAGAAATTGGAAGTAGTAACATTTTATCCATATTTAGGCAAAATATTTACAAACAGGTGCTCAGCTAACAGTCACATGGACCATTGCAAAGGCAAAGCTATTTCACAAGCCTTGGCAATTAACCTTCTGTACACACAGGGCCCGATTCACAGAACTAACTTAAGACAAAATGCTAAACTTACTACTTTTGGTATTCATAGAAGTTAGGATTTTGTCTTAAGTTTGTCTTAAAACAGACTTAAGACAGACTTAAGACAAAATCCTAACTTAAGTCTGTCTTAAGTCTGTCTTAAGACAAACTTAAGACAAATTCCTAACTTCTGTGAATACCAAAAGTAGTAAGTTTAGGATTTTGTCTTAAGTTAGTTCTGTGAATCAGGCCCACACTGTGGGAAAAGACATTTTTCTCTCATTAAATCGGTCTATAAAATAAAGATCCCACCAACCATGAATTACGCTAGTGAAATAATAAATGCAAAAGAGTGGGAAAAATTTGAGAAAGTGGAAGGGCAAATCTGCGCCAAATATGCAATTTGAATCACGCAGCACCAATTGCAGCGCTTAAGCTCGGGATTGGTCTACTTTCCCCTTATGTGCTATCAATGGCTGCGTGTTTAAGATGGTGTAATGCATTGTCAAATAGCCCTGAGAACCTGCTATGGGTAGCACTGTACAGAGAAATATTTGTAAATATGAAGGAAAAAAATGCTATTTGTAGGAATAATGTTAAAGCATCAGCAATGTCTGTGTTTGGTTTGGAAAAGATGGGGCTGCGGTTCTTTGCACAGGGGCTTTGAAAACCATAATTAAGAAGACAATCTACGGGGTTTCTCGTGAAAGAGATATTAAAATGTGCTTAGAGAATGGAAATTTGGATTGTATTGTGGGGAGCAGTATGGTCAAAAAACCTCAACCTTATGTTGTATGGAATCTTAAACATTGAGTGTGTAGAGTGATTCTGTTTCTGAGATTGAATTTATTACCTCTAAGAATTGTAACAGGAGCCAGGTAGGGTATTCCTAGACATGAAAGGTATTGTCATTTATTTAATTTTTGTATACAAGACCCGAATCATGTTTTATTTTTTTGTCCTGCATTACAATCAACACATCGTAGATATCTAAGGAATTGTTTTTGAAAGTATAATATTACCACAGCAGAAGAGGCCCGAAATTGTCTGCTGTCCCCCATCTGAATTCATGTGTTTTAACAGTTTTAGCTTTTTAAAACAATTTTTAAATATATACGAATGTTGTAAGTTTCGTTTGAATATGTATATATTGATCACTATGACTTCCTTGACTCTTCGTTCTTTAAGGCCAATTTATTTTGTTTAGACTTAAGCATTTGCACTTTTACATTTTTTTTGCTGCTGCTACTTACTTACTTTCTAGGATCTCAAGCACTTTACTAAATTTGATTTGCTGCTAAATTATCGGGAACTTCATGAGCTTTTTAATACACATGCACTAAGTATTCGCACTTTTTTGACTCTTCGCTCTTAGGCCGATTTCCCGTGTTTGAAATTAAGCATGTGCACTTTTGTAAACTTTCTCTGCTGCTAGTTACTCATCCATTAGGACCCCAAGCACCTTAAACCCCTGTCTTGCTGCTAAGCTATTGTAAACTTCTGTACTTTACAACAAGTTTTAATTTTGAATGTATTATGATAGAAGTAGATTATAAGTGTGTGTAAGGGTGTAAGAAATTCATGTATGGAAATCTGACTACTCAAGGCACACCCCTTCTGGCACTGAAAAACCTCTAGAACGGCTGTTACTGATTTGCTTATCTGTGTTTTTAGACAAAAGGATTAGATTGGCAATTATTTTGTTTTTGGAATGTAATGTTTTTTTAAGAAGTATTTTTTATGTAAATGTAAAATTGTTACTTGTATAGCGCACTACTCAACTGCAAGGGTCCCAAGTCGCTTGTACGAGTACCGCTGTGGAACCCATCCTGGCTTTCCCTGTGAGGCGTCCACTCCTGGGCACCCCCAAGGTGGAGGCCAGGCATCCTTAGTGTTGTGGGGGCCGTTGTGGAAATTAAGCAAGCTATTGCCCAGAGTTGCAAAGTGGGACTCCATGATTGGAATAGGCATAGAGGCGAGAATTACCAGGTCTGTGGAATTTTGAGCCTAAGACCCGCTGAGGCGGGGAATTGAACCCTGGTCCTGGGGCAGACATCTGCGTCAGGGTCTGCTGCTCTAACCATTGAGCCACACTTCTCCATTCTCAATTCTTTGGAATTCCAAATCATAATGAATAGCATGGAATTGAATTAAATTATCATGCTGCACGTCTTGTAATTTCTTTTCTGAAATATATTAGTTACTTTCCCCGATATTGAATCAGATGTGAAATTTCCAAGCATCCTCCTATAACTGCTTCTAATTCTATATTTCATTTTGGCACATCTGAAGGTCTTAAACCAACCTATCTCGAGTGAAGTCACACCCGACCACTGTGCACTGTTGCAAAACTATTTTACTTTATTTTATTTAGCAATTCTTAATGTTTGATTTCAAAATAAGGTTAAATATATCACCATATCTTTTCAATTCAATACATTGAAAACTTCATACTTGTTTGTTACAATTATTTACACATTGATACTTAAGGCAGCAAGATTTAAACAATAAACAAACAATCATCCAATTCATTGTTCATTATTCATTGCAATGCCCGATGCATTTCGAGCCTGATGGGGCTCTTCCTCCGGGGCCTGAAATCTAAACAGATTGAAACACATGTTTTAAAAAACAGGTCGTTACATTTGGGACCAAGTGTTATCGAGTGTTAGATGTAAGTGCTCAGGTTGAACGAACCTCCACCTCATTGCCACGTGATTAATGAAAGGTGGGCTTACCCTATGTTTCTAGGCGCAGGAAGAGCCCCATCAGGCTCGAAATGCATCGGGCATTGCAATGAATAATGAACAATGAATTGGATGATTTGCTTTGTTTGTTTATTGTTTAAATCTTGCTGCCTTAAGTATCAATGTGTAAATAATTGTAACAAATAAGTTGAAGTTTTCAATGTATTGAATTGAAAAGATATGGTGATATATTTACCCTTATTTTGAAATCAAACATTAAGAATTGCTAAATAAAATAAACTAAAATAGTTTCGCAACAGTGCACAGTGGTCGGGTGTGACTTCACTCGAGATAGGTTGGTTTAAGTGTTGGCTCGTGAGGGCAAACGGGCCACCACTGTTGCACGCGTAGATCAGTTAGATATAAATTGTGAAAATTTAAGACGTCAAATAGGTGTGCTTCTCCCCTACATTCACATCTGAAGGTCTTGCCTTTTTCTGGCTTATAGATGGTCTCTCGGTTTCTGCCACTCTCTTTTTCTCTGACATCTCCTTAAAACAGGGGGGAAATACTGTCATCAAATAACCCTGCTTCTCCCTGTGCAATTGGTGTTGTGAAAGTGATTCTCTTTCCTTTTCTCGATGAGTGGACTTTTTGTGTCGATTGTGTCTAGGCCAAAATTTGTGAATTCTGTGATGCTGGAATAAACCTTGTCGCAGTTACTCTTCCTACAGAACCTTGAACAACAATATTTAATGGTGCAGTAGCAACCAGCACTACCAATATCTGTGCTTTCACAAATCTTGACACTGGGGCAGGACCAGGCAAAATGAAAGCAGTAACACCCAGAACAATTACAGTACAGACTGCTTCAGTAGGTGTAGGAACAATTGGAAATGCTGAAAGTAGTCTCTCACTTTAAATTGTGCTTGGATCAACGGGCTGTAACCACCATAGCAATAGTTGTTGAAACACCATCTCTATTCATTTTGGAAGCCACATTTGGAGATGGACATGAGGATAACAAAGTTTCTAAAATGTTGTACCCTGAATGTGGAAAGTACCCTTTTTGTATGGCCACCCCTTACTTTTCTCAAATGCTGATTGCTATGAATCTGAAGCTTCACTGGAGCCCGCTGCCCGGGCCCCAGTGCCAGTGCTCTTTCATAAAAAACTGATACATGTGAATTGGAAATCCCAATTGTCAAGGATGTTAACCCCCTTATATATGGTACCTTTGGTACCCGGGGCATTGGTGTTGAAGGGGTCTTTAAGGCCTGAAGCACTGTTTGAGCCACCCTCGGCAACCCAAGTAATCAGATGGCAGCAGTCCTGCCATTAAAGACTGCAGGAGAAGTGCAAACTGCTCAACACAATTTTGCCTATATCATGTGTGGCAAAGTCAATGCACTATTTTTAATATATGCCAGTCACCCCTGAGGAAGGTCTCCTGAGCCCAAGAGTCAGGGTGCATTATATTAAAGATAAGGACATATATGCGCAAGCTTATATGTGCCTATAGTAGCCTTTTCCATTAAGGGCTACAATAAGTGACTAGGATAACATGGGCTGGCACCCAGGCAAACTTGAGGACACCAGTTCAACTGTGGTACTGCCAAAATATGTTGTTTGGTATCAGACAATGTGCCTCATAACCCCTGACATATATCTTCTGTCGAGGACGATGTATCATGCACACAGGAAGTTACCTTAGTGGTTACCCACCTGGTTGCTCCAGCTTTTCCTGTGCTTTGGCTGCCATCCCACAGCTGCTGCAGCCAAGACAGGTATCTGACCCCCTGCCAGGTTTGAACTCTCCCAGGAGTCAGAAACAATTTGCTGGACAGGAAGGAGGCTATATATCCCGCCATGACAGAATTACTAGTGAACTGGCACATCAAGGCGGTAAGCTTCAAAGCCACCGCCTTTGATATGCAACCAGTCTGCCTTTGAAAAAAGAAAAAAGCCCTCCTCCTGCCACCAGACACATTTGCACCTGGGCAAGCAGGGAAATTAGGCTGTCATGATATATCCACACCCAGAAGGCTAGCTAAACCTCTAGGGTGGACTACATGGTCTTTACAGCTGAGAAAGGTTTCTGCCATTTTTAAAAATGGTAACATTGAAGGTTCTGGGTAGATAAGGTGACACACACCCCCAGATGTTGTCACCTCTGGGGCAGATTAGCTTCTGGGGCTAGTAGCCATTACCAACATGCACCCCTACCCCTTCTGAATCTAGGATTTAAAGGCTACCCCTGACACCAGAACCTCAGTTCTGATCTGATTTGCAACAAAGTACACAGATTAGACTCAAGTCTGCAACAACAGGAGCTGCACAAACTGAAGGCATGATACCTTGCACCTGTGGCAACCTTCATGGAACTTCATGACTGCTACTTGTCCTGGACCAAATACCTATTCCCCCAGACAGAGGGAACCCTTTGAGAGCCAAAGGCAATTTCAGACAACCTTAGACTAGTTGCACTAGTCCCTTGCACACCACAGGTAAAAATAGCATAGCAGACCAAAGAATCATTGGCCTTGAGGTCCTCCAAGGGATCGCCCAAAGGATCATCCAAAAGTAGATGGCCCAGTGTATTGTGGGAAATTTAGTCCTGACCTCCAACAAGTTCCAGGCAGCTTCAGCTTTTAACCGGACCTCCGGACTTCTAAATAACTTTCTACTGTCCTGACCACTGCCAGGGCTTGTTGGTGGCTAGTCCGGCAATAATTAACTTTACTTGATGCTGCACTTCAATCATTCGTCAGCAGTGGCTTTGTTGTCAACTTTTTTGCATCTGTTTCCTCACCAGTACTGTGTAATTGGGCATTAACAGCTCCCCCACTGCTCCTGCTTCATTACCAAGGACAGTCAGGACAACTCTACACCTGTGCTTCACAAACCAGATATAATTAAACTGACTGTTGTGTCTTGGTCCTGGGACCCACATCACCTTTATCCACCTTGGTATCCACACAACTTGACCTGCACATGAACAATTGTCACAGCGCTTTTTCCCATTGACCGCAATGATAATGTTTTGCTGAATTGTTTTACACTGATTACATTTTGCTCCTAAAATACATAACTCTAGTTATACTGCTGAGATTCACTTTTTTTGTGTCTAAATTTATATTAAAAGCTGCTTTGGGATGATAAATTGGTGTCAGATTTCTTTAGAGGCGTTTCAATTACTTATCATCCATGTTGGTACTTTGCCATACTTAACATGTTTCTCTTGTAAAGCCTGACTGCTCTTTGCCATTCTACCAGGACTGAGTTAAGGATTTATCGCTGTGAATCCAAGGACCATCTTTGTGGTATTGTGAGAGTATTGCATAATGAAGTCTACCCAGCATCACTACATAATACTCTACCTTCCTACATTTGTGTTACAGTGGTGGGATCCTGAACTTGTGTTTAGCAGTACCGCTGAGAAATTAACTATTGACTTTAGACTCCAAAAAATATTTTTTCAAAATGTTTTCGATTCTTTCAAATTTGGATATTCAGGGCCCTGTGTAGACCTGCAATCCAAAAGTAAAATAAAAAGACTAAGAACATAGGGAAAAAGTCTAAAAAATGTTTTAAAGTTTTAAAAAGGTCCCAACTTTCAGATAAAAGGTTAGGAACAATATAGGCTGGCAGGAGTCTCAACATGTGAGTCATACAAGCCTTGAAGATCAGTGACCTAATGGCTTTGTGGAAAGCTAGGGACATTACCTATAGGGTGACAGCTAAAAAGGAGAACTTGAAAAAATCCTCAGCTCCCTTGAGAAAGAGAAACTAGAGATGGAGGGCCATTCCTCAGAAGAGTTTTGAAGAAGGTGAGGATGATGCTTTAGCCTAAATAAAGGTGATTGTGAAGAAGGTGAAAACCAAAACTCTCCACCCTTTCCCGGAGCCCCTTTACCAGTGGGCTGTGACAGGAGTTACTGTAGCAAACACCCCTACTGGTAAGCAGTAGCGTAACAAGGGGGAGCTGAGGAAGGAGGTTCGCCCCGGGTGGCACACGTTTTTGGGTTGGCTGCCTCCACCCCTGCTCTTAGATGCAAACACAAGGACCGCTACGGGCAGTACTTGGTCTAGCTACACCACTTTTGGCAAGGTGGTTGTAGGCCTTGAAGAAGAGCTTGATCTCTTCTCACTAAAGGAAGAAACATTTAACTTGAGGAAAGGAGACTAGCCCTTGAAGTAAGAAGGGTCAAGATCAGCTTAAAGCCCAAAGATAATGGTGGCAGAAAATGTAATAAGGAAAAATAGGAAAACATGGAACCTAATATCTCCAAAGGAATTGTCCACAAGTTTATGGTGATGATGATATTGGCAAGAATTTTGCAACCTTTGATAGGGCCTACAAAATGAGAGGGACAGGCCACTAGCACTGGGGCTGTGAAGTGAAGGTCAAAGACAGACATCTGACCCTTAATGAGGATGTTGTTGAATCCTATCAGCAAATAAAGGAGACCTTGATAGAAGGATTTGGACTTACCACGGAGGAACACATATTGAAGTTTACGGACACCCATAAAGATGCAGTTCACATAGCTAAGTGTAGCTCGCGTAGTGTGAAGTGCACTTCGCGTAGCAATGCGTAGCGCTACTACGTGAACTACGCCCAGGGTTACCCAGGTTACCAATGCTGACAATGAGATGAAGTTCCATCCAATGGTCTTAGTAAGCTTAGAGTGGGGAGGGGTAATGGGTCAGTGAAGGTGCTTGTGTCCCCTGCCATCCCATTGGAGTGTTGGTTTGGAAATGATCTGGAGACTTCTGCTTGGGCAGAAGTTGAAAGGAAGGCTCATACAGAAATTCTGGGTCTCCCCGAGTATATATGTGTTATTAAAACAGCACAAGCAAGCAGCAAATCAGCGGAGCCATATGAGCTTGGATCCTGAAACAATGGACCAAGGCACCCAAAGCAAGAGAAAGGGCAAGATGTATGCTAAGGCAGCTTCAAAGAGATCACAGGACCCGGGAGAGAGTACTCCTGCGGAAGACGTCCTGGTGCTTGAGGAGAGAACTGCAGCTGAAGGAGTTTGGCCTGATCTGGCAGTGCTCCTAAGTGTAGGGGGCCCTAAAGAGACTACTTTTTCCAAGGATAAAAGACATGCCTAAGTTGTCACAGGACCTGACTGCAAGGCTCGTCGACCACACAGTGCCTTCATTTTAAAGGGGTTTGCAGATGACGTGGGACCGGACTGAATGACTCAGAACGGATGCAGCTGATCCTCAATATCGACGCATGCTCTGGAAAGGTACCGTTTTCAGCGGGACCTGCATGGCTTCTGTAACCAACCCATGCCCCATCGCAGTCAGCTTGACTTTTCATATTTGACCCGGTCCAGCGCGACTAGATAGCCCCGGTTGCCATTTTATGACATTAAACACTGTAAATCAAGTTCTGATTAGTGGATTCTTGTTGTGTTGGTCTTGTTTTGGTCATTAAAATAGGCAATATATTTCTAGCCTGGATTATTATTGTGTGTGTTTTTTCACTGTTTTACTGTTTTAAGTGCTGCACAAATACTTTACTACCAGAGTGTGAGCACAGGTTAATTTAGGTTGTTTATATGACTTACCCTGACTAGGATTTTGGTCCCTTCTTGAACAGGGTGCTAACATCTGCCAATTAGACACCAAATTTCTAACCTTGGTGGTCACTGATCAGCGGTGACCATAGGACTTGTGTTTGTGCAATGCGATTTCAGTAATTTGGTGTACACTACCATCCACACATAAAACTAATTCAAATTAATTGTCTCTGATACTCATTGCTATTTTATCCTACTCTCTGATTGGTCATGTCTCTCACAGGAGTTCATGCATCTGCAAATATGTCGTGTGCACTGGCCTTTTTGGAGACATACACAACAACCCAGCTCAAAACCTTCTGCAAGGGGTTTGGAGTTTCTATGAAGGGATTCACCAAGAAGGTGGATCTTTCAAAAGTGTTGAGGGCCTAGTTTGAATCCTGAGATACAGCTGTGACCCAGAGGAGGAGGATGTGTTGACCGAAGAGGATGACATGGAGCTGGATTCACTTACGACATTAGATATGCCTGGGGGGCCGGGAGCCTATGGAGTGGAGGTTCCCCCTAGAGCAAGGAGCAGCATTTCATCCTAAGGCCTGTCTCCAGAGTAGCTGGAGGGCAGGAGGGAGGAGAGAAAGTTCAGATTGGAGCAGGCCAAGCTCAAATTTGAGGAAAAGCAAAAGCAACTGCCCATAGAGGGGGAGGAGAAAAAGAAAAACTTGGCCATGGAGCTGCAAAAACTGACTATGGAGGAGGAAGAAAGGAAGACATGCTTGGCCATGGAGTGGAAAAACTAGCCATGTTGCAGATGCTTGCTATAGAGTGGTTGACTCATGAGAGGAACCTGAAGGAACTGGACTTCAACGCCAAGCAGGTGGAGTCCAATGGTGACTGCTATGTATTCTGAGAGAAGGGTTGTCATCCCCAAAGATTTAGTGTCTGATTCTTGTAGTGGGAAATGGCATAGACAGATGGTCTGAGGCCTATGAGATTGCTCTCCAGATGCACAAGGTCCATGAGGAGGATTGGGAAGATAGCCTGTGAGGCACATTCCTAGTGAGGGGACGGGCCCACTCCTGGCCCTAGAGGGGGTGACAGGATGAGGTATCTCATCATGAAAGAGGCCCTAATCTGGAAACTTTAAATGAGAAAAGTTATATGAAATGAAACCACCTCCTAAACCCACACAGTACAAATCATTAAATGATTGGGAGAAAGTTGCTTGTGCCAAGAGGAAAGACAAATACCAGAATAGAGCAAGGAGAGCAGTGCAACATTGTGAAGATGCTCAATGGGATGAAGGGCAGCAAATTTGAAGTACACATGTAGTCAAGGGAACTTGTTAGAAATAAAGAACATTACTTTTGCTGTAAGTTTTCAATACTCTTTAAGTACCATATTCTGGAAATTTAAATGGTCATTCATGTTCTGTGACCTTGCACCATTTATGAAGTCACAGCTGACGTGCCTTCTGATGGTGCCTCCTCTCACAAATTGGGACAGTCGCAACTCACCTCATAAAATCTCTAAGAGCTCTAAAACATTTCATGATTACAAATATTGAACAGCAAATCAACAATAATCAAATTTGAAAACGTCAATGTTTTGTTCAGTTCGCAATTAGGTATACGTCATTACTTATTTCAAATCCTGTCACAATTCTTATTTCACAAACCTATCACAGCTTAATACTTGATAACTTGCCAACCAATTTCAGCATCGGCACTTCACACCAACTGGCCTGTCCCAGCACTGTATTCTATGATGTAATTCTACACTTCTTGCAGCTGTTCAACCTCCTTTACAATTTTCTCATACACAAATTCTACAACTCTAAGTAAGCACACTATACAAATATCTTTTTTCTACTCTGCTTAAGAATTCAAAGTAGTTTATACATGTAACAAACTATTGGGAATAATGTTTTAACACCCTCCAATTTCTTTACACACATACTCGTGAGCAAAATCTCAACAAGCGAGAAATTCCCCTGTCTGACTACACTTTCCCTTTGTGCAATAGATTCCACTAACATCAATCAATATCAGAGCAATCACAACAAATCTTTATTGTGCCTTTCTTAGTTGTGAAGTCAATGGTACCCCACGAATCTGCACCACAATCAATTAGTAGACAAACAGCAGCTTTTAGTTTTCAACTCTCTATCCTGGGATCTTAGACTACTTTGAGTCTGATAACAACTTTAACCGCTCAATATCTAAACATAGACACCAATGTTTCACAAAACATATAACCACAACACGAGAACATAATCTCAAAAAGACAAATGTGACGCATAGCCCTATTGATACAACTCCACTGCTGCAACTGCCTTCAAAACTGCAACACCTTCAGTCTTCAAGTTTGGGGTTTGGGCTTAAAGGACATGGGCAGTTCTAAGTTGGGGCACCTTATTTCAGCTCCTCTCTCTTCAGACACTAACCATCTCCTCCTACTACTACTTGATAGAGCGAAGTTTTCTGTATCTCAGCCTTCGAGTGCATAAAATACCCCCGCCACTGGTCGTATGCAACTTTATTCATTGACAAAGAGAAATGAGGAGCAATCAGTTACATGTTTAATAAATCATTAAAGATCTTTAAAATCAGACAATAAAGAAAGTTAGTGTGAGTTAAAGGTTTTTAGTTTCAAATCTATTTAGTCATTAAGCATTAACCTTTAGATATCATCATTAAAAGGGAATATAGTCCTTCAAACAATATTTGATTATAATATAGAATACAATATTTGTTCAAATCGGGAAACATCCTTTACAACGCAACTTTTACCACGCAGTGCCTTTACGACGCAACTTTTACAACGCAAACCATTACAACGCATTGCGCTGGGGGGGGGGGCTCTAGGATAGGGAATAGGTTTCATTTACTATCCAACACCTTCCCTACTATCCACGGGGACTGGAGTTGGAATAGTAAATTAAACTATTCACTATCCAGCGCCCCAAAGCACTATGCGTTGTAAAAGCCGCATTGTAAAGGCATGCGTGGTAAAAGCATGCGTTGTAACGTCATACATCCATTCAAATCAGTCAGTATAGTAAAGATACAGTAAGAGTTTTAAATAAAGGAAATCCCCTAGTCTCAATAAATTGGTAAAATGAGAGAAAAGGTGTCGGCTCAGAAACCCAAAAAAGAGTTCTGATGAGCGAAAGACCAATACGCAAGCATAATGCCTTTGCAAATCAGCCATATATCAGCAGACATTAAATTTAGGCTACATAACCTTTCAATTAGAGAAGTCAAGAGGATCAAAGGAACACACACTAATATAAACAATCTATGTTGCAACATTGTTTTCTTTCATCTTCTTCATCCATAGAATATCAGGAGACTCCGGGGAACAAGTTACTCTTCACCCTCTTACAAGAGCTTAATAGACTTTCAGACATTGGGCCTTGAAAAATTGCTATATTGTTTTCTTGTGGTCCAAAAAACTTCTTCCCATGAATCATTCTTGTTGTTTTGTCTCTTCCCGCTGGTAACCTTACTATCAGATGTCTGTTACAAAACAAGTGTCTATTCACTAGCTAACAGTAGGCTCCTGAAGCTACAACATCTGCAGCAAACAGAAGAGAAACATATTGCCCAAACAACTATTCAATGAGAAAAAAAGGCCTTTCTGAGTTAATGTATTATTTTATAGTTTACATGGCATTGACAGTAAGGCAAACTAAATTCAGCACTTTATTTGCATGCAGGCCTTTAACATTTAAGTATGGTTACCTACAACAAATTTTGCATTTAGCATAAGTTTTATTTACATTAAGCTTGTGCTCTTTATTAATATGTGTGTTTAATAGCAGATCAAATTTGCAAACACACTATCTTCTTTATCCAGCAGCTCGTACCAAATACCTATGCAAATATACTCAATACTATGCAGGGTTGGACTGGGACAGGAAATAGGACTGCGCACCAAAATTAAAGAGGACCCATTAGTGAATCAGATAGCTGAAAAAGTGATCCTTGTTTGCCAATTGGGGCAGTTTTGAACTAAAGACACAGGGCCCGATTCACAAAAGTAATATGAGAAAAATGCTAACTTTACGACTTTCAGTATTCACAAAATCCATTTAGGATAGTAAAGTTAGGATTTTGTCTCAGTTAAACTTAAGTTTTACTTAATTTGAACTTAGACCAAAACTTAAGTTTACAGGAGACAAACTCCTAACTTAACTACTCCTAAATGCCCTTTGTGAATACCGAAAGTCCTAAAGTTAGGATTTTGTCTCAGATTACTTTTGTGAATCGTGCCCATGCAGCCTAATTGTTTTGCAAGGTATGAGAGAATGCATGAGTTTGAGCTTGCTGCAGGCAATGTTTGTTTTAATATCAAACAAATAAATGCTAAAAGCTGGCCCAGCAGATGATAAAACAGACTCTAAACTAGCCAAGGAAATGGCCCACAGACTGACCTGTCAGACCTGCAGTGTCTGATTTCCCTATGTGTCAGTCAGACCTTGATAGTATGCATATACTAATTGCTTAGAAAGTTTCTCCCATATCACCAGATACAGTAGGAACATCCCCCTATTTGACGGTAAAAATACAATACAAAAAATTAGTAGCCTACTTCTTTTTTGGTATCTCATGGAAAAGAAGAGGATAGACAAACTCTGTCTTGCTGTAAGTGAGAAGAGAATCCTCCACTGTATACATCTCATGTTCTAAGTAGACAAACTGCCTTTAGCAAATATTTACCATTTGTCTGAAGAACAGAGAGCAAGAATGCATGGATAATGCCCACCATAAACCTTTGATCAGTTACAATCAAATCTAAATGTGTTCTAACACATTTCCATTCATGCACATCCTTGACATGGGGTGGGACTGGACTGCTGAGACGTGGGAAATAAGTACTAGGAAAATAGACAGGATGGGAATTGATAGATATTAGGAAACCTTAATTAAAATAGAAACATTATTGAAACAGTACAAAAATGGTACAAAGAAGGGACTTAAGGGCTGATTATGAGTCTAGCGGTCCTTGGACCACCAGACTCATATGGTCCGACCGCTGGATTGCGACTTTCTGCGTTGTTCCTGTTGAAATGTAAATGTTATGTATTCATCCTGCTAGTGCATTACTATATGTAAAGTTAGAATTTGCGGCACCATTTTAAGTTGAGCCGCCATCTTGAACCATGATCGAAACTAATTTCTGTCTCATTCGTATGTCTGCCTCAGCGAAAGCATCTGCTATATTATTTTTCTGTGTTTTTCTCCAAGGTTGAGCTTCGCTGTGCAAATTAATAGACTATTTTGTCATCGCATACCTTCCTCACCAGATAGGCCTGCTCCCCCCCTTAGAGTGGCAGGGTGTAGGCAGAGTAACCTTGACGCTGCAATAACATGTTCCCAGTCCTGGGATTGCAGCTCATCCTTCTGTATCTCCATTGTTCACCAGCTACCAACTGGAAATTTCCGGGCTGGGCTTGTCTTTAGTGGATCTAAAAAAGGGACATTACATGTTACCCTGTTGGTAGAAGTCAGTCCGTCTGCAGCAATCTAAGGAGGATGATCAGACCGGACTCCACTCGAGTGTACTTTCAATAAATAACTTTCTTTGGTTTGTATTCTCTACTGTCTGATCGACTCTTCATTTGTGAGGTAGCCTGAGAGGTGGTCGCCGATGACCGGAGTGGCCCTAATCGAATCACTTCCTTCATTTGGTGCCTGAACAGGAAATCCATCAGGGTGACACATCCTTCCCTGCAGACAGGTGAGGAGGTCGGGGCCACGTCCGGTCGGACGGGCTACCGGGGATTCCTGCACAAGAGTCTTGTACTTGCAGCTGCCCCGTCTGTCTGACCGGGTGATGCCTCGTCCAGTGATCAACCCGATTGGTGTCCTGAATGGCAAAACCCTTGGATCTGACCAGTTGATCCAAAGAGTTGGTAGTGGAGAATAAACTTGTTTGACCTGTGTGCACCAGGTGAGTTTGCGTTGGTTCTTTGTGGATATGGTGCCATTTTGTTTTGTATTTGACACGGTCTAAGAACCATCTTTGGGCAAGCGCTTGAATTTGTTTGAGTTCTATATAAACATGGTGCCATTTTTGATTTGTACTTGACAAGGTCTGAGGACCGACTTTAAAAAAGATATTTGTAAATATCTGCTCGACATGAATAGTGAACTTGTTTTCTTTTGAAAGATTCCATGCCTTAGTAAAGTGCTTTGTTTGGGCTGTCATTGTTGTTCTGCTGATGCTTGATTGGAAGAAAGTCAGCCTGCGCCTCTGGAAGTCACTCCAAATGTCGACATGTACATAAAACATGGCGTTGGCCCTATTATTTTTAGTACGTTATGGCACAAATATATGAGGTACAATGCTGAGATGAGGTTGCCATTGACAGGCACTTTTTGTCATGTTACACTAGGGGTACAGTAACCTTCTCAGACAGATTCAGCGGGGCGATGAACAGATCCCAAAGCCCCTTTGGATTATTCCACAAGGGGAGGTCAAGCACTCCAACCTGCACCACATTACGCAGGGGATAGAGGAAAAATAACAAGGAGTATTGCAAAAGAATGCTCCGCTGTCTTCTTCCTAGCGAACCTCTGGTTTTGGAGGCAGATTCCTCAACAGTAATGACTCTTGCGGATATTGAGATGTTTATCAGTGCCCGTTGATATTTGGAGGCAGGTGCACACACTGGATCACGTTGTGGAATTGAGGGGTACCTGGGATCAGATTGGAACATGGGACCAGGAGAGGAACCCTGGGGAGAAGCCTAAGGCTGAGATGCTAGCTTTGCCTTATCGAATCATTACGTTCATGAACTCTCCTATTCCACGAGAAGGGTAGATTGGGACAAGTTAACAGCATTTAATCAGAAGAAAGATGATAGTGTGTCTGATTTCTTCACTCGGTTTGAAGGGGTGTTATGGGATTTTAGCGTACAGTATTTGTCGGTGGAAGGATGTGTCCGATTGTTTGTTAATAGATTTGTTATAAACTTGATTCCTGAGATTGTGCCTGGGTTACAGGCCTCAGAGAACACTTGGACTACCTCCTCCCCTTCTGCGATATTGAGTATGGTGCAGTAATATGAACATAAGGAGAATGAGGAGAAGGAGAAGGTGAAGAAAAAGCATAAGGAATTGAAGACGAAGGTGTTATTGCAGCAGGCATCTAAGGGGAATGGTAGAGGACGTGGTGGTTCAGCCCTGCAGCTACCGCATACCAGTCGGAATACTACGCCTGTAGGGTCGAATCAGTATGCGTACTGTAAAGAAGAGGGACATTGAAGAGTGGCTGTCTGATACCAATGCAGAAAGTCGCAGCCCCTAGAGGACATGGTTCTTCTGGACAGAGCAGTGGAGCTGGTGGACAGGACAAAACTCATCATGGCGCAGCCTCAAGGGATCGTCCTGACAGTAATTACTTCAATGACAATAGAGGCAGGCCCCAATCAGGATGACCCCTCATATTTGATCAAAATCCAGAACCAGTTATTATCAACACAAGGTCCGATAATTTGGATGGGAGATTTTAACCTGGTACTTAACCCAAACCTGGATAAATCCCCTAATTCAAGGGCATTAACTTTAAAAAAATCCAGGCAGGTATTGGGGGACGTTATGTCGACACTCGGATTGGCAGATCCATGGAGGGAGAGAGCTGGTAAGGTACTTGGTGTATCATACCACAACTACAAATACAATCATAAATCAAGGATTGGTTACGCCTTGTTTAGTCATTCATTAAGAGACCACCTTAAGGACATAACGTATGTGCCTTTTACACTTATCGGACCATTCCACTATATCCTTTTGTTTGCAATCGGTCCAGCAACCTTCTCAGGCCTTGTGGTCATTTGACCGCACTATTCTTTTAGAAGAAGAAGAAACAGGCCTTCTCATCCATGAAACAAAACTTTTCATGGATACAAATATTAATTCCACCCAGCTAAACACAGTATGGGAGGCCTATAAAGCTTATTTGAGAGGCTATATAACCAATAGGGCCTCTTACCGAGGGAAAATCTACAGAGCTAAGATCAACAGTATTGAAAGGGACATTGCATTATTGGATCAACATATTGGCTCCGGAATCGGAACTAATATGGAACAAGAACAGCGTAAGGGTTTAAAAGAGAAGCTAGAAAACATACTTCAGGAAAGGGTCACCCTAAAATGGGAAGCAAGTAAACTTTCCAATTTTGAATACGGTGAGTCCGCAGTTAAGGTCCTCGCTTGGAAAATTAAATCGGACCAGGCAAAAAAATATATAAAACATATTAAGGTAGAAGGTGAGGCAAGTGAAAGATCATCTGTTAAAGATATTGGGGAAGCATTTTTGGAGTTTTTTCAGGAAATATACAAGGCTTGTTGGTATTGGTCTATACAGGACGAGATAGATGGGGATTTTCACCTACCAAAACAGCTATGGAGGAGAGAAATTGCGGCAATAGAAGAGGACAGTTGGACAGAATCTTTCACCCTTTTATATAAAGTGGTAAAACCTGCTTGGCTTAGACGAAACCATCTGTTCACCCTACATCGGGCATATCTCACTCCCTTACGTCTATCCAAATTTCAAGAGGGGAAATGTTGTAACAAATGCCAACTGCCCTCAGCATCTGACATCCATATGTTCTGGGATTGCCCCCAGTTAGCTACTTTTTGGGCAGAGATTAAAGTTACTTTGGACTCAATTATCAAATCCGATATCTCCTTATCTGTATCACTTGTCATCCTTGGTGTAGACCAGAACATAACTGGGACAGCACGATCCTTTCTGTTTTACGCCATTCTGCTGGCAAGACGGCAGATATGCATGCATTGGGTAGACACCACCCCTCCTACCCACTCAGCATGGCTAAACTCATTATATGAAACCTCAAAGGTAGATCTGAAAAGATCATGCAGAGTCCAGAATCTCACATTTTGGAAGTTTTTGACAGAGTGGAAATGAGGTCCTTTTTGGGTTTTTTTTTTCCCCCCCAATATCCGATGATTAAGCCCACTAACTCAATAGTTCAGTAAGGTGGTCCGCCCAGACTTCGACATATATATACTGAATATTTTGGCACGAAGTTGCTTTGAGACATCGTCATAAGATGTATGGTTGTTCCTATCAACTCATAAAATTCTCTGTCTACTTCTGAAGCGGCTCAATCTTCTGGGCCTTGCTCCTAGAGGCAGTGAGATGTTTTGGTCGGTTCCTTCCACATCTAAGGGACGTGTGTCGGGCAGATGAGGATAAAAAAAAAACAAAAACAAAAAAGAAGACAATAGAGGCAGGCAGTATTATCATGGGACTAGGTGACAGGATTGTCTCACAGCTAGGACAGCCAGGGACAGAGTGAGGGACCAGTTCAGATACCAGTAGATCAGCGCGGTCCTTATGTTACTGCTTATTTGCATGGCTCATCTAAGGAATTTTTGGTAGATACAGGTGCAATGAATAGCTCTATTTCATGTTCACTGGTCCCTGGGGCAGCTCAGTCTGGCTGCAATAATGTTTCAGTAGGATTTTCTAGTGTCCTTTTACTGTGGATTCACCATTTTTGTTGACAACTAATTGTGGAGAAAATGTAATGGGCTTGGATTTATTAAAGAAATTGCATGCTACCATTTATTGTTCCCCAGAAGGTGTTTACATGACAATTGGGCAGAATGTAGTCAGCTCTGTGCTATGTCTGTATAAAGAAGTTTCCATCCCTGCTACATTTAAGGATGTGCCGCCCACATTGTGGGCAATTGGTGACATGGATGCAGTACTATTACAGATATCCTTAGTTTCTATTAAAGCTAAAGACAATGCCATTTTGCCCCGTATTCCTCAGTACAAAATACCACAAGCAGGGGGACAAGCCTTGTTGCTAATTATACAAGACTTGACTCAGTCAGGAGTTGTTGAAGAGATGCTTGTTTCTTGTCCAGGGAGGACCTGGCTTGGCAGTTCAGTCTGGACGGTTCCCATGAAGCACAGAGTCAAGACTGATTTGCATATGGCTAGGTCCAAACTGGGTTGGCGTAGTGGGCAAAAAAACAATGGATTTAACCCAGATCTCTTGACAGGGGGAGAATGTTTGAATCATTCAACTTTCCGTCCGTCATTTGTTGCAGTTACAATAGCCCTATTCTTCCAATTCTTAAGAGGGCACCTTTGGCCTCCTCTGATGTTCATCCTGGTGTTTATTGTTTTATGATTGAACTTAATAAAAGAATGGTTCCTCAGTTCCCGGTGGTCCCAGACATTACTGCTCTTCTAACAATGATTCCTTCCTCTGCTAAGAAAAATTCTGTCATTGATCTGAAAAATGCAATCTTCACTATCCTGATCCATCCAGACAGCAGGTACTTGTTCGGGTTTACTCTAGCTGGCAGAAGCGTTTGATTCTGTTGCGCTACTCAGGGCTATACTGAGAGCCCTAGCATATAAAGTCAAGCCTTAAAAGCCCAATTGGACTGCCTCACGCTTTCCTCAGGTAATGTATTGCTTCAATATGTAGATGACCTTCTCATCACTTTTGACTCTGAAAAGGGTTGCAAAGAAGGTATGGTTATTGTTGCTGCATTTGGCACACCACGAACAAAGTGTCCCTTTCCAAATTTCAACATTGTCGACAGAAGGTCACCTACTTAGGTCACCTACTGTCGAAGGATGGTAGGAGATTGACTCCTGAGCGCATCAGTGCCATTGTTAAAATGCCTATCCCTCAAACTCAAAAGGATGTCCATGCTTTTATTGGCATTACCCCCTACTGTCGCCATTAGATTCCTAACTACTCATTACTAACAAAGCCTTTGCTAGCATTAACCACTAAAGGTATGCATGAACCCTTGCCTTGGACGCCTGAATGTCAGCAGTCTTTTGAGCAAATAAAAGTTAAGCTTTGCTCTGCACCTGTGCTTGGTACGCCAGATTAGGCAATGCCGTTCGTGCTGTACGTACAAGAAACAGCTAGTTTTGCGCTCTCTGTTTTAACACAGGCCTTTGGAAGAAAGCAGCAGCTGTGTGCTTATTATACTGAGCTTCTAGACCCTGTCAAAAAAGCCCTCCAGAGCTGTCTAAGAGCGGTTGCAGCTGTGGCCGTCCCTGTGCTCGTTCTTGATACTGACCTCACAGTCATGGTACCCAATGCTGTGGATACCCTTTTGAATAAAACAAAAACGCAGCATCACACCAGTGCACGTCTGACCGGTGATGAGCTAACTCTCTTTGCCCAGCATGTCACGATCAAAAGATGTGGCATTCTGAACCCAGCCATGTTGTTACCCCTCCCTTCTTAAAGTGAGAAATTTTACATACATGATTGTATCTTCTAGTCAGAGGAAGAGACTAAAGATCGGGTAGACCTGACTAATGTTCCCTTACGTGACCCTCAAGGGGACCTAAATGTTGATGGCTCTTGTTTGAAGTTGCCAGATGGCACTACAACAGCTGCATATGCAATCGCGACATTGCACACAGTAGTTAAGACATCACAAGTTCACTATCATTCTGCTCAAGATGCAGAGTTCATTGTCCTTATTCGAGGCTGTGAGTTGAGTGAGGGGGTGGCTGTCAATATCTATACTGACAGTCAGTATGCTTTTGGAGTCGCCCATAATCTTGGACGGCTCTGGGCAGAAAGAGCATTTCTCACTATCCATGGGATGAAGATCCATCACTGCCCCCTTATACCTAGGCTTTTGTCGACTTTGACACTCCCCAAGAGATTAGCGATAGTGAAGTGTAGCGCACACCAGAAAGTCACCAATAATGTAGGTAAGGGGAAAGCCTTTGTAGACCAGAAAGCTATGGACATAGTCCGAACAAAAATAAAAAGGATGTTTGTAGCATGTCCCGCTAGGTGGTTGCCCGAGGTCACCATGTTTGAGGATACACTGGAAAATGTCAAGGAAATACAAAGTGAGGAAACTTTTGAGGAATTAGCAATATGGCAGGAAAGAACAGCACGTTTGGATGAGGGTGGGTGTTGGACAGATATTCAGGGAAACAGAGATGGATGCTACCAGATGCATATGTCCTTCCTGTAATCACCATGGTGCACGGGCCAGTGATAACATCCAGCAGACAGCAGCTCATTTAGTTAAATATTGTATGGTGTGTATGATGCACAATCCAGAAAAAGGTATACCTACACCACCTGGTAATTTTGCCCTCCCACTTTCCCTTTTGAGGTCCTTCAGATTGATTTTATAGAAATGGACAGAGTCAACAAATAGAAATATGTGTTAGTGGTGGTCTGTGCATTCAGTAAATGGGTTGAGGCTTATTCCACCAAAGTAAATACAGCCATATCGACTGCAAAAGTAATCCAGAAGGTTTGCCCGATTTGATTTGGAGAGATAACGGAAGTCACTTCAACGCAAAAGGTATCCACTTAGTTTGTAATGGACTACATATCAGAGAAAAATGTCATGCTGCGAATCACCCCCAGTCTGCTGGTTTGATTGAGAAGTACAATGGTACTCTCAAACTGAAATTAGCAAAGTTTCAGAAGAGCACAGGGTTGCAGTGGGCAGATGCTTTACCATTAGCCTTTTTGTCCACAAGAATGACAGCCCATTCTAGAACAGGACTGTCACCCTACTAGGTCGTATTTGGGCACCCAGCAAATGTTTGGGGAGTCCCGCGACCTCATAGTTTTTCAGAAATTGAATATCTTCTATAGGTGGACTATTTGTATGAGTTAACTCAAAGTCTGCATTCTATTTACCAACAGATCCAAGAATGCCTTCCACAAGTACCTGAGGGGCCAAGCCATGACATTCGGCCTGGCGATTATGTGTGTGTCCACAACTTCCAGGGAAAGAAGAGTCTGGAGCCGAGGTGGAAGGGGCCGTTCCAGGTGGATTCATTGTCAGCATTGCCACAGAGTGCCTCTTCCCTTACCCAACGACCAGTGGGTTAGCGAGGGAATAGAGGACGCAGAGTGGGACCAAGTCCATTTTTCAACCCCTTTTTGGATGCCAGGCTTACGTGGACCCAAACAGAGGCTGAGAACGATGAGGTGCTAAATTTAGCAGTGCCCCCGGAGATTAAGGCAATTCAAGAGCCCTTTGCCACTGGCCCTTCTGTGTCTCAACCCCTTTTTCCCGACCCCTCTGTGCCTGGAGTAGTTAGGTGCAATTTGTCCCCCTGACTGAGGAACAGTGCACCAAAGGAGAAGTCAGATTAGTAGGGATGGACTGCGCAAGTCAGAGTGTACCTTGTCTATGGTACCAACAGTAGATTAGGGAGAGGTGAAATTGGTGTATTGTTCGGAAATTGGACAGGATAGGTTGAACAAGCTTCCCTGGAGGGGTGAACGGTATCCTGGATGATGTGGGATTTTCTTCAAGAGCTAGGATTCTACAGCTCTACAGCTGGTGCTCAAGAGTGCCAACGTTGATGAACAATAGGAATCTACCAGTGAGGCTCTAACAGACACTGGGAATTCTTGCCTTTGGCATTAGTCCTATTGCATTCCTTTTTTCCCTCTGGTTCCACTATGTATACATTTGGTTGGCCCATTACTGAGGAAGAAGAGCCATTTGCACCTCCGCACCCAGAGCAGGGTTGGTCCACGAAAAGTAAAATAGTTTTTGTATCCATAATTGCAATTTCATTGATATTTGTGTTGTTGATATCTTGTTTTTTGGAGGAAAAGTATGCCACACGTTCTTTGATTGGGACAACACCCGTCCCCTCTGAACACATGTTTGTTACTTTGGCCCCTCACAAAGGAGAACATCAAAAACCTATGCAGACAATGTATTTTTAACAAATGTTGCATCAAGCCCATGATACATCCAGTGCTACTAATTGCTGGATATGTGGATTGCCCTCATAAGAGTGATATTTAATTATTGATGCCATTATCCTATCTCGGATGTTGCGAGGGTTGGTTTGTACTGTTTGCTATGGTGCATTATCCCTTTGGATTCTCTGCTATAAATATGACATCTGCAGACTCTCGCACTGTGACAGAATGTATACGTTTCCATCAAGGGTTTACTTCCACAGGGTTAGGGGAACAAGGGACCCCTTGTACATTGTCTCCAACTGCTTGCATGAATGTATTTGAGCAAGTAAAGAATGCAAAATGGCTTCAAAATGAAATGTTAGATTTTCAGGGGTTCAATGCTACTGAATATTTCCGATCTTTCCAAACACGCAATATTACAAAGGATAAAGCAATGCAAGTGCCAGTAATCAACACAACAGCTGGTATCTGTGTTTGGGGAATAGGCAAGGTGAAAGTGGGAGAGAGTAATTTCAATTACACATATACGTTGAGCACGATTAGTAGATTGCCTTTGCTCCCACTATATAATGTTTATTTTGTTTGTGGATCCCAAGCTTATGTTTAGCTTCCTAGGGGGTGGTCAGGTATCTGCTATCTCTTTCTTTCTTCCCCCCGGTATATATAGCACTGTCTAATTACCATAAGGACCATCGATTGCAGCGTAGGAGTGTACATGCCCCGAGTTAGAAGGGTTATTATTACAGAAGATATAGATCAGACAGATACCACGTTGCAGCAGTTCACAGACGCCATTAAACGTATCGTACCCTTTTGGGGCCCCTTGTCTAACAGCCTTAATATTTGTCGACTCATAAGAGTTGTAGAAGGGTTATTAATACAATAGCCCTACAAATCCTTTGTTATTTCCTCTCTTGCCTGGCCTTCCCTACCCTAGTGCTCTTTTCAGAATCTTAATTTTCAGCGCCCTGAGGAAGGGGATAGCTACTTCGTAGCTTAGCACCGAAATGCGCCTCGACACCATGCAAGTAAGAGACCCCTGGATGACAAACTGCAGACCACACCAAATTGGAGCACTTTCACCCTACATCTATTGTGGGTCTCTGCCTTTTATGTATATATTGAAATACGTCAATGATGTGAGTGCATTGTATGAATGGTAAGACTGGTGGATACACATGTTTATGCTTTGTCATTTTAATTCACTGTTCTGAGCTCTTTGGTGGGGTAGAAAGAATGTATTATTAAGTTTAAAACCTATTTCTACTGTGATTTATCGTTGGTGTCGGCTTATTTTCCCCCAAAAAATATTTAAAAAAATAATATTTTTTGTATATATTTATTGTTGTTTCTGTTTGCACCGTGATTGAATCTTAGAAATATTAACAAACTTGTAATCATTGCTTCTAATTAAAAAATGTATGAATAATGTACATCTATGTTTAGTTTACCTTTGGTAAGTATTAGCTCTCTTCTAAACATCATGATTTGCCTTTTTTATCCTTTCTGAGACGTCATTACGCTCTTTGAATATTTAGTGGCAGGTGACAACTTCCTTCCTTGCCCCTGGATTTGGAGTTGGATTCTTTTGCCCCTTGTCCAACAGCCTTAATATTCGTCGACTCACAAGAGTTGTAGTAGGGGTCATTAATACAACAGCAGGGATTTTACCGACTATCACAGCTGAGCTCCAGGCTACAAGGCCTGTTGCTTTACAAACCGGATCGTGTTAGATGTCATCCTTGCTGACCGGGGAGGGGCCTATCGCATTATAGGCAGTAGCTGTTGTGTACACATCCCAGACCAAGCCCCCAATGTATATGCAGCCATACAGAAGTTGCATTGGCTTTCATCCAACATACACCACGAAAATGGTACTTGGACACTCTCTGGATGTTTCTGGGGCATATTTGCCTCCCGGGGTTGGAAGATCCTTGCTTTCCTTGCAGTAGTCGCTGGTAGTTTCCTCACCTGTAGTCTCTTTATTCAATGTCTCCCAGTTTGTTGCTCTTATTGTATAACACTCCTTACCCCAAAGCAGAAGTCGCCCATCCATGATACCAATGCTGTAATGATGACTCAGAAGGAGATAGATAGCTTTATGCAAATAGATGAGGGTATATTTGAGGACTCCTCTTCCCTTGATGATGAGTACATGGAGTGTTCTGAATTTTGAATATTATAATGTCATTTACGTACTATACTGTGCTCTGTCTTCTCTCAAATTCAAATGGTCAGCTCATGCTAAAAGGAGTGTCTGTTAAAATATAAATGTTATGTATTCATTTTGCTAGTGTATTGCTCTATGTAAAGTTAGCATTCGCTGCACCATTTTAAGATGAACCGCCATCTTGAGGCATGATCGGAACTAATTTCTGTCTCACTTGTATGTCTGCCTCAGCGAAAGCAGCTGCTATATTATTTTTCCAAGGTTGGGCTTTGCTGTGCAAATAAATAGACTGTTTTGTCATCGCATACCTTTCTCACTAGATAGACCTGCTCCCAACCTTAGAACAGCAGGGTGCAGGCAGAGTAACCTTGACGCTACGATGACATGTACCCAGTCCTTGCATTGTAACTCATCCTTCTAAATATCCATTGTTCACCAGCTACCAGCACTGGCTCCCAATCAGAGAATATGCTCTATTTAAGTTGGGCTGCACGACCTTCCAGGCCTGCGCTGGGACTGCTCCAGCCTTCATCAACTCCGAAATTAAAATTTACAAACCCAGCAGAGAGCTGCACTCCTCCTCCCAGTTCCTTCTCTCTGTACCTCGCTTTCGGAAGAAAAAATCTGGGGGCATGAAGTTCTCTGTCCTCGCCCCCACCTTTTGGAACACCCTTCCTGTCACCATTAGGTCTGTCGCCTCCTATTCTGAGTTCCGCAGGGCGCTGAAGACCTTCCTCTTCTCACAAGCCTTCTCGCCCTAGCACCTGCAATTCTGCCATCCCTAGCACCAACAAACTGCCTGGTGGCCGTGCGCTCTATAAGTATTTTAACTTCAACTTCAACTTCAACTTCTACCAACTGGAAATTTCCAGTCTGGGCATGTCTTTAGTGGTTCTAAAAATGTACATTAGATGTTACCCTGTTGGTAGAAGTCAGTCCTTCAGCAGCAATCTTAGGAGGCTGGTCACACTGGACTCCACTCGAGTGTACTTTCAATAAATACCTTAGGTTTGTATTCTCTAGTGTCTGACCGAGTCTTCATTTGTGAGGAAGGCAGAGAGGTGGTCCCGGGTTGGCCTTGATTGGGTCACTTCCTTCATTCCAGCGGTGGACTGCTGGCTGTGCCAGGGAACCGCTGTTCCCTGTCTGTGGCGCAACGAAGGGCCAATACAATATGCTGAGTCGAACTGGCACCATGAAGATGCATTCAGGAGGGCACCTGCTGTGCCCCCGTTTTCTTGCACCCCCAGCTCCAGTACGTTATGGACATCACAATCTATGCCGTGCTGGAACATTTTTTCTGTTCCCATTGCGGTGCCCTCTTTCGGGGAACCACTGTGGGAATGGCAAAAGGACTGTCTGCCTTCACAAGGTCAACTTGTAATCAGGTGGGCGGGCTTTGCGCTGCTTTGGTGTTGCTGCACTGGCAGAGAGCCAGTTCAGGAGCACCAAAGTAGTAACCAGCTCCTGTGGGACTGTAGAGAATGTAAGAATAATTGACAATAGGAATGAGTGAGAGTGGTATGGAAGGAAATTAAAGCACATTTTATGATAAACACTGGAAAAGCGTGACAAGAGAAAAAGAATACACACTGATAATCACCGATTTTTGAATCAAACAAAAAACACAAATTATTAACTAAAATAGTACCAGCAGGATAATTTACAAGGAACAGCTATTGCCCCTATTAAAATAGTATAGTGAACGTTTTGAAATAACCCCATGAAAAATCACAAGAATGAATGAAAGTAATTAAGAATGAATGCATTGTTGAAAGCTGGGCAGCAGTATAACTATGTTACAAGTGCACAGTGGAAATAACTGCAGAGCTATGTGAGTGAAACTATTTATTTATTATTTATTTAACGATTTATAGAGCGCGCAAATACCCGTGGGTGTCTCAGCGCTGAAGGATCATGGACTAGTTCAAATATCAGGGAGCCGCTGGCTGAGTAACTGGGTTCTTGTCTTCCTTCTATTGGTTGAATAACCAGGTTTTTGTCTTTTTTCTGAAAACGAGTAGAGATTGGCTAGATCTAATCTCTGCTGGTAGGGTGTTCCAGAGTTTTGCAGTGGCCACAGTGAAACGTCTGTCTCCCCAAGAAACAGTTCTTGTGGTGGGGATCGAGAGGAGATTAGCCGTGGAGGACTGGAGGTCTCTAGAGGGAACATGTGTTTGTAAAGCATTGTTAAGGAAGGGGGGGCCAGCTTTGCGGGATGCATTATAGGCGATACACAGAGCTTTGCACTTTATGCAGTTTCTTAGTGGAAGCCAGATGGATGTCGTTTCGGGGTTCCAGATAGCATTCTGGCCGCGGCGTTTTGCATAAGTTGAAGTCTGCTAATGACTTTAGTTTGGGCGTTCATAAAAAGAGCATTACAGTAGTCGATAGTAGACATTACTAAAGTATCGGGGATTGGATAGCTGAGGCTTCAAAAGGATTGAAATCAATCAATCAATCAATCAATAGAAACTTTATTCAATCTTCATACAGTTCCAGCACATATATATTAAAAGGCCATGCTAAAAAATTCACAGCAATATTCCAAGTGCATTGTATAAGTGTGGCCACATTAAATATACAATAAAATACATATCTTCAATTGAATTGATAGTAGAGTGATTATTAAAAGGACCACAGCAATTTATGGGCCCCACTGCTTCCTTTTTTTTTATGCAGGCCCACAAAAATGTCGCAAGCGAGAAGCAGACTAGAGGATCGGGCAGTGACTCTAAGAAAGAAAGTGCAACCCGACATTGTTTGAAATGATAGCTCTTTAAAATTGGGTTAATTGGGTTAATGTATTCCTTCCTTTCCTTCTGATATAATTCAAAAAAGAGTACTAAGTGCAAGTCAGTTTGGGTAGATTGCTTGTCACAGGGACACAAAGTCAGGTCTGAGTGCTTAAAACTTTTTTCTGGATGGCCTAACATCCACGGCATCAGATTCATATGGAATCTCAATAAAATAAACTTGTGTTGTGGTAAGGGAAGGCCGGTATGTAAAAATACCCTCTCTCTATCATGAACAAAGTTAATTGATATGCAAGGACTGCCAGTTTGGGAAATATTGAGTCCTAAGCATAAATGTGTTAGTCAACTTCTAGACATTTTTCTACATGCAGTTGGGTCCTTAAATACTTCTTTCAACCCAATAGCAGTCACTCCAATTCCACATAGTTCAACCATCTGATCCTTCTGTAATTCTCCAATTTTAGGCAATTTCTTATTATGTTTTGCGTTAGGGTCACCGTATCCCTGTGCCAAATTGAGAGCCACAGTAGGATCGGGGCTAGTCTAACTGAATCTGAGATTTATGGTAGGCCCAATTCTGCATGTAGAGTATAATTAGAGTGGGATTACGGAAGAGACACTAAGGACTTGATGAATCGCTTTTCAATAGTTTGGAAAAAGTCGATAGATGCCTTGCCTCTGACTCCTGCCCCATAAATTTCCGCTGACTTTGTTTTAACGCAGTAAATATTTCTTATGGGGACAATGGTCTGGTGCCCAGCTTTTTAGAGAAGGATGTTATGGCTGTCAGGCTCTCTCCATTACTAAAGCCCTTCCTTGAACTAGATTTGACCATGTTTGCTTTTCATTAAAAAGGACCAGCAGATAGGGAAAGGTGTCTACTACTTCAATTTCTGCTATGATAAAAATGATTTTGTCTGATTAACTTTCAGATCCAGTGATTCCATGAAAGCAGGGTATGCGGTTATAAGGCGTTTGATCTCTTAAATCACCATAAGGTTTGTTTGGACTGGTACAAGGTGCCCATTTTAATTAGTGGACATCATATACCAGGCCAATTTCTCACATTGGTATGCAGTGGTTGGGATTCAAGCCTGCATTGTTTTACTCGATACATTTTTGTATTGATTAACTGAAAACCACTAAGTACTAGGTACATATAATACAAGCTTAGAATAAGTAAGTTCTACTGAACTTAGGGTTGGATTTGTCAAGGGTCTTGCACACCCTTTCTACAACCTCAGAGAGTTTAGTTCCCACTAGGTTAGGTAGGAGCAACACCGCACCACACTAAGTATGTCTTCTAAAGGAGATGCAAGTGGCTCTCTGCCCTCTAGGTACAGTAAGCTTTCGTTCCAAGAATTGAAACCCCTGCATTCCTATAGAAAGCTAAAGACAGGGAGAGATGCCAACACTCAACGTCTGATAGAGACGTTACTTCTTGAGGACCTTAAGAGGACTCCTGGGTCAGATGGCCAGGAGAGAGTGGGTGGGAAAGGGAATGAGGACAGCTCAGGAGGTGACGCCTTTTATTACGTAGACTCAAACCCTGGCAAGGAGGAACAAGATAGTTCCCACCTGGATAACTCAGAGCTTCAGGCAGATAACGGAGAAAGCCAAGAAGGCCCCCTCTTCACCCCACCTGAAAGAGTGCAGAGTTTCCCAAAGAAATCTAGATCTCCCTCTGCAGAGTCTAATCACACAGGACAGTCTGTTTGGACCTCTGTATCTAGCAAGAGGGACCACTCTTATGACAGGGAGTACCAGTTTCTGGAATTGGCAAAAGCTAACCTTAGGCTCAGGCAACAGCAATTGGCCCTGGACAAAGAGTCACTAGAAGTCCGGAGAGCTAGAACAAAGTTGGAAATAGAGTCTAATGGTGGCAGCAACAATGTACCTAGAGTTATGGCACATTCCTTTGATAATAGGAACCTGAGCAAGATTGTCCCTCCCTACCATGTTGGGGACAACACCCATAAATGGATAGCTGCTTTGGAGAGGGCATGTAAAGTTCAGAGGGTCCCTCAAGAGGAGTTGGCAGTTATCTTGTGGTCTCCTTTGCTGACAAAGGCAGAGATAAGCTCTTCACTGTTACAGAAGACGATGCTGACAATTATTCAGTCCTGAAGAGTGCTCTCATTGATGGGTTTGACTTCACCACTGAACATTTCAGGATTACATTCAGAGACACGCAGAAGACATAGAATCAGGACTGGGTAGACTTTGTGGATAGTGCTCTGAAAGGCTGGTTGCTTGGCAGCAAAGTTAATGTTTTCAAGGAATTGTACAGTTTGATTATGAGGGAGCAGATCCTTAATAATCAACAAAATTAGTTGTTGCATCAATACTTGGGTGACTTTGATCTGACTTCTCCCCAGGAATTAGGATAGAAGGCAAATCGATGGATAAGAACCAGGGTGAAGTAGAGAAACCAGAACCATGGCGGTGACCAAAAGAAGCAAGATGCTTAAACTTCAGATAAGGGTGGGGACAAGGGTAAAGATGGCACGTCTTCATCAGGGCCCCAAAAACCTGCATCTGGGGGAGGGGGAATCCAATAAAAGTAAAGGCAAAAAGAAGCCTTGGTGTTACTTATGTAAGGAAAAGACCCATTGGACAAAAGATGACAATTGTCCAAATGCCAAGGATACTACTCCACCCACCACTTCCCCCCTAGTACAGCTACAAGTGGTGGTACAGGGAACAAGGGATTAGTAGGCTTAACCTTCGGGTGCTGAGATGGGTTCTAGCCTAGTCAGGACTCCGTCTCAGGCTGTGTTAGTTTGTGATGGTGGCATAGAGATTGCCACAATACTTGTTAGTCCCAGTCACTTGGACAAGTACAAACAACAGCCTTTAATACATGGGAAAGGAGCAATAGCATACAGAGACACAGGGGCCAGTGTCACAATGGTGACAGAGAAACTTGTGTCTCCTGGACAAATCATACTTGGTGAAATGTACCAGGTGACCAATGCAAACAAAGTCAGGACTGACCATTCTTTGGCAGTTGTTAATTTCAGCTGGGGAGGGGTAACTGGCCCTAAGAAGGTTGTGATTAGCTCTGACCTACCAGTAGATTGTTTGTTGGGCAATGATTTGGAGGCATCAGCCTGTGCTGATGTATAATTTAGGACCGATGCACCAATGCTGGTCATCGCTGCAGATGTGTTTGCTGTGACCAGGTCACAGGCCCAGCTGGCTAACACTGAACAGGCCTTGGATCCTGGAACAATGGAGCAAGGGCCTTCCAAGAGAAGGAGCAGGAGGGGCAAGGCTGTGTCTTCCCCCTTCATACTCAGTGTGTGGATCAATCTCTTGAGAGAGATGATCTCAGTCCACGTGAAGACTTTAGTATGGAGCAGCAAACCTGCCCCACTCTTGAAACTCTCAGACAGCAAGATGCTGCTGAGGCTGCTTGGGGTGTCAGTGGATCTCACAAGATCAATTCGGATGAGGGACTCCTATACTCAGAGGGTAGAGACCCCAAGCCTGGTGCCACCAGGAGGTTGGTCATTCATCTGTAGTTAAGGAGCTTCCTACTCACCCTTGCACGTGGCATTCCATTAGCAGGACACCTAAGCCAAAGCAAGGCTTGGGACAGGCTTGTCCCTCACTTTCACATGCCTCACATGTCAGAAGACACAAATGAGTTGTGTTGCTCCTGTACCACCTGTCAAGCCAGTGGTAAATAGGGTGGTACCACAAAGGCCTCCTCCATACCACTACCTGTGGTGGAGGTTCCCTTTGAGTGGGTTGGTATTGACATAATTGGTCCCAAGAACCCTCCAATTGCATCTGGGCACAGTTATTTACTAGTGGTAGTAGACTATGTCACTAGGTATCCAGAGGCTATAACACTTAGAACCACCACAGCTCCTGTGGTGGCCAGGGCCCTTCTGGGAATGTTTTCCAGAATGGGTTTCCCTAAGGAGGTCCTAAGTGACAGAAGTATACACTTAATGTCCAGTTATACCACTGCAATATGGAAGAAGTGTGGAGTGAAGTAAACTTTCACGACACCCTATCACCCACAATGCAATGGGTTGGTTGAAACGTTCAACAAAACCCCAAAGGGCATAATCATGGGCCTCCCAGAAAAGCTTAGGTGAAAATGGGATGTCCTGTTTCCCTGCCTTCTCTTTGCCTACAGAGAGGTCTCACAAAAGGGGGTTGGCTACAGCCCCTTTGAACATTTGTTTGGACATCCAGTTAGGGGTCCCTCGTGTTTGGCGAAGGAAGGATGTGAGTTACCTCTCAAACCTCCCAAACATGACATATTGGACTATATACTTGGTTTCCACTCCAGGATTGCTGAGTACATGAAGAAGACAAGCAAAAACCTTGAGGCAAGTCAATAATTGCAAAAAGCTTGGCATGACCAAAAGGCTGTGCTGACTGTCAGCCAGTGCAGAAGGTGTGTGTGTTGGAGCCTGTGGCCTCAGCAGCTCTCCAAGATAATGGAGTGGGCTCCATACCATACTTGAGCAGAAGGGCGAGGTTATCTATTTGATGGTCATTGGTACTACTAGGAGCCCCCATAGTGTGCTCCATGTGAACAAGTTCAAGCCATATATTGACAGGGCTGACATGGGCTTGCTCATGACAACTGATGAGGGATAGGAGGAAGGGAGTGACCCACTCCCTGACCTCCTCTCACAGAACCCTGATGATGGCTCAGTTGAGGGTGTAGTCTTGGCAGACAGCCTCACTGGCCAACAGCAGATTGATTGTAGGAAGGTACTCAATCAATAGAGGCATGTATTTTCTTTGACACCCAGCCAAACCACCTGGTATGCCCATTTCGTCCCGATGTAATGCCAGGCAAGATGGCCAGATGGCCGCAGTTTGAGGGTGCTCTTCAGCCTCCAACTGGTCCCTCACCAGCTCGAACCAAAGCTCTGAGTGGCGAGATCGGTGTCCTGCAGTGCTAGTTACGCACAACCTGCCTCTCTGGACTGTCTGCCACCATTGAGGCCTCACGCCCTGCGGGGCCCCACCGGCTCCCCTAGAAATGCAACAGAACCGGTGACTGCACAGAGTACGGCTCACCCGGTGAGTGCAGCTGAGCTTGCTCCTGTGCTCCCTCTTTCCAACTGGAGGCCTTCCTGCTTCCTACCAAGTCACCCCCAGTGGGACTTCAACCCTTGTAGCCTATGTCTCTATTAAAATCAGTTTTTACTGAACGTTGAGACCTGAGCAACATGGCTGATGCCTGGTGGAGTTGCTAGACAACTAATGAGGAGATTGGCCCTGGTTTTCTCCCTTGAACATCACCTACCCAGCCGGACATTGGACACAATTCTTCCTCGTCTCCCTGTTATGGCTCCTTCTTCCTCTCCTTTCCCACAAATTCTCTCAACCTCGTTGTTTATTTACTGTACCTTACTACGCTATATTAACTGTTGTAAATGGTAACGCAATAATCCTCTGTTATAGCGCTATGATACCTCCGGGTCTAGCCAGCGCTACATTATCCTTTTTGATGTACCCTGTAATGCAACAATCCTCTGGTTAAGCGCTCTGATACCTCCTGGTCTAGACAGCGCTATATAACCTCTGCAAATCAAATAAACTAAAAATTGGTTTTCCTGAACGCTGAGACCTGAGCAACATGGCTGATGACCGGTGGAGCTGCTAGACAGCTAAAGAAGAGATTGGCCAATCGGACTTTGGGCATAGTTCCCCCTCATCTCTCCGCTATTACTCCTTCCTCCCCTCCCTCCTACGAAGTCTTGATACAGTGTTTATGTGTACTGTATCTTACTATGCTCTTGTATCTGATGTAAATTTTAACGCAACAATCCTAAATGTCAAGCGCTCTGATACCCTCTTGGGTCACGTTCGCGCTATATAAAACTTTATAAATAAAATAAATAAATAAATAAACAGGTGAGAGTCTACCTGCGAACAATAAAATCTGCAGGCAGCCTGATCATGTCATATATTGCATGTCAGATATTGCATCAGGACAGAGATCCTAAAGATGCTGGAATTGGGAGTGATTGAGCCCTCAGATAGCCCTTGGGCTAGACCAGGAGTCCTGGTACCTAAACCTCTCACCCAGAGTGGTAAGAGAGAGATGAGGTTTTGTGTGGATGACAGGGGACTTCATGCAGTCACTAGGACTGATGCTCATCCTATTCCTAGGGCAGATGAGCTTATTGATACTTTGGCCTCAGCCAAGTATTTAAGTATATTTGACCTAACTGCTGGATATTGGCAAATCAGACTAGCTGAGCATGCCAAACCAAAAACAGCATTTTCAACCCCTAGTGTGCATTATCAATTTATTGTAATGCCCTTTGGTTTGAAGAATGCACCTGCCACATTCCAAAGGTTGGTGTAAAAAGTCTGCACAGGCCTTATAGTGCAGCACATCTAGATGACATAGCTGTCTTTAGCTCCACCTGGGAGGATCGACTGCTCCACCTAAAGAATGTTTTGGAGGCTCTGCAAAAGGCAGGCCTCAATATCAAGGCTACTAAGTTCCAGATAGGGCAGAGCAAGGTTGTGTACCTGGGCCACCTTTTGGGTGGAGGCCAGGTTCAACCATTGCTGAGCAAAATCCAGACCATCATGGACTGGGTTGCTCCAACTACCCAGACTCAGGTCAGAGCTTTCTTCGGCCTGACTGGGTATTACAGATTTGTTAAATGATATGGGTCTATAGTGACTTCCGTAAATGATTTCACATCAAAAAGAATGCCTAAGAAGGTTCAGTGGAGAGTTAGCTGTCAGAGGCATTTGATAATCTCAAGCAGGCCATGTGCACTGCTCCTATTCTTCAAAGTCCTGACTACTCCAAACTATTTACTGTCCAAACAGATGCATCTGAGTTGGGAGTAGGGCCATGGTTATCACAACTTAATGCAGAGGGTCAGGATCAACCAGTAGCTTTTATCAGCAGAATGTTGACCCCCAGAGAGTAACGTTGGTCAGCTACACAGAGAGAAGCCTTTGCTGTGGTCTGGCCACTGAAGAAGCTGAGGCCATACCTGTTTGGCACTCACTTCATTGTTCAGACAGACCATAAGTCCCTCCTTTGGCTAAAACAGGTGAAGGGTGAAAATTCCAAACTTTTGAGGAGGTCCATTTCCCTACAATGGATGGACTATACAGTGGAACATAGACCTGGGAGTAACCATGCCAATGCAGATGGTCTCTCCAGATATTTCCACTTAGAAAACGAAGACTCAACTGGGCAAGGTTAGTCTCATCTTCTTACTATTTGGGGGTTGTGTAGGAAAGTAGGATCCGCTTCTTATGGTTACCCACACTTTTTGCTTGCTATTCTACTGTTTTTGACTACTCTGACAGGATCTTGCTAATCAGGACCCCAGTCATTCTGCTTTCTCCCTAAAATGTTATGTCATGCACTTCACTCCAGATTGGATACTGGGGTACCCTTGTCAATCCCTAGTATATGATGCCCATATACCCAGGTACCCCAGAGGCCCTCCATGGGCTGAAACATGTATTATGCCACCCATGAGAGGCTGTGCAAAATGGATCTACGGGCCTGCCATTGCAGCATGTGTAAATTGGGGCATGCACCATTTACTTAAGATATGGGTTTACTATATCTAAGGGTCAATACCATAAAAACCTATGCCACCCCTATAGCAGGTCTAGACAATGCTGAAGGCGGGGTGCCCCTGCATGAGCAGGACACCCCTGCAGCCTGCGGAGTCCATTCTGCCGGGTTGTTAGTGCTACAGCCATTTACGACATATAGAGTGGCATTATGCGACCGCGTGATGACCAACTCTAAAATGGCTGAAAGTAACCCTATTGTGTTTGGTATAGGTGTGGGAGGTATGATTCCACCCCTCAGAAACAAGCTTAGTGAGGTCCCTGGTGTTCCTGGTGCCAACCTTCTAGTACTGGGCAGCCCAAAAGGGTTGCTGCCAACCAGAGACATATTTCTGCCCTCCTGCTGCTGAGCCAAGCTCGAGCAGGGGAAGGCAGAACAATAGGCATCCTGTGACCTTCCAGACATGATTTAGTGTATTAGGCCTGGATGGGTGCGCTTTCCAGTGACCAAAAGTCTGCAAGAGGGGCATATTTGGTGTTCCTGTGCATAGTCCAGTTCAAACCATTCCTGGGAGTCGTTGGCATCTGCTCCGGCACGAAACTGGACAAAGGACATGAGAGTAGCCTCCGAACTGTCTTGACCCTCCCCAGGGAGGGTCCCCTGAATCGGTCCAACCCTCTCCCATGGGTACAAAAGGGCTTACCTGGATGTAGGACCCAAGATTCGATGTGGACAAGATTCTGAACAAGAAACCACTGACCCTTGACTGTCTGGAAACTGTGGACTTCGCTGGAATTCGACTGGGCCCGACTTTGTCTCCCTCTCCGTCCACAGCCTTGTCTGTGCCTGTGCACCATACAGGCTCCATGCATGACCTGTGGAGCATCAAGTACAACTGAAATTATCTACCTTTGGTTGAAGGAGTCACTCCCCTGCATTCACAGGCACCGTAATGCAACTGACCTGTCTGCTGATCCTGAGCTCCTGTGGACTCCAAAGTGTGAAATTGCTGATGTCTCGTCCTCCTGTGTAATAGTCCCACAGGGTGATTGGGCAAGTGGTGACCTGACGTGATAAAGCTACAGGAGGATGTCATCTGACATGAGGACCAATCAATAGTCTAGTAAGCAATAGGATACATTTATCATGATATTGAAATGGGTAGCAGAGTAGACGGGATGCCAAGCTGAAGACATAGATGTTGAGATGAAAGAAACTAAGGCATTATTTGAGACTTAAATATTTGTTTGAAGGTGTGGTTGATCATAATATTTGTGAGTTCTCTATAGGTTAATTGCTAGGGATGTGCTAAAATGAAGATGTTAGAATCTGTTATTTGATAGTTTTTATCATTCCCACTAACTTTAGCATAAATCTTCCTCCCTCAACTTATCAAATCACTTAAATAGAGAAGGAACAAGGTAAGTCTGGGGTGGTGTCATCATCACCAGCATCATGCAGGCCTCTCGAAGGTGGGGTGGGCGATTGCAGCAGGGTCACCATCCATATATAAAACGTGATGTTGGGGGGAGGCGGTTTGGCGTTTTGTCTCTCCCCTTCGGGGATGCCTGCCCCCATTATGACCGCCTGCTAGCTCCTTACAGTCAAGTAGGAAGTCATCCAGACTGAAACGGATGCCCTCTATCACCTGATCCGGCTAGAAGATAAGAGGAACATCGCAACAACCCAAAGGGACACCTAACTCACTGCCACGCTCAACGTCCTCAAGCACCAGCCCGCTTCTCGGTAGGTAGGCCGCCTGACTTTAAAAGAGCTGTCATGTTTAGACTCCAAGTGTTCGTCTAAGGAGCTTGAAGCTTGTCTCTGTCCTCCTCTAACAACTGATCGACCTCCCCCACCCCCTACGCGAACGGAACGTCCCCACCACACGTGACCAGTGAGATTGGCGCAATCGAGGCTCACCCAAAGGTTACTTATCCCCAGCGCTCACCCCCACAAAGGAGCTACCCAATCTCTATTTGGCAGCCATCTGAGCTAACCAACTGAGCCGAGGGGCCCTGCATTCTGGCCTCACCCTCTGAGAGGTCCCCTGACCACTCCCCCAACACCCCCCCTCCTCCTTGGCATTCTGCCCCCCCACTCCACCTCCAGACCACCCCTCATGAGCGTCTTCAGTGTGTGACACCCCATTACCTACCGCGTCGAACAGCCCAACCCCCCACTGGCTTGACACCCCTTTACCTACCACGTCAAACAGCCCAGCCTCCCACCGTCTTAACTCCTCCCCTCCCTCGCCCCAGAGGTCCACGCCTCCCCCAGTCTAGCTAGGATGCCCCCGGCAGTGCAATTGGGCACGTATCCCTGTCTCTCACTCAACCACCTGTCACCACGTGGACAGAACACCTTCGCTATAACCTTCCCACACAGTCTCTCCTTCAAAGCAAAAAAACGCTTTAAACAGAATTTAATCAGGCAACATCCCGAAACACTAGTTATTGGCACTTACCAATGCTCATCTAGAGGGCAGAGGAAAATGGACTTCATTTTCATTTTCCATACCAACAGGCCTAACCTTTGGGCCACCATCTTTAACTCACTCCTCCCCGTCTCCAAAACCACCTTCACAGAACAAAACCGTAAACTAACAATCTACCCCCTGAAACAACAGTCCCTGACCGGAGACATCTCCATTACTATTTTTGTGAACGGCACCATACTAATTCAGGCGAAAGACGAGAACCTTGTATTCTTTGACTCTCTTTTCCCTGTACTAAAGATGGCAACATCTCACTACCCACACCTTCCGAACCCCCTCCCCCCAGTGGCTCCTTACAAGCTCCAAGTCTTCGGGGCACGCTTTCACCAACACAGGGACCCCACCTTCCCGTGCTTAGTCATTCCGCCAGTCCTACGTCACCCTCAGTCTTAGCTCCCCCTATCTCCCACCCCCCTCCAACACCCATCTCACCCAGCCTCCGAGAACTCAGCCCCCCTCTCATCCCCAACTGACCCTCAACCCCCCATCCCCCAGCACCCGAAGCACTCCTAGATCATCATACGAACTCCCCTTTAACCAGCTAGCTCAGGCTCCACCTCTAAACTCTACTCCCATCTCCTCGATCCAAGTCCTTACTGGAGTGGGTAGGGACCCGTCCCCCTGAAGAGCCACTAAACCCCCAATGTATCTATCCTCCATACCCAGAGCCAAGCCTGACAATCTGAAATCAAAAAATGACCCTCCCATTAACTGTATGCTTATCAACAGCCGGTCCGCCGTCAAACATGCAACGGAAATAGCAGAAGCCATCCTCTCTCATGACCTGGATGTAGCTTTCATCACGGAAACCTGGTTAAACACTCTGTCCTACCCCATTTTGGACATGCTGGTGCCGCCCGGTTTCTCAATTATCCACATAGACAGGCGGAACACAAAGGTGGCAGCATAGCAATTATACACAAAAGTGACTTCTCCATGTCAGAAATTCCCTTCTGCCTGTATAACTCCTTCGAATGTCTATCGGTCAACTTCAAATCGCCCTCTAACAGTTCACTTCAAGTCACCTCCTAAACCAACCTCCAGGCAACTCCAACGAATTTGGAGCTCAGCTGTCGGACCTGATCACCCAATCCGTACTCAACAGCGACAACAGAATAATTCTGGGCGACCTCAACCTAAGATGGAACGAAACAAAAAACCCGCTCATTCTATCTCTCAACACCCTCCTGCAAGACAACAATATGATCCAACACTGTTCAGAGGAAACACACCATAGAGGAGCGATCCTGGATGCAATCATTGCGGACAAAAATGCAATCATGATTGACTACATCATCCCGGTGGACTGGGCAGACCACCACATCATTCTTTTTCATATCAACCATCCGGCCCTATCCCACCCTCCTACTCAAGCCTCTCCCAAATGGGTCAGGAACACATCCCGAGTCCCCCGAGACAAGCTAGAAGAAGGACTAAGCTCACTCCTCCCTAACCTGGCGGAGCTCCTCTCAGCCACGGAACTCACCTCGCTCTACCATTCTAACTTGGAGCTCACCCTGGATCAGCTGGCACCTCTGAAACTTAAAAAACCCAGAAGCATCCCCTCTAGGTCTTGGTTCTCCACAGACATAAATGAGGAAAGAAGACACCTCAGAACCCTGGAAAGAACATGGAGGAACAACCCCTTTTCCCTCCACCGGGATCAACTCAAGGCAGCACGTAGAAACTACTATAATCCTATCAAGAGCAAAAAGTCGACCTTCCTCTGTTCTGCTTTAGATAATGCTAAAAAACGACCCAAAGAACTCTTCAACATCATCAGGAGTCAAACCTCCAATCCAATAACAGCCAACATGGTGACAACTTTGCAAGCTTTTTCAATGAAAAAATCGCCAAAATTGATTGATCATTCAGCTCCAAGCCCTCCTCCCTCACGGAGATCCTGACTCCAGCAACAAACCACAACACCCCAGTAACCTTGTCTATCCGTTGGTCATCCTTCCGGACCGTTCAGAATGAAGTGATAAGCAATCTAATCGCCTCCGTTAAACCCTCGTCCCACTCCCTCGATCAGCTACCCTCGAGACTGACTAAAGACCTGAAGCTTACCCTAGCCCCAATTTGGGGCAAGATTATCAACAGCTCTTTGAGCGAGGGAACCATTCCAGACTGCCTCAAAGTAGGACAAGTCACGTCGCTTCTAAAACACTTGGCCTTGACCCCAAGGACATGAACAACTTCAGACCGGTATCGAACCTCTCTTATCCAAAATTCTTGAAAGGTGTGTGCTGTCACAGTTAACCCAACACCTAGAGAACACTAATCTACTAGACCCACACCAATCAGGATTCAGAAAGGGCTGCAGCACTGAAACCGCAATCCTAAATGTCCTAGATGATCTGCACATGTCACTCGACTCCGACCAATATAGCCTTCTCGTCCTCTTAGACCTCTCGGCCACGTTCGATACAGTTGATCATACCCTGCTACTCAAAGTCCTCCAGGAGAGAGCGGGTACTGAAAAGACAGTTCTAAAATGGTTCTTCTCCTTTCTCAACAACCGCACACAAAGAATAAAAATCAACAGCTTTGAGTCAGACCCCCTCCCCGTTAGTAGAGGAGTTCCACATGGGTCAGTACTGTCCCCACAACTTTTCAACATCTACATGGAACCCCTCACCTAACTTCTAAGGAATTCCAACATCCCCTTCCACCTCTCCCCGGAAGACACACAACTCTATCTGGAAACCACATCGATCGCAGACATTCACAGACTGAGCGTTACACTCATGGAGTTCCACAGTGGCTCTCATCCAACCACCTTAAACTCAATGAAGAGAAAACAGAAATGCTCCTCATCTCGAATAGAGATGAAAACCCCCAAATAGTAGAATGGCTCAAAGCCGTAAACGCCCTCCATGGTACCCCTGCGCCAACGGACTCTGTGAAATTCCTAGGGATTACTCTCGACCCCAAACTGGACATGAAAAAACACATCTCAAAAACCACCACAAGTGCGTTCCTTAACCTGAATCTTCTCAACAAAATAAAGCCCTTCCTCCCCCCGGTAGATCTGAAACAGGCCACTCAGGCACTGGTGCTCTCCAGAATTGACTATGAGCTCTGACCGGAAAAGCCAAATCTCACCTGGGGCCTCTTACCACTACCCTCAACGCCGCAGCAAGAATGGCCATAGGAACAAAGAAATATGAGCACATCTCACCAGCACTCAAGGAACTGAATTGGCTCCCTATAGACCAACGAGCCAGCTTCCGTACAGCTTGCTCACACACAAAAGCCTGCACACAGGTAAACCAGAATATCTGGCCGCCAAACTCAAAAGGACCGGTCAGTCTAGGAACCTCAGAAGTTCCAGCACGCTCCTACTCATCCCTCTGAAATCACGGAAACACAAAACCTCAAATAAATCCTTTGCGGTAAATGCTCCCAGGATCTGGAACTCTATCCCCCCCATATCAGAATGACCACCTCCTTCCCGAAATTCAAGATTCTACTCAAAGCCCTCTTCCTCGAGCGCTCTCGATCGTAACAAGAAACCCACGTTTGACTGTGAAAGACTGCTATTTCCCCGCTTTGATATCCCAGAGCCGGATGATTCGCTCTTGTTCTCCATTCCTTATGGTTCTCAAGTTGATGTTGTGCAGACTTTTACTTCCCGCTTGTGTTCTTTGCTCTTGTTTATCGTCCACATTTTATTTTTGATTCATATTTGTATTTGCTGTGAAGCGCACTGATACCCTCGGGTCCAGCTAGCGCTATACAAAACTTCAATAAATAAATAAATAAATAAATAAATTATTGTGGGCAGATAGATGTGATGATAGTTCCCAGAGGCTGGGCATTAATCCTCTCCAGAGTTCTCCAAATATGGGAAGCAGTTACCCGTGTCATCTATGTAGAGGCAGTCCCTGAGTATTATGATCCATACCTCTGCGTGATCTAGTCTTCACAACCTTATCTGTGCTTCCGTTCGCAGTGTTATTTCCTCACATGTGGCCCATTTTGAGAGTTCTTTGCTCCACCCCTGGAGTGTGTGTCCCTTGTGTGATTTCCAGTCGAGGGTGGTCTGACAGTGTGATAGGAGCAGGACTATTCCATTCCATTTATAGAGCGCATGGCTACCACCCACGGTGGTGTCCCGGTGCTAAGTAGCAGAAAAGACCCAGAAGAGGACAAAACAGCTGAACAGGCTACGGCTGGTCAAACAGCCAAGTTCTTAAAGCCTTCTTAAATGCAACTTCTGACTCTGCTTTACGAAGATGGTCAGGCATGGAATTCCAGAGAGTAACAGTTCTCACCGAGAAGGCTCACCCTCCAACCCTAATCTTGGCAAAGTGAGGAATTTGTTCCAATTGCTTAGAATTGGATCGCAGGGTCCTAGTCTGGCTGTACTGCTGGAGCCTCAGCTTCAAGTACCCTGAGCCGCTGTCTCTAGAGGCTCTGCAAGCGAAAGACAGAGCCTTAAACTCTATTCTCTTCCTAACTGGGAGCCAATGTAGGCTGCGCAGATGAGGGGAGATATGATGACGAAGCGTCATGTTTCTAACAAGCCTGGCAGCAGCATTCTGGATGGTCTGCAGCTTTCTAATCAGGTAGGCTGAAAGGCCTAAATACAAGTTGTTAGCATAGTCCAGCTGAGATGTAACAAGCGAGCGGACCACCGTTTCTCTGCAGTCCATCGGCAGAAGATGAAGGAATCTCCACAGGGCTTTCAATTTCCAGAAACAAGAAGTAGAAACATGCCAGATCTGTACCTTGCATGACAGTTTAGTGTTGAATTTATAGGCAAAATTTCCGGCAGATGTGACAGGAACAGGAGGGGGATTAAGCTCCTACGGCCACCAGAGATCGACCCGTGGAGGAGTAGGTTGATTAAAAAACATAACCTTCATTTAATCTGTATTCAACTTCAGGCAACTGTCAGTCATCCATGAAGAAATATCCATCAGACATTTCCTAAATCTATCAAAAGCGCTCTCTGCGTGATCTTTAAAGGAGAATACTAACTGGATGTCATCGGCGTATGAAACCACTAGGACTCCACAGTGCTCAACCTCGGACGCCAAAGGGGCAAGACATACATTGAATAGAGTGGGACTCAACGATGAGCCCTGAAGGACTCCACACACAAGTGTGCTGGAAGAGGAAACATGGGGGCATAGGAACACTTGTTGTGACCGGGTTGTAAGAAAGGAACAGAACCAGGCTAAAGGAGTTACCATAACTCCAAGCAGTGCCAGTCTTTCTAATAGAATCTGGTGTGATACTGTGTCAAAAACTGCAGACAAGTCCAACAGCACTAACATGTCACTGGCGCCCTGGTCTAGGGATTCACATTCTGTTTCTGCCACTTCTAGTAGGGCACTCTCCGTACCATAGCCGGCCCTACAGCCTGATTGAGAGTCATGGAGGTTCTGTTAACCTCCACGAAGTCGTAGAACTGCTGCTGAACTTCCTTCTCTAAGATTTTTGCGGGCACTGGCAGCAGAGATATCGGCCTAAAATTCTTAAGGACTGCATCCTCTTTCTTAAGAATCGGCATGATATATGCCTGTTTCCATATTGACAGATAACAGCCCGTTGACAAAGAGACATTCCAGATTGAATTTAAATAGGGATTCAACAGAGGGGCCAGCAATTTAAAAAACTTGCCGGACAGGGGTCAAGGGTTGAACCAGAATGGACTTTCTTCAGATCTAAAAGGGATGATTCCAGGCAGATTGGGCGAAATGTATCCCAAGCATTGGGATAAGAGGTGGACAGAATAGTTGTGTATCAGATCTCTCCCCAGTGAAGGCAGAATAAATTGCTTGGACCTTTTCCTGAAAGAAAGTCGCTAAATTGTCACATAGAGTGGCAGAGGAGACAAAAGTGCTTTTCATTGCTTGCGGTTTCATGAAACCATGCACAATCTTAAAAATTTCCTTGGGAGCATTATCAGAGGCCTTAATTTGGTCATCAACTTAATTTCTGATCTTGCTGCCTTTAAGGCAATGAGAATTTTTTAAAGTCGCTTTTTAGGCAGCTTTAGCTTCTAGGGGCCAGATGTAGGGCGCCCAATACCGGTCGGTAACGGCCAAAATTACCGAATTTCGGCCATTACCGACCGGTATTTAGCATTTGGAATGTAGGTGGCATGATTGAAGGATTTGATATTTTACTGAATCGATAACTTAAGGAATCAGTAAATTACCGAATTCTTAACATACCGATTCGGTATATTACTGAATCCTTAATGTAGGAAGCACTCAAGTGAGTGCTTTTCACATTTAAGGATTTGTTATTTACCACCAACTATAAGTTGGTGGTAAATAACGAAAACCCTTAAAAAAGCTGTTTTGTGCTTTCTTAACAGTGACATGTGGCAGACATGGCACTGTGTGCCACATATGCACCCATGCACTATTCAGGGGTGTAACATGGTCTCAATGTGACACCCTGCCACACTTGTAAGTCTACCCCCTATTACCAATTCGGTATTTACCGAATCGGTAATTCTCATTCATTACTATGGGCCTCCAGGCCCATAGGAATGAAAGGGGAATACCAAATCGGTAAATACCGAATCAGTATTTACTGAATTTTACCGATTCTGTAAAATTTACCAAATCATTAGCTACATACCATTTACCGATTCTAAAATACCGAATCGGTAAAATTCGGTATTTTAGAATCAGTAAATGATATTTACCTACATCTGGCCCTAAGTCGTAATTTTTACACCATTTACATTCTAACCTTATACAAGCAATTTTCTCACTGCGAAGTTCTGACGAAAACCAAGGAGCAGAAGGCTTATTTCTGGCCAATTTTGTAGTTTTAACTGGAGCAGGACTAGGTCAATGACTGGGACAATGAATCTCAAGGTGAGTTTGTTGCCTTTGAATTTTGGGAAGAGGCCCAGCAGGCAGAGCATCGGGGATAGAACTGTACCATGCGATGTGCCAATAGTATTGCCATGTATCACCGTTTTCTAATATTGTGCTAGGGTCATGCAGGCCCAGTCTATATGGCAAAAAAATAACTCCAATCTCTGGACATCAGGGGCAAGTCGCCTGCGACCCTGGGGCCATGAAATTAATACATTTCGGGATTAAATACACTGTGTGAAAGAAATACACTTGAAACAGGTGAAACAAACTGGGCATCACATGACGTGTGGAAAGTGAACATCAGAATGTTTTGACAATCCTCATCTGAACGTTCATGTGCTGTATCGCTGGCCCATCCGTCTCGTAGATCTGATAATGTGTTTTGAGTTTGTATCAGCAATGCATTGTAGAGGAGAGGGATAGCATGCGTTTTCCCATTGAGGGTGAAAATAAGTGCAAGGTCTTTGTGGACTGCGGTTCCTGGCTGTTCTCCCTCCAAATCTCTTGCACCACTTCCCCATGAAGCAGAGATTAACGAGGGCATATTCGTCAACAAGGTTAGCAAAGTCCCGAAGTCTCCCGCTTCCATACCAGTCGCCCGCTGTTTTCATGCCCATATGCTCCCACTCTTGACCCCAGCCTAACTACACATGTGTGGGATCTGCAACAATATCGACAAGGGAAGGTATTTCGCACAGGAGGCCTTTGTGTACTCTTAGGCCCAGATGTAGGTAAAATAGATTTACCGAATTTTAATTACCGAATTCTACCGATTCGGTAATTAAAAATCGGTAAATCTTAGGGGTGGAAATGTAGGAACATCCAGATGTTCCTTTTACCGAATCGGTAAATATCTGTATTTACCGATTCGGTAAATACCGACCGGTAATGCCCCATTCATTCCTATGGGCTTTGAAGCCCATAGGAATGAATGGTGCATTACCGGTCGGTATTTACCGAATCGGTAAATACCGATTTTGACAAGGGTGCAGGGGGTGTCACTTTGACACCCTCTAGCACCCCCAAAAAAGATTCGGGGGCCATGTGGCAGGCATACCTGCCCTAAGGGCAGGTCTGCCTGTCATATGGCACAGGTGTGCATGCACACATGTGCATGCACACCGGAATCGGTATTTTACCATCAAATAGAATTTGATGGTAAAATACCGATTCTGTAATGCTTGTGGGACTCAGAAGAGTCCCACCTACATATCAATTTTACCGAATCTGATACAATACCGATTCGGTATTTTACAGAATCGGTAAATTTACCGATCGGTAAATTTACCGATTCTGTAAAATACAGGGCCCTACATCTCAATTTGCATTTACCGGTCGGTAACGGCCGAAATCGGCCGTTACCGGCCGGTAAATGGCCACCTACATCTGGCCCTTGGTGCCCAGTGCCAGACCTAATATAGTGTGTCTAGCAGTAAACCAGTACTGTCAATAATCCAAAAACGAGGGTGAAGTAATATGGTCATTAGTGATGTGCGGGTAGCAGGGCTGGACAGGCTGTAAAAGGCACTGGGCATTTTACCGGTGGGCCGGAGGGGTTGGGGCTAGTTTTGTGCAGTGGAGGCCGGGTTTGCCACTGGGGGCAGGTTTTTCAGCAGTGCTTCAATATCAGCCCACTGTAACAAAAGTAGGAGCTCTGCTTCTTGCTAGCCCACGGCCGGTTGAGCAGCAATCTTCCAGGGCTGGTTGCTGTTCCCAGTCTGGCCCTGGCAGGTAGGGAGAAACACCTTCATATTTATGGTGGTGCCGATTGCAATTGGACTGCTAGGTAGTAAAGTTCCAAATCAAGGACCGCTAATCCACCGCCATCTGTTGGAAGCTGCAATTTTGCCAATGCCAGCCTGCATCACACCACCCTCATTTAAGGTATGTCAGTAACCCATCCATCTAGCGAAAGAGGGATTTTGACAATGGAATCAGGAGTGCTGTGAACTATAAAAAGGTCAAAGTAGAAAAATAATTTGACGATATGATACTTCCAGCTCATCCAGAAACCTTGAGATGCCCGAGAGGATAATGCTGGTCTGAAATTTACTTCCAATATATTTGTCACTGTGTAGAATATTTGCACTCCTAGATAGCTAAATATGATTGGCTCCCACCAAAATGTTTTGCCTACATGATCAGGTACAGTCTTGGTAGAAGGGGTACTGTTCAGTTCATCTTTGTTCGGTTTTAAGCACACTATAAAAGCACATATACAAAATGCATCTCATATGTAAAATACGTTCATATGTAGTGAAAAAACCCATCCCTTTGCTAAATTACACCGTGTCTATACATAATGGTTTAAAAAATGTTTACATAAATGTTACACAAGTTAAAACCAATAAAACTTATATCAAATATAAAAGCATTGTCTTGATCCTTGGCACACCTTACAATACATAAAAAATGTAGGGTCTGATTACGATGCCGGTCAGACTTTCATCAGACCGGCACAGTGGCAGAAGCAGGACCCCCGATTAGAAGTCGGCATCCCCCTGCCTGAATTACGATGTGACAGCCTTCTCGGTGATCGCAATGCACATACTTTGCATTGCGGTGTGTGCTGAGGACTGCAGCACACGGAACGGTTCAAAATATAAACATTCGAAACATCCCTGCACTATGAGGTAGCATATGGTGCAGGGATGTGTAAGGGGCACTAAAAATGCGGCCTTGGGCACATATTGGAGGGCCAGGGGATAAGGGGGAACTCCTAGGGGGCCCACAAGTCACTGTCTGCCTACCTTTTCATGGCAAGCTAACCACCATGAATGGGCCGCCAGAAAGGGGAATCCTAATCCCTACAGCGGTGCCTGAGCAGGCACCACTCCATTGTAGGGAATAGGAGTCTGACCTCCGCACTGACGAGATCCTTGATCCTGTTGGATGCAGCAGTCTTTCCCCCTGCCATATGAGATCCGACTGCCTGTGTCCTAATGTGGCAGTCAGATGCAATGGAGTGGATGGCAGTGGCAGTCCCAACTCCATCATAATCAGACCCCTAGTGCATAAAAGGTTAAGAGTATGTCATAGGTAATACTTAAAATACATAATGTGGAAATGACAATTTAAAAGCATTATTAGTGGAGGAACTCCCATCCACTCTCCTTCCTAACAGATTTTGCCTGGGGCTAAGACCATAGCAATAACCATTTCCTGATTACACTGAGTTGTCTTACTACAGAGGCAAATAATCTATACATTGTATGGCAGACCTCATCATTCTGGAGAAGCTGTAGATACATCGATGCTGCTTTGCGCTCTCTAATATTAAGATTCCCCAATAGGGGTCTTATAATATGTGCCCTCAACTCTTTACTTAACACCTTAGATGCGCGCAAACATCCCTCCCCAGTGCTGCGCTGTCCATTGGACCTAGTGCTGAATGGACGTCCAATGGTCGTGCGCAGCACTGGGGAGGTAGTGCTGCCGTCGGCCAACGCCCCGAAGCAGCACTTAAGAGGTTAACTCACAGTAAACAAAATAGATGCAACTGGGATTGAGGCGATGTTGAATTACATAGGCATGGTTTCAAGTCTCTGTTATTATAGATATTTGCTGGGAAGGATACCAGATAGTGGACCATACCAAGTCTAAATCTAGTGAAATAGAATCTCTGGTAGTTGGGACTTTGTCAAAATAAGTTTCTATACTTAAGACTGTGCACAAAGGAAGATATAGTGTTTTAAAAATACCCCTCACACACCAAAAGGACCCTTGGTGTCATGCTTCATGATCGGGGTCTTCGCACCCCTCTACGGGATGCGGCGTGCTACGACCTACGACTACGCGGGAGCACTGATCACAAAGACTATGCGTGGTGCGTGTGAGGGTTGTGTGTGAGTATGTGGTGGAGCAATTTAAGTGAGTGAATGGTTAAAAAGTGCTTGGCTCATGGGGTAAGTCAAATAAATTTGAATGAGCCCCCGGGATGGTACTGTTAAAAGGGTGCAGGTTGAGGTGATTATGTGATATTAAGCACATCACCTCTTGGGTGTGTCAACATGTTTCGGAGATCAACTCCTTCTTCAGACGAGGTGCAACACACCCCGCCTTACTCACGTTTTCCTAAGTAAAAAGTGTATTTACAAAAGAGTGAAAATGTAGTACTGCAATGTGCCTACAAAGTAAATAGAGTTCTCTGCTAATATGCAAACAACCTAAAGAAGAAAAAAGGAACAAAAAGAACACAGATGTAGTATTCTGCTCCTCAACATTTCACATGGTACAGTGACCTGTAACAAATTGTATAAATATATATATATATATAGTGTGGGGTCATTAGACAAATGTTGTCATACTACTCATGCTGATGGCCCTGTACAAAAAGGGGGGATAAAGACATTACAGACACACGAAACATAAAACACACTCTCTAGAGGATTTGACCTGTAGTGCCCCTAGGACATAACTTCTAGCGTGGAATATCAAAAAATAATACGGAGGGTAAAAAGCCTATTTTCTTATTCTTGGTTCAATGCCTCAAGAGCCTCCAAACGTTGGGGGTCACTCTGGCCCAATTGCTCCTCTAAGTGATACATTGTATAAGTATTGCTGGTACTTACAGGCTCGTGACTCATTACCCGATGTCTCCATGATCATTTACTCACGAGTTAAAGCAGTAGGAATTTCCTTGCTTCCCCAAACATGGCTCTGCTGAGAATGCGGTAGTGCGGTGGAGGGTCGGTATTTATACTGCTTAAGGCCTCCCTTTCATTGTACTTAGTAGCCTAATTGGATCCGTCGGAAGGGCCTTTTATGGGTATTCCACCAGCACGCTACGTGGAAGTCTTGTCAGAGGCCGTGTTTGTAGTTCTAAAAGCCAGAAACTGGAGCGCGTGTGTGGCAAGGAAGCGTCTTTTACTCATGCATGCGCAGGAAGGATCGTGCATCGCGCATGTGCGGGAGACTGAAGAGTCTCTCCCGAGTGATAATAGTCATGTTTTGTTAGCACAGAGAAGGCGCATGTGTATCGACAGAACATGTGTAATGCCCTGTGGTGACAATGCCAAACAGGTGCTTTTTGGTTGTTGAAGCACATTCATACACCAAGTACGTTCGAAACAAGTATACATAAGACTTGGTTGTTACTGGGTGATAACCATAATAATAATCAATGGGAATAAACATATGTGGAAATAAAAATATGTGAGGGGTCAATGGTCATAAAAATCAGAACAGGAGAGATTATCCTTATTCGTTTTGGGACCCTGGTTTATAAAAGGTAAGTTTTTCTATCTTAGGGGATTTGAATCTCCACTTTGACACTTTGACTCTGCCTGCTGTGAGCAGCATCGTGGCTGATCTTGATGCTCTTCAACTGTTCCAACTGGTCTCGCATCCCACCCATGTAGGTGGACATATTCTGGACCCCTGCTTCTCAAACTTAGCAGAGGTAAGGGTTTCTTCCCCTTCTCCCATGGCCTGGACGGATCACTTTCTGGTGACGATCCAGTGTCCATTGTCTGAGTCTCCTTTTAAGTCCACGACGCGCGTTGTCCTCAGACGTCGTTGGAATAAATTAAAACTGGAGTATTTCCACCATCTTCTATCTGAGGACCCGTTGGGCCTGGTGGAGAATGTGGAATCTGGTTACGACCGTTTTTGCGAATGGGTTACCAGGGCCCTTGATTCTCTTATTCCGATGACCTCGAGCAATTGTGGACTACGGGACCCTAGTCCTTGGTATGATGGATCTCTGCGTGCGTTGAAAAGCTCTTGTAGACGCGCGGAGAGAGAATGGCGGAAAACTTATGACATCAGTAAAAAAGCCATGTATTTGGCTACCGTCAAAGCCTATCATCGCGCTGTCTGCAGAGCCCGGGCGGCATTCTACACTCGAATTTCACAACAGCACGAACCCATCAAAAACCATCTTCAAAGCCCTCAAGGACCTTGTGGCCAAAAAGGCCTCTGCGAATGTCATTGGCACCAACGCACATTGTGAAACTCTGGCGGCTTTCTTTTCGGAAAAGGTCCATACCATCTATAGAGCCTTTCCTACGGCCATGTCCTCTTGTGAAGAGTCTCCTAGCCCTCCAAGGCAGGTTGTTTTAGACTTTTTTCCCTGCCTTACACCGGAAAGTTTTCAGACATTGGCCCTTCAAGTTAAGTCAGGGTCTCCGGCAGACCGGTTAAAGCCGGCGGTGTTTAGAGACTCGGCATCTTCCAATCTTTTGCCAGTCTGCTCTTTGATTAACATCTCGCTTACTTCTGGCTTGGTACCTCTTAAGTGGAAACAGGCAGTGGTAATGCCCATTCTGAAGAAGCCGTCTCTGGATACCAGCAAACGGGAGAATTATCGGCCGATATCGCTCCTTCCTTGGCCGGCAAAAGTTGCGGAGGCGCATGTTAATATCGCCCTCACAGACCACCTTTCGCGCACTAACATTCTGGATGACACGCAGAATGGATTCTGAGCCGGCCACAGCACGGAGACAGCCCTCCTATTCATGGTAGAGCATCTACGTGCTGTGCTTGATGCGGGTCAAATGGCGGCGCTTGTTTTACTAGATCTGAGTGCCGCCTTTGACACCGTCTCGCACAGGATTCTTCTGCAGCGCCTGGAGGAAGCGGGCGTGGTTGGCTCCGCTCTTCAGTGGTTCCGCTCTTTTATTGGTGACCGATCTTTCTGCGTGGCCGTCCCGCCCCATCAGTCCAAATCACACCCCCTGGCCCTTGGGGTCCCTCAAGGATCCTCGCTGAGTCCCACATTGTTCAATCTTTACGTGAGGCCGCTGGCTGAGGTTGTCAAGCAGTGGGGTATGACCATGGTGTCATACGCTGACGACACTCAGCTGGAGGTCACGATCAGCGGGGATTCAGGACTGGAGGCCCCAAGATTCCAGGATGGACTATGGGCGGTTGCCAGTTGGATGACCTCCAACTGTCTCCAACTGAACGCAAAAAAGACGGAAATCATGGTCTTCGTCAAACAAGCGGAACTCTGGGGCGATGCGTGGTGGCCCTCAGAGCTAGGTCCCACTCCTACTCCAGTCTCGGAGATAAAAAACTTAGGGGTGTGGTTAGATCCTACCCTTAGCTTTGTCTGCCACACAAAATGCACTGCTGCCTGCTGCTTTGGCATTCTGCGCAGCATGAGGCCTGTTCTTAAATTCTTTGACGCCTCGACTAGGCAGCTCGTGGTACATGCGACGGTGATGTCTCGCTTGATTATGCCAGCTCCCTCTTGGTAGGGATAAATCAGGCCGAACTCACTCGTCTCCAACGCATGCAAAATGCGGCCGCTAGAGCCGTCGTAGACCTACCCAGGTTCTGTTCTGTTTCCAATACCTTGCGCTCTCTACATTGGCTGCCGATTAGGCAGAGGATCCAATTCAAGGTGCTGTGCATGTCCCACAAGATCCTTAAAGGTTCCCCTGCCCAGATTCTTCAGAACCTTTTACCCCCCTATTTTCCATGCCGCTCACTACGCTCATTGGACCTTGAACTGGCAGTAGTTCCACGGTTTAAGCGTAGTCAGGCTGGGGGACGTTCATTTCGTGTACGTGCTGCAGTCCTGTGGAATGCCCTACCATTCGAAATACGTACCCTTGCTTATTTGTTCTCATTTCGCAGAGTTGTCAAGACTTTTCTGTTCCCCTAGTCTTCTTTCTCTCATCAGTCCACTCTTTTAAGCTGTGTTATGTTGCTTCCTTGTCAGGCGCCGGGACGCTCCTTTGCTGGAGCAGCTGTGCGCGTAATAAATGCTCGTAACATAACATAACATAACATAACATAACATAACATAACATAACATAACATAACATAACATAACATAACAAGTGTCAAAGTAGGTCTCATGGAGGGATATACAAAATCAAAATCATATCGAAAGCAATACAAGGTGGCAGGCCTGAGCCACTATGGAGGTATTGGTAAATGTAGTTAGGATGCAGGTAACTATTCAAAGGAGTTGGCCCCACGGGATTTTCATCGTTAAGCCCTTCAATGTGGGTGCCCAGACGGAATACCCAGTGATGTTCCTTTTGGAACAAACCAGTCTCTGTCTGTAGTTGTTCAATCACCGTCCATTTGATGTCATTCACACAATGTTGGGCTTCCAAAAAATGCGTTGCCATTTTTGTGGTACTTTGTGTGCATCTGATGATGCTTTTATGTTCATTCATACGTGTTTTGATTGCTCTAGTTGTCATTCCTACGTACTCCAGTGCGCATGGGCATGTGATCATGTTTATCACGTTCTTGCTGTTACAGGTGGTCAGTGTTCTTTGTTCCCATGTTGTACCGTTTCTGAAAAATAAATGTCTGCTCTTTTTGGTGAGGTGGGAACTACTACAGTTGCTGCATGGGAAGTGTCCTTGTACGCCATGCATGGATGGTGTACGTTGTTGACATTCTTTTGGGCGAGTATGGACTAGTATGTCCCTCAGATTCCTTCCGCGTCTATGTGCGAACAATGGTTTTTTCAAAAACCAGTTCCCCGCAGGTAAGAATCCGCCAATTTTTATTAATGATTTTAGAAACCTCATTGGAGTGTGCGTTGTATGTTGTCACACAGACTTGTCTTTTTTGGTCATTGTCTGTTATAGTCTTCTCCTCCAGGAGGGCTTCTCTGTTGTTGTTCCTCTCTTTTTCTCTCTCTCCCCCCATTGTTATTTACATTGTTTAGACAGCGCACAGCTGAGGGAGATTTCCCTCTGACATTCTGAACACACACATAACACATACACTCTAAATACCCTTGACCCTACCACCGCCAATATGGAGAATGAACATGGCCTAACATTCGGTGAGGAGGAGATAGAGAGAATCCTTGCAGCAGTAAATCCTTTTGAGGGCCTCAGCAATACAGACCCAGGCTCCAGTGTGGCAGACTGGGACGAGCTGAACAACCTCAGAAGAACACAAATTAAGACAGCCCTCCATGGACTGCTAATGACGGAGTACCTTAGGAATAAAATTGCACTCCAAGGACTAATCGTGAGGAATGAACCTTTAATTTTTCTAACAGATGTGCAATTCAAAAAAGAACGGTCCCTCATTTCTTGGCATTGTACGAGTGGATTGGCTCGTACTCATAGTAAAGACAGCAACTAGAATTGCACAGGAGTTAAAGATAGACATTCAGAAAATAGAGGTCCAATTAAAAACATACCAAACACCTAGTGTTCTGAAAAAGCGGTTGGAAGAACTCATCCAAAAAATTACGGAATTCAAGCTTACCCTGAAGCAGAGCAAATTTAACAAATTAAAAAAGGATAAGGATCGCTTTACACCAGAAGTAGCCTATCATATACCAAAAGTGGCTATCACACAGATTCATCACTGTCCCGATTTGCGAGTCCCTAATAGCGTTTATTAAGGAATCGCTATTAAGGACTTGCAAATCAGGATTCATGTAGAAATCGCAAAATAAATTGCAATTCCTACAGCCTCCTTATTTGCGATTAGCAAATTGCTAATCGCAAATAAGGAATAACTCCCCATTCATTCCTATGGGCCCATAGGAATGAATGGGGAGTTATTCCTTATTTGTGATTACCAATTTGCTAATCGCAAATAAGGATGCAATTTCAAGGGTGCCAGGGATGTCCAAATGACACCCTGTAGCACCCCTGAAATGTCAATGTAGACTGATGTTGCGCACACACATGTCCAAAGGACATGTGTGTGTGTAACATACCACTTAGAAAAAGCACTAATGTGCATTTTTCTAAGTTTTCGCTATTTACCACGAAGTCAGACTTCGCAGTAAATAGCGGTAAAAAATAGCGAATTCGCAATTTTTCAAAGGTTCATGAATAGCATTTAAGGAATCTCTAATGAGATTCCTTAAATGCAATCACAATTTGAGAAATCACAATTATTTGAGATTTTTCAAATTGCGAGTTCATGGCCCATTGATGAATTCCAAATGCCATTTTTGCGGGCGCAAACGGCTGAATTTTGCGATTCGCACCGTTTGCGCTCGCAAAAATGCTTGATGAATCTACCTGTATGTCTCTAAAAACAACTTGAGCGACACTGAGAGCGAGGGCTCCAACTGTGGGTCATCAGGCTCTAACTTCAGTGGATAACAGAGGTACAAACAACACATGGGAGGCTACAGACAACAGAGACAACAATACCCTAAACAAAAGGGATGGAGGGGTTACCAACCAGCACCACCCCAGTACCAACAATACATGGGCCCCCCGCATTTCACTCAGTTTCAGTACGGCCCACCCCCTCATGGACCCAGCTATCCACAGTGGACCTCAGACTGTGAAGGGGCATATTACATCCCTCAGCCTTTTTTAGGGACGTGCCCCGGACCACGGAGAGGTCCGGGGCGCTTCGGTGAATACTGAATTTTACAGATTCGGTAACATTTACCGAAAAATTACCTACATACTAATTACCTATTCTTAAATACCGAATCAGTAAAATTCGGTATTTTAGAATAGTTAAATAGTATTTACCTACATCTGGCCCTAAGTCCCTACCCATTGGGAGTCTGCTTTTGCCTCTGTCAGGAAATCATCAAGGCCATTAATATGGAAGCTAAACAGGAAGGGGGCCAGCATGCACCCTTGCCTGACCCCTCTTCTTATTTTTTGTCTGTTAAACACTCCCCATTTGGACCAAACCTTACGCTACCCTCCACATCCTCATGAAGCTGCGAAAGTAATTGCACAATCCCTTGGTTCAGTGTCCTTTTATGCCAACATACTCCACAGCCTCCCCCTTATAATATTATCAAAAGCTGCACTAAGGTCTTTAAACTCTAAAAAAATAAGCTTCCCTTCTTTGGCAGGCATATCTTTACTAATCAATAAATGAATATTAAGACATTGGTCTATTGTATCTAGCCCCTGTCTAAACCCATACTGGTCTCTTTTTAAAATTTCCTTCTCATTTGTCAAATTCTCCTGTTGGTCCAGCAATACTCTGCCCAAAACCTTAGCTGTAGAATCTATTGAAGATATTTTGCAGTAACATTGAGTGTCACCCCATCTCCCTTTTTAAAGATTGGAACAATTATTGCCCTAGACCAAGATTTGGGGGGCCAGCACAAATCGCACTATGAAGTTCGTTAATCAAGATCAGAGCCCAGAGTATCAAATTATTTTTGAAGAGATCAATTGGGACCCCGTCAGGTCCTGGTGCTTTATTTTTCAGACACACAGCACATATAACATTCTTAAATTAAATTAATTCTTAGCTGTTCATTGCTCCCTGTGCCTGGGGCCTCTTCCAGTGTGTGCCATCATTATGGGCCTGATTGTGTACATCATATACATTAGTAAAGGGTTTAACTAAGGCATGCTAAGGGATAGTCACATCTGAATTGGTGGTATGACTGTTCATAAAAAGGGTGCATTCACTACCTGCCAAAATTTAGTCACATCGTTTCTGGCACAAGCATGAGTATATTGCTCCCAGGCCTCCATTCTGACTTCCTCATTCTTGGCCTTGATAGTTTCTTTAAAGTGTTTTCTGTAGGTTCTAATTTCTGCCATGTGCCTCGATTAGCTTTTGACTGCTTGTAAAAGGCTGCTATGTGCTTAAAAGCACGCTTTGTTGAAACATTTTTTGCACCTTGGAGCTCTGTGTTGTTGGGATATGGTTAATAGCTCAGTTGCCTTTTGCACATTTCAGAAAAGCCCCCATTACCCTCAATCGATCTGATTCAGAACGTAAGCACAGCTCAAAATGCTCGTCTGACTCTCCAGGAGGAGCACTAGAAATGCATCTGGCACAACTTCCCTCCATTTGCGAGGTACTCCCCCATTCCTAGTGTGTTCAACCAGTGTAGCCATTATGCTATAAATCATTGGGTTAGCTCTAGGTAGAGGATTAATATCAGCATATTATGGTCACTCATAGGGATCTTTAGGATAAGGAACTTGCACACATGTCTAGCCCATGTCTTAGATAGTGCAATAAAATCAATCAGAGAACAATTTCTCCTGCCTGTGTATGTTGCCTGGTGTGAGGGTTTCTTAAGAGGGCAGATCCATACTAAGTAAAATGTCATGATTTGTAAACAACCTATTCAATTTGTCACCACAAGGGTTATGTTCAAACTGTGAAACATTACTAAATTCATTATTGTCCACTCTACACACTTACTCATTAGAGATGGGACATAGTCTAGGATTAAAATCCTCCCTCCATGTTTTAAAGAAATCTTCAGTCAACCCTGTCACTATCATATCTAAAGCATAAGCAAGTGACTCTGCAATAGAAAATGTTTTGTTATAAAAACTATTACAATAAAATTGATAAGCACTACAAGGGGTGTCCCTACAAGTAACATATAGATTATCTAAAAAAAGGTAGAGTCAACATAGGTCTTTACTCTCTCTTGGCTGCCAAGGTAATATTTATTCGGGTTAGAAGATCACCACAATCACAATGAAAAACACTGATTAGAAACAATTAATATGGGTATTCGTCCAGGACTATGTCTTTGGCAGACAGGACATCTGGTGGCTAGTTACTAGTATTACCCAATTTTCATCATTACGTCTTTTATTTTTTCCAGCAATGTTCCAGAAAAGGAGACTCAGGCAGGAGTTAAGGGGCTGATGTTTGCTTCTCCTGGGGGTGCCAGGTCATGGACTGGGATTGGCACAGAACCTTCAGGCCCATCAGATGTGGAAACAATGTCATGTGTGAAATCGCCCTCAACGCTGGTAGTATGATGTTATGGCCGACGTGAAGTTCACATTGCATTCTCTTTTACATCAGATAATGAAAAATAATGTTCATGTCCATCCATCAGAAGTGGTCTGTGTCACAGAGGGTAGACTGACTTGATTTGCTTTCCTATCATCCATAGTTGATAAACAAGACTTAGGGATCAATGAGACCTTCCCTACAAGGCAGAGCTGGCACTACGTACCCTTAGATGGACCGAGTAAATTAGTCTGGATTTGCGAGAAACAGTTCGTTCAGGGTCTTATTGATTGTCTGGAGCTCCCCCACTACAGGGCTGAGCAAATTTGCATAACCCATTTCTCATTGGTTGTTACTTCAAGGGCATTAACTGTATTGGCAACATTGGCATCCCACAATTGCACAACTTTAAATATGTGTGTATGCATTGAGTTCTCTGAGCCCACCCATTTTCGGTAGAGACTCGTTCAGTGTATTTTTTATCGCACACCTTGGGCATGCGCACTGGGCATGAATTGCTTTTCTTTCTTTTGGTCGTTGGTGAATCTGTGGCATCCTAATTCAGGGATTTTCCAGTGCAAGACTGTTGTTCCAGTGGAGCTACTGCAATGTCTAATTCCCCTGAATTCACACATGGATTTCTCGTTTCAGGGTTGGGTTCACATGACTTCCCCCATCATTGGCTCTTATAGCTATATCTGTGTCTGTTTGCAAAGAGGTACCTACTTGTTCTTTATTGACTGTAAGCAATATGGACCTCTTACTTGCCGCAAACTCTCTTACACACTTTCGATTTCAGAATTAATGGCACTCACAGCAGTATTCATATAGTTTGTAATTGAGATTGCCAATCAGCGCTCGTAGGCTGCACCGGTAATGGCTCTAGCCTTTCTCTTACCCATCGATTGTCTGAAGCTGGTGGTGTAATAATATACTAGACATGGCTTCAGATACCCAAGCCAAGAGGGGCGGCTTGACGACATCCACCCTCTTTCAGGCTCTGGCAGATATAGACTGGCCCCCCTGTGCTCGTCTCATGCTGTGAGAGAACCTCTGCCCTTAGTGGGGCTTAAGGGACCAATGAGCGCTGCGGAGGCTGACTCCAAGTAGGAAACTGCAGTGGTGGTGGCTGAAATGTGGAGTCCACCACATGGTGAGTGCAGCAGTGATTGAACGTGTACTGATCAGGAATGTGTTGAATCTATACCAAATTACCCGACGTCTTGAGAGCTGGCTAAAGTCCCCGAGGGCATAGATCATGCCCCCTACATTGAACCTCTCCCCTCAGAGATAGCTAGAGCAAAAGGTCCCCTGTGTACAGTTGAGACCAATTCATCAGTATACCATGGTAATAGTGCCCAAGGCAGAGCATGAGTGCCAGTGGTTTCATGACCACGCGAGAAGTAGCCATGATAGTAGGCAGCCCTGTCGGGTGCTGGGCTAGATCCTGCACGTCACTGACATAATCCCCCTCCCCGTTAAAAATGAGCGGTGGTGGTCATGCATTGGATTTGTGTTCACTTGAGTAAGCTGCTTCCCAGGCCTATATTGGATGTAGATGGAATATAGAAAGTCCCACCATAGGGAATCAAAGGTGTTTCTCCATGTCAATGGCAAGCTCCAGTACTTTAGGACATCTGGTGATCAATGACTTGGTGTGAACATATATTACAGAGTGAACCGTGCAACAATCTGAAAGTGGTACAAAAGGGGGTGGTGATGGACGGAGCATCTGAATCCAATCAAACACTCACACCCAGTCAAAAGATCTGGGTTTGATCCATCACCGTTCTTTAGCCCACTCTGCCACCCCAGTTCAGACATGGCTATATGCAAATCAGTCTGACCCTGTGCCTCATGGGAACAGTCCAGCCCGAACTGCCAAGCCATGCCTTCCCTGGACCGGAAACAGGCTTCCGAGGACCGGTTTCTGGCATTCCAGCCGTCTTCAGCCCGGCTTGCTTGAATCCAGTGGCAAAGTGAGCAAGGGACTCACGTCTGAGCATACCCTGCCACACTTATGGCGGCCAAAAGCGGTTGGTGATGGACGGAGCATCTGAACCAATCAAACACTCACACCCAGTCAAAAGATCTGGGTGTGATCCATCACCGTTATTTAGCCCACTCTGCCACCCCAGTTCAGACATGGCTATATGCAAATCAGTCTGACCCTGTGCCTCATGGGAACAGTCCAGCCCGAACTGCCAAGCCATGCCTTCCCTGGACCAGAAACAAGCTTCCGAGGACCGGTTTCTGGCATTCCAGCCGTCTTCAGCCCGGCTTGCTTGAATCCAGTGGCAAAGTGAGCAAGGGACTCATGTCTGAGCATACCCTGCCACTCTTATGGCGGCCAAAAGTGGTACAAAAGGGGTTGGTAATGGACGGAGCATCTGAACCAATCAAACACTCACACCCAGTGAAAAGATCTGGGTTTTATCCATCACCGTTCTTTAGCCCACTCTGCCACCCCAGTTCAGACATGGCTATATGCGAATCAGTCTGACCCTGTGCCTCATGGGAACAGTCCAGCCCGAACTGCCAAGCCATGCCTTCCCTGGACCGGAAACAAGCTTCCGAGGACCGGTTTCTGGCATTTTAATATGGTACAAAAGGGGGTGGTGAAGGACGGAGCATCTGAACTAATCAGACACTCACTTCTGGGTATGCTCAGACCTGAGTCCCTTGCTCACTTTGCCACTGGATTCAAGCAAGCCGGGCTGAAGACGGCTGGAATGCCAGAAAACGCTCCTCGGAAGCTTGTTTCCGGTCCAGGAAAGACATGGCTTGGCAGATCGGGCTGGACTGTTCCCATGAGGCACAGGCTCAGACTGATTTGCATATAGCCATGTCTGAACCGGGGGTGGCAGAGAGGGCTAAAAAACGGTGATGGATTAAACCCAGATATTTTGACTGGGTGTGAGAGTTTGATTGATTCAGATGCTCCGTCCATCACCACCCACTTTTGTACCGATTTTGGCCACCATAAGTGTGGCAGGGTATGCTCAGACCTGAGTCCCTTGCTCACTTTGCCACTGGATTCAAGCAAGCCGGGCTGAAGACGGATGGAATGCCAGAAACCGCTCCTCGGAAGCTTGTTTCCGGTCCAGGGAAGACATGGCTTGGCAGATCGGGCTGGACTGTTCCCATGAGGCACAGGGTCAGACTGATTTGCATATAGCCATGTCTGAACTGGTGTGGCAGAGTGGGCTAAAGAAGGTGATGGATTAAACCCAGATCTTTTGACTGGGTATGAGTGTTTTATTGATTCAGATACTCCGTCCATCACCACCCCCTTTTGGTACCACAATCTGAAAGTGAGACATGCATGGATATTGTGCAGACTGAAACGTAATGAAAACTCTGAGTGATTTCATTCTAAAACTAAAGGCCTAATGAACATTGCTCATTGAAAATGCCATGACAAGCAACCCCCTTCCCAAACCAGAAAACAGCAACAAGCACTAGAGAGTGAAAATCAATACAGGATGCTTCCATGAGGTTGCATAGGCCCGGCGCAAAAAACACTTCCAGTTTACATGCTCACTTTTAAAATTGACATCTTTTTAGACAATTACTTTTAACACATATTTGCTTGCCTGGCCTCATGAAATAATGTACTGAGAAATGGCTTGCTTACATTTACATTTATTTGTATACTTTTTATCTGGCCTTAGAACATTCTGTACAAGGACTTTGTACACTGCGCAAAATGTCATTGTTTGTTGTCCGTTCAGCGTCAGATCTGGATGTCTCACCATATTCTTTTTGATGCAGCCTTATAAAGAGTGCCTGAACATTTTACAATGTAAAAGCCATCACCAAAGGGCTGCCCTAGAAGATGTGTGACTTTGTATGCGCACATCAGGATGTAGAATGGTCATGTAGGAGACAAGTGTTGCTTGCCAGGAGAGAGTGTTGCAAACACAACGTCCTAAGAAAATACATTGACAAAGAACAGGTAACCAGGGGACTTCTTATATTGATTTTCCCATCGTTTGAGGACCTGGACAAGGGTCACCTCAAAGAATGGGAAAAATTGTTGTTTAACTTATTGGTAGGAATGATGGACATAGTAATTAGGGATGCAGATTTAAAACGGGACAAACTATTGTTGGAAATATCACTTCTAGAGAAGGAAATTGAGGACACGAATCTCCCAGAAGTAACGGAACGTAATTTAACTATACTAAAGGATGAGATTCAAAAACATCAGTTGTATTTAAAAGAAAAGAAACTTCAAAAAATCAGATGAGATGAGAGGGACTACCAAAGTGGTAGGGTGTATACCTTTGCTAGGAAATTTGATAATGTAAGAACAGGTGGGCAAGTGGCTAAAGACATTAGACCACAAGCCATTGAAACACCAAGCATCCCAGACACTTCTAGTGTCAGTAGTGTAATGAGTGGAGAGTCTCTCAATGCACCGGGTCTTGTGCCTAGCAGTAGTGCAGATCCATTTGTTTTAGAACTGCAGCGATTCAGGAAGGGCAACAAGCAAGCACTAAAGAAAGAACGAGCTATAAAAAGATCAGGAGGGGCAAACGTAGATCAGGATCCCAACATAAAGGAAAGAGTAGGGATGACAACCAGATCATGAGCACGAACCCAACAAACATAAGTAATGATGACTATACTAATGTTATGAATGGTATTAATGTTGTCAACCTTTCAAGCCATACATTAACTGAAACTGAAACAAATCTTTTGAGCAGAGGTCTGGGATTTTGTCCTAGTGCTTATCCTAACTTTACAGCCTTCCATGTTAGTTGTTTCAAATTCACGAGAAAACTCAAACTACATAAATTCTTTGCAGAAAAATAAAAAATGTCATCTAGTCGAATTAATCTTAAAGCAACAGGGAGTGTACACTCAATAAGGGACCTAAAGGATATACACCTATGGATGTCCCTAGATGAACAGGAACCAGTTACATCAATTCATACCCTGACGTCAGAACTTAACCTGGATACATATGCTGACACAAATAGTGGTCTTAAAATCAGATCCAGATTTACACCTCAACTATCAGGTCCCTATGTGATTAACACCTTCCAGGAAATGGTTTATGAAGATCTGTATAAGCTTGAAGATAAGCTTCAGTCCAGAAACTTTAAAGCCAAACATAATTTGTCATTGAATGAGAAGAAGGCCCTGGACAGTCTTACCAGCAATACCTCCCTTGTCGTCCGAGAGGCAGACAAGGAAGGTAACGTAGTTCTCATGAACAGAATGGACTACTTCCATAAAATAGACAGGCAAGGTTCAGGTCAGACCACTTATGTTCAAGTAACTGGTAATCCCATCAAATCGACTGTGCTGTTAATTGATAATAGATTAAAACATTGGCGAGGGAAGGTCTCATCTCAGACTCAGAATACAAATATCTTTTCAATGATACACTAACCAGTCCCTGCATTTATGTGCTGCCAAAAATTCACAAGCAAGGCACATTTCCCCCAGGAAGACCAATTATCTCGGGGATTAATTCCCCAACAGAAAAAATGTCAGGATACATTAACATGTACCTTCACCCTCTTGTAACCAATCTACCCTTGTGCATCAAAGATACTCTGGACATTCTACGTAAGATAGCAGATGTAGAGTGGGTAGAAGGACATCAATTGGTCACAACGGATGTATGCTTGTTGTATACGAGCATACCAGGAGATCAAGGCATCAGTTCAGTGGAATATTTCTTAGACAGTCATCCTATAAATCTATATGAACATACCATCATGTTACTTGACCTGATCAAGTTAGTCCTAGACAATAACATCTTCACGCACAATGGACATTGGTTTCGCCAAATCAGAGGAGTGGCAATGGGGGCTAAATGTTCCCCCTCGTTCGCGAATATGTATATGGGTCTTTTTGAACACACACATGTTTGGCACAACTGTCCGGGACATCTTTTCGAATGTATCCTCTACTGGGGAAGATTTATTGATGACTTCTGTTATTTTGGGCAGGGACGGATTGTGAACTTGAAGAATTTTTCTCGCACATTAATATCAATGATTTTAACTTGTCGTTCACAAAGGACCATAGTACTAGACAGGTATATTTTTTGGATCTCACCATCATTGCAGACGTTAACAGGCTAAAATCACTACCTTACAGAAAAAAAACTGCTTGCAATGCTACATTGCACGCCACCACTGAACATCCGTCTTTTCAAATTAATGCAATTGTCTATGGGAAAATGTTGCAAATTAAACGGAATTGCATTGATGAGACTGAATTGAGCAAAGAGTTGGAAACTGAAGAACATCATTTTCCGATGAGGGGATACCCAAAAACTATAATAAAACAAGCAATACAAAAGGTCAGCAAGATAAAAAGAAGCCACTTATTGGTAAACAAGAAAAAAAGAAAGCATCCGAGAATGAGTAAATGTAATGTTATTACTCTATACACTACCATCAGCACGGATGTTTACAAGATTCTCAAGAAACACTGGCATCTTCTGACTCATAACACTACTCTGAAAAATGCCATAGGAAAGAACATCACTATGGTCCATGTAAGAGGTCTCACTTTGAGACAACCGTTATAGAAGTTTTCAGGACAGCTTTCTTTGAGATGAGATCACGTATTCTCACCTCCAGTTTTTCACTCACACTTGGTGGTGGGTCATTTGCACCGTAAGCAATTAGGAGAACACTCTTTTAATGCTCTGGTGCTTCTATTCACACTAGATATTCTTCCCACCCATTTCTATTCTATTTTCCAGGAGTCTCATATCAGGCTCACTCCTCTCACCGTACCTTCTCCACACAAGTGATTAATAACTCTCTTACTTGCTCTTATTCTGGGATTTGGAGTGTTATCGCACCAAGCTATCAACTGCTGGATTAGGTGCTCTTAGGACTCAATATGCTCTTTTATAACACCGTGCATGCTGAGGGGTTAAATAAAGGTGTGTGCATTCAATGTAGACATTGTTTATAGTATAATATCTATAATAGTGGATGTATATATATTCCTCTGCAGCCTTTAAAAAGCCCTGCGGGCGAAACGCGCGTGAAACGCGCGTCGGCTGCTGATGTGTCTTCGCTTATTCTGGAAATAAAAGTGAAAAGTGAAAAGACCTGATTTGGGAGTGTTGCTGAAGTATTTGTTGAAGCCTTGTTCTTGGGACACTGGAAAGAGGAATCATTGAAAACACATAATTTTTGCTATTTGAATAATTTCCATTGTTTTTGGATTATAGATATAGTGATCAAGTGTGCTCTGGTACAGTGTGATTAAACAACGTGGAGCCACTTCACAGAATGAGGAAGGCTCTCACCTGGTACAGAACACTTTGGCAACACACCCTGATTACAGAAAAGAGAGGGATAGCAGGGGAAGCTAAAGCATTCCAAGATAAAGCGCAAAAGGTGTCCGTAATGCCTCTGCCGTAAAGGAGGCATGGCATTGCCTAATACCTTACCACTACTGTTAGCCAGGGTGTTACAGTGTAAGGTTTACAATTCAAAATTAGATTTCAGTAAGGTTTGATCTAGGACTGAGCCAAGCGACTGGCTCTCACTCAGCTTGAGATTCTCTTGGAAGCTCAAGCTAAAATGAGCCGCTCTTTCAAGTGGATGCTGTGGCCACCACTTCAGATCATTCACCAAGCCTTTCTAACTCTACCAATCAATCCTACAGTAGAGAAGGTGCTGCCCAATGCTGTGTCTTATGTTTTGCAGATGAACCGATAGTGAAGATCCTGCAGAGAGTGCCATGAAAGAACTTAGAAAGAGATGTTACACTAACAAATTTTCACCAGGCCCTTTCACAGGAGTCTGTATGATATGGATAGTCAGCCTATCTGAAATGCTACCCCAAACACAGACTGAAAAATGCGAAAAGCATGCACTGTTCAGGCTGTGTGTAGAAGTGAGCCGGCAGCTGATTTTTCCCTCATTTATGTTATGGGAACTCTGTGGGATCTTCCAGACCTTTGTTTGGTGAATTCATGAATTTAGTCTCTTTGTTAGAGGAGGGGCTTGGAGGCCGATTGGAGGAGGGGCTTAAATGCTTCTAAATTCATATTTAGAAACTAGTGCTTCTAATAAATGACATTCAAAGCAGCAAAATATTCTAATGGGCTAAGGTAAAATGCTTCTGCATATTAAAGAATACACTGTAAGAAATTGGAGTATTAGTTGAGGTGGATGAACATCTACCTAAAATAATAATTACAATCCCTATCAGAACCACAAAAGTCACTAAATAAAGCTGTGCTTACCTTCCGGGTAGAATAACACAAATCCAGTCATGCTTAACTTAGAGGTTTAGCTCTGTAACATTTTTATGCATTGTGAATCAAGTTTATTGCATGATCAATTCAAATCTTTACCAAATGTTCTAAAACGTAACCAAGTCTGTTCTAAAATCATTAAAAAAGACACGTTCTACATTATTCAGATATACACTTTAACAGGAATGCAGTAAGCATTAAAACCCATTCAATTAACAAATTCTTACTCTGGACATAAAGTGCTGATGGTACTGCCAAATGTCCATGAAAATATCTATGAAAAGAGTGCCTTGAAGTGCTTGAGTACCTTGCTGCACAACTGATTTTCCTGACTGTTTTCAAGTACTGAGCTTCACCTTAAGTATGGGGAGGAGTTTGTCTTGATCAATGTTATGGAAGTGTTTGTAATGGCCTGTGGACATACTACAAGATGATCAGGTGTCCTTAGCAACGTCCTTCTGAGCATCCATCAAAAGTAAGGTGCAAGCGCGGTGTGCAGCTGGATATGCAAATTAGTGGGCCTATTCATAACAGTCCATTGTGAGTGCAGTAACTGTTTTGGGCACAAAGAATTTTATTTTACAATACCTAAGACATGGAACAGTGTCTACATGGAAGAAATCGGACGCATCTCATTTCGATATATATTACATGAAAACATCTAAAGCATAGCACAACAAAAATCGTGAGGGGAAGAAACATGCCTAAAATATATGGTTGCAAAGTATAGACATACTAACTAAGTATAATCTTGACCACAGTAAGATAACGTCTAAACTAGTCTTAAAACCATAAATGTATATCTAAAAGGAATAGATCAGGAGAGGACCATACACTCAATTTTTCATCTCTTGAGATGCAAGCGTAGACATAAAAATGGACATGAATCTTTACTAATTTAACATTCAGTACATTATTTTGTGGGTTCATAGCCGCAAACATTTTCAAACTTGCATGTTGTTAAACTCTGGCTGACAAAAACACCTGCATGCTTCTTTAAGCAAAGGGCAAATGCATGTTATGTGAACTCCTGTTTCCTCAACCTTCCGGCATACCCTGCACAGAGCATCAGATGGTATTACTGGAAAAACCCAGTCTTCTTCAGTGGGACGGTATTCTGGGAGATAAAATACATTTAGTTAAATTCGCTTTACGGACCGCAGCATCAAGTAGAAGAACATCCATGTCCTCAACAACTTTGAAACATTTTGGTAGACTGGGAGGTGTTGAATGCTTGTAGTGATTTTTCACACATTGGCAAGGCAGTTGGGCTGTAAGCTTGCAGCTTCATTTTTCATATCTACAGCTGACGCAGCTTGTTTTCCAGCAACTACTTCATGGGTACAGTCTTGAAAAGCACCATGGCTGTATCATGTGTGCTGGACGTTTCGGACAAAGCAGTGCTGCCTTCAAAATCAAAATTATCAAGAGCAGCAATTGTAAAATTGTAAATCCTTTCCTGGTAAAGCAAATTGGAAGTGGAGCATGATGTCGGATTCACAAGATTTTACAGTGCGAGAGGCTAACAAGTTCCTGCTCCTTACTATGTCATTATAACTTGTTGAAACACCAATCTTATTCATTGCATTCATTACCTCTCTACTTTTGCACTCGTCATGGATTGTGTGGGCTACCATCATGTGTTGCAAGATTCTCTTTTTGCTGTGATGTAATTCATAAAACATGATGTGGAAAAGACAGTACAGTTGCACAGCATAAGCTTGTTGGTTCATGGGATTGTCTTCAACTTCTTCGCTTTTATCTTCTAAGCCATTATTGTTGTCTGCTTCTGCTTCGTACTCAAGAACTTTAGTTTGTAACAGTTTTGCTTTGCTGATATTAAACAATGATGTAAAAAATGTTAAGACAACATCAAGCATTCTTGTTGATTCCCATGATTTGCAGAGCTTTGGGGCATAACAAAATTTGTCATTAAGTTCAACATTTTAATCTTGCAGGACATTTCTTAAAATGCTTCCTGCTAATTTTGCTGCATCCGGTGATTTTATTTTGACAGCAAGAACTTCAGGAGTCAAATCAGCTGAGAACACCATAAGTGGTTCATTCTTTTTGTTAGACTGAAAAAATGAATTCTCACCAGAAAAATCTTAATTTTATTACTAAGGATTAATACAGTTTCATCATTGTTGACCATTATTTCTCTGATCTCACTCAGTGTGAACCCATAGCCAGCACTCAAGAGTGGCTTGAAAACTTATTTTGCTTTTCCAAAGAATGCAAACTTAACTGAAGGCTGGAAGCGCATTGTACCTTCATATTTTCAAAATTATGCACGCATGCAGTTTGTGTGGGCATAACCTCTGCTGCATATGCATTCGCCTCGCTGTTTAGATCAGCTACTGAACTGAAAACATCCTCTAGGCAAAACTAGCAGCAGATAAAAACATGTTTGCCCTTTAATACTACGCAACATAAAAAGAGAAAAAACATGCAACACAAAAAGATTATGGATGGAATGTTGAAGACGATCAAACATTGACCCCCAGTCACAGATCCGAGTTTAATCCACCATTATTTTGCTTGCTGTGCCATTCCAGTATGGACCCAGCCATAAGCAAATCAGCCTTGACTTTGTTTCCCATGGGAACAGACCAGCCCAATCTGCTAGGCCAGGCCTTGTCCTCCCTGGACCGGAAAACAAGCATCCAGGGACCGGATGGGGTATCACCACTCATCAGTCAGGTTTGCTTAAAACTGGTGGTGTAGCGAGCATGCGACCCACATCTGGGCGTTCCTTTCCCACTTAGAGTGAACATGCAGCACAAAAGTATAATGGTCGGAATGTTGAATATTGTCAAACATTTATCCCCAGTCCCAGATCTGGGTTTAACCCATTGTTATTTTGCTTAGGACGCCATTGCAGTTTAGACTCAGCCATATACAAATCAGCCATGACCATGTTCCCCATGGGAACAGTCTAGCCGGAACTGCCAGGCCTGGTCCTCTGTGGATTGGAAAACAAGCATCCTGGAACCTCTTTTGGGGCATCATCCCTCATCAGACAGGCCAGCTTGAAACCAGCGGCATAGGGAGCCCAGGATCCACATCTGCGCATACCTTCCAACTTAGGGTAAAAATTCACACAAAAATATGATGGACAGAATGTTGAACATTGTCAAACATTCACCCCAGTCACAAATCTGGATTTAATCCATTGTTATTTTGCTTGCCACACCATTCCAGTTTCGACGCAGCCATATGCAAATCAGCCTTGACACTGTTCGCCATGGGAACAGTCCAGCCCAAACTGCCAGGACAAGCCTTCCCTGGAACGGAAAACAATCACCCTAGGAACGGTTTCGGGTAATCACCCCTCATCAGCCAGGCTAGCTTGGAACCAGTGGTGTAGCAAGCACAGGACCCATGTCTGGACATACCCTCCCCACTTGGAGTAAACATGCAACACAAAAAGATGATGGACTCACATACTCTGTACTTTGTTCCTTCATTAATCCCTTTGGCCCTTGTTCCAGTTAAACCTCTGATAACACATTGAAGATCCTCTGCTTTCTGATCAGTTTTTAGAGGTGGACAAAGGTAACCACAGATCTTCTAAGTGGATTGGCATTGGGTTTGGTTATCATCGCTTTCTCAGAACACTCATATTCTTGTTGTACTTCATTGGTTTCTGCTTTTTTAGGCACATTTTTTCTAGGCTTTTTTCCATTGTACGCGACTTGTAGCACTAGCTGATACAATGATTAGATATGTTATCCTCTTCACTCATCAATTTCAATTTTTTGTTAACTTGGTCTTGCCGTATTTCTGCAGCATCTCAAACTCTCTTCTGCCAAGCCGCATTTGATGGTAGCTTTTATTTTGGTTTGGCTTATTACACATTTTTTTCTGTTGAAGGAGTTCACAGATTTTGTAGTTAGCAACATTGTCAGAAGGTAAAGATCCACTGCTGCCACCTGCTTCACTTATGTTTGCGAATGTGAATCAGCCGAAAACCTAAAACAAAAACAAAATTAAAATAAATTAACAATATGATGGCTAAAGCACATATTTAAGTTATTTTCTGTCTCTATAGGACTACTTGATCCCAAAACCTATGCTTTGACACCAAAAATGAAGTATATAGGTCTCATGGCTCCAGAAATGTTTGGCCTGGATTAGCAAAGTTTACCCAAGCTAAATTACTTCTCTAATGATACAAAAACACAATTCAAAAATGAAAATCTCTGGACAACAACTTTTTTACAGAGGTATATTGAGGAGTCAGACTACTCTCTGAGGCACTGGTACAGAAGTTGAACATTCCCTACTATGTAAGGCTATACTGTCATTTGTTCTCCACCAGTTTGGCATGACAGTTTATGCATTGCCCCACCGTGCAAAACTCAATTCTAATGCACACCACTGCATAAGAGATTCCAGTTTTGGCCGAATCAGATGAAATATTTTTTGCCATGCCCACTCTTTTAGCATGTCAGTTACCACACAACTATGCCAAGCTGACTTACATCTCCTACAAACACCTTTGACATTCCAGTTGCATCACTGTCATTACATAAATATCCATTGCCTCCAAGGGCTGGTTTGTGCATTGTTACATTCTGGCTTCCATAACTCACTAAAACTTAAAGTACGTAGAGCTCTCCTACCCCCAACAATGTGTTCAACACTGCCACGCAATTTTTCGTGACCTTGTATGTAAGGACCCACTTCACTGCCAGATTGTGCTCCATCAGTATAAAAATGTCTTTAATTTCTACTGGAATGTATTCAACCCACTAAGAGCATCTTTACTGAGGGGGTCAGATTGGCCTAGAGGGAAATCAGACAGTGCACAAATGGCTGGTCATACAGGTCAATCGGCGAGCAGTTCTTGGCTGTTTGTGGGCCTGTTTTATGGTCTCTTATGCCATTTTTTATGGCAAATGTTTCTGATAATTAATAACTATTGCATCAGCAATCTCAAATCCAATCCTTGCAAAACACTTAAACAGTGTAACTTTACAGGTTTAACTCCTTGGACGCTCATGACGAGCTCAGCTCGTCATGATGTACACCTCCATACACTCATGACGAGCTGAGCTCGTCATGAACAATGGGGAATCTCAAGTTCCAGCACAGGAGGAAAATAACACTAGCATCGATGGTGTTAAAAAAGTCCTAAAATACAGACATGACATTTATTTTGTGCCCAGTCCTATTTTATGTCATAGTCCGGCGCTGGTGTTCTGGTATACAAAGGTGCATTTTCTTAGTCCCACATAACACTGAATTTCTTTACAGTTTTGTGTTGTATCTTGAGTCTCCCTGCTGCTCAGCTAGAATGCATGTGTTGTAGAATGTCGGATGAGTGGAATGTTAGTATGTTATGAATGTCAGTTGAGTGAGGGCTGAGCAGCAGGACAGCTGCTCCTGATGGGGTTAACATTATAACTTAATATCTTAATAAAGTAACTTAAAGAACCTACTGTTCCAGCTTCCTTTGATTACAACATTTTGGCGACGAGGATGGGTTTCTCATTACTACACTTGAAGTGACCATTTAAGGAAAGTGCCTTGTATCTGCGCATGAAGTGATGTCCCAAAAAACTGCACCAGAAGTGACTGGTGACATTACATGGTGTATGAATGAGTTATGTAAGTGCTTGTTCTGGTTATGATTGAGTTATGTAAGTGCTCGATCGGGTGTGTGAATGAGTTATGTAAGGGCTTGTTCATTTGTGTGAAAATGAGTTATGTAAGTGCTCATTCTGGTGTATGAATGAGTTATGTAAGTGCTCGTTCTGGTTATGATTGAGTTATGTAAGTGCTCGATCAGGTGTATGAATGAGTTATGTAAGGGCTTGTTCATTTGTGTAAGTATGAGTTATGTAAGTGCTCGTTCTGGTGTAGGAATGGGTTATGTAAGTGCTCATTCTGGTGTATGAATGAGTTATGTAAGTGCTCGTTCTGGTTATGATTGAGTTATGTAAGTGCTCGATCGGGTGTATGAATGAGTTATGTAAGGGCTTGTTCATTTGTGTGAGAATGAGTTATGTAAGTGCTCGTTCTAGTGTAGGAATGGGTCATGTAAGTGCTTATTCTAGTGTATGAATGAGTTATGTAAGTGCTCGTTCTGGTTATGATTGAGTTATGTAAGTGCTTGATATGGTGTGTGAATGAGTTTTGTAAGGGCTTGTTCATTTGTCTGTAGTGTACACGTTGATTTCTGTTATTTCGTGCTATGGTTTGTGTCTGTGAGTGCTGCATGTTGTTCTGGTCTGGCCAACTGGTATGATGTGTGGCATTTCGGATTGATGGTGTATGATGATGGATAGTGCTTTATTTCAGGGATCTTTCGTGACGTTCTGCTCAGACTGTGGTGTGTGAGATGAGGCGTTACGTAGCGCCTCGGGTTGTTTTCTTTTGATGTTTGGTGAATCGTGGTATAGCGATTCAGGATGTATCTTGTTTGTAAGTTCATTGGTAGAATGGTGTTGCATATTTGCATATGCTTTATTTGTGCATTGTTTTAAGTTTGTGACTACGTGTACTTAACATGTGGTCATTATCTTATTTGTTCACTATGCAATTTTTTCCCTTAGTCCCTATAACGAAGGGAGATATGTTGTATCTTGAGTCTCCCTGCTGCTCAGCTAGAATGCATGTGTTGTAGAATGTCGGATGAGTGGAATGTTAGTATGTTATGAATGTCAGTTGAGTGAGGGCTGAGCAGCAGGACAGCTGCTCCTGATGGGGTTAACATTATAACTTAATATCTTAATAAAGTAACTTAAAGAACCTACTGTTCCAGCTTCCTTTGATTACAACATTTTGTCATTACTCCATTGTGTAAATACCCATTTCTACATTCTCATCCTAGATTATGCCAACCAAGGACATCTGGCCGTGCTAGATTGGGGTAAATCCAAAGTTCAGGCGGGCAGCGATGAAGGTCAGGCCGGCTACAGGACTCACTTAGGTTCCACTGAAAAAGTACCTTGGATGGAGGAAGTGTTGACGTTGGTGACTTAATGCACGGAACAGAGGAGGCTTTGCGTTGTCGTTAATGCCACAGATAGAGGCGTTGTATTAGTTCTGATCCACGCAGTCAATGAAGGCTTCATTGTCTAATCCCTTTATGATGCAGGCGATGAATCGTCAACAAGACACGCAGGGGCATATTAGCAAGAACCTCGTTAAAATTGTTGCCGTTTCAGTGGCAGGAAACTGCCGCTAAAATGGCCATAAAGGGCTTGCTAATATGCGTTATAGAATTCTAATAGAAGCCCAGGTTAGATGTGCAGGACATCTAACCTGGGCTTCTATTGGAATTCTATAAAGCATATTAGCAAGCCCATTATCGCCGTTTTAGCTGCCGTTTCCTGCCGCTAAAACAGCAATAATTTTAACGAGGTTCTTGCTAATATGCCCCGCAGTATGTTGAAGCAACGTTATTGAGCACCAGCCACATTAGTGTTGAAGGGTGATGCATCGGTTCCAATCGGTGCAAAGTTGTCTATGCATCGGTTCTGCTGGGTTAGCATAGCAGAAATCCCCTTTCAAGGGCCCAGGACTGTATTGGCACCATTTGGCAGGGCAGGACTCACAGATGGCTGAGTCCAGGTGCTGTTGCAGTGTTGACGGAAGTATCCTATGGCCCTAAGACTTCAGAACAGGGGGCAAACCAGAAGCCCTTGGAGTAACTCTAGGTTCAACTGAAATGGGTCCAGTCCTTGTCCTCATCAGGGTGGAGATTAGCAGGACAGCACAGGGTGACTTATTTGTCATAAAAGGGGGGTTTAAGGCTTGGCAAGTAGTTTAAATGGCAAGTAGAAGTGGCAGCACACTGCACACACAGGCCCTGCAATGGCAGGCATGAGAAAGGTTTGAAAGGATACTTGTGTGGGTGGCACAATGAATGCTGCAGGCCAACTAGTAGCATTTAGGTTACTGGTTCTGGGTATATGGTATACCACTATACAAGGAACCTACAAGTAAACGAAATATGCCAATTTTGTATACACCACTATTACCATGTTTATAGGAGAAGTACTTGCACTTTAGCACTGGTCAGTAATTGTACAATGCGTAGAGTCCTAAGGTCAACAAAAACAAACCACATAAAGAGGAGGTAAGCAGGCAAAATGTTTGGGGGAAACCATCCTGAGGATGACAGATCTAACAAGTATTAAAACGTTCCATTGCCCTTTCTATCAAGTGCAACATTGATGTGACAATATCCATAATAACCTTGTGTGTAAAGCTCAGTTACCGTACCCAATACCAAATTATCTGCATCATTGCCTTACAGTTTCTATATTTTCCCAATATTTAAAGCTCCATTGCCATGATAGTATAAATGTTTCCTTATCTGGCTTATTGTTTCTGTAGCGCCTCATACAGTAGATCCTTTTTTTTAAATTAAAATACTATGGGAAAGGGCTTATGTTACAGACATTGCTATGAAATAGATACAAACTTTCCTAAATAAGTGAACCTAAAGGATAAGTACTGTGCTTTAATTTTCACTTATCAGAACATCCAAATTATTCCGTAACAATCCTCCTTGTTTCCTTTACTTTTCAACAGATACCTGCAACCTTAGACCACCTAACCAACCAATATCAGCATGATTTCCAGATGCATGCAAATGACACTCAAATTTACCAGTCTGCCAAGTCCAGAATCAAATATCACTACTGACTCTCAATCTAAAATATTCAACATCAACCAAAACTGCCCCTTATTTAAAATTTCTTTATTAAGGTAGAGATCACAAATACAAAATACAGCATATATCTTATCATCATGCTGTTGTGGAGTTACAAGAGCAGTGTACTAGATTTTCTTTTCAAAAGAAAACACGTAAAAGAAACAGTAAGAATTAAAAAAGAAAGAAAAGAAAAAAGCATTTACATAAACCAGGTCTGGCCATTAATCGACAACAAAACAGACTTTCAATAAATCGGGTATTTTGTACATTATAAAGTGGAACAGATACTGCAGCATTTCAGAACAGTCCGCTAAGGAAAACATTTGTGGATATTAAACGAGACACAAAGAATGTCAGGATTAATTAGTCTTCTGCCTGCATATATGCTCTGACCGGTCCCCATATTTGCTGCCCCAGTGCCTTTTTCCATACAAATTATATTCCATGTTATAAGTAAATAAAAAACGAGTTCGCCATGCTTCAAATGAGGGGGGGTCAGTTTGTAGCCAACAAGAGGCAATGCAGAGTCTTAAAACTGCTGTTGACACAAATATCAAATAGTCTGGGGGGCGTGGCTAGCGGCCGATGATGGCGGCAGCAACCTAGAGAGGCTCCCGTAGCAAGGCGGCTTCCCGCAACAATCCGCATGCCTATCCGCTCACTGATCGGTCCAGAGGGAGTGTCCTGGGTGCGGTGACCGAACGGCGTCAGCAAAGAAAATTTGGGAGCGCTCGGACCCCGGAATCGGGACGAACTTCGTCCACGTCCCTCACGGAAGACAGGCCTAGTGACACGAGGCGAGCACCGGTGTCGAGTGGAACCTTGGGCCGGGCGGAAGTCCACCCTCCCCGGCGCGACCAACCGGAAGTAGCCGCTGACGACAACGCTCAACACCTCCGACTGGCAATCCTTCCCACCGACCACTTCACCCTTCACGCGGTGTACCCAGTGACGCTACGCAGTGGTGCTCCTTGGCTGCGCTCGACATACGCCGTGGGATCTGTGCGGCGCCAGCCGCCATTTTGCTTGAACTTGCCGAGACCGCAACAGCTCTGCGGCCGTCGGCGGCCATCGTCAGCGACCTCTGGCCCATACCCAGTCTGGACCTTCTGCATACCCCCCCCCAAAGCGGACGGCTACGGGCGTCCGGCCCGCTCCATCATAAACAGTGTCTCGCCGCAAAGGGTCAATGGCGGGGAAGGGGCCACGACAGACCGCCGCTCAGGCGCAGCTCCGAAAATATGCTTACGATAACCAGACATCCACTCCACCTGAGCAGCGCAAATCACTGGGAAAGGGTGCAGATAACGACGGTGCAAAGAAAGCCACGCTGGACGATGTACTGCGAGCGCTGGAGCAGGTGCAGGCCACGGTGGGCTCAACCGCGGCCGAGGTTACTCTTATTAGAGCCGACCTCCAGAAAATGAGCGAAAGGGTGAAGCAGGTGGAGGTGGTGACCAAATCATTAATAGAAGACGTTTCCGACCTACAAGTGGCAATGGTGAGACTGCAGGCGGACAATAAACTTTTAAAAAGTAAGCTGGACGACCAGGAAGGGCGTTCCAGACGCAACAACATCCGTATCTTGGGGGTTCCGGAGTCTGAAACAAAGGGTGCCATGGATCTGTATGTTGAGGACCTTATAAAGACTAAACTGGCCCCGAAAGGACTGTCCAACTTCTTTACAGTGGAACGGGCCCACCGGGTCCCTGGGGGGACCCCTACCCCTGGGGCCGCTCCGCGCCCCATCCTGGCAAGACTCTTTAACTTTAGAGACCGTGATGGAGTCCTCCAGGCGGCCAGGGTGGCACCGCCCATCCAAATCCAAAATTCACGGATTTCATTCTTCCCGGATTACACGGCGGAGGTCACCCGCAGAAGGAGGACCTTCCTAGAGGTGAAAAAATCACTCAGCGACCAAGAACTGCCGTACTCCATGTTGTTTCCGGCCCGGCTGAGAGTGGTGGCCGATAAGAAGGTCTGGTTCTTTGACTCGGCGGAGACTGCAAGAGAATGGCTGGATGGCTGGCGCACGGTGGACCGCACTTCCAACCGCCGACGCAACAGGACGGGAGAGGAGAGCCGGCCGGGCTCGCGTTCATCGACCAGGGGCAGCGCGAATGGATCACCGTCGCAGGACCACATGGGAGCTGCTGGAGGCAAATGATACTACCACGAGGGACTAAATCGTGAACCCTGGACATTACTCCCACTCTGATTGTTCACCAAGTCGTACATGGACGCTGGCCCGGACGACCCGAGGACAGCAAGGGACCGCCTGCTTTGGGGGACACTCTCCCCTGACGCGCAAGTACTCTGTTTCTGGCATGGGATAAGCGCTCTGCTAAGTTGGGGTGGCGGGCAGTTCTGAGTCCGTTTGGCAGGGAGGCAGGGTGGGGGGAGTTGGGGGGGTTTGTTCGTTTTTACGGGACGTTCACAATATCGATCACACACTGTAAAATGTGCTATGATGCTTATGGTACTAATGCTGGGGAGATGGAGTCGATGCCGATGGTTTCTGTTTCTAATGTTCAAAGATGGTGGATGTACAGCCTAACGTAATGCGTGCGGGGGAGACGCGATTGGGCGGCTCCTCCCTCAAGCTTCTAGCCTGGAATGTGCGCGGCCTAGGTGATAAAGTGAAGCGCGGCCTCGTTCTGTCCGAGGTGAAACGTCACAAACCTGACCTAATACTCCTCCAGGAGACCCATTTAATGGGTAGCGCCACTAAGGCCCTGGACAGACGGGGGTATACAATGTTAACCCACTCGGAATTCTCCACAGGGTCCCGGGGTACAGGCATCCTACTTAGAAAGTCCTCCAATTTTATCACCCTCAGCACTAGAACCGATACGCAGGGCTGTTTTGCGGCAGCGGTTGGACAATGGGACGGGCGCCCCCTGACGATAGTCTCGGTCTACATCCCGCCGTCATTGCACTCAGTGATGTTGCCAGCCCTGGGCGATTTCTTACTATCCCTCCCCGAGGGAGACACGCTCCTAGGCGGGGATTTCAATGCACCTGCTGACCCACAACTCGACAGGTTCCCAGCGACAGCCCTCCCGGGGGGTCCCTCCAGGTTTCAGCGCTTCACTGAGGCACTTGGGCTGGTAGACGTGTGGCGCCATGTTCACCCTACACTACGACAATACACGTTCCACTCCACCGTCCACAATAGTCTGTCCCGCATTGATCACTTCTTGGCGTTAGGGGAGGGGTTACAGCGCGTAGAGGAGGTGCTCATACACCCTAGGGGCATCTCAGATCACTCACCACTGACTCTCACCATTACCTCACGAACACGAACACGCCATCGCGTCTTCCCTATGCACGCCTCTTATCTTAAGGTTCCTAAGGTCAGAAAGGCCCTGCAGACCGCCACGACACATTATTTCATGGAAAACGAACCTACCGCAGCCTCGGCTGAGGTCCTATGGGAGGCTTATAAGACAGTCCTGAGGGGGCAAGCAATCAGCTCTATAACATCACATAGAAGGGAACAGGCAGCTGACCACGCGGCGCTTGAGCTCCGACTGCGCGAAGCCACCACTGCCCATGAAGCAGACCCCACAGATGACACAACACATGCACTCGCACTGGCCCAGCGCCTATATACAGACCACGCTCAGCTTGTCACACAAGGCCACATCACAGACACACAAAATCGAGTATATGATGTTGGGGACAAGGCGGGGAAGATGTTGGCCTGGCTCGACAAAAGAGGGGGTAGCTCCAAGGGAATCCAACAGGTGAAAGACGAAGAGGGCAATACTCAGACTGACCCAGATCGCATAGTGGAGGCACTGGCTGCCCACTTTGAGAAAGTCTACACTCCGGAACGGGAGGTCACTACGATTGCAGCCCAAAGCGCACTATATGACATAAACATTCCAACACTGTTACCGGAGGCTGCAACTGAGCTTGAGGCGCCATTCACCGCTGACGAACTGCGGATCGCCATCGGGGCCCTCCATACGGGCAAAGCGCTTGGGCCAAACGGCATTCCGATCGAGTGGTTCCAAGCCCGCACTGACGTTCTTAGCCCATACCTGCTCCGAATGTATGAAGAGTGCCGTGCTAAGGGGGTGCTCCCATTGGACCAACGAACGGCCACGATCGTGGCTATTCCTAAGCCCGGTAAGCCCCCTGGGGAATGCTCCTCATACCGCCCCATATCTTTGCTAAACGCAGAAAGCAAAATTCTTGCTAAGCTTCTGGCAAATCGTCTCCTGCCTCATCTGTCCGACCTTATTCACCCGGACCAGTCAGGGTTCATGCCCCACAGGAACACCTCGCTCAATCTCAGACGGGTGCATGGGGTGATAGCTAAAGCGGATGACGTAGGCGAGTCCGCTGTCATTTTGGCACTGGATGCAAAGATGGCCTTCGACATGGTGGAGTGGGCCTATCTCTTCGAGGTGCTCCGATACATGGGATTCGGACCCGTCTTCATCTCCTGGATTAAACTGCTATACACCGCACCGGTAGCGCATGTGGTAGCGAATGGCCACATTTCACGCTCCTTCCCACTCAGACGCGGCACCCGACAAGGATGCCCTCTCTCCCCCCTGCTATTTGCGCTCTCACTGGAGCCCTTGGCGATCCGCATCAGGACTACCCCTTTGCTTAAAGGGATTAAATGGAGGGAGGGCTGGGAGGACCGCATATTGCTTTATGCGGATGATATGCTGGTGTATCTGACAGATCCCGATCACGGCATACCGGCCCTCTTGCGCATCTGCAACGACCATGGAGAGATGTCAGGCTACACTATCAATTGGAGTAAATCCGAATTGTACGCCCTGACGGGTAGCCACCCAACGCTTGGTCCAGACTTCCCTCTACGACTGGCCGGTTCCTCATTTAAATATCTCGGTATTCACGTCACGGGTGACCCGGCGGAATACGAAAAACTGAACCTAGCGCCGCCGCTGGACCGCCTCAAGCAAGATGCAAGCTTCTGGGCAGGATTACCGTTGACGATGCCTGGGAAAGCTGCCCTGTTTAAGATGAAATCCCTGCCCCGCTTCCTATATATCCTAGACAACACCCCCTTCGCTGTGCCCCCGAGGTACTTCAAGAGGGTGGCGGCAGTGGTCTCTGGTCTGCTGTGGGGCAACCGCCCGGCACGAATAGCACACGCCAAGCTCTGCAGGAGCTGGTACGAGGGCGGCATCGCACTTCCCAACCTCCACCTCTACTACTGGGCGGCACAGCTCAGACCGATCAACCAGTGGTTGCACGCATCGCAATCAGACCCAGCATTCCAGGTGGACAGGGCCCAACTGGGCGCCAATACCCTGTTGGCCCCACTTTATGATAGACGGAAACTCAGATCGCTGAAGGGCCCCACTAGGCTCACAGTGGCCACCTGGCACGCTGCCACCGCTGCACTAGGGTGGAAGGACACACTCACCAAACTCACTCCACTCTGGGACTCGCGAGCCCTAGGCAATCTTCGGACCAGTAAGGGGTTCTCCCGCTGGGACGACATCGGCATTTCAACAGTGGGGGACATGTGGGACCATGGGGGAATCATTACTTTTGCCCGCCTGAAAGAACTTTATGACCTAGGGCCGCATGAAACCTACCGATATGTCCAAATCCGTCATGCATTACTGGCGGCTATCCCGGCGGGATCATCTCTCCCCGAGTCTTCCCCACTAGAGGATCACCTCTTGACAGACTACATGATAGAAAAGGCCACCTCCCTCACTTACCGAAAACTCCTTAACAATTCCCCAGATCCGCTGGTGCCTCTTAAAGAGAAATGGGAGCAGGAAGTGGGCGAGTTGGATGAACATGAATGGAACGAGGCACTGGCATCCCCTAAGGAAGCGGGCATATCGTCTAGAATGAGACTCATCCAACTCAAAGTTCTACACAGAACATATTACACCAGGACATTGCTTCACCCCATACAGCGTGCCCCTGACCCTTTCTGCTTGCGAGGCTGCGGGGAGGAGGGCACATTCTACCACACATTCTGGGACTGCTCAGTTATACACTCCTATTGGCGTCAGGTCATACGCACTGTGTCACAGGTGTTGGAGGTCTCGGTACTCCCGGAACCGCGGCGCTGCCTCCTCAATGTGTGGGAACCAACCGACCTGTCCCGGCATGGCCGCCTCTGGGTAACACTAGGGATGATGATGGCCAAGAGAGATATCGCGCAGCGCTGGGGGGTGGCAGACCCACCGACGGCCTCCCTGTGGTGCGTAAATATGGACAGGGCCATGGTCACAGAACGGGCAGTTTATTTGAACAGGGGGTGCCCGGCCAAGTGGAACAAGGTGTGGTCTCCATGGAACACGTACCGGGGAGACATTTGTGATCCACTACCTGAAGATGACCCAATGGACTCAGACGAAAAAGACGGGGTGGGCTGAGGGGGGCTGAGTAGTGCGGGGGGTACACCGGGAGGGGATGGAGGGATGAAGAGGTTCGGCTCAACTCTACCTAGCGTGAAGGGCGGCATGAGGCTGGACCTAACTCAGGATTACACTCACGTCTAACTGGCATTTAACTTACTGCATTGATCGAACTGTGACTTCCCGAAGTTTTGAATGTTCTTTTCTTAGGTATAAAACAGAAAATGAAAACCTCATACACCCAGCATGGACCATTTGCACTTCTCCTTCACCACTTGTTTCTAGATCATTACCTTTTGTCTTCAGAGGATAAGGGCACAACTGTATTGTAATGATCTTTTTTTTTTCCTTGACACCTTACTTGGCGGCCGGCCCAATTGGGTTGTAGGCGACAAGCTGTGTAACACTGTGAAGGCTCAATAAAGGTTTTCCAAAAAAAAAAAAAATATATATAAAAAATATCAAATAGTCTATGTTATCCATGGGGTCGGCTCGAACACCCCCGATGTCTATACCCAGCAAAATCTGCATTAATGACAGCTTGAAAGGAGTACTCAGGATCTCAGATAAGAACTTATTTACATGTCCAAACAACCCCGCTAATTTTACACATGTGCCAAAGATATGCATTACATCCGCCGGATGGGCACCACATCTGAAACATTTTCCTTCTGGGTCTCCACCCACTTTGAAATTTTGTCTGGAGTACGATACAGATAAAACAAAGTTTTATAATGTTGCTTACAAGGTTAGCAGACATAAGTATTCGCCTGGCTAGTTCAATTGACCTATCAAACGGAATTACTTGACTTCCTAATCTACTCTCCCATTTGCTCACTTGTGCATCTAGGTCATTAGGCATAGCCTTTATCATTAAATTATAGAGTACTCCGATCCGAGCACCTTTCTTATTAGCCTCAATAAGAGGGTTAAGTACTGTGCTTATATTAGTTTTCATTAGATACTCACGGATTTGCAAATATTTAAAAAAATGTGTAGTTGGGAGTTGATATTGCTCCTTTAACTGACTGAATGACTTTAAGCCGTCCCCTGTATAGAGATCCCCAACTGTAATTAAACCTCTTGTTCGCCAACTCACCACTATCCTATCCCAGCATATACTGGGGTGGAAAATCGGGGCAGTCAATGGGATATATAAGGAGGTCTTTTCAATTTTATAGTAATTTTTAATTACCTTCCAGACTTTAAAGGCGGCAGCCACCACCTTAAATCTGGTGCGTTTGTCATAGTTCTAGTCCGTATTAAGGAAAAGACGATTCCTGGCTTCCGAACCCATTAATAGGCCATATATTGATGGCTGCAGTGCTCGTTCCATAGGTCCTACCCCTGTAAGCAAGATTTTCATACGAGAGAGCATGCAGGCATAATAATATAAAAGAAAGTCAGGTACCGACCAACCTCCAACAGCCCTTGAAAATACCATATTTTTTTTGCGCGCTGCTCCTTTCCCTGAGCCCATAAAAATGTCATGCAGATCGCCTGGAGTTGTGTGATATATGCCAGGGGGATCTGTGGTAAATATTTTACCGTATACGAGTTTGCCATATAATTACAGACATGGAAAAGAAATAGCTCAATCAAATGAGAGGCAGAGTCCGTGGCATCAGAGTCATACGGGCTTTAATCATAGATGACTCGAGTCATGGAAATCAATTCCATCAATACAAGGGTTCGGGTATGCAATGATGGCAGAAAGATGTCAACGATTTATTAACAGTACATGACATATATAGTAAAATGACACAGTAGCAGTGAATACAGTAGGCGTGACAAGTGAAATATATATGATAAGAACACATGTGCGTAGCAAAGAGGCGTGAACAGGGGTGTGCTCAAAGGCGTATACTAGAAACGTCACAGAAAAGTGTCATAAGTGGGTGGATGCATAAAGAATTCTTGCAGAGTCAGCTGGAACCTGTGACCTGAATGCGCGCGCAGCTAATATGACGTGTAATTGACGTGCATCTGGAGGAAGCTAAGGGTCTGACTTTTAGCACTAGTAGAGGAGACAGAAGTCTAGCATGTCAGATCGACCTGTCCCTATAACGTATCTGATATCTAGTGTTTGGGGGATGTTTAATCTGGAGTAAAAGGTCTTTCGGGCAGAGGCTATTCTATACTGAATGCATATGTGTCTAAGTACAATGCACGGAGCTAGGGGCCTACCAGGGTAACGGGAGCAATGAATTTCATGAGGGAGACAGGAAGGCTTGGCCCTTTGCTCTGCAGCCGGGGATATGTTTACCTAAATCACTAGGCAGGAATGTGTTTTCGAGGAGGCTGAGCTGGCTACGCTGATAACTTAAAGGCAAAATACCGTTTTTGGCAGGCAGACCAGGCTGAGCCGGGCACCGCTCGCTTGGCAGGAAATAAGGCAGAGGTCAGGGATGTATCTCCATGCTGTAGCTTTCAGAGGCAGAGACAGAAATGGCTTGAAGACAGAAAGCAGGGCCTAGCTCGGCAGAGCCAAGAAAAACGTGAAAGTGCACCATGTAAAGACGGTGGCACGGCATACTTAGGAACTGAATTATCGATCCATTCATGGTGGATCTGATAGAAGACATGTTAACGTTGGACGCAAATGTATTTGCGTCTTCAGACTCGGTCGTGGAGGGAAATTACATGTACTGGAAACTCGTACATGGAGCCGTTGGGGTACACGTTAGGGGACACAATCGACCATAAAAATTTCAATTACCTCATTCCCTCCTTGTCCCCTACGGACCCTTCATGATATGTCGATTTTCATGAGACCATCAATCTGTTCATATAACATCATTTGCTCTTCTTTCTTTCTTCTGGAATGGGAACGTGAACTTGGATGGGGAACACAAGCTGTGGCACACAAGCCGCAAATCGCTGGTCCACATTGCAGACATAAACAACAACTGAATACTATGGCCAATATGATTCCTAGGAATGACAGTAGTTTCCATCCTCAAGCTGTGATTACACTCCAGAGCCAACCGGACCAAGTCCAGGAGCCTGGATTCTGGTGTATCAGATGGGCAATTTCGTGAAGTCGGGTAATGGCCTTATAGACTGATGGCGCGTTATTTGGAATAAACACGCAACAACTGGATCCGATGACTCTACAAGCTCCGCCCCTATCAGCCAGGATGACGTCAAGGACAAGGTGGTTCTGAAGAACGACAAGTCTCATAGCAGACTGCTCCTCTGTTAAGTTGCCCAAGGCAGAAGTAGTCTCATTCACTACGGCTTCAAGTATTCTGGTTAATTTGCGTATCAGTTTACTGTTAGAGACAGTGCCTAAATAGGGAAAGAATCCTTTATTGAAATCTGTGTATTGTTCCCATGTAGTTTCAGTCTGATCAACTATTGGGAGGTCTCTCTTGTGTCTGACAATGTCAAGACGGGAATTCCTGTGATAGTCAGATGGGGCTAGGAAAACAGGTGGCAATAGGAATGCAATGAAACAAGTACCATCCCAGTCTGGAGGTAAACGGACATAGGCTGTCTGACCACAAATGAAATAGGAATGTCGGGAAGCTTTGAATGTAGACTTGCCTTTATCACTGAATTCGACCACAGTAGTACAGTCACTGTGACCTAGATGTACTGAACCGTTCTTTCTGACACATAAAACACCTTTCGCTGGTAAAACTGATATGGATGGCAAGTCTGGACTGGTTTCTGACTGAACATTTAGAATCATGAGGTTAAGTGTAAAATTGCCTTATCCATACACTTCATTTTCTAGATCTGTCCCTGTCATTTGCGGAAAACCCTCCTCGTTCGGGAAACATGCTTTGTTCATGACTGTGTTCAGATTTCCCCATATCCAATTGCCTTGGGAAACTCTAGACTCGGTGTTTATAGAGGATATTAAACTAAACCATGCACCACAGGAACCATTATGTATGAACGGGTAAGGAAGGAGGGGCAGAGCTCCCTTGTAGTTCTGATAGGGAGGGAGTCGGCCACATATCCAACAATTAGTAGCATTGTTGATCTGGTGAGAATGGTGTAACATACGAATAAATGTATTGTTGCGCAGCGCAAGTCGATAAGACAATTCATGTGGAGGTAGAGCGCTAAATGTGTGCTCGACAGTGTCATTAGAATGTGCAAGAGGAAAATACATATATAACATCCAACTCATAGCAATAATCGTAAGACTCAGAAAAAACATAATAAGTAATGTGCAGACGCATCTGCTCCGGAGACTTTTACAATATTTTCGTTTCTTGGTCTCCTGTCTATCTCTCTCTCTATTTGGGTCTAACTTGTACATTGTCAGAAACTGCCTAACCGCTTCACCCAGGAGGGGACTTAAACAATTAAACTGTCTGACTTACTAGACCTCAATTTCTGTCTGTACTCCTCTTGGGGAGTTTTCTCTAGAAGGGGGAGTTTGGTATCAGTCACTGGTACGTGGGAGTTCTGGGATTCAGATTTTGGCGGAAGTCCAAAGAATCTCTTAACGTGACTGGAGTGCACCCAACCCTTGCGCCCCTCCAGTTTTACAGCAGTCCTGGTTGTTAATAAAACGATCTTCAGCTCCTTCCAGCGGGGCTCCAAAGGGCTTGATCTGTCGAAATTCCGAACGACTACAACATCACCCGGGACCAGTTCATGTGGCTTCACCTCGGTGTTGTCTGGTAAGGCTGCCGCGACCTGTGAACGACATGATTGTAGTGCAGACATCAAGGAAGCAAGGTAATCTTCAACATAGTACTATCAACATCGGTAATTTTTCGTGGCAGAGGCGTCCCCCACATATTAGGAGGTCTACCGAAGACCACCTCATACGGGGATAGCCCTGTCCTAGAGTGGGCTACCATTCTCATATAAAAAAGGGCAACTGGCAATGCTACTATCCAATCTACTCCTTTCTCTTTACACACTTTGGCAAGGCGAGTTTTCAGAGTCTGATTGTGCCGCTCCACGAGACCTGCCGCCTCAGGATGCCGGACACAGTGAAACTTCCACTGGTACCCCAATAGAAGCGAGACCTGCTTCATAAGCTCGGATGAAAATGGCTGACCGTTATCTGAATACACGACACGGGGCAAACCGTATCGAGGGAAAAACTCACGAACCAACTGCTTGGCATGGGTCGGGGCAGTGTAATCTGGGACGGGATATGCTTCTGTCCATCGGGATAGAGCACAGACAACTACGAGGACATACTTGAATCCTCGGCATCTTTCCATCTGGATATAATCCATCTGGAGGACTTCAAAAGGATAGTCGGGAGGATGAAATCCACCTTGCTCTACGGGAACACCTTTTCCTGGGTTGAACTGACAACAGATCATGCAGGTACGCACTTTCTGTTTGGCTGCTGCTCGTAAATGTTTGTTGAACCAAAGGTTCTGTAAACTGTCTAACATGGCTTTTTCTCCTAAATGTGCTGGACTATGTGCTGTATTGATGATAACCTGAACCATAGAGTCGGGGAGAAACCATGTGGTCTTTCCCTTCGTCATCCAACCTTGGTCTGTCTGGACCCCTCCTTGTTCAGCCCATTTCTTTGTTTCATCTGGAGTAGCATGTGTCTGTATGTCGATGACATCTTGTGTAGGATCTTTAACTGTCATACAATGTGTCAGTGAGGTTACATCAGTCTTTGTCATGTCCGTCGTTTGAGTATGAGTCAGTGCTGTATATTTTGCTATTCGATCTGCAAAATCGTTGCCCTGAGAAATAGTGTCTGTGACTTTCGTATGTGCTTTGCACTTCATGATGGCTATGGCTGTAGGCAAATGTATTGCTTCTAACAGGGCTTGAATGAGGGGACCATGCTGAATCTTGGCTCCGTGAGAGGTCAAGAAACCTCTTTCTTGCCAGAGGACACCGAAATCGTGTACGACTCCGAATGCATAACGTGAATCTGTGTATATGTTTACTTTCAAGTCCTTGGCTCGTATACAGGCTTGGGTCAGAGCAATAAGCTCTGCTGCTTGAGCTGACAGGGTGTCAATGCGATGTGCTTCTATGACTTAAGTTTCAGTAGTCACTGCATACGCAGCCACTAACTCTCCTGTACTTGTTCTTAAACATGAACCATCCACATAAAGTGTCAGGTCTGGATTGAGTAATGCGACATCTGTCAAGTCTTGTCGGGGTTTCGTAACTGTGTCAACTACATCTACGCAGTCATGTGGAGTAGGATCTGTTGTGTTCGATGGTAAAAGTGTAGCAGGATTCAGTGTATTGCAACGTCTGATTTCTATGTGTGGTTGGAATAACGTCAATTCATAACCTGTCAGTCGTGCTATAGTCAAGTGTTGAGTCTGTGTTGTGTTTAGAAGAACTTCTACAGAGTGTGGAACTTGTACTGTCAATTGATGTCCCAATACAATGGAATCACTTTGTCTGATTGCTAGAGCTGTTGCTGCAACTGATTTTAAGCACGCAGGCAAGGCCTGGGCTACTGGATCCAGTGTACTCGAAAAATAAGCACACGGTCTGTGTTTGTCTGCTTGTAACTGAGTGAGAACCGACAATGCTGTGCCATCGCGTTCTGTGACAAAAAGTGTAAATGGTTTGCTGTAACATGGTGTTGCTAAAACTGGTGCTTGACATAAGGCTTTCTTCAATTCGTCAAAAGCTTGTGTATGTTCCTGAGTCCAAGGGAGGACAGTCGAAGATGCTGCCTCCTGTGTTGTCAACTGTATGAGTGGTTCAGCTAGGAATGCATATTGTGGAATCCATTGTCTGCAATAAGAAGTGAGTCCAATAAAGGCTCGTACTTCTTTCTGTGTCTTGGGTTGCAGAAGATGTGCAATTAACTGAATTCGTTCGGGTGTCAGCTGCCTACCCCATTTGGACAGCAAGTGCCCAAGGTACACCACTTGCTGGGCACAGAATTGTAGCTTCGAAGGAGACACCTTGTGACCCTTGTCCACCAGGAAATGCAATACTGTCAGTGATGCTTTTTCACATTCTGGTTCACTACGGGCGGTGATCAATAGATCATCGACGTATTGGAGTAGGGCAGTGTTGTCAGGCATGTGGATACTGTCAAGTTGTCTTTTTAATGCTTGGCTGTAGATACTGGGGCTTTCTGTGAATCCTTGAGGTGCGCGTGCAAATTTGAAGCTTCGGCCATTTAAACAGAAACCGAAAAGGTATTGGCTTTCCGGATCAATGGGGACGCTAAAGAAGGCGTTCTTGAGATCTATTACAGTAAAGAACGTCGCTTCAGAATCAATAGCTGTCAATAGGGACGAAATGTCTGGGACCACTGGATACTGTGGTACAATGCATTTATTTAATTCTCGTAAATCGATCACTAATCGATAAACTGGAGGTGCATTTGGATCAGTGCGTTTAAGAATTGGAATGATAGGGGAATTACAAACATTTGAGTCGGTTTCTACAACCACTCCTTGTGCAATGAGCTCGTCAATGATTTTCAGTAAGGCCACTACAGCATCTGGGGGTAACTTGTATTGTCGGATGCGCGGTAGTACCACTCCTGGCTTGAGTGTGACACGGTATGGAGTAATGTGCATACAACCTACATCAGTGGGGCCTTTTGCCCATAAATGTGCAGGAACATTCTGTAACCTGGGGTCGAAATCTCTCAATACATAATGTCCCTTAAAATCACGAAGGAACAACCTGACTCCTTCCGGAGAACAACAAATTACAGCTCCTAAAGCTTTCAGGGTCTTTATACCAAGCAAGTTTTCTGGACATGATTTCGTGAGCAATAAGTCTGTAGTACGAGATAATGGACCAACTGCAAGTGGAACTGGTTTTGAAACTTCATTAACAATAGGCTTTCCTGAAAATCCAAGGGAAACATTCTGTGAGCCTGAGAGGGGTGCCCCTGGGACTTCGTCATGACTGATGGTAGTTCTGCTTGCCCCTGTGTCAATCAAAAACTTTCTATCCTTTCCTAATACCTGACTATGTACATAAGGACCCTCTTGATCTACAGGAACCTCAATAAGAGGCAAGCCAACCTCCCTCTCTAGGCTGTTTCATGTGTACTGCTGATAATCGGGGTAGTCAGATTGTGCATACTGGTACATCTGCTGTGTTACATGTTGTGTTGCGGCAATGGGTTGTGGCTGTGGTACCGCTACGGTCTGTTGGGGAATCTGCATAGGTTGAATATTCTGCGGAACATGTTGTTGGACCTGGTCCTGTCTAGGAGGACGCGGTCTCTCTTTAGTTTTACCTGTGGCTATGTTGTGTTTCAAAACTGCACAATCGTTTACATAGTGACCTGGCTGTTTACAATAGTTGCATGTCCCTTTAACAGGAGCTGCTGAATTTGAATTATTGGATTGCGTTGTACCCCTTTTATGACCATCAGCTGGAACTGACTGAGCCACTAGTACTTTCATTTTCGTGTCTCTCATACGTCTCTGTTCGTGATCATGTTCCTCCCTGATTCTGTTCTGGTGGTACTGTAACATCTGTAACATTTGGAAAGGAGTATTAGCTTGCCATGTGCTCTCGACCTTTAATACACGGTTCTTAACCTGAGGCAGGGAATTCTCGACTAATTTGGTTACAAAAAGATGTGGGTATGACTCGCTACTTGTTTTCAGGCCACTATTAATAATAAAACATTTCTCGAATCGGGAATAAAAATCCCTAGTGTCTTCGTCGTGTTTCTGTTTGCAGGCTGAGATTGCATCCCAGTCCTCCTTTTTCGTTGCCAATAGCCGTGGCAGAACCTGTACTAACAATCCTGGTAATGCTTTTGTTTTCTCCCCAAGACCTAAACCTGGGGTTCGACCAGTTTCTTCATTTTCTAATTCGGTCCAATTAATCTTTTTGTCTCCCACCTCCCATTCTTTTTCCTTGAGTTTCTCGTAAATACCGGCAGGCAATAATACTTCCAGTATTTTCATAATGTCGGGATAGGTGTAATCTCCCATGAGTAACATGTCTTTTATTTCACGGTGAAAACCTGCAGGGTCTTTATCATGGCTGGGCACTATTTTCTTCATTTCCAATAATTCCATTTTAGTTATAGGCGTGTATACAAACACGCGTTCAAGGGTATCATCGGGTTTCCGGATTGGATGTACTTCTCGTAAAGGATTCTGTTTGTCTAAGTGATATGGTTGCCTGACTGGGGGTGGAATGGAAACAAGATGTGGAGTCAAGAAAGTTCTATATTTGTGCCGTTGTTCTAAGATTATTTCAATTAAATCGGTACCTAGACCTCTCCATCTTCTCATGAGTAAGTCTTGCAATAAATTATATAACGGACCTGGATCAGATGCTTGGTTTTCATACTGTATAATGAGGTGTTGGGTCATGTATACACCAGCCAGTCGCTGCTCTTCTGGAGTAAGACTTAAAAATGTCTGCACTACTGAGTCGTCTTTATATATGCTGTCATCCCCGGCCCACTGTACTGCGGACCGGGCTAGTTCCTAATCACGTAAGGTATTGAGTTTGTGATAACCTACCCTTTCTTTCAGTACTTTATCAGTAACCTGGAAAATATGCTCAAGGGTACATCGTTCTGGTATTGGACAAAGGTATCGTTTCTTGTTTTCTAGACGAATGGGTCTGTCGAAGGTCCTATCAAGAGGATACTGTCTAGGTAGTTTCTCTAGACCTACGTACGCTATCAGGTCTCCCCTCGCCAATTGCGAGGTTTCTGCTGGATTCTCTGGTTCTTCCTCATCTGAGGTTTCTTTATCGTCTGACTCAGAATGCCTTTCAGATTCTCGTCGGGCATGTATTGCTACTATTTCTTTACGGATCTTTCTAATCATAGCATGTATACTTCTCTCTCTATCATGTTTACCCTCTGCAATATTCTGACTCCATCTGGTCAATCTCTCCATCTCTCCTTGTGGAAAGCTGGGCTGGTCTTGTTCCCTTATCAAACAATTAACCAAAAATCGCATTATTAAACCTTGTGTCTCAACTTTCTGATGTGCCATGGCTTCACCAACACACTCCGGTCTTTCTCCTGTTCTAATAAAATGGTATATATTGTCTAGATGTTCTGGCATTTCTGGTAATAACATCAAATAATCTATAACACATCTTAAACGTAATGAGGCTAACATCATGGGTCCTGTTTTGCCAGGCACTGTGTCATATCTACAATCTGTAAGCTGTTCTTTAAGCTTTTCGGCTGGGGCAGCTTTAGGTGTACGCTGCATAGCTAATTCTCTCATTGTCACACGTTGTAAATGTGGCGGGGTGCGATAACCTCCTGTAGCACCTCCTGAGGCGGAAGCATGAGCATAACCTGGCTGTAGGGTCGGTATTTGTAACGGAGTTGGGCCCTGGACAGCGCCAGACCCAAAGGGATTAAGCGGATGAATACCAGGGAGAACAATAGGGGAAGTGACAACAGGTGCGGGAGGCGGTGCGGGAGGGGTCTGCTGTTGCGGACCTGCGGGCAGATGATCAACGGGTGGTACAGGTGCAGGTGGTACGGGTACATTGGTATATGCGGGAGCTACGTCGTCTAAATAGGAAGAAAGAAAAATGTCTGCTGCAGTCTTATGACGTAATTTAATCAGAACCAATGGAGGGGGCAGATCTTTCGGTATTTCCGGGGTCGCCTTGGGCAGGCCCTCGGCCAGAACTGGATACAGTCCTGTTATAATTGCATTGCTTTGTCTGTCATGTTGTTCTATTCTAACTCGCTCCCCTTCTTCTAGTAGTTCTTTTTCTTTAGCTTTTTCGGAATCCTCTCTACTTTTCTCTGCTTTTCTGAGTGCTTTCTCTGTCCGTCTATGTGATTCTTTACGCCATAATTCTATGGCATCTTTCTGTGACTGTCTGGCTTTCTTTTTCCATAACGCTTCTTCTACTCTCATGATGCACTCTGCATCCCATGTCCCTGTAACGGGCCATCTCTGATTCTCTGCCAAGTCTTTAGTGTAGTCCACCCACGAGTCTAAGTATAGTATGGCATCTAAGCCATGTTTGTGGTACATAAAATGTCCAGGAGTGTCCCTAGGTGGGATGGGGACTGCTTCTTCAAGTATCCCTTTCCTAGTTCCTATCTGTCGTAACTTTAAAAACAAAGGCATTGCTGCCTCGATCTAGACGCTAACACAATAAACACAGTATGGAAATACAAACAATCACTCATGCCACGACATAAAAACACATTGAAAGGTTTCAAAACTAATACTGTCCCATAAATACAGAATACTAGATGCACTGCTAAACAGTACAGATACACTGCTAAAACAGTGCAGACCGGATCTGTGTACCCAAACCCGTCTTGACCGGACACAAATTAATGCACCCGTCTTGATACGTCCCCAGCAACGGTACTCACCGGGAAGCACGGAACGGAAGGCCTCGGAAACTCGACTGGACTGGACCGCTACGACGTCACTGCTGCTGCTGTGCACTACGCGTGCGCCTCGACACTACAGGTGGGCCTCTCGATGCCTCGGACACTGCTCTCTCGGCTGGGCTCTGGTCGGGATCCTCCGCACTCCTCACCGCCTCGTCTGGATGTCGACCGCAGTCTCCGTCACCTCCGTAGGCCTGAGGGAGATACAGGAAAACCTGCAGATGCGCATGGGGTCCGTCACAGCTGTAGTCGGGGGCAAAGTCTGCGACGCATCACCGGCGCGTGGGGTGGGGGAGGGGTTCCTATTCGGGCGCCAAATTATGTGGTAAATATTTTACCGTATACGAGTGTAGGCGTGGGAGGGGGTGGGGTACTGATTACTGGGTCAGGTAGAGGCGGTACACCGGTATAACGTTTCAAACTAGGTTTTATTTTTATGGTTCTCTTTGTTCTGTATGTCAGCCTTTCTCTTGCGAACTCCAGGTTGTTCGTGGTGGCGGTGTCGTCGGCTTGAAGGGGGGTCCACGTGGTCTTGACCGGCGTCGGTGTCTTCGGTTTTGGTTCTCCGGGCCGATGTACCGAGAGAAAAGGAGACCAACAGAGGGAGCCGTTAGTTTGCTATCTGGATACTTCCGACTGTTCAGGGAGCCCAAGTGAAGTGAGGAAACACCCGTGTCTCACGCTACCTTATCAACTATGTGCAGAGTGGTGGGGTAAGCAGGTGAGGAAACCAAACGGTTAGGGTGGGTGGACGGGACTCAGATCACACACAGGGAAAGGTACGCACTAGGCTATGTACACATTTACAAAGGGTTGTTCTTCTTCCCCACCCAAGCCGCCAAACGTCTCCGTACCTGAGTGAGCCACACTCCTCCCTCGGGAGTGTGGCATGGCGGTGCACAGGGTCATTGGCCTCCTGGCTCTCCCTCACTTCCGTGATACTCGTCCTCCTTCTCTGCTCCTTGGCTCTGCGTTATCTCGTCTTCTCCGTTCCCGTTCTTCCTCGCTCGCTCGCCTTCTCCGCTCTCGTCCTCCGAGGTGAAAACACACCCACCATACAGGATATCCTGCCCTTTGTCCAGTCCTGGTCCTCTGACGTCAGAAAGGGGCGGAGTCTCGTCCTGCTCCACGAAGGTCCAATTAAAGGCGCTGCGGTCTCTATTTTCCTCCTGTAGTGAGACGCTGTCCCACTCCGCCCTTGGGTTGTCCGTCTGCATGAAACGAGGGGAAGGAGGGACAGGCAACCACCAGTTAGAGTGCTTCTCCAGCTTGACCTTTCTACACTCCTCCCCCCTTAGATTCTCCCGTTCGGGGAGAAAGGGTGCCCTCGACAGGTAGTCGGCATTGCTGTTATCTATGCCTTTCTTGTGTACGACATTAAACCTAAAGGGCTGTAGGTACAAAAACCATCTTTGCACTCGGGCGTTCTGGGATTGGTTCTTCTGCATCCACTGCAGCGGAGCGTGATCCGAGTGTAGCGTGAAGGGCCTCCCTTCCAGATAATATCTCAGTTTATCCACGGCCCATCGTATCCCAAGGCACTCTTTTTCTACTGTGGGGTACTGCTTTTCTCTGGGATGTAGTTTCCTGCTTATAAAGAGAATAGGATGTTCCAACCCGTCCTCCCCCTCCTGTGATAGAACGGCACCTATGCCTGTATCGGAGGCATCGGTCGCCAGGATGAAAGGTTTCTCATAGTTGGGGGGAATTAACACCGGGCTGGAGGTGATGGTGCTTTTAAAACCTCAAACGCCTGACGTGCTTCTTCTGGAGGGGGTTTCCCTCTGTTGAAGTTGGATGTTTTTCTAAGGAGATTCGTTAAGGGGGCTGCAATTTCCGCGAAGTCCTTGATGAACCGCCTGTAATAACCTATCAGGCCCAAGAAGGCACGCAGTTCTCTGACAGTGGATGGAAAAGGCGTTCTGGTTATGGCGTTTATTTTCTCTTCCTGGGGAGCGATAACACCGTCTCCTAACATGTACCCTAGATACTGTACTCTGGGGAAGGCTGCTCTTGATTTTTTTGCATTGACATGGAGCCTGGCTTTTTGTAGGGCAGTGAGTATACTCTCTATATGTCCTAAGTGATCCTCCCACGTGAGGCTGAATATAACAATATCATCCAGGTACACTGAGCTATACTCGGAGTGAGGGGCTAATACGGTGGTCATTAATCTTTGGAACGTTGCTGGGGCTCCATGGAGCCCGAATGGTAATACGTTGAATTCGTATAACCCCTCATCTGTGGCAAAGGCTGTTTTGTGCTTGTCACTTTCCCTCAGAGGCACCTGCCAATAGCCTTTGGTCAGGTCCAGCGTTGTGATGTATTTGGCTTCTCCTATCCTTTCTATTAATTCGTCTACCCTGGGGATAGGGAAGGAGTCGAAGGAGGAGATAGCGTTTAGAGCCCTAAAATCCATACAAAAATGGGTGGACCTGTCCGGTTTTGGGACCATAACTATGGGCGACGTCCAGTTGCTTTTTGAGGGGCGTATGACGCCTAGTTGTAGCATGTCCCTAACTTCTTTTTGAACCGTGGCTCGCCTGGCAGCTGGGATGCGATATGGTCTTTGCTTCACTATTTTTCCGGCTTCTGTCTGTATACAGTGCTCGGCTAGGGGGGTACACCCGGGTTTGTCTGAGAACATGGAGGAGAACTGCTGTAATCTATGTGCCAACTCCTCACGTTTATCGGGTGGTAAATCCGGGTTAATCGGTAGTTGATCCAGGGTTGACCTCTCATCTCGTCCTGGTAGTGAGAACTGTACGTTTTTGGGAGGTGGACCTATCCATTTTTTTAACAGATTGATGTGGAAGGTCTGTTGACGTGAGGGAGTGACCTGTAGTTTGTACGTGGTTTTTCCCAAGGTCTCTGTGATCAGATAGGGCCCCTTCCATTCGCTCCTAAACTTCTGAGTGGTCGACGGTAGAAGAACCAAGGCCCACTCCCCTTTGTGTAGTATCCTCCATTTCTTCCCTTTATCGTACTGGACTCTCTGTTGGACCTGGGCTTTTTCCAAATTGGAATAAGCTAGGTCTCTTAGCTTGCCTAACCGGGACTTCAGTTGAGCCGTATAATCCAATAAGGACCTTTGTTCTGCCGCTTCTTCCCTTTCCCAGGCTTCCCTGGTGATTTCTAATAGGGACCTGGGCTGTCTCCCGTAAAGAAGTTCGAAAGGCGAAAACCCTAAACTGCTCTGTACTTGTGACCGTATCACATAAAGCGCCAAGGGTAGCATTTTGTCCCAGTCTTTGTTTTCCGCACTTAACATTTTCTTAAGGGTGGACTTCAATGTGCGATTATACCTTTCGACCAACCCGTCTGTCTGTGGGTGGTAGGCGGACGTGCGGATATGTTTCAGGTCCAACAACTTGCACACTTCCGCCATCATTCTGGACACAAAAGGGGTTCCCTGGTCTGTAAGTATCTCTCTAGGGAATCCTACCCTAGCAAATAGTTCAATTAGTTTTTCTGCCACGTTTTTTGTTGTTGGAGCACTCAGGGCAAAGGCTTCTGGAAACCTGGTGTTGTAGTCCACTATGACTAAGGCGTATGTGTGCCCTCTCGGGGTACGGGGAAGGGGTCCTATAAGGTCCATACCCACCCTCTCAAAGGGGTTGCCTATGATAGGTAAGGATTGTAGGGGAACTGCTGTGGGCCGGTACATGTTCTTCTTCTGGCAGACTTCGCATTGCTTACAATACATCTCGGCTGTCTTATATATTCCAGGCCAAAAGAATAAACGAACGATGCTTTGTAGTGTTTTTTCGGCCCCGCTATGCCCCGCTGTCAAGTGGGTGTGCGCATAGAACATTATTTGGTCCCTGAATTCCAGCGGGACAACTAACTGCAGGGGTTCGCCTGCCTTCCCTTCCCTATACAGTAGGTCATTCATGATCCTGAACTTGGGATACCCCTGGGAAGGCGTTGTTTGTTCTCTATGCCCTGACTCCCATGCGTTTATGAGGGTAGGATCATTGGCTTGTGCGAACTTGAACCCTTTATCTAACTCCCAGGGTTCCGTTGCTAGATATGCACCTCGGGGTTGGGTCCTCAACTCCCTCCTAAAGAGGGCTAGGAAATCAGGGTTGTCTATTCCCACTATCAGGTCCTCTGGTAAGGAGTCCACCACCCCCACTTTTACCTAACATGGGTCTCTGCCTATCGGGCGTAGGGTGACCTGGGCTACGGGGTATGGCTTCACGTCCCCGTGGACACATCTGATATGCACAATAGCCTCGGGGCCTATCTGTGAAGGCAGAACAAACTTGGACTGTATTACGGATTGTCGACATACAGAGTCTAACAGGGCTTTAACGCACAGACTATTTACAAACATCCTTACGTAAAAGGAGGGCCCCATCTCGGCTGTGTACATCACTGCTCTCGGTATATACCCGACTTCCATTGGTTCTTCTACAGTTTTCTTCCGTGGACACATTCTGGCAATGTGGCCCCAGTCTCCACACTCAAAACACTGCGGACCCCTATGAGGAGGAGCATCCATTCTTATTGGTCGAGGTCTCCCAAAGTCCTGGGTTGGCTTGAGTGGTTTCTTATCCTGTTTCGTGGGTCCCGTGCTGGATTTGTTGCCCTTGTCAGAGTCCCAAGGAAACGTGCGTGGCATCGCTCTGTTATAACTAGAAGCCATCTCGATAGCCTGGTCTGGGGTCAGCCCGGAATGTTGTCTCAACCAACGCTGTGTTCCGTAGGGCAGAGCCTCCATAAACTGCTCGAGATATATGCTGGCCATTACCTCTTCCTTAGTACGACTCTCGGGTCTCAACCATTTATCCGCTGCCATTTTGAGCCTAAGATACAGGGTCTTTGGGTGCTCTCCAGCTATACCTCTTTCCTTTCGGAACCGGAGACGGTAGGCTTCGGAATCCAGGCCTAAGTGATCCAGAATCACTGCTTTGATGGCCGCATAGGGTGTTACCCCTGTAGGGTTGGCTACTTGGTAGGCCGCCTGGGCTTCGCCAGAAAGGAGGGGAGCTAAAAAGAAAGGCCACTTGTCTTCCGGCCACCCACAGGCTCTGGCGGCTCTTTCGAAGTTCACTAGGAAGGCGTTGGGGTCTTCCCCCGGCACGTATTTTTGCAAGTGTACCCCCGAGGGACCGAACTGTCTCCTCTCCATTGGAACCGGCGTACCTGGACTCTGTACCACTTTCTGCAGACTGTCCATCTGGGCGGCCATTGTTGCTTTAAACAGGTCTCTGTCTGCATCGGCTACCGACATCTGCTGTCCGACGGCCCACTCCAATTTCTGTTGCCCCTCGATGAGCTGCTGGATCACCTGTTCCATCGCTGGGTCCGGCAGAGAAGGGGCGGATCCCACTTCTGACACCAATGTAGGCGTGGGAGGGGGTGTGGTACTGATTACTGGGTCAGGTAGAGGCGGTACACCGGTATAACGTTTCAAACTAGGTTTTATTTTTATGGTTCTCTTTGTTCTGTATGTCAGCCTTTCTCTTGCGAACTCCAGGTTGTTCGTGGTGGCGGTGTCGTCGGCTTGAAGGGGGGTCCACGTGGTCTTGACCGGCGTCGGTGTCTTCGGTTTTGGTTCTCCGGGCCGATGTAACGAGAGAAAAGGAGACCAACAGAGGGAGCCGTTAGTTTGCTATCTGGATACTTCCGACTGTTCAGGGGGCCCAAGTGAAGTGAGGAAACACCCGTGTCTCACGCTACCTTATCAACTATGTGCAGAGTGGTGGGGTAAGCAGGTGAGGAAACCAAACGGTTAGGGTGGGTGGACGGGACTCAGATCACACACAGGGAAAGGTACGCACAAGGCTATGTACACATTTACAAAGGGGCGTTCTTCTTCCCCACCCAAGCCGCCAAACGTCTCCGTACCTGAGTGAGCCACACTCCTCCCTCGGGAGTGTGGCACGGCGGTGCACAGGGTCGTTGGCCTCCTGGCTCTCCCTCACTTCCGTGATACTCGTCCTCCTTCTCTGCTCCTCGGCTCCGCGTTATCTCGTCTTCTCCGTTCCCGTTCTTCCTCGCTCGCTCGCCTTCTCCGCTCTCGTCCTCCGAGGTGAAAACACACCCACCATACAGGATATCCTGCCCTTTGTCCAGTCCTGGTCCTCTGACATCAGAAAGGGGCGGAGTCTCGTCCTGCTCCACGAAGGTCCAATTAAAGGCGCAGCGGTCTCTATTTTCCTCCTGTAGTGAGACGCTGTCCCACTCCGCCCTTGGGTTGTCCGTCTGCATGAAACGAGGGGAAGGAGGGACAGGCAACCACCAGTTAGAGTGTTTCTCCAGCTTGACCTTTCTACAACGAGTTTGCCATATAATTACAGACATGGAAAAGAAATAGCTCAATCAAATGAGAGGCAGAGTCCGTGGCATCAGAGTCATACGGGCTTTAATCATAGATGACTCGAGTCATGGAAATCAATTCCATCAATACAAGGGTTCGGGTATGCAATGATGGCAGAAAGATGTCAACGATTTATTAACAGTACATGACATATATAGTAAAATGACACAGTAGCAGTGAATACAGTAGGCGTGACAAGTGAAATGTATATGATAAGAACACATGTGCGTAGCAAAGAGGCGTGAACAGGGGTGTACTCAAAGGCGTATACTAGAAACGTCACAGAAAAGTGTCATAAGTGGGTGGATGCATAAAGAATTCTTGCAGAGTCAGCTGGAACCTGTGACCTGAATGCGCACGCAGCTAATATGACGTGTAAAGGACGTGCATCTGGAGGAAGCTAAGGGTCTGACTTTTAGCACTAGTAGAGGAGACAGAAGTCTAGCATGTCAGATCGACCTGTCCCTATAACGTATCTGATATCTAGTGTTTGGGGGATGTTTAATCTGGAGTAAAAGGTCTTTCGGGCAGAGGCTATTCTACACTGAATGCATATGTGTCTAAGTACAATGCACGGAGCTAGGGGCCTACCAGGGTAACGGGAGCAATGAATTTCATGAGGGAGACAGGAAGGCTTGGCCCTTTGCTCTGCAGCCGGGGATATGTTTACCTAAATCACTAGGCAGGAATGTGTTTTCGAGGAGGCTGAGCTGGCTACGCTGATAACTTGAAGGCAAAATACCGTTTTTGGCAGGCAGACCAGGCTGAGCCGGGCACCGCTCGCTTGGCAGGAAATAAGGCAGAGGTCAGGGATGTATCTCCATGCTGTAGCTTTCAGAGGCAGAGACAGAAATGGCTTGAAGACAGAAAGCAGGGCCTAGCTCGGAAGAGCCAAGAAAAACTTGAAAATGCACCATGTAAAGACGGTGGCACGGCATACTTAGGAACTGAATTATCAATCCATTCATGGTGGATCTGATAGAAGACATGTTAACGTTGGACGCAAATGTATTTGCGTCTTCAGACTCGGTCGTGGAGGGAAATTACATGTACTGGAAACTCGTACATGGAGCCGTTGGGGTACACGTTAGGGGACACAATCGACCATAAAAATTTCAATTACCTCAGATCTCCAATGGCAAACATCGATAGAAGTATAAAATCTTAGGTAATACCATCATTTTTAAAGTGTTGCACCTGCCTACAAGCGTTAAGTGAAGGCATTCAAATTGATCCAGTTGTTTACGGATCCCACTTAGTAGTTTCTGCCAGTTAGATTTTACCGTAGCCGCAGGCGAGGCATTGATCTGCACCCCTAGATATGTAACCTCTGTTAGAACCCGGGTATCTGAAAAAGACTTAATGTTTACGCATAATATCTGGGTCTTGGCAGTGTTTAATTTATACCCGGATACCGAGCCATATAACACTGCCAAATGTTCAATCTCAGGCATTGCCAAAGCCGGCCTTGAAGAGAGCACGACAACATCATTGGCATACGCTAGTGCCCGATACTGTTGTTAATGTATCCTACCTGGAGGTATCTGAGGGTTCTTCTCTATCATTTTTAAGAACGGATCTATGTAAAGGGCGAATCCCAACTGGGAACAAGAGCATCCTTGCCTTGTCCCCCTTTGTATTGGAACTATTGCTGATTGCAGCTCCATTACAGAGATCCTTGCGCTGGGTTGTTGGTACAGCATCTGTATTGATTTTATATATTTTGATCCGAACCCTCGAGCCTTCATCAGGTCCCATAAGAAGGCCCACCACACTTGGTCGAAAGCCTTCTTGGCATCCAACAATATAAGACTCAACGGGACTCCCAAGCCGTTTGCGTGGTCTATTAAGGCAATCACCCGGTTGACATGGTCGGTTGTACCGCGTTTAGGAATAAACCTGTCCTGTTATACAGAGGCCAAGGAAGATATCGCATTTGAAAGCTTTGTTGCCAATATTCTCGAATAGATTTTCCCGGTGGTGTTCAACAGCGAAATAGGCCGGTATGAGGCTGGCTGATCTGCGGGTTTCCCCTTCTTTCTAAAGACCACTATGTTGGCCTCCTCCCACGTTTTAGTGTACTTTCCAGTCTGCGCAAGCCTAAATGTGGCTGGCATATCATGCTTCAAAACTTGAAAGAATGTTTTGTAAATCTCTAGCGGAAGCTTGTCAGGTCCCGCTGCCTTGCCTGCTGAAAGTGCATTAATTGCTGTTTCAAGTTCAGAGATCACTATTGGAGCCTCTAATTTAGTTACTGTCTCACTGTCCAGATTTTGCGCAGAGAGTTGCCCTAGCAAATCTGCCGCTTTACTACTGTCATAATCTTCTCTGGCATATAACCGAGTGTAGAATTGTCTGAAGGCTTCTACGATTTCCATCTCGGTTTCTACTGTTTGCCAGGCCGCATTTTTAATGCATTTAATCCGAAGCGCAACTTCCCTAGTTCTCATTCTCTGAGCCAGGCACCTGCCACTTGCCTCCCCATACTCATATAAGAACTGACGCTTAGTGGTATAAGTTTTTGCCGCCTCCTTACTCCAGTGGAAGTTCACTTTTGCCTTACATCGGGCCACCTCTGCTGCTGAGTCCTGAATGTCTCCACTTAAGCATATATCCTGGACCAATCGCTCTTCGGCCTTTCCTAACTCATTGTATAGCTCCTGCAGCTTGGCATGTGAATGTTTTTGCGCATATAAACCAAAGCTGAGGACCTCCCCTCTGAAAGCCGCCTTGAACGTATCCCAGACTATATTCCCCTCAGTACTCCCCCTATAATGATTAAAAAACTCTGCAATCCATTCACTCATATACTCTTGAAACTTTGTATCTAACAGTAGCTTACGGTCAAACGTGAATTCCCGGGGCTTTCTAGGAGGACAGATTGTCTGGATGGAGAGGACTACAGGGCTGTGATCAGACGTGGCACGAGGATATACTTGCATTTTTGCACCATAAAGTAAACTTTGAGGCACTAAAAAATAGTCCAAGTGCAGCATTTTCTGGTGGGGTGCCGAGAAGAAAGTATACCCGGGTTACCACTCCTAAGATAAGACCAGGCATCAATCAATCCATGTGAGGTAAGGAGCGCCTGCAGTGATCTATATACTTTAGGTTTCCTGCCTACATACAGATATTCATCATTGCCTAATGAATCTGGTTGGAGATTGATATTTAAATCCCCACAAACTATTACTGGGGTGGGTCAGGTAGCTAATTCAGCATTAAGATGCTCTAGGACAGCTGATTCATCAAAATTAGATCCATAAATGGAACACAGCGTACATTTGAAGGTGTCAATGTTTCATTCTATAACTACCCATCTGCCACCACTGTCCTCCAAGACTTGCCCAGAGCCAATAACATGCTTTCTGGCTAATATACCGACCCCACGGGTCATAGTACTTTTCTTAGTGCATACTAAAACATTGTAACCAAGTTCAGTCAAAACCTTCCGCTTAGGGAGGACGGTGGCAGTGTATCCCCGACCCGCTGACGCTGAGTGCTGTAAGCTGCTGAACTTAGCATTCTAATTTTAATGACAGTAACTGTTGAAAGCGAATTTTAATTAGTGCCGTATTTTAAAAATACACCGAATTTACCTTACTTGCACTGAAGGTCAGGGGCGTTTAGGCGCATTGTGAAATTTAACTGTTGCGGAGCCTGGGCTCGATCACAAGACCTGCCCGCTCTGGTCCGACTCGGCAACCAGTGCCGTTGAGCGGAGGGCGGGTCAGGCAGAGCCAGGTGACCTCCGCCCACCACGAGCGGTCAGCACTCTAGCTGCAGCACGCAGAGGGGTATTTAGGCAGCGAGGAGCAGGCGGCGAATTGCGGTAGGGAGGACGGTGGCAGTGTCTCCCCGACCCGCTGACGCTGAGTGCTATAAGCTGCTGCACTTAGCATTCTAATTTTAATGACAGTAACTGTTGAAAGTGAATTTTAATTAGCGCCGTATTTTAAAAATACACCGAATTTACCTTACTTGCACTGAAGGTCAGGGGCGTTTAGGCGCATTGTGAAATTTAACTGTTGCAAAGCCTGGGCTCGATCACACGACCTGCCCGCCCCGGTCCGACTCGGCAACCAGTGCCGTTGAGCGGAGGGCGGGTCAGGCAGAGCCAGGTGACTTCCGCCCACATCGAGCGGTCAGCGCTCTAGCTGTAGCACACAGAGGGGTATTTAGCCCCCTCATCGCAGTGAGCACGCAGCGGTCGCGCGCAGCGAAGCACCTGAGACGCGCCAGAGAGAAGCCCATCTGCGCCCATCTGCGACGGGACGGGACCAGGGGCCATGGCAGTAACATCATTTGTACCTAAGGTACCCAGGCTGATCTACTCTTCACAGGCTCTAATGTGTTTAAGAAGTAACCCACTTACACTATGTGAGGAAAAACATCATTGCTCTCCTGAAGGGCCGTTTTCGTGCATGCTTTGTCAACACCAATTCCAAATAGTAAGAAATGTATGCCCCCAACAACACATTAAATACACACCTACTGTACTGATTCAGGGTGGGAAGAACTCACTATGCAATATAAGGTCTTTAGCAAAGCATTATATTGAGGTCTGGGATCTCATTTCTACACATAAAGCCGACCTGTGTTTCCTTACGGAGACATGGCTTAAACCCCATTCCATCCCGGCCATTACCCTTGGTATACCGGAAGGTTACAAAATCATCAGAATGGACAGACCTAAGAAAGCCGGTGGGGGAATAGCAATTGTTCACAAAGACAACATCTCGGTTTCGGTTCTAGACCAATGGTGTAATCCAGCCTTTGAAATGATGGTTTTTAAGATTGGTTTGTCAGCCAAACACAGTAGAAAGGGAGCTTTGGTTTATCGCCCCCCCAGGCCCCATAAAAGGTGCCTCTGAACAGTTAGTGGAAGCACTTGCCCCTCATGTTTGCCTAGATAAAGATTTTCTGTTGGTTGGTGATTTTAATATTCATAGTGAGATAGAAAATAATAGTGAGGCCCAATCCTTCCTGACTGACTTATCTTTAATAGGACTGAAACAGCGTAATAGTGGACCTACGCATCTGGCAGGTCACACTTTAGACTTGATTCTCTCCAATTTTTCTGGTATTGAATGCTATGCGCCTAAACAGTGTAATTGGACAGATCATTTTGTGCTTGAGTTCTCAATGCCGGAGATGGGTACATGTTCCAATCTCCCTGTACAAATTCCGCTTAAACGAAGGCAATGGCATAAAATAACCGATGAAATTTTTAAAAAGGCTTATGTTCCTCCTCTCATTCTGGCTACTGATGATATTAACACTGCACTTTCAAAACTGGACTCAGCCACTAACACTGCGGTGCAGCAGATTGCCCCGCTAAAAACATTTAAAAAGTGTCTTGCTAGGAAACAGGAGGTTTGGTTTTCGGAAGAACTGCGAAGCCTTAAGCGCATGGCTAGGAAGACTGAAAAGATATGGAGAAAGTTGCACTTGGAGGAAGACAAAATCAATCATCAGAAGGCTACAAACACCTATCATAAAGCCATTCGATCTGCACGTAAGAACTATGTCACCTTGCAGTTAGAGGCAGCAGGCAACGATTCGAAAGTACTCTTCCAGATTGTAAATACCTTTTTAAAACCTGTGGCATGCGAAAGTGCGGATATGGCATCTCAACATCTTTATGACAACATTTCGAGTTTTTTTACCGAAAAAATTGATGCTATCTATGAAAAGATAGAGGCACTTACCCCAGCCATGACTAGCCAGGATGATCACATACTGGTGCAAACTGTGTTCACCAATTCCAACACCTTTGATAATTTTCCTGAGATTTCTTTGTCAGACGTTGAGAAGCTGCTCAATGACATTAAAAGTGGGAGCCCATCTGATTTACTACCAGACAGGTTAATGGGACCGTTAGGGAGAACACTTGGTCCTGATATTCAGAGACTGGTGAATCTCTCATTAACAACAGGAAGTGTCCCACGGGAATGGAAAAAGGCCCTAGTCAGACCGATTAGGAAGAACACCTTCTCCCCTTGGACCAACATGTCTAATCTTAGGCCGATCTCCCTGCTACCTTTTTTGGGGAAAATCATCGAAAAGCACACAAATAAACATCTGTCCAACTACCTTGAATAATCGGGAAGCCTTGATCCCTTTCAGTCAGGTTTCAGGCCAAAATACAGCACTGAAACGGCCCTGCTGTCGATAACGGATGATCTCTGCATGTACCAGGACAGTGGTTACTCCGTTGTCCTGGTGCTGCTGGATTTATCGGCAGCGTTCGATACCATCTCACACAACATCTTGATCTAACGACTGACTGTGAATGGAATCGGCGGCAAGGCACTGGACTGGATAAAGAGCTTTCTCTCCGACCGCACCCAATGTGTCACCATGGGTGAGTTCAGGTCGGAAGAGGTTAAGATCACCAAGGGGGTTCCTCAGGGATCTCGTTTGAGCCTGACTCTTTTTAACACCTATGTGGCCCCCTTGGCAGATATAACCAGAGCCTTTGGTTTCTGTCCAGTGTCCTATGCTGATGATACGCAGCTGCTTTTTCCCTTCAAACAACTAACACCGGAGGTTATACAATCTTTCTCCGAGGGGATGAAAGCAGTATCTCGGTGGATGTCTTCCAACTTTCTTCAATGTAACGTTGGTAAGACCGAGGTGATGCTTTTCGGTGAAGCCAGGGTCCAATTCCCCTGATTGGTGGCCACTGGACTTAGGCCCAGTCCCCGAACCTAAGCTAATAATCAAGAACCTGGGGGTACGGTTGGAACCGGAGTTGACTATGAAACAACATGGTAACAGCATTGTGGGATCTTGTTTTCATATGATAGGTCTCCTTCGAAAGATATTCCCTTTCCCAGCGACGGCTCGTGGAGGGAGTTACGGGGGGGCAGGAGGGTGGGGAGGGGGAGGGGCAGGGTGGAGGTTGCTAAAAACCGGCATATGGATAATTGCAGGTAAGTAAACAATTTAATTAATAAAACGAATTTCGTAGTGCGCCTTGCATCGCAAAATGCAATGCAGTGCGAGCTACGAAATTCGTTTTATTAATTAAATTGTTTACTTACCTGCAATTGTCCATATGCCGGTTTTTAGCAACCTCCGCCCTGCCCCTCCCCCTCCCCCCCCTCCTGCCCCACCGTAACTCCCTCCACGAGCCGTCGCTGCCCTTTCCTCCCGGACTCCTTCAGAAGAACTTTGGTTCAGGCTTTAGTAATCAGCCGTCTTGATTATTGTAATGGTCTTCTGGCAGGTGCAAATGAAGAGGTACTAGACCGCTTGCAAGTAGTGCAGAACACAGCAGCCAGGCTGGTTCTTAATGCCCCCCCTAGATCTCCATCTAAACCTCTGCTGAATAAACTTCACTGGCTGTCCATACGTCAACGAGTGAAGTTTAAGACCTGCTGTATTATACATAAAGGTCTACATGATCTAGGACCGGACTATTTGGCCAGAAAATTTGTACCATATGTCCCTACTCGCACTCTTAGGTCTAGTGAACAGCTGCTGCTGAGTGTACCCAAGATCAGTAGAACTAGATTGGGTGGTTAGGCCCTGTCTGTGGTGGGTCCTATTTTGTGGAACGCGCTTCCACTCTTACTGAGACAATGCCCCGACCATCTCCTTTTTAGGAAACAATTGAAAACGTTCTTGTTTAGTCAATACTAGCTAAGCCAGTCGTTTGTTTTAGAATTAGGTAACTGTTTCAGAGGGTGTTAAAATTTCAATGCTACTGCTCTATACTTGCGTGCCGGCTGTCTCAAGCGCGGATATACTCCTGCGGGAGTTTATTCCTAACGCTATACAAACCTGCAAATAAATAAATCAATAAAACAAATAAATAAATTAGCCCATGGTATATGCGTCTCTTGGAGAAATATAATATCATTGCAGCCACTGCACTTCCATAGCCACCCGTTGTCTTTTATTGATAGCATTGAGAGCCCTGACATTCAATGTACCTAATCTCAGCATTCTAACTGCCATTCCATAATCTCAAAATAGCCGACATACCCTTCCTCCACTGCCCTGCCCACCACACATACACAGTAAACACAAAAATGCACTTGTGATCTCCTTTTATGTTTAACCCCCCCTCCCAGGATGACCCCAACCACACACCCCCTCCCCTCCACCCTTCCCTCCCCAGCCACCCACTACCGGGCATAAGGACATAATCCTTGGTGATGCGAATGTGCAGTGTCCACCCCCACAGGAAGCCCGCCAGGCCATCACCCTTTCAGAACTTTTTCCCACTATCATTTGCCACAAAAAATAGCACAGAAAAACTGCCCCTGATGTCATTGGGAAAATTGTTCTGGCAAAATTTAGAAATTGACTTCACATTACCATCCATGTATAGTCTTCCTCAATTTCCTATTTCTATCTCCAGTGCTAAACCCCAACCTACACAATGTGCACAAAGTTATGTTATGCAATGCAACATTGCCATGCCCCACAGTAAGTGCACTATTAACAACCTAATCTCCCAAGTTCCTCAAAATATGTGAAGCTTCATTGACCCCAAATATAAACCATTATCATAAGCATTTCCACAAGGCCTAGATACTGAAAGTTAAAACGTCCCCCTACATGTTCATAGCAGTTGCTACAATGCCCCTGTATATAAGTCCTGGTACCCCCCCACAGTCATTATGAATATCATTGTTCACACATGTAAGACAATATCCTGTGTGCACAGCTCCCCATCATGCACCCAGCCCACATGCTAATGCTATGTCTATTTACACCCATGGCCAAAGTTATAATACAAACCAGCCCTGGCAATTAGGTTGGACCAGCCACAGGGGGAGAAGTTTTGGGGGGTGGGTTGGGTGCTGGTGGGAGACACTGCTGCTGGTTTTGGTTACAAGGGGCTGATTTTGCAGCACTGATGCAAAACCGGCCACTGTAAGAAAAAAACGCCCCCCCACCAGCCCAAAACCAGCGCACTCTTATGGTCCACCAGGAAAATGCCCAGTGACTGCTATGGCCTGTCCGGTCCTGATGGCACCCAGTTGTGCGTGGGTCACTTTTATGTCTTTTCTACATTGGCAGCATAGATTTCTTTGAAACATTCTGCATCATTTATACAGAGCTTCATACCCCTTTGTAGGACGCTGAAGAGCATTTTTAAATAGGTAGGATGGTACACCGTGGGGGAGTGTGTGGTTGTCATAAATTAGCATTTAGTTTGATATTGTGATGCATTATGAAACAATTTTGGAGTTGTCCATGACTGACTAGAGAGGTGCTATTATCTTGTCTTAGGACACTGCATCTAGCAATATGATAGAGGAGGTTGTGTGAGAAAAAGAAATGCAACTGAAAGTGAAAGATGTAGGCAGCTACACAGCACCAACCTAGAAGGAGACAGATTTGTGCTGAACGTTGACAAAAAATAAATAAATAAGGCAATCCATCAATCCATTTCGCAACATAAAAAGGCAAACATATTGACAAGAAATGAAAACTGTGCCAAGTGGGCCAGAATGTGATTTGGTGGCATTTTGGCATGCACCTTTGTAAATGCAGGGATACTACCCATTGCTGTACAAACACACCCTGTGACTAGTAAAAGTTATGAAAGAGCAATCAATGTTGTCCTCAATCCCCTTTCATGGTCTGAAAGGCTCCTAGTGGTGGACAAACGCCAGCCAGGTGAGCCCTATTCGGGTCATGGCACGGACCCCAACCAATCTGGCACCCTGCAAATGTGAGAGTGAGAAACGATGAGCTTTGTGGATTTCTGGCTAGATAGCATATGAACAAATAACTTTGCCATGCATTATTCTATTTTTTGTCTTCACCTCTCCATACATACACAATATGGGATATTCTTAAGAATGTGTGATCATCATTGCCAAAGTCAGTTAACGCAATCACTCATATCACTGTCCATCGTGGGAAAATAACTATGTGTCAAGGTCATATTCACAACACAGAGGCAACATGCGATAGTCTCCCAATAACACGTCAAATGACCGCGATAAAATCACCGGGATGGAGATAAAAACATGAACCCGAACGTGGAAAAATCTGCGAGGGGCCCAACTGCAAGACAAAATGCAGCAATAAGCAGTGCCACACCTGTAAGTCCCACAAGTGGTGCGGGAAAAATCACTATAATAATGGCAACAAAAAACATAAACAAAACACATACAACTGCGAAGCACCAGAGCAAGTACAGAGGACAACCAGAACCCCACAACCCCCATGGAGGACCAACCTTGGACCATTATTGGGGAGACCATGGACTGGGGGGAATGGGTGGAGATGGCCACAGTGGCACACATGGTGAGAATAGCACATCTGGGGACAAACCATGCCCAAGAGTCACAACTCCGACCAAGAGCCCAATTTACCCAAGTCTGCAACATTTCAGTACTGTATGAGCACAGAAGTGAAAGGCACACCACATGAAAGTGATAAGGGCCAGCCAAATCAGAGCCAAAGGGCAACACACCCACAGTGCAGCACACACATACAAGATGCAGAGCACCCAAACATCCACAACAATTTGGTACAAACTGCAACACTTTTAAAACAGAACAGAGGACACAACTGCTGCCACTTGTGTTAAGAACATGGCCATTCGCATGTGGCATAGCAGGAAACCATGAGATGGCAATGTACAAGTACAACCTCACATCCCTGATGGTGTAGAAATGCCAAGTGTCTCGCTTCAAATAGGTGTCTCCTCATAAACAGTCACAATGTACATTGCCATGCAGTCTGACAGTAAATCCGTAGAATGCGAAAACATACATGTGAACGCAATGTCAATCTGCATTTCCCCTTCACATTGCAGAGGGAGAATCAACACCTCCTGCAGAGCAGAGCCAGCTACTCAGCACTGATGATGAAGATGACCCCCTAACATCTACACCGACACACTCCAACAGCTCAGGGACAGCTCCGGCACCCCACCTACCGGAGCAGGGCAGTCCAGCTGCATCCATGAGACCCCACCCCCTACACCATAGCTTTCCAAACTTTTCATGTTGGTGACACACTTTTCATACATTCCTGATTTAGTGACACGGTACCGTGAGCGACCGTAGTGAGCGAGCCGAACCCCATAAAAGGAGTTCTCCGCCAAGAAAATTTCAAAAAAATAGTCAGTAAATGGTGCATTTTCAAACAAATTTGAGAAAGCTGGAAGGTTAATGAAGCAATTGGGAATCTGTTCTAACAAAGACAGTAACTGGCAAAACTGGGTGGGGGGCAGGGACATACTGAGGGCTTGCAAGAGATCTTTGCCACACATAAACACTACCGTTAGCTCATAGAGTCGCTGCACCGATGAGATGAGGCAGAACACATACAAAAGGGCGGCAGGCCAGGCAGTTAAACAGGCTAGGCTAAGGCTAGGCAGTTGCACACAGGACCTTCAAGGATGGAGGGGCTCAGAGGGCCGGCAGGGGCAAGATAGATACAACAGAGAGTGGAGAAAGGTTCACATACACGAATTTCAGTAGGGTGTAAGGCAGGAGAAGCTGATACCGAGGAGGTGGCAGACACACAGAGGGGTTATAAAGGGTGGAGAGGCACAGATCGATTGACACAGAGGCCGCAGAGGGGAAATGCAGCATTCAGAGTGGAAGCTTAAGACACCATGAAAGGAACAAGTTCCCACCAACAGGCTACCACCACCTAAAAAGAGTAAAAAGTAACAGCCCTGACACCTCTAGTAGAAACTCTCACGCCTCTACCAGCACCCTGTCTCACGGTGGATGCCAGGGCAGATGTCAGCTTTCCCAGTCCTCATTGGCATGTGCAGTTTGGCGGCCAGATGAGGCTGAACAGGTGACAGTTGACAACTATACCACCACACACCCTAATCCTTTAACACACAGGAGGATGAAGAAGGCCAGGGACAAGTGACCATTACTTGCTGAGAACTCTGTGGACATTAGATGACAGGGCACTGGGAGATCATGTCATCTGCCCAGTTTCTCCTTAGCTTGCATCAAACTGCATCCTAAAGAGGCCTGAATGGTAGTAGAGCCCACTGCCATGATACAAGAACCTCCCTCACCGGATAAGAATTGTGAACCTGGTGCATAAAGATGCCAACACAAACTCGTTCTGAATGTTTTAGACTCTTGTTAATTTGCAATCTTAATTTTCTTAATTTACAAGACATCATTTTTTAAAGCATAAACTATGCCACAGTGGAAGGACCTCCTCCATGCCACCCAGTTCCCTTCTTCTCTTAAGTGGGAGCAGGAACTAAGGCTCTAGCTGACCTCCTGTGACCTTGTGTAATGTAACTGGTGCTCATGTAAAGCGCTGAAATACCTTTGGTCGAGTTCACCAAATAACACTGCAAACAAAAACAAAGCATTGGCATAGTCATAGTCAATAGGTCTTGCCTGTGGGATCTTATAAGTATTTAGCCATGCAGCACATTATCCTGGGCGCTTAACATTTACTGTTCTTTAACGTGGAAACATTGACACTAATAGGCACATTATAGCAACTAATTAGAAGTATTTTTGTTAAAGGACCCTCCTGCTCACAGTAACACTCAGCACCATCCTCCGAAGTGCAACACCTGCTTTTTTGTTGCCTCCTAACCCTCAATTCACAAAACTTTTTCAAAAACATTTTTGGGTTACATTTTTAGGGGGACCACCAGCTGTCATTTGCTGCAGGACTGCTACGTTTTCTTTTAAAAAAGGGCTCTTGCGCAAATGATTTTTAAAGAAATTGCTGCTACAAGTGGCTTACAATTAAAAATAAAAAAAGAAATAAAATGCCTGTGTCAATCTATGAGTGCACATTCATCATCAGGAATGCACGTGCATAAGGAATGGCAGCCTTCAGCAGCACCATGATGTGTGCGTGCATATGCTCAAGTTTGCATCAACACACCTTTTTCTTTTCTTTCTTTGTCGATGCTGCATAGCATCGGCAAAAAGCATTGGCAAAATCAATCCACTTATTGGCTTTGTCAATGCGTGTTTTGATTTACAGTGGGGTTTTGGAGGAGAAGCAGTCTTTTAAAGTTGATGGTACTGTAGCTGATGTCACCCCAATCAAAGGTATACTTCGTTCCAAGAGTTTTCAAAGGACCTTTGTTACACAACATCTTTCAATCCCCTGCTCCTCTCACTATAAATTTTGTGAGTGAAGATACGATAGAAGCGGACACTTGAGGTGGAATCAGTAACGTGTCATAATTGTCCTCCCTTACTCTTCACAAAATCTGGCAATCGATGTGTTCTTTTTAAGCTCACAGACGGAAAGGGCCTGATAGTGCCGATATGTAGCCAATGGTCCCTTCGCCTCCCCGAGATCAAAGAAATTATTATTAAAAAAAGGTGCGCCCCTGGGAGTCAGACAGAGAACTGATTGATAAAAAAATATAACATGAGATTACTCCAGCTTTCACAGTTAACACCCAGTTTTAACAGCTGTGGCAGATGAGAGCTGGGACCTTGGCAAATATGAAAAGCTTCTCAGGTGAATTAATTTGTTGAAATGCCTTTTTTCAAACCATGCTCATTTTGAAGAGGCTGTATGTAAACTGAACTGTTGTTCCTTCGCTGTCAAATAACACCATTCCCACATTCTACAATACCTGTCAACAGAGATATATATTTTGGAGAACATTATTTTTTTTTACAAATTACAAGTTGATAATTCCCTGGAGGAGAATGGAAATGTACTTGGAGTTATATCCTAGGCATGCCAATAACCTTCAAGTGAGGCATCTTGCTATGGGTTATTAATAATGCGTGGTTGCTGATGGCGATAAAGGCGAGAAATGGCAGCTTAATGTTTTTCCAGCATGCAAACACTGTTGAGCTGTAAAACAGAGTTTCCACTTTGGTGTGCTATCATGAGCCAGCTCTTAATTCCTCAACTAGAACTCATTGTGTCCGTGTATTTCGAATCAAATCAGACTCCCACATCAAGAAATCCAGTGTATTCTTTCACCCAGCCGCTTGCATCCACCCCCCCTGGCATCCGATCCCAGGCCAGTGCACCCTTGCTCGCCCCCGCCCCTTTCCCAGCAGCAGGAGCTTGACCTCCCATGCCGCCTTCTCGCAGAGGGGAGATCCGCTGAGCCAGAGCTTTCCCAGGGTATGCGACGCAGACGTGATGCAGGAGAATGTAAGTACGTCTCATGTGCGTCTAATCAAGCATGTACATCTGTCTTAAAGATTTAAGACAGACTTACATGCTTGATTAGAGAGCACCGTCGCGCGACACACCGATACATGTTAGGTGACTGTCCTGGCATGGTTTTTGGCTCTATTTCGGAGTGTTGATGACTTTAAGCTTGCTAACATCTATAATCTGTATTCTTAACTTGTGTTGGCCCTTTTAAGCCCTTTCTTCCAGACCTAGAAGAGGATAGCTGCTTTATATGATGATAGATCCCTTATTCTTGACTCTAATCCATCTATTGCCTATTGGCTTTGACATAATTATGTGTCCTTTCATTATCCTGCCTATAGTAGAGGGTGGATCCTGTGGTCCTGACTTTATATTACATATTGGTATGGTTTGTGTAGGTACTCTGACAGAGCTAAGGGTTATTTCATCCTTCTCAGGCCTACAAGGCCCAGAACTAGAGAGACTCCATTTTGCGTTCTGTCCCTGCAGAGCTGAGATGCTTGCAGGGTAAAGATAATGTTTAAAGTTAAGCCTGTTGTCTGCTAGGGGAAAACCAGCCAGGACTGGTTCTTATCGGAAGAATGTGTTTGTCTCTTGGGCCCAGACGTAACATGCAGATGGCCACTGCGGTTGTGCGGAGAGCTCTGGAGCTAGCACAGGAATTCGGTGGGAGGCAGCCCTCTGTTGGAAATTTCCATGAGGGGAGAGGATTCCATATTAGCGAATTGCAGGAGAGGAGGAGTGGTCAGTTTGGTTCTTGAAGAGTGAGGAGTAGAATGGTTGCTGGAGCTGAAGAGTACAGTTCAGTTCAATTGTTTTTCTGGAATGGAGAGAGAAGGCAGATAATTGCTGAAGCTGGAGAGAGCAGTCATATGAACAAAGTTGGAACTGTCAGCTGGAGCTGCCAGCTTATCAGGATGCATTCAGTCAGATGGAGGTGTTGAAGCTGCGAGCTGGAGCAGTTGAGCCAGAGGAGTGAAGCTGTGGTGACGGAGGGAGAGAGAGCCCTGATTCCACCAGAGAGAGAGAGAAACATTCCTTCTAATAGGTGAGGTAGTCTGAACTAGTTTGCATTACACTTACACCTTAATCTTGTCTTTTATTCCCTAGGCTATTGTATTGCTAATCCTTTTTCTTTCAGCGGTGTGCAGTCTATTTACAGTTCCTGTTAGTTACAGAGACCCCGCAGATCTGTGTATGTGTCTATTCCCATTTTATTGTTATTGTAATAAAGATACCCCAGTTCTTAGTGAATCAGTGTGCATGTGTTGTTCTTATGATAGAGCTAACCTTTCCTCTAACCAGATGCCATATATAGCAACTGATGGATCAAAAGGAAATAGGAGCGCTTAAATCAGGAAATAACTTTTGCATACAGTGTGTGTCTCTTGTTCTTAAAGCGCAGGTAACCATTACTTCTAGTCAGGTGTTACAGCCTGAACAGATGCTGCCCCTGATCAGGTAAGTAGCCACTGAATAATTAGGGAGAGAGAGGAGCCCTTGAGCTAGGGAAATAGTTATACACTAAGTAATTCGGCCATTCCATAATATTATTGTAGTAGTGAACCTTTAGTGAATAGTGAGAGAAACTTCCCAACATAGAGAGAGAGAGAGCTGAAGGTATTCATAGGAAAGTGATCGTCGCTGGGATGCGGCATTATACCCACCGGATTGTGGCTTGTTAATGAGAGCACCGGAGGGACACGGTGTGTAGTGAGATTGCTGCTAGAGAGAGAGTGGCATTAGTGAGAGCACTGATTGTGGTCAGTGTGTATACCCACAGGATTGTGGCTTGGGACCTGGATGAAATAGTGAGAGCACTGGGGGGATACAGTGCCTATCTTGAGCGAGCACTGGGTGTAACCAGTGTGTAATGGTAAATAATCAGAACTGCCCCAGGGTAGATTAGTCTGGATCCATGTGGTCGCGAGACTATGAGGTATGAGTGTGGTGTAGGGCATGGACGTCCTTAGTAATTAGTGAGTATTCCTAGTAATCCCTATAGATTTAGTGGTGTTTCTGATGATATGAGCTTGTATATTGCGAGTTCCCCATCCTCAGGTAGGTACCCAGGTACCTGGACAGATGGGTCCTGAGGAGGGAGGTGGTTACGTTCCGGCTGGGTTGGAGGTGCTCTGAGGAGCTGATCCTATCTGGTCCGAGAATCCGGCCGTTACATCTGACGTAGTCGGGCAGTTTTGAATTCAGCGCAGAAGAGGGAGCCCTGGACTTGTATTTGGATAGTTTAGCATGAGTTGTGGGGGAGTGCCCTAATCGCCAGTTACATCTGGCGTAGTCGGCAGCTTCGCACATGTTGCGCAGAGGAGGGAGCCCTGGTCATGTATTTGGATAGTTTTGCATAAGTTGTGGGGGAGTGCCCTAATCGCCAGTTACATCTGGCGTAGTCGGGCAGTTTTGAATTGAGCGCAGAGGAGGGAGCCCTAGACATGTATTTGGACTTAAACCCCTTTAAATTTGACATTTGGGAGCAGTCTGTGACTTGCATGGTGAGGTGTAGTGCCTGACCTATGGGCTTGAACAGTTGGAGTGTAAGGAGATTGCAGTACATCATGGCATTTGACTTATGCAGGGTGGAAGAAATGCTTTTCATCTTGGTGTTTGAACTGTCAGGCTTGAAGGGTGACATTACATGAGGGAGCCAATTCCATCTTGGTATTGATGCAGTTGTACATATGTGTGCGAAAAATGCTTTTAAATTACCCATTAAATTGCTTGCTGCATTTGCTTATGCTGTGCAATGTTAAATGTATTCAGTGTAATATGACTTGTGGAGTTCCTTGTAAATAGCTCTTTGTAAATATGGCTTGTGAGGAGCATGTTCTCATTTTGGCTTGCTGTGTTTCTTGTAAATAGCGCCTTGTATATATGCCTTGTGAAGAGCATGTCATTATTTGGACTTGTTGACTTTCTTGTAAATATGGCTTGTGAATAGCGCCATGCCAATATGGCTTGTACAGAGCATGTTATTGTTGCGTTAGGCAGGAGAGAGCTGGATCTCTTTCAATTGCTTGGTGAAAACGTTTTGAAGATGTGCGTACGTGTTATTTGAAAACGTGGAGTGATAAGTTCTTGAATTTCCCATGTACTGCAGACATTTGGGAATGATTGTGTTTGAGCTGCCAAAGGGTTAATACCTTGAATTGAGACGGCAGTATTTATTTTAACATGCTGTTTAACATGCATGGTTATGTGAGCTGACACTAAAAGTCAGTGATTGTTTAGATTAATGGTGGTTTGATTTAACTCTTTCATTGGTTGCTGGGTTCGCCTATGTGCTTTGTCAGCTTGCTGACAGAATGGTAACATCTTGCATGGAGAGAAAAGCAGTGTTCATTTAACATTCTATTTGAAATGCGTCCACGAGTTTGTGTGGGTTTGCCTTTGAACACATGATTTAATGTGTCTGACTCGGTGGTCGGAAAGTTATAAATCAACCAGTCGGATTGAGATAAGGGTTTTCAGCTGTGGATGGTACACGAACCAGTGTTTTAGAATTAGTGTTTTAATGGTTGAGAAGAAAATATAAAACAGACCCATCGTAGAATATGCTTTTAATTAGTGAAATGTAACCGTGTGCTTTTAAAAAAAAATGTTCTAGAAAATATACATGATTATTTTTCAAATGCAAGCTGCCCTTTTCTCTAAAGTTCTGTATTTTGCACATGATATGTAGCAGACCATTGTGTGAGTAAACCCACTCAGTTAGAAAAAATGGCTATTTGAAAAAAAAAATTAATCTGGCCCTTTTAATAGGTAGAGTAGAAAAGCTTGCACACTAAATTATGAATTCTTGGTTATGCCCCTTGTTTAATTTGATGGTGTTTCACATGTTATTTAATAAAAAAATGAAATGTGTCTGCATGCAATGTTGTTCTAATATTTTTCCTTTTCAGTAGCAAGTAGCAGTACATTATGACAGAATTATTTTAAAATGATAGCATGTGACAATGTTACAGAAAAATGTGCTTTTTACCACGTTTAAATCTGCTTCAGTTAGTTAGAATTCATGGTCAGTGTTTCTGGCCTGGGAACGGCTGTATGTTTTCAGTTTGAAGGCATTTGCTTTGACCTTGGCTGATATGAGCCCGGCATCGGTTCGCCGCTCAGAGTTTAGAAAGGGTGGAGGCCCCGTGGGTAACTTCTGAGAGCAGAGAGAGCCAGCTTGTTATTCTTGGCTATGTTACAATTTCTTTCCACGGAGAAATGTTTATATAAGGGGGGGTCAAGTCGCTCTTCCTTACAGTCGGTGCAGACAGCTTCATTGACTTCAGATAAGGGATGCTTGCACATACAGAATAATTGGCAGACTCTTGGCCCTTGGAGTTAGATAAATACAGTAGGCCCAGTAAGCTTCCCTGACTAGAGATTAGAGATTAGAGATGCTTAAACAGAATGATTGGCAGGAGCTTTGCTCCTGCAATGAGATCAGCATTTGGCAGTGATTCAAAATTACATCGCAGTGTAGCCCGGCTCCTGCTTATTATGGTTGGAGCTGATTCAAAACTCTGAGCGCGAACATCTTTCTAGAGGGAGGGGCTGTTTCTCAGAGGAGTGAGGAGTGCTAGGCCCCAGCCCTTCTGGCTGTGTATGACAAAATTAGATTTTGCCCAAACAAATTTAAAGATTATGGTATAAGTAGAATGTTTCAATCATTCCTTGGATTTAGAAGAATTCTTTTCATGAATTAGGAGGTTTCTTTCGAAAATAAAAAGCACTTGGGGTGCTTTTTAAATGGAAAATGTGTTTTTGCAAGATTGATGATGCGTGTTTCTCGTTTCAGATGGCTTTATCGTGTGGGGGCCCTGGATGAGTGTGATTTTCTTATTTTGGAGTGATGTGTTTTTTTTGTTTTGTTTTTTGTTTTCGGAATGAATGCCCCCAACCCCCAAAACCCCCGAGGCTGAATCCAGGATTAGAAGCAGACGTACCAGGCTGAATCCAGGATTAGAAGCAGACGTACCAGGCTGACCAGACTGGGAGGATGTGCGTCCTTGGCACCCGATACAGATGAAGATGGAGAATCATGGCCTTTGCAAATAAACTTCTTTTTTTGTGAAGAAACCAACTATAGAAGATACTTTTTTTAATAGTGACAATTGGCATGACATTTATAGTTGGCTGCCTCAGCAGTCAGGTTCAAATCCCGTATACTCAATTTTTGAAACAATTTTTTCATTGACCTCAAATGTAATTCCTTGGCCTGCATTCTTGAGCCTTGCATTTTTTCCCATGTTTCTATTTCAGATGGACATTATGCCACTTTTGCAGTTACCATATACAGGCCCCACTTGAAAAAAAATCCCAGTCCTGTTCATGGTTTTGATGTTTATGCAGTGCCACATTAATGCAATGATTCATATATATTTTGCTTTAGTATGCTACGCTATTTCATTATTGATACACTTGTTTATCTTTCACCTATTTCATAGTTTTCCTGTTTTCTGCAAAACAGTCTTGTCACTGGAAAGACAATAATGTTTTAAATGATGGTGTACACATGTGTTCCACAGCATGATACAGAGAGGAACTAGGTGCAAACTGTTTCCTGAGTTAGATGATTTGTGACCTTTACCTATTGCCTTTGGCATGGTTCAAATTTAAGTCTATGATCTTTTAGAAAAATGTATACACCACATTTAGATAATTTTCTTTGACTTATTGCTTGATATGCATAGTGCTACACCAGCTATTTTGTAGGATGGGGTTATCCTTATTTTCCTGTTATTACACTTTCACTTTGATTCATCAACTCTTAATTAGAACAGTGGGATTAGTTCCAAGGGTGGTCACCCTAGACTTTAAGTTGTCCTGGGAGGTGTGTCTTGTAGTCAGGTTATGTCCTACATTTATTAATTATAGTTGCCCAGACCTTGAGGACCCTTTGTCATGTTTATTTGTCAGATTTTACCAAATCCTTTCTTAAGTTGACCAAAGTAGGTAGGCCTCATTTAGGCCCCTTGTTGTTTTTATTCCACAAACATGTCTCTACACCAATAGATTTCATGAGTTATCATTAGAAGTTGAGGCACATTTAGTTCTTAAGTTGACCAAAGTAGGTAGGCCTCATTTAGGCCCCTTGTTGTTTTTATTTCACAAACATGGCCCTACACCAATAGATTTCATCAGTTATCACTAGAAGTTGAGGCACATTTAGTTCTTAAGTTGACCGAAGTAGGTAGGCCCCATTTAGGCCCTTGGTTGTTTTCATTTCACAAACATGGCCCTACATCAATAGATTTCATCAGCTATCACTAGAAGTTGATGCACATTTAGTTCAAGGGTGCTTTGGTTAGTTTCTGTTGTTATCAGATCCATTTTAGTTACATTTCAGCATTCAGGTCAAGGGTGCTTTGATTTGTTTTCAGTTGGTTGTTAGATTTGTATTCCCTACATCAAGTTTTAGGTGGAATTTCCTTAAGTTGTCATTTATTTTAGAGAGTCTTTTGGTTTTTAGTTTTGTTGATAGATTATGTTGATGTTTGTTTATTAGTTTGTTGTTGTTTATAGATGTTCGCAAGATAAAGTCAAGGCTGGAATGTCCTGACATGGTTTTTGGCTCTATTTCGGAGTGATGATTACTTTAAGCTTGCTAACATCTGTAATCTGTATTCTTACCTTGTGTTGGCCATTTTAAGCCCTTTCTTCCAGACCTAGAAGAGGATAGCTGCTTTATATGATGATAGATCCCTTATTCTTGACTCTAATTCATCTATTGCCTATTGGCTTTGACATAATTATGTGTCCTTTCATTATCCTGCCTATAGTAGAGGGTGGATCCTGTGGCCTGACTTTATATTACATATTGGTATGGTTTGTGTAGGTACTCTGACAGAGCTAAGGGTTATTTCATCCTTCTCAGGCCTACAAGGCCCAGAACTAGAGAGACTCCATTTTGCTTTCTGTCCCTGCAGAGCTGAGATGCTTGCAGGGTAAAGGTAATGTTTATAGTTAAGCCTGTTGTCTGCTAGGGGAAAACCAGCCAGGACTGGTTCTTATCGGAAGAATGTGTTTGTCTCTTGGGCCCAGACGTAACATGCAGATGGCCACTGCGGTTGCGCGGAGAGCTTTGGAGCTAGCACGGGAATTCGGTGGGAGGCAGCCCTCTGTTGGAAATTTCCATGAGGGGAGAGGTTTCCATATTAGCAAATTGCAGGAGAGGAGGAGTGGTCAGTTTGGTTCTTGAAGAGTGAGGAGTAGAATGGTTGCTGGTGCTGAAGAATACAGTTCAGTTCAATTGGTTTTCTGGAATGGAGGAGAAGGCAGATAATTGCTGAAGCTGGAGAGAGCAGTCATATGAACAAAGTTGGAACTGTCAGCTGGAGCTGCCAGCTTATCAGGATGCATTCAGTCAGATGGAGGAGTTGAAGCTGCCAGCTGGAGCAGTTGAGCCAGAGGAGTGAAGCTGTGGTGACGGAGGGAGAGAGAGCCCTGATTCCACCAGAGAGAGAGAGAAACATTCCTTCTAATAGGTGAGGTAGTCTGAACTAGTTTGCTTTACACTTACACCTTAACCCCTTAAGTGCTGCCTCGGTGCATTGGCCGACGGCAGCACTACCTCCCCAGTGCTGCGCACGACCATTGAACGTCCATTCAGCACTAGTTCTAATGGACAGCGCAGCACTGGGGAGGAATGTTTAATAGCAGCTATGGGGTTAATCTTGTCTTTTATTCCCTAGGCTATTGTATTGCTAATCCTTTTTCTTTCAGCGGTGTGCAGTCTATTTACAGTTCCTGTTAGTTACAGAGACCCCGCAGATCTGTGTATGTGTCTATTCCCATTTTATTGTTATTGTAATAAAGATACCCCAGTTCTTAGTGAACCAGTGTGCATGTGTTGTTCTTATGATAGAGCTAACCTTTCCTCTAACCAGATGCCATATACAGCAACTGATGGATCAAAAGGAAATAGGAGCGCTTAAATCAGGGAATAACTTTTGCATACAGTGTGTGTCTCTTGTTCTTAAAGCGCAGGTAACCTTTCCTTCTAGTCAGGTGTTACAGCCAGAACAGATGCTGCCCCTGATCAGGTAAGTAGCCACTGAATAATTAGGGAGAGAGAGGAGCCCTTGAGCTAGGGAAATAGTTATACACTAAGTAATTCAGCCATTCCATAATTTTATTGTAGTAGTGAACCTTTAGTGAATAGTGAGTGAAACTTCCCAACATAGAGAGAGAGAGAGCTGAAGGTATTCATAGGAAAGTGATCGTCGTTGGGATGTGGCGTTATACCCACCGGATTGTGGCTTGTTAATGAGAGCACCGTAGGGACACGGTGTGTAGTGAGATTGCTGCTAGAGAGAGAGTGGCATTAGTGAGAGCACTGATTGTGGTCAGTGTGTATACCCACAGGATTGTGGCTTGGGACCTGGATGAAATAGTGAGAGCACTGGGGGGATACAGTGCCTATCTTGAGCGAGCACTGGGTGTAACCAGTGTGTAATGGTAAATAATCAGAACTGCCCCAGGGTAGATTAGTCTGGACCCATGTGGTCGCGAGACTATGAGGTATGAGTGTGGTGTAGGGCATGGACGTCCTTAGTAATCAGTGAGTATTCCTAGTAATCCCTATAGATTTAGTGGTGTTTCTGATGATATGAGCTTGTATATTGCGAGTTCCCCATCCTCAGGTAGGTACAGAGACTCGCTTACCCTCTCCCAGTTAAAGATTCGAGAGATACCGGGATTCAAACTGATGGGTTTTACAGTCAAACAGCAGGAGTCGATCTGCTGTTCGGGTGACCTCTGCTACCGTCCCCCGGGACCGGCACCATCCATACCTCTTCTCATTGACCTGATTTATGAACTTGCTAGCTCCCACTCCAAGCTATTGGTTCTTGGAGATTTTAATCTGTGGGCAGGCAGCTCGCTGGACAATGCATTTTTCTCTCTCAGCCAAGCTTGTATAGATATCAACTTAGAACAGCTGGTGAACGCTTCCACGCACCGGAAAGGCCATACTTTGGACCTGGTGTTTGCGGACCCTCAATGGGTATCATTAGTTGACATCAAGTGCCAATACTGGACGGACCACTCTCTGATTAGCTTTTCCCTCTGTTCGGAGGACCCTACTTCGCGAAAGGCTGGACTACCTCTAGCTAAGCTCAGAGACCTTGGTCCCGAATCCTTAACATCGCTCCATTGCCGAACATTTTAGGTGAGGACTTTAAGCTTGGCAACACAGCCGAAGAAAGTTATACTCTCTTCTGCCAGTCCATATCGAGCTCGTTGGATAAGTTGGCGCCCCTTCGGAAGTCACGAGGGAGGGTAACCCGAGCCAGTCCTTGGTACACGAGCGAACTACGCCAGCTTAAACTTGACTGCAAACGCGCAGAAAGGGTCTGGAGGAAACAGTACCTAGACGCTGAGAAAATTGCATTTAGGTCTGCTATGCATAAATACAAAGCTCAAATCAAGATAGCGAAAGCGACCTTTCTTGAACTCACTTTGAATCAGGCCCCAAACAAGGCACAGGCCCTCTTTAAAATCGTTAAGGACCTTGCTCACCCCACGTGTGTGGCTAGTGCAGTCCCCTCATCGCAAGCTCTTTGTGATTCTCTTGCGGACGCCTTTGAAGAAAAAATCCGTAAAATCCTAACAGGTCTGCAGGACCCACGGAATTCCACCACTGAGGAGGGAGCTCCAGAGGAGGCGGCCAGTCGACCCCTGCAGAGGGTCACTCACCTCTGTCAGGAAGCTCCGGCCACGCCCTCTAGTCGACCCCGACCAGATGAGCAGCCCCCCAGCTTGGGAGCTCCGGCGGCGGAAGCCAGTCGACCCCAGCTGAGTAGCTCTCCTTCCCTTCTTTTAGATCAGGCCCTCAGCTTGGGAGCTCCGGCGACTGTGGCCAGTCGACCCCAGCTGAGTAGCTCTTCCCTTTCAGCCCTGGATTCGGCTCTCTGCTTGGGAGCTCCGGCGATTGTAGCCAGTCGACCCCAGCTGAGTAGCTCTTCTTCTCCCTCTGTGGATCCGGCTTTTTGCCTGGGAGCTCCGGCGATTGTGGCCAGTCGACCCCAGCAGAGTAGTCCTCTTCCTTCTTCTGTGGAGCCAGCTCTCAGCTTGGGAGCTCCGGCGAGTGAGGCCAGTCGACCCCAGCTGAGTAGCTCCCCCTCTCCCATTCTGGATCAGGCTCTCTGCTTGGGAGCTCCGGCGATTGCAGCCAGTCGACCCCAGCAGAGTAGTCCTTTTCCTTCTTCTCTGGAGCCGGCTCTCAGCTTGGGAGCTCCGGCGAGCGAGGCCAGTCGACCCCAGCTGAGTAGTTTTCCCCTTCCCTCTCTGAAGGAGTTCGGCGATTTAGCCCTTACGATTTCATCTGGTTCGCCTCTGGATCCTCTTCCTCCAAAACTATGGAAGGTGTTTCAAGAGGATCTCTTCCAGCCCCTGCATGCCATCTGCTGCCAGTCATTTGAGACAGCTATTGTACCAAGTTGCTGGAAGAAGGCAGTGGTATCTCCGCTTTTAAAAAAACCTACGCTCGACCCTGCATGCCTTTCTAATTACCGGCCAATCTCCCTGCTTCCTTTTCCGGTTAAAATCATGGAAAAATTGGTCACCCGCGCTCTGTCCGGCTTCTTAGAAGGGAACACCTGGTTGGATGAGACGCAATTCGGCTTTCGCCCAGCGCATGGGACGGAATCCGCGCTGGTGACCGTGCTAGACAATCTGCGGGCGCGAGTCGACAGTGGTCGGGCAGCATTCTTGGTGCTGCTCGACATGTCGGCCGCGTTCGACACGGTCAGCCATCCCACCTTGATCTCTAGGCTGAAGAATGCGGGGTCAAAGACAAAGCCAGGGATTGGTTAATCTCCTATTTGGACTGCCGTCAACAACGGGTTTCGTTACCCCCCTTCAGTTCAGAGGAGCGGAGAGTGGGACAAGGAGTACCCCAGGGCTCAGCCATCAGCCCTATACTATTTAATATCTACCTCCGCCCTCTAGTCCAGCTCATTAAATCCTTTGGTATCTCCGCATTTAACTATGCGGATGATACCCAGCTGGTCTTCTCCCTGGAGGGACAGGATGCAGTCACACTGGAGACTTTTCACCGGTGCATGCAGGCGACAGCGGAATGGCTCCGTTTGAACTCGTTACAGTTCAACGGAACAAAGACAGAGGTCTTGCACTGCTCCACCGATCGAGTTCCTCGAGATCTCCCAGCTGACTTCTGGCCTCCGTCCTTCTCAGAGACGGTGTCAGCTGCACAATCAGCGCACAATCTAGGCGTTACTTTTGGGCCCAACTTGCAGCTGGATCTACATGTAAACAAGACCACCTCCACATGTATGATGCTGATTCGTATGCTGCGTAAGGTTCTACCTCTTCTCCCTGAGCAAGCCAGACCAGAAGTAGTGCGTTGTACCATCCTAAGTCGACTTGACTATTGTAACGCACTACTTCTAGAGGCCCCGGTAACACTTCTGGGCAAGTTGCAAAGGGTGCAAAATATTGCTGCCAAACTCGCCCTCTCTCGCCCCTACCATAGCTCTTCTACGGCAGCGCTGCGAGAACTTCATTGGCTGCCGGTCCATCTGCGGGTGCGCTACAAAGCAGCATGTATTGTGTTCAGGGCTATTCATGGCCTGGGCCCCATCCCTTTGCGGCGAATGTTTGCCTGGTATCGTCCATCTCGAGCTCTACGTTCCTCGTCGTCCAGGCTACTGGTAGTCCCGCGATTCCAGAGAGTGAGGATGGGCGGCCGTTCGTTCAGAGTAGCGGCAGCCAAACTCTGGAACTCTCTGCCAATATCCTTGAGAAGCCTTGAAGATCTCCTAGCTTTTAGAAAGGCTCTGAAAACTCACCTTTTTCCCAGGATAGGCTGAGCTACTGTTTTCGCTGGATTATGGGTCAAAGCGCCAGGATGCCCTTGGTGGTGACAGGTCGCGCTATACAAGTATGCCACAATACAATACAATACCCAGGTGCCTGGACAGATGGGTCCTGAGGAGGGAGGTGGTTACATTCCGTCTGGGTTGGAGGTGCTCTGAGGAGCTGATCCTATCTGGACCGAGAATCCGGCCGTTACAGTGACACAGTACCGTGTCGCACCATATACTTTGGAAAGCTCTGCCCTACAGAGCTCTATATGGACTGCCATAATATTTTTGGTTACCAATGAAACAACAAACACACTGCGGACTCCCTATGAACTTGTCAATCCCGAAAGGACTCTTGCTGGCCCTCCACGGGCCATCAATGTAAAGTGGGGTTCGCATGGCCCTGTACTGGTCCAGCTACAACACTCCACTGAATGCGAATAAACAATACAATTCACACAGATGCGCCATGGCCATGATCACACAGGAATGAAAATATGGATGTATGTAGGGACAGTAATTCCACATAAAGGTACTGCCTGGGTACTGCTATCAATGCGCCTGTATGGCCATGACGCAGATAGTCATTGAGACACACATTGTCATTCAAATCATCACTCATCACTGTTAAATACAAGTGAAGGTGCGTAGACTTTATTAGCATTTGCATGTCAGTATGGACAAGACAAGTGCCACAATATGCAGACCAATGCAGCAGTATGTCAGAATGAGGAACTTTACCAAGCGCCGCTGTTGACTCTGAGGGGAGTGCCTCACCTTTCACAGGTGTGTTTTAAGCCGCATAATTGTCTGCTCATGTATTCTGAGTCCATGTGAATGAAGCCATGTACACTGTTGACGTGGGATATGTGACCAGTTCTGCAATATGCGACAAGGTGTCGGGACATGTGCAATGTGCTCCAATCTGTTGTGGCTGCAGGTACGTAGTTACTCATCCATGGAACAGATTGCAGCTTCGTAGGCTAACATTTCCAACATGAGGTCATTGTCACCTTCATCAAACAGGACGGCAAGTCCATCCATTAGCAGTTCCGGACAGATATGCCGAGTCCACCCACTTTCACCAACTTGCACTATATCCCAATAGGGGAGTGGTTCAATGTGGTCACTGCACGAGGATTTGTGCAAGCTCCCAGGTCCAGCTGCCAACATGTACACCAAGTATCAGGGCATCGCATAAACGGGTATCACTGTGACACTCCTGGTCGTGTGCCAACAGGGGGTGCACACACATGCCAAAATCCATTCATCTACCGGCTTGTTGGATAGGCAGACATTCATGGACTACTCAAACATGCATGATCCTCAATGTAATACAGGCTGAACGCAGGTGACGTTGGCCAGGCAGAGCGTAGCGGATAACTGATCCACATCACAGCCAATGGCAGTGCCCCCAGTAAATGCAGCAGTCATGCATGGTACAGTGCCATGTGACAGGGGTTTTGCATGTGTCTGGGATGTTCGGCCATTGCGTCAGTGGTTCTGGTTGATGCGGCACTGGTCTGTCCTGCGCCAGGTCTGTGGATGAAGTGCCACATCTTGGGTCAATAAATTGTTTTAGTGTGCAATGTTTGAATATCTGTGATGGTGTGGGAGTAAGTGTGAAGGCCATTCCATGCAAGATAACTTCGAGCAAGGACTTTTGTCTGTGGGGTGTGAATATGTTTTACATTTGTTGGGCTTTGCACAGTGTGGGAGTCGGCATCAGCTGCAATGGTATCTGTCAGTGGATGCCGGGCACATGCTAATCCGAGATCAGAGACGCAGATATGCTCCTGCATTATATTCACACAAAGGGGTTTTCATCCCTACTATAAGTTTGGAATCTGCTTGCATTCATGAAATGTGAAGGAGCTTGTTGGTATGGGTTTTGGGATTTGTGCGACTTTGGGATTCATGTTTGACTAGTCTTGCATGTGACATATGACGGGCATCACTGTGTGTTATATTGCCTCACAGCTGCTCCTCACTCCCCCCGAGCCTATTTACCTGTGTGCACTGTGTGGTTGCATCACTTGCCGTACCGTGAGCGACCGTAGTGAGCGAGCCGAACCCCATAAAAGGAGTTCTCCGCCAAGAAAATTTCAAAAAAATAGTCAGTAAATGGTGCGTTTTCAAACAAATTTGAGAAAGCTGGAAGGTTAATGAAGCAATTGGGAATCTGTTCTAACAAAGACAGTAACTGGCAAAACTGGGTGGGGGGCAGGGACATACTGAGGGCTTGCAAGAGATCTTTGCCACACATAAACACTACCGTTAGCTCATAGAGTCGCTGCACCGATGAGATGAGGCAGAACACATACAAAAGGGCGGCAGGCCAGGCAGTTAAACAGGCTAGGCTAAGGCTAGGCAGTTGCACACAGGACCTTCAAGGATGGAGGGGCTCAGAGGGCCGGCAGGGGCAAGATAGATACAACAGAGAGTGGAGAAAGGTTCACATACACGAATTTCAGTAGGGTGTAAGGCAGGAGAAGCTGATACCGAGGAGGTGGCAGACACACAGAGGGGTTATAAAGGGTGGAGAGGCACAGATCGATTGACACAGAGGCCGCAGAGGGGAAATGCAGCATTCAGAGTGGAAGCTTAAGACACCATGAAAGGAACAAGTTCCCACCAACAGGCTACCACCACCTAAAAAGAGTAAAAAGTAACAGCCCTGACACCTCTAGTAGAAACTCTCACGCCTCTACCAGCACCCTGTCTCACGGTGGATGCCAGGGCAGATGTCAGCTTTCCCAGTCCTCATTGGCATGTGCAGTTTGGCGGCCAGATGAGGCTGAACAGGTGACAGTTGACAACTATACCACCACACACCCTAATCCTTTAACACACAGGAGGATGAAGAAGGCCAGGGACAAGTGACCATTACTTGCTGAGAACTCTGTGGACATTAGATGACAGGGCACTGGGAGATCATGTCATCTGCCCAGTTTCTCCTTAGCTTGCATCAAACTGCATCCTAAAGAGGCCTGAATGGTAGTAGAGCCCACTGCCATGATACAAGAACCTCCCTCACCGGATAAGAATTGTGAACCTGGTGCATAAAGATGCCAACACAAACTCGTTCTGAATGTTTTAGACTCTTGTTAATTTGCAATCTTAATTTTCTTAATTTACAAGACATCATTTTTTAAAGCATAAACTATGCCACAGTGGAAGGACCTCCTCCATGCCACCCAGTTCCCTTCTTCTCTTAAGTGGGAGCAGGAACTGAGGCTCTAGCTTACCTCCTGTGACCTTGTGTAATGTAACTGGTGCTCATGTAAAGCGCTGAAATACCTTTGGTCGAGTTCACCAAATAACACTGCAAACAAAAACAAAGCATTGGCATAGTCATAGTCAATAGGTCTTGCCTGTGGGATCTTATAAGTATTTAGCCATGCAGCACATTATCCTGGGCGCTTAACATTTACTGTTCTTTAACGTGGAAACATTGACACTAATAGGCACATTATAGCAACTAATTAGAAGTATTTTTGTTAAAGGACCCTCCTGCTCACAGTAACACTCAGCACCATCCTCCGAAGTGCAACACCTGCTTTTTTGTTGCCTCCTAACCCTCAATTCACAAAACTTTTTCAAAAACATTTTTGGGTTACATTTTTAGGGGGACCACCAGCTGTCATTTGCTGCAGGACTGCTACGTTTTCTTTTAAAAAAGGGCTCTTGCGCAAATGATTTTTAAAGAAATTGCTGCTACAAGTGGCTTACAATTAAAAATAAAAAAAGAAATAAAATGCCTGTGTCAATCTATGAGTGCACATTCATCATCAGGAATGCACGTGCATAAGGAATGGCAGCCTTCAGCAGCACCATGATGTGTGCGTGCATATGCTCAAGTTTGCATCAACACACCTTTTTCTTTTCTTTCTTTGTCGATGCTGCATAGCATCGGCAAAAAGCATTGGCAAAATCAATCCACTTATTGGCTTTGTCAATGCGTGTTTTGATTTACAGTGGGGTTTTGGAGGAGAAGCAGTCTTTTAAAGTTGATGGTACTGTAGCTGATGTCACCCCAATCAAAGGTATACTTCGTTCCAAGAGTTTTCAAAGGACCTTTGTTACACAACATCTTTCAATCCCCTGCTCCTCTCACTATAAATTTTGTGAGTGAAGATACGATAGAAGCGGACACTTGAGGTGGAATCAGTAACGTGTCATAATTGTCCTCCCTTACTCTTCACAAAATCTGGCAATCGATGTGTTCTTTTTAAGCTCACAGACGGAAAGGGCCTGATAGTGCCGATATGTAGCCAATGGTCCCTTCGCCTCCCCGAGATCAAAGAAATTATTATTAAAAAAAGGTGCGCCCCCGGGAGTCAGACAGAGAACTGATTGATAAAAAAATATAACATGAGATTACTCCAGCTTTCACAGTTAACACCCAGTTTTAACAGCTGTGGCAGATGAGAGCTGGGACCTTGGCAAATATGAAAAGCTTCTCAGGTGAATTAATTTGTTGAAATGCCTTTTTTCAAACCATGCTCATTTTGAAGAGGCTGTATGTAAACTGAACTGTTGTTCCTTCGCTGTCAAATAACACCATTCCCACATTCTACAATACCTGTCAACAGAGATATATATTTTGGAGAACATTATTTTTTTTTACAAATTACAAGTTGATAATTCCCTGGAGGAGAATGGAAATGTACTTGGAGTTATATCCTAGGCATGCCAATAACCTTCAAGTGAGGCATCTTGCTATGGGTTATTAATAATGCGTGGTTGCTGATGGCGATAAAGGCGAGAAATGGCAGCTTAATGTTTTTCCAGCATGCAAACACTGTTGAGCTGTAAAACAGAGTTTCCACTTTGGTGTGCTATCATGAGCCAGCTCTTAATTCCTCAACTAGAACTCATTGTGTCCGTGTATTTCGAATCAAATCAGACTCCCACATCAAGAAATCCAGTGTATTCTTTCACCCAGCCGCTTGCATCCACCCCCCCTGGCATCCGATCCCAGGCCAGTGCACCCTTGCTCGCCCCCGCCCCTTTCCCAGCAGCAGGAGCTTGACCTCCCATGCCGCCTTCTCGCAGAGGGGAGATCCGCTGAGCCAGAGCTTTCCCAGGGTATGCGACGCAGACGTGATGCAGGAGAATGTAAGTACGTCTCATGTGCGTCTAATCAAGCATGTACATCTGTCTTAAAGATTTAAGACAGACTTACATGCTTGATTAGAGAGCACCGTCGCGCGACACACCGATACATGTTAGGTGACTGTCCTGGCATGGTTTTTGGCTCTATTTCGGAGTGTTGATGACTTTAAGCTTGCTAACATCTATAATCTGTATTCTTAACTTGTGTTGGCCCTTTTAAGCCCTTTCTTCCAGACCTAGAAGAGGATAGCTGCTTTATATGATGATAGATCCCTTATTCTTGACTCTAATCCATCTATTGCCTATTGGCTTTGACATAATTATGTGTCCTTTCATTATCCTGCCTATAGTAGAGGGTGGATCCTGTGGTCCTGACTTTATATTACATATTGGTATGGTTTGTGTAGGTACTCTGACAGAGCTAAGGGTTATTTCATCCTTCTCAGGCCTACAAGGCCCAGAACTAGAGAGACTCCATTTTGCGTTCTGTCCCTGCAGAGCTGAGGTGCTTGCAGGGTAAAGATAATGTTTAAAGTTAAGCCTGTTGTCTGCTAGGGGAAAACCAGCCAGGACTGGTTCTTATCGGAAGAATGTGTTTGTCTCTTGGGCCCAGACGTAACATGCAGATGGCCACTGCGGTTGTGCGGAGAGCTCTGGAGCTAGCACAGGAATTCGGTGGGAGGCAGCCCTCTGTTGGAAATTTCCATGAGGGGAGAGGATTCCATATTAGCGAATTGCAGGAGAGGAGGAGTGGTCAGTTTGGTTCTTGAAGAGTGAGGAGTAGAATGGTTGCTGGAGCTGAAGAGTACAGTTCAGTTCAATTGTTTTTCTGGAATGGAGAGAGAAGGCAGATAATTGCTGAAGCTGGAGAGAGCAGTCATATGAACAAAGTTGGAACTGTCAGCTGGAGCTGCCAGCTTATCAGGATGCATTCAGTCAGATGGAGGTGTTGAAGCTGCGAGCTGGAGCAGTTGAGCCAGAGGAGTGAAGCTGTGGTGACGGAGGGAGAGAGAGCCCTGATTCCACCAGAGAGAGAGAGAAACATTCCTTCTAATAGGTGAGGTAGTCTGAACTAGTTTGCATTACACTTACACCTTAATCTTGTCTTTTATTCCCTAGGCTATTGTATTGCTAATCCTTTTTCTTTCAGCGGTGTGCAGTCTATTTACAGTTCCTGTTAGTTACAGAGACCCCGCAGATCTGTGTATGTGTCTATTCCCATTTTATTGTTATTGTAATAAAGATACCCCAGTTCTTAGTGAATCAGTGTGCATGTGTTGTTCTTATGATAGAGCTAACCTTTCCTCTAACCAGATGCCATATATAGCAACTGATGGATCAAAAGGAAATAGGAGCGCTTAAATCAGGAAATAACTTTTGCATACAGTGTGTGTCTCTTGTTCTTAAAGCGCAGGTAACCATTACTTCTAGTCAGGTGTTACAGCCTGAACAGATGCTGCCCCTGATCAGGTAAGTAGCCACTGAATAATTAGGGAGAGAGAGGAGCCCTTGAGCTAGGGAAATAGTTATACACTAAGTAATTCGGCCATTCCATAATATTATTGTAGTAGTGAACCTTTAGTGAATAGTGAGAGAAACTTCCCAACATAGAGAGAGAGAGAGCTGAAGGTATTCATAGGAAAGTGATCGTCGTTGGGATGCGGCATTATACCCACCGGATTGTGGCTTGTTAATGAGAGCACCGGAGGGACACGGTGTGTAGTGAGATTGCTGCTAGAGAGAGAGTGGCATTAGTGAGAGCACTGATTGTGGTCAGTGTGTATACCCACAGGATTGTGGCTTGGGACCTGGATGAAATAGTGAGAGCACTGGGGGGATACAGTGCCTATCTTGAGTGAGCACTGGGTGTAACCAGTGTGTAATGGTAAATAATCAGAACTGCCCCAGGGTAGATTAGTCTGGATCCATGTGGTCGCGAGACTATGAGGTATGAGTGTGGTGTAGGGCATGGACGTCCTTAGTAATTAGTGAGTATTCCTAGTAATCCCTATAGATTTAGTGGTGTTTCTGATGATATGAGCTTGTATATTGCGAGTTCCCCATCCTCAGGTAGGTACCCAGGTACCTGGACAGATGGGTCCTGAGGAGGGAGGTGGTTACGTTCCGGCTGGGTTGGAGGTGCTCTGAGGAGCTGATCCTATCTGGTCCGAGAATCCGGCCATTACATCTGACGTAGTCGGGCAGTTTTGAATTCAGCGCAGAAGAGGGAGCCCTGGACTTGTATTTGGATAGTTTAGCATGAGTTGTGGGGGAGTGCCCTAATCGCCAGTTACATCTGGCGTAGTCGGCAGCTTCGCACATGTTGCGCAGAGGAGGGAGCCCTGGTCATGTATTTGGATAGTTTTGCATAAGTTGTGGGGGAGTGCCCTAATCGCCAGTTACATCTGGCGTAGTCGGGCAGTTTTGAATTGAGCGCAGAGGAGGGAGCCCTAGACATGTATTTGGACTTAAACCCCTTTAAATTTGACATTTGGGAGCAGTCTGTGACTTGCATGGTGAGGTGTAGTGCCTGACCTATGGGCTTGAACAGTTGGAGTGTAAGGAGATTGCAGTACATCATGGCATTTGACTTATGCAGGGTGGAAGAAATGCTTTTCATCTTGGTGTTTGAACTGTCAGGCTTGAAGGGTGACATTACATGAGGGAGCCAATTCCATCTTGGTATTGATGCAGTTGTACATATGTGTGCGAAAAATGCTTTTAAATTACCCATTAAATTGCTTGCTGCATTTGCTTATGCTGTGCAATGTTAAATGTATTCAGTGTAATATGACTTGTGGAGTTCCTTGTAAATAGCTCTTTGTAAATATGGCTTGTGAGGAGCATGTTCTCATTTTGGCTTGCTGTGTTTCTTGTAAATAGCGCCTTGTATATATGCCTTGTGAAGAGCATGTCATTATTTGGACTTGTTGACTTTCTTGTAAATATGGCTTGTGAATAGCGCCATGCCAATATGGCTTGTACAGAGCATGTTATTGTTGCGTTAGGCAGGAGAGAGCTGGATCTCTTTCAATTGCTTGGTGAAAACGTTTTGAAGATGTGCGTACGTGTTATTTGAAAACGTGGAGTGATAAGTTCTTGAATTTCCCATGTACTGCAGACATTGGGGAATGATTGTGTTTGAGCTGCCAAAGGGTTAATACCTTGAATTGAGACGGCAGTATTTATTTTAACATGCTGTTTAACATGCATGGTTATGTGAGCTGACACTAAAAGTCAGTGATTGTTTAGATTAATGGTGGTTTGATTTAACTCTTTCATTGGTTGCTGGGTTCGCCTATGTGCTTTGTCAGCTTGCTGACAGAATGGTAACATCTTGCATGGAGAGAAAAGCAGTGTTCATTTAACATTCTATTTGAAATGCGTCCACGAGTTTGTGTGGGTTTGCCTTTGAACACATGATTTAATGTGTCTGACTCGGTGGTCGGAAAGTTATAAATCAACCAGTCGGATTGAGATAAGGGTTTTCAGCTGTGGATGGTACACGAACCAGTGTTTTAGAATTAGTGTTTTAATGGTTGAGAAGAAAATATAAAACAGACCCATCGTAGAATATGCTTTTAATTAGTGAAATGTAACCGTGTGCTTTTAAAAAAAAATGTTCTAGAAAATATACATGATTATTTTTCAAATGCAAGCTGCCCTTTTCTCTAAAGTTCTGTATTTTGCACATGATATGTAGCAGACCATTGTGTGAGTAAACCCACTCAGTTAGAAAAAATGGCTATTTGAAAAAAAAAATTAATCTGGCCCTTTTAATAGGTAGAGTAGAAAAGCTTGCACACTAAATTATGAATTCTTGGTTATGCCCCTTGTTTAATTTGATGGTGTTTCACATGTTATTTAATAAAAAAATGAAATGTGTCTGCATGCAATGTTGTTCTAATATTTTTCCTTTTCAGTAGCAAGTAGCAGTACATTATGACAGAATTATTTTAAAATGCTAGCATGTGACAATGTTACAGAAAAATGTGCTTTTTACCACGTTTAAATCTGCTTCAGTTAGTTAGAATTCATGGTCAGTGTTTCTGGCCTGGGAACGGCTGTATGTTTTCAGTTTGAAGGCATTTTCTTTGACCTTGGCTGATATGAGCCCGGCATCGGTTCGCCGCTCAGAGTTTAGAAAGGGTGGAGGCCCCGTGGGTAACTTCTGAGAGCAGAGAGAGCCAGCTTGTTATTCTTGGCTATGTTACAATTTCTTTCCACGGAGAAATGTTTATATAAGGGGGGGTCAAGTCGCTCTTCCTTACAGTCGGTGCAGACAGCTTCATTGACTTCAGATAAGGGATGCTTGCACATACAGAATAATTGGCAGACTCTTGGCCCTTGGAGTTAGATAAATACAGTAGGCCCAGTAAGCTTCCCTGACTAGAGATTAGAGATTAGAGATGCTTAAACAGAATGATTGGCAGGAGCTTTGCTCCTGCAATGAGATCAGCATTTGGCAGTGATTCAAAATTACATCGCAGTGTAGCCCGGCTCCTGCTTATTATGGTTGGAGCTGATTCAAAACTCTGAGCGCGAACATCTTTCTAGAGGGAGGGGCTGTTTCTCAGAGGAGTGAGGAGTGCTAGGCCCCAGCCCTTCTGGCTGTGTATGACAAAATTAGATTTTGCCCAAACAAATTTAAAGATTATGGTATAAGTAGAATGTTTCAATCATTCCTTGGATTTAGAAGAATTCTTTTCATGAATTAGGAGGTTTCTTTCGAAAATAAAAAGCACTTGGGGTGCTTTTTAAATGGAAAATGTGTTTTTGCAAGATTGATGATGCGTGTTTCTCGTTTCAGATGGCTTTATCGTGTGGGGGCCCTGGATGAGTGTGATTTTCTTATTTTGGAGTGATGTGTTTTTTTTGTTTTGTTTTTTGTTTTCGGAATGAATGCCCCCAACCCCCAAAACCCCCGAGGCTGAATCCAGGATTAGAAGCAGACGTACCAGGCTGAATCCAGGATTAGAAGCAGACGTACCAGGCTGACCAGACTGGGAGTATGTGCGTCCTTGGCACCCGATACAGATGAAGATGGAGAATCATGGCCTTTGCAAATAAACTTCTTTTTTTGTGAAGAAACCAACTATAGAAGATACTTTTTTTAATAGTGACAATTGGCATGACATTTATAGTTGGCTGCCTCAGCAGTCAGGTTCAAATCCCATATACTCAATTTTTGAAACAATTTTTTCATTGACCTGAAATGTAATTCCTTGGCCTGCATTCTTGAGCCTTGCATTTTTTCCCATGTTTCTATTTCAGATGGACATTATGCCACTTTTGCAGTTACCATATACAGGCCCCACTTGAAAAAAAATCCCAGTCCTGTTCATGGTTTTGATGTTTATGCAGTGCCACATTAATGCAATGATTCATATATATTTTGCTTTAGTATGCTACGCTATTTCATTATTGATACACTTGTTTATCTTTCACCTATTTCATAGTTTTCCTGTTTTCTGCAAAACAGTCTTGTCACTGGAAAGACAATAATGTTTTAAATGATGGTGTACACATGTGTTCCACAGCATGATACAGAGAGGAACTAGGTGCAAACTGTTTCCTGAGTTAGATGATTTGTGACCTTTACCTATTGCCTTTGGCATGGTTCAAATTTAAGTCTATGATCTTTTAGAAAAATGTATACACCACATTTAGATAATTTTCTTTGACTTATTGCTTGATATGCATAGTGCTACACCAGCTATTTTGTAGGATGGGGTTATCCTTATTTTCCTGTTATTACACTTTCACTTTGATTCATCAACTCTTAATTAGAACAGTGGGATTAGTTCCAAGGGTGGTCACCCTAGACTTTAAGTTGTCCTGGGAGGTGTGTCTTGTAGTCAGGTTATGTCCTACATTTATTAATTATAGTTGCCCAGACCTTGAGGACCCTTTGTCATGTTTATTTGTCAGATTTTACCAAATCCTTTCTTAAGTTGACCAAAGTAGGTAGGCCTCATTTAGGCCCCTTGTTGTTTTTATTCCACAAACATGTCTCTACACCAATAGATTTCATGAGTTATCATTAGAAGTTGAGGCACATTTAGTTCTTAAGTTGACCAAAGTAGGTAGGCCTCATTTAGGCCCCTTGTTGTTTTTATTTCACAAACATGGCCCTACACCAATAGATTTCATCAGTTATCACTAGAAGTTGAGGCACATTTAGTTCTTAAGTTGACCGAAGTAGGTAGGCCCCATTTAGGCCCTTGGTTGTTTTCATTTCACAAACATGGCCCTACATCAATAGATTTCATCAGCTATCACTAGAAGTTGATGCACATTTAGTTCAAGGGTGCTTTGGTTAGTTTCTGTTGTTATCAGATCCATTTTAGTTACATTTCAGCATTCAGGTCAAGGGTGCTTTGATTTGTTTTCAGTTGGTTGTTAGATTTGTATTCCCTACATCAAGTTTTAGGTGGAATTTCCTTAAGTTGTCATTTATTTTAGAGAGTCTTTTGGTTTTTAGTTTTGTTGATAGATTATGTTGATGTTTGTTTATTAGTTTGTTGTTGTTTATAGATGTTCGCAAGATAAAGTCAAGGCTGAAATGTCCTGACATGGTTTTTGGCTCTATTTCGGAGTGATGATTACTTTAAGCTTGCTAACATCTGTAATCTGTATTCTTACCTTGTGTTGGCCATTTTAAGCCCTTTCTTCCAGACCTAGAAGAGGATAGCTGCTTTATATGATGATAGATCCCTTATTCTTGACTCTAATTCATCTATTGCCTATTGGCTTTGACATAATTATGTGTCCTTTCATTATCCTGCCTATAGTAGAGGGTGGATCCTGTGGCCTGACTTTATATTACATATTGGTATGGTTTGTGTAGGTACTCTGACAGAGCTAAGGGTTATTTCATCCTTCTCAGGCCTACAAGGCCCAGAACTAGAGAGACTCCATTTTGCTTTCTGTCCCTGCAGAGCTGAGATGCTTGCAGGGTAAAGATAATGTTTATAGTTAAGCCTGTTGTCTGCTAGGGGAAAACCAGCCAGGACTGGTTCTTATCGGAAGAATGTGTTTGTCTCTTGGGCCCAGACGTAACATGCAGATGGCCACTGCGGTTGCGCGGAGAGCTTTGGAGCTAGCACGGGAATTCGGTGGGAGGCAGCCCTCTGTTGGAAATTTCCATGAGGGGAGAGGTTTCCATATTAGCAAATTGCAGGAGAGGAGGAGTGGTCAGTTTGGTTCTTGAAGAGTGAGGAGTAGAATGGTTGCTGGTGCTGAAGAATACAGTTCAGTTCAATTGGTTTTCTGGAATGGAGAGAGAAGGCAGATAATTGCTGAAGCTGGAGAGAGCAGTCATATGAACAAAGTTGGAACTGTCAGCTGGAGCTGCCAGCTTATCAGGATGCATTCAGTCAGATGGAGGAGTTGAAGCTGCCAGCTGGAGCAGTTGAGCCAGAGGAGTGAAGCTGTGGTGACGGAGGGAGAGAGAGCCCTGATTCCACCAGAGAGAGAGAGAAACATTCCTTCTAATAGGTGAGGTAGTCTGAACTAGTTTGCTTTACACTTACACCTTAACCCCTTAAGTGCTGCCTCGGTGCATTGGCCGACGGCAGCACTACCTCCCCAGTGCTGCGCACGACCATTGAACGTCCATTCAGCACTAGTTCTAATGGACAGCGCAGCACTGGGGAGGAATGTTTAATAGCAGCTATGGGGTTAATCTTGTCTTTTATTCCCTAGGCTATTGTATTGCTAATCCTTTTTCTTTCAGCGGTGTGCAGTCTATTTACAGTTCCTGTTAGTTACAGAGACCCCGCAGATCTGTGTATGTGTCTATTCCCATTTTATTGTTATTGTAATAAAGATACCCCAGTTCTTAGTGAACCAGTGTGCATGTGTTGTTCTTATGATAGAGCTAACCTTTCCTCTAACCAGATGCCATATACAGCAACTGATGGATCAAAAGGAAATAGGAGCGCTTAAATCAGGGAATAACTTTTGCATACAGTGTGTGTCTCTTGTTCTTAAAGCGCAGGTAACCTTTCCTTCTAGTCAGGTGTTACAGCCAGAACAGATGCTGCCCCTGATCAGGTAAGTAGCCACTGAATAATTAGGGAGAGAGAGGAGCCCTTGAGCTAGGGAAATAGTTATACACTAAGTAATTCAGCCATTCCATAATTTTATTGTAGTAGTGAACCTTTAGTGAATAGTGAGTGAAACTTCCCAACATAGAGAGAGAGAGCGCTGAAGGTATTCATAGGAAAGTGATCGTCGTTGGGATGTGGCGTTATACCCACCGGATTGTGGCTTGTTAATGAGAGCACCGTAGGGACACGGTGTGTAGTGAGATTGCTGCTAGAGAGAGAGTGGCATTAGTGAGAGCACTGATTGTGGTCAGTGTGTATACCCACAGGATTGTGGCTTGGGACCTGGATGAAATAGTGAGAGCACTGGGGGGATACAGTGCCTATCTTGAGCGAGCACTGGGTGTAACCAGTGTGTAATGGTAAATAATCAGAACTGCCCCAGGGTAGATTAGTCTGGACCCATGTGGTCGCGAGACTATGAGGTATGAGTGTGGTGTAGGGCATGGACGTCCTTAGTAATCAGTGAGTATTCCTAGTAATCCCTATAGATTTAGTGGTGTTTCTGATGATATGAGCTTGTATATTGCGAGTTCCCCATCCTCAGGTAGGTACAGAGACTCGCTTACCCTCTCCCAGTTAAAGATTCGAGAGATACCGGGATTCGAACTGATGGGTTTTACAGTCAAACAGCAGGAGTCGATCTGCTGTTCGGGTGACCTCTGCTACCGTCCCCCGGGACCGGCACCATCCATACCTCTTCTCATTGACCTGATTTATGAACTTGCTAGCTCCCACTCCAAGCTATTGGTTCTTGGAGATTTTAATCTGTGGGCAGGCAGCTCGCTGGACAATGCATTTTTCTCTCTCAGCCAAGCTTGTATAGATATCAACTTAGAACAGCTGGTGAACGCTTCCACGCACCGGAAAGGCCATACTTTGGACCTGGTGTTTGCGGACCCTCAATGGGTATCATTAGTTGACATCAAGTGCCAATACTGGACGGACCACTCTCTGATTAGCTTTTCCCTCTGTTCGGAGGACCCTACTTCGCGAAAGGCTGGACTACCTCTAGCTAAGCTCAGAGACCTTGGTCCCGAATCCTTAACATCGCTCCATTGCCGAACATTTTAGGTGAGGACTTTAAGCTTGGCAACACAGCCGAAGAAAGTTATACTCTCTTCTGCCAGTCCATATCGAGCTCGTTGGATAAGTTGGCGCCCCTTCGGAAGTCACGAGGGAGGGTAACCCGAGCCAGTCCTTGGTACACGAGCGAACTACGCCAGCTTAAACTTGACTGCAAACGCGCAGAAAGGGTCTGGAGGAAACAGTACCTAGACGCTGAGAAAATTGCATTTAGGTCTGCTATGCATAAATACAAAGCTCAAATCAAGATAGCGAAAGCGACCTTTCTTGAACTCACTTTGAATCAGGCCCCAAACAAGGCACAGGCCCTCTTTAAAATCGTTAAGGACCTTGCTCACCCCACGTGTGTGGCTAGTGCAGTCCCCTCATCGCAAGCTCTTTGTGATTCTCTTGCGGACGCCTTTGAGGAAAAAATCCGTAAAATCCTAACAGGTCTGCAGGACCCACGGAATTCCACCACTGAGGAGGGAGCTCCAGAGGAGGCGGCCAGTCGACCCCTGCAGAGGGTCACTCACCTCTGTCAGGAAGCTCCGGCCACGCCCTCTAGTCGACCCCGACCAGATGAGCAGCCCCCCAGCTTGGGAGCTCCGGCGGCGGAAGCCAGTCGACCCCAGCTGAGTAGCTCTCCTTCCCTTCTTTTAGATCAGGCCCTCAGCTTGGGAGCTCCGGCGACTGTGGCCAGTCGACCCCAGCTGAGTAGCTCTTCCCTTTCAGCCCTGGATTCGGCTCTCTGCTTGGGAGCTCCGGCGATTGTAGCCAGTCGACCCCAGCTGAGTAGCTCTTCTTCTCCCTCTGTGGATCCGGCTTTTTGCCTGGGAGCTCCGGCGATTGTGGCCAGTCGACCCCAGCAGAGTAGTCCTCTTCCTTCTTCTGTGGAGCCAGCTCTCAGCTTGGGAGCTCCGGCGAGTGAGGCCAGTCGACCCCAGCTGAGTAGCTCCCCCTCTCCCATTCTGGATCAGGCTCTCTGCTTGGGAGCTCCGGCGATTGCAGCCAGTCGACCCCAGCAGAGTAGTCCTTTTCCTTCTTCTCTGGAGCCGGCTCTCAGCTTGGGAGCTCCGGCGAGCGAGGCCAGTCGACCCCAGCTGAGTAGTTTTCCCCTTCCCTCTCTGAAGGAGTTCGGCGATTTAGCCCTTACGATTTCATCTGGTTCGCCTCTGGATCCTCTTCCTCCAAAACTATGGAAGGTGTTTCAAGAGGATCTCTTCCAGCCCCTGCATGCCATCTGCTGCCAGTCATTTGAGACAGCTATTGTACCAAGTTGCTGGAAGAAGGCAGTGGTATCTCCGCTTTTAAAAAAACCTACGCTCGACCCTGCATGCCTTTCTAATTACCGGCCAATCTCCCTGCTTCCTTTTCCGGTTAAAATCATGGAAAAATTGGTCACCCGCGCTCTGTCCGGCTTCTTAGAAGGGAACACCTGGTTGGATGAGACGCAATTCGGCTTTCGCCCAGCGCATGGGACGGAATCCGCGCTGGTGACCGTGCTAGACAATCTGCGGGCGCGAGTCGACAGTGGTCGGGCAGCATTCTTGGTGCTGCTCGACATGTCGGCCGCGTTCGACACGGTCAGCCATCCCACCTTGATCTCTAGGCTGAAGAATGCGGGGTCAAAGACAAAGCCAGGGATTGGTTAATCTCCTATTTGGACTGCCGTCAACAACAGGTTTCGTTACCCCCCTTCAGTTCAGAGGAGCGGAGAGTGGGACAAGGAGTACCCCAGGGCTCAGCCATCAGCCCTATACTATTTAATATCTACCTCCGCCCTCTAGTCCAGCTCATTAAATCCTTTGGTATCTCCGCATTTAACTATGCGGATGATACCCAGCTGGTCTTCTCCCTGGAGGGACAGGATGCAGTCACACTGGAGACTTTTCACCGGTGCATGCAGGCGACAGCGGAATGGCTCCGTTTGAACTCGTTACAGTTCAACGGAACAAAGACAGAGGTCTTGCACTGCTCCACCGATCGAGTTCCTCGAGATCTCCCAGCTGACTTCTGGCCTCCGTCCTTCTCAGAGACGGTGTCAGCTGCACAATCAGCGCACAATCTAGGCGTTACTTTTGGGCCCAACTTGCAGCTGGATCTACATGTAAACAAGACCACCTCCACATGTATGATGCTGATTCGTATGCTGCGTAAGGTTCTACCTCTTCTCCCTGAGCAAGCCAGACCAGAAGTAGTGCGTTGTACCATCCTAAGTCGACTTGACTATTGTAACGCACTACTTCTGGAGGCCCCGGTAACACTTCTGGGCAAGTTGCAAAGGGTGCAAAATATTGCTGCCAAACTCGCCCTCTCTCGCCCCTACCATAGCTCTTCTACGGCAGCGCTGCGAGAACTTCATTGGCTGCCGGTCCATCTGCGGGTGCGCTACAAAGCAGCATGTATTGTGTTCAGGGCTATTCATGGCCTGGGCCCCATCCCTTTGCGGCGAATGTTTGCCTGGTATCGTCCATCTCGAGCTCTACGCTCCTCGTCGTCCAGGCTACTGGTAGTCCCGCGATTCCAGAGAGTGAGGATGGGCGGCCGTTCGTTCAGAGTAGCGGCAGCCAAACTCTGGAACTCTCTGCCAATATCCTTGAGAAGCCTTGAAGATCTCCTAGCTTTTAGAAAGGCTCTGAAAACTCACCTTTTTCCCAGGATAGGCTGAGCTACTGTTTTCGCTGGATTATGGGTCAAAGCGCCAGGATGCCCTTGGTGGTGACAGGTCGCGCTATACAAGTATGCCACAATACAATACAATACCCAGGTGCCTGGACAGATGGGTCCTGAGGAGGGAGGTGGTTACATTCCGTCTGGGTTGGAGGTGCTCTGAGGAGCTGATCCTATCTGGACCGAGAATCCGGCCGTTACAGTGACACAGTACCGTGTCGCACCATATACTTTGGAAAGCTCTGCCCTACAGACCTCTATATGGACTGCCATAATATTTTTGGTTACCAATGAAACAACAAACACACTGCGGACTCCCTATGAACTTGTCAATCCCGAAAGGACTCTTGCTGGCCCTCCACGGGCCATCAATGTAAAGTGGGGTTCGCATGGCCCTGTACTGGTCCAGCTACAACACTCCACTGAATGCGAATAAACAATACAATTCACACAGATGCGCCATGGCCATGATCACACAGGAATGAAAATATGGATGTATGTAGGGACAGTAATTCCACATAAAGGTACTGCCTGGGTACTGCTATCAATGCACCTGTATGGCCATGACGCAGATAGTCATTGAGACACACATTGTCATTCAAATCATCACTCATCACTGTTTAATACAAGTGAAGGTGCGTAGACTTTATTAGCATTTGCATGTCAGTATGGACAAGACAAGTGCCACAATATGCAGACCAATGCAGCAGTATGTCAGAATGAGGAACTTTACCAAGCGCCGCTGTTGACTCTGAGGGGAGTGCCTCACCTTTCACAGGTGTGTTTTAAGCCGCATAATTGTCTGCTCATGTATTCTGAGTCCATGTGAATGAAGCCATGTACACTGTTGACGTGGGATATGTGACCAGTTCTGCAATATGCGACAAGGTGTCGGGACATGTGCAATGTGCTCCAATCTGTTGTGGCTGCAGGTACGTAGTTACTCATCCATGGAACAGATTGCAGCTTCGTAGGCTAACATTTCCAACATGAGGTCATTGTCACCTTCATCAAACAGGACGGCAAGTCCATCCATTAGCAGTTCCGGACAGATATGCCGAGTCCACCCACTTTCACCAACTTGCACTATATCCCAATAGGGGAGTGGTTCAATGTGGTCACTGCACGAGGATTTGTGCAAGCTCCCAGGTCCAGCTGCCAACATGTACACCAAGTATCAGGGCATCGCATAAACGGGTATCACTGTGACACTCCTGGTCGTGTGCCAACAGGGGGTGCACACACATGCCAAAATCCATTCATCTACCGGCTTGTTGGATAGGCAGACATTCATGGACTACTCAAACATGCATGATCCTCAATGTAATACAGGCTGAACGCAGGTGACGTTGGCCAGGCAGAGCGTAGCGGATAACTGATCCACATCACAGCCAATGGCAGTGCCCCCAGTAAATGCAGCAGTCATGCATGGTACAGTGCCATGTGACAGGGGTTTTGCATGTGTCTGGGATGTTCGGCCATTGCGTCAGTGGTTCTGGTTGATGCGGCACTGGTCTGTCCTGCGCCAGGTCTGTGGATGAAGTGCCACATCTTGGGTCAATAAATTGTTTTAGTGTGCAATGTTTGAATATCTGTGATGGTGTGGGAGTAAGTGTGAAGGCCATTCCATGCAAGATAACTTCGAGCAAGGACTTTTGTCTGTGGGGTGTGAATATGTTTTACATTTGTTGGGCTTTGCACAGTGTGGGAGTCGGCATCAGCTGCAATGGTATCTGTCAGTGGATGCCGGGCACATGCTAATCCGAGATCAGAGACGCAGATATGCTCCTGCATTATATTCACACAAAGGGGTTTTCATCCCTACTATAAGTTTGGAATCTGCTTGCATTCATGAAATGTGAAGGAGCTTGTTGGTATGGGTTTTGGGATTTGTGCGACTTTGGGATTCATGTTTGACTAGTCTTGCATGTGACATATGACGGGCATCACTGTGTGTTATATTGCCTCACAGCTGCTCCTCACTCCCCCCGAGCCTATTTACCTGTGTGCTCTGTGTGGTTGCATCACTTGCACTCCTAAGACTCACCATTGCCATGCGTGTCTGTGCATGTCCAAAAGCCTGAAAAGGACACTGTGATATTGGCCGCTGTAGGTGGTGGAACACGTGAGTGTAGGTCTATAGTAAGGATAGGGCGGACACAAATGTAAAGTACATGCCTGGCTGAAATGGCGCAGCTAATGTGTCTAGGCATTTGGCTCATGCTGCGGCAATACAGGCATACACACCACCTGGCATGTATGATCCTGGACCCCCAGCGGTCTTGCACTCCTTTATCACTTTGTTTGTGCAAGCCCATCCACTGGGTGCATGCTACATTGCAAAAGTTTAGCTTACAGGGGTGCTGGACTTAGCTTCATGTCCAAGCTCTTCCCCACTGAGGTGACATGGTTGCATCCCCTGTCCAGAACACTGCAGACACCAGCAGTATGTATATGTCCACATGGACAGGTCTGTGCTCTGCATACTGAGGTCTGTCCAGCACATCCCCACCACACTTGGCATTGTGTGCATTCTTATTCATGGGTGAATTGCCTCCTTCACACGTACTTGGTACCCACTTCTCCCCACATTCTGCTGTTGTGTGGCTGAGGGGCCATGCCATTTTTGGAATATCCACTGTCCTGTTCTGCGCTGCTTCAGAGGTAGTCCATTGGGGGGGGGGTTTGGGGGGTGGTCCTGGGATTGGTGGCGGTGGATGTTGTGGCCCTCTTGGGACTCCGAGCTGCATGACTGGTGTCTCCATGCCATGTGTTGGTCTTCAGATGTGATTCAGAAAAGGGGGTGGTGATGAACAGAGTGTCTCAATTAAGCAGACCACTCTTACCCAGTACAAAGATCAGGGCTTGATCCATCACCGTTATTTAGCTCACTGCACCATCCCAGCTCAGAACCTGGCTATATGCAAATCAGTCTGTCCCTGGCCCAGTGCATCATGGTAACAGGGCAGACTAAACTACCAAGCCAATTCTTCACCAGAGAGGAGACAAGCTACCGGGGACCGGTTTCTGGCATTTCAGCCGTCGTTGGCCCGGCTTGCTTGAATCCTGATGGTGCAGTGAGAAAGGGACTCATGTCTGAGTATACCCTGCCTCACCTGTAGCGGCCAAAAACGATTCAGAAAAGGGGGTGGTGATGAACAGAGTGTTGGAATTTAGCAGACCACTCTTACCCAGTCCAAAGACCAGGGCTTGATCCATCACCGTTATTTAGCTCACTGCACCATCCCAGCTCAGAACCTGGCTATATGCAAATCAGTCTGTCCCTGGCCCAGTGCATAATGGGAACAGGGCAGACTAAACTACCAAGCCAATTCTTCACCAGAAAGGAGACAAGCTACCGGGGACCGGTTTCTGGCATTTCAGCCGTCGTCGGCCCGGCTTGCTTGAATCCTGATGGTGCAGTGATCAAGGGACTCATGTCTGAGTATACCCTGCCACACCTATAGTGGCCAAAAACGATTCAGAAAAGGGGGTGGTGATGAACAGAGTGTCTGAATTAAGCAGACCACTCTTACCCAGTCCAAAGATCAGGGCTTGATCCATCACCGTTATTTAGCTCACTGCACCATGCCAGCTCAGAACCTGGCTATATGCAAATCAGTCTGTCCCTGGCCCAGTGCATCATGGGAACAGGGCAGACTGAACTACCAAGCCAATTCTTCACCAGAAAGGAGACAAGCTACCGGGGACCGGTTTCTGGCATTTCAGCCGTCGTCGGCCCGGCTTGCTTGAATCCTGATGGTGCAGTGAGCAAGGGACTCATGTCTGAGTATACCCTGCCACACCTATAGTGGCCAAAACGATTCAGAAAAGGGGGTGGTGATGAACAGAGTGTCTGAATTAAGCAGACCACTCTTACCCAGTCCAAAGATCAGGGCTTGATCCATCACCGTTATTTACCTCACTGCACCATCCCAGCTCAGAACCTGGCTATATGCAAATCAGTCTGTCCCTGGCCCAGTGCATCATGGGAACAAGGCAGACTAAACTACCAAGCCAATTCTTCACCAGAAAGGAGACAAGCTACCGGGGACCGGTTTCTGGCATTTCAGCCGTTGTCGGCCCGGCTTGCTTGAATCCTGATGGTGCAGTGAGCAAGGGACTCATGTCTGAGTACACCCTGCCACACCTATAGTGGCAAAAAACGATTCAGAATAGGGGGTGGTGATGAACAGAGTGTCTGAATTAAGTAGACCACTCTTACCCAGTCCAAAGATCAGGCCTTGATCTATCACCGTTATTTAGCTCACTGCACCATCACAGCTCAGAACCTGGCTATATGCAAATCAGTCTGATCCTGGCCCAGTGCATCATGGGAACAGGGCAGACTAAACTACCAAGCCAATTCTTCACCAGAAAGGAGACAAGCTACCGGGGACCGGTTTCTGGCATTTCAGCCGTCGTCAGCCCGGCTTGCTTGAATCCTGATGGTGCAGTGAGCAATGGACTCATGTCTGAGTATACCCCGCCACACCTGTAGTGGCCAAAAATGATTCAGAAAAGGGGGTGGTGATGAACAGAGTGTCTGAATTTAGCGGACCACTCTTACCCAGTCCAAAGATAAGGGCTTGATCCATCACCGTTATTTAGCTCACTGCACCATCCCAGCTCAGAACCTGGCTATATGCAAATCAGTGTGTCCCTAGCCCAGTGCATCATGGGAACAGGGCAGACTAAACTACCAAGCCAATTCTTCACCAGAAAGGAGACAAGCTACCGGGGACCGGTTTTTGGCATTTCAGCCGTCGTCGGCCCGGCTTGCTTGAATCCTGATGGTGCAGTGAGCAAGGGACTCATGTCTGGGTATACCCTGCCGCACCTTTAGTGGCCAAAAACGATTCAGAAAAGGGGGTGGTGATGAACAGAGTGTCCGAATTAAGCAGAACACTCTTACCCAGTCCAAAGATCAGGGCTTGATCCATCACCGTTATTTAGCTCACTGCACCATCCCAGCTCAGAATCTGGCTATATGCAATCAGTCTGTCCCTAGCCCACTGCATCATGGGAACAGGGCAGACTAAACTACCAAGCCAATTCTTCACCAGAAAGGAGACAAGCTACCGGGGACCAGTTTATGGCTTTTCAGCCATCGTCGGCCCGGCTTGCTTGAATCCTGATGGTGCAGTGAGCAAGGGACTCATGTCTGAGTATACCCTGCCACACCTATAGTGGCCAAAAACGATTCAGAAAAGGGGGTGGTGATGAACAGAGTGTCTGAATTAAGCAGACCACTCTTACCCAGTCCAAAGATCAGGGCTTGATCCATCACCGGTATTTAGCTTACTGCACCATCCCAGCTCAGAACCTGGCTATATGCAAATCAGTCTGTGCCTGGCCCAGTGCATCATGGGAACAGGGCAGACTAATATACCAAGCCAATTCTTCACCAGAAAGGAGACAAGCTACGGGGACCGGTTTCTGGCATTTCAGCCGTCGTCGGCCCGGCTTGCTTGAATCCTGATGGTGCAGTGAGCAAGGGACTCATGTCTGAGAATACCCTGCCACACCTATAGTGGTCAAAAACGATTCAGAAAAGGGGATGGTGATGAACAGAGTGTCTGAATTAAGCAGACCACTCTTACCCAGTCCAAAGATCCGGGCTTGATCCATCACCGTTATTTAGCTCACTGCACCATCCCAGCTCAGAACCTGGCTATATGCAAATCAGTCTGTCCCTGGCCCAGTGCATCATGGGAACAGGGAAGACTAAACTACAAAGCCAATTCTTCACCAGAAAGGAGACACGCTACCGGGGACCGGTTTCTGGAATTTCAGCCGTCGTCGGCCTGGCTTGCTTGAATCCTGATGGTGCAGTGAGCAAGGGACTCATGTCTGAGTATACCCTGCCACACCTATAGTGGCCAAAACGATTCAGAAAAGGGGGTGGTGATGAACAGAGTGTCTGGATTAAGCAGACCACTCTTACCCAGTCCAAAGATCAGGGCTTGATCCATCACCGTTATTTACCTCACTGCACCATCCCAGCTCAGAACCTGGCTATATGCAAATCAGTCTGTCCCTGGCCCAGTGCATCATGGGAACAGGGCAGACTAAACTACCAAGCCAATTCTTCACCAGAAAGGAGACAAGCTACCGGGGACCGGTTTCTGGCATTTCAGCCGTCGTCGGCCCGGCTTGCTTGAATCCTGATGGTGCAGTGAGCAAGGGACTCATGTCTGAGTATACCCTGCCACACCTGTAGTGGCAAAAAACGATTCAGAAAAGGGGGTGGTGATGAACAGAGTGTCTGAATTAAGCAGACCACTATTACCCAGTCCAAAGATCAGGGCTTGATCCATCACCGTTATTTAGCTCACTGCACCATCCCAGCTCAGAACCTGGCTATATGCAAATCAGTGTGTCCCTGGCCCAGTTCATCATGGGAACAGGGCAGACTAAACTACCAAGCCAATTCTTCACCAGAAAGGAGACAAGCTACCGGGGACCGGTTTCTGGCATTTCAGCCGCCGTCGGCCCGGCTTGCTTGAATCCTGATGGTGCAGTGAGCAAGGGACTCATGTCTGAGTATACCCTGCCACACCTATAGTGGCCAAAAACGATTCAGAAAAGGGGGTGGTGATGAACAGAGTGTCTGAATTAAGCAGACCACTCTTACCCAGTCCAAAGATCAGGGCTTGATCCATCACCGTTATTTAGCTCACTGCACCATCCCAGCTCAGAACCTGGCTATATGCAAATCAGTCTGTCCCTGGCCCAGTGCATCATGGGAACAGGGCAGACTAAACTACCAAGCCAATTCTTCACCAGAAAGGAGACAAGCTACCGGGGACCGGTTTCTGGCATTTCAGCCGTCGTCGGCCCGCTTACTTGAATCCTGATGGTGCAGTGAGCAAGGGACTCATGTCTGAGGATACCCTGCCACACCTATAGTGGCCAAAAATGATTCAGAAAAAGGGCTGGTGATGAACAGAGTGTCTGAATTAAGCAGACCACTCTTACCCAGTCCAAAGATCAGTGCTAGATCCATCACCGTTATTTAGCTCACTGCACCATCCCAGCTCAGAACCTGGCTATATGCAAATCAGTCTGTCCCTGGCCCAGTGCATCATGGGAACAGGGCAGACTAAACTACCAAGCCAATTCTTCACCAGAAAGGAGACAAGCTACCGGGGACCGTTGTCTGGCATTTCATCCGTCGTTGGTCCGGCTTGCTTGAATCCTGATGGTGCAGTGAGCAAGGGACTCATGTCTGAGTATACCCTGCCACACCTGTAGTGGCCAAAAACGATTCTTGTGTGTCATTTCTTTATTTTGGTAAATTTTCACCATAAAAGACATTATAACAATTCATCAATCGTTTACAAGATAACATTTATACTTTACAGGGTCATTCAAGTTCATTAAAAAATAAAGTTTCATAGTGCAAATGTCACATTTTTGGTACATTAAAATCAGTGACCAGCCTTAAGGCATTTTCTTCTCAGAGACCACATTGCACCTAGATATTTAGCCACTGCAAAAACAATGTGGTCTGACAGATCTGTTTTCAGAACTCTGAAGGCGGCCAAACACTCTTCAAATCCCAAGTTTCTGCATAGAGGGACGATCCATTTCTTACGAATCTCATAATAGGCCGGGCAAAAGAAGATTATGTGAAGCTCAGACTCCTTGGCCACTCTACAAGCTGGGCATACGCTGACTGCTTGTTCACTCCACTTACTTGTAAGTTCTCGAAGTGGGAGGGACCCGTGCTTCCATTGCAAATAGAGTTTCCTGAGTAAGGGAGGATATAATTTGTCTAGAACTGGCTCAAAGCTGTAGGTGTCCTTAATGCGTAGAAATGACTCCGTTAATGTTCCATGATTTTGGCGATGGCAGAGCGCCATTAATTTACTATAGTGGTATACCTTTGCCAGTGTCTTTTTGGGAAAAAGTGGGCAAGTGGATAGAGGGTCAGACCACAAGTCCAGGAGGCCCAAGCCCTCTAGCTCAGTTTTGATAAATTTCAGCCATTTAATTTTCCCTGCATTAGGCATAGCGAGCACCTCCTGGAGTCCCTGTCTATAGCTGATCAATTCGGGAATTGACCACAACCTACGCCAGTAAGCCAGGGGTCGAAAAGCCAATTCTTCATCAAGAGGTCGCATCCCTAGATCTAACCTTAAAGGGACAAGGGGCGTGCTTGGGGGAAGTGCTACAACCCTCCGGATGAACTTGTTCTCCTCTTTCACCGGGTCTAAAGAGACTGCATGGCCCCAAAGCTCACACCCATACATGGCAGCCCCCCTTGCCTGTGCCCTATAGATCTGTAGAGGTGGGCCAACGGGCCGGATAGATGACTTGTTTTTACACAAAAGCTTCATGGTACCTCCCGAATACTGAATCAGTTTGAGGAGTGCTTTCTCTTGATGCGTGCACCAGGACATTCTCTCATTTAGCATAACTCCAAGGTACTCAAAAGTTCTCACCCTTTCGAGTCTACTCTGTCCGATGTTGGGACTAGAGCGGAATTTTGGTGGGGGATTAAACACCATGAATTTGGTCTTTAAGGTGTTAATTTCTAGACCATGTTCCCCACAAAAATCCACAAAGCCATCAAGAACACGCTGGATACCCATCGCAGACTTTGAAAGCAACAGGGTGTCATCGGCAAACATGATCGCCGGCACCCTGGAGCCTGCCAGCTTGGGAGCATCGGAGTTGACAACCCCATTCAGGTGAGAGATAACCCCGTTGACGTAGAGGCAGAACAGGGTCGGTGAAAGCACACAACCCTGCCTTACCCCCCTATCAACGGGGAACCTATTCGACAAAGCTCCCTCCTTGCCTCACCTCACCTGTGCAAAATTAGCAGTGTGGAGACGAATATTCATCTCCAACAAGCCCTTAGGGACCCCCAGTTTGGCCAACACCTCCCAAAGCTTTCTGCGGGGACCAGGTCGAAGGCCGCCCTCAGGTCCACGAATACAGTGTAGAGGCTGCCACCCTCCAGCTGTACCGTTTTCCAAAAGATGAGGGTGAGCCGGAAGACCTGATCTATAGTTGAGACCTTCTTTCTAAAGCCCGCTTGGAGGGGACTCAGAATATCATATTCCGTCATCCATTCCAACAAACGATCCAACAGTATCCTGGTGAATAGCTTTTGTGAAACGTCTATCAGGCTTATTGGCCTATAGTTGGCTGGGAGCAGAGGGGAGCCTTTCTTGAAAATAGGGACTATCTCTGCCCCCAGCCAAGTTGGGGGATCATCATGCCATTCAGGATCGCATTGAACAGCACCCTAAGATACCAGGTCCAGATTTTAGCTTCGTGTCTGTATAGGTCACCTGGAAGCCTGTCTAGTACTGACTTCTTCCAGAGTGAATCCATCCATGGGAGCTACACTTTCAGTGAGTTGGTCCATTATGAGTTCTGGTGGGGTCGCCAGTTGGTCCAGGTTATGTGGTCTGTACAGGGTTTTAAAGTGGTCCTCCCAGACAGCGGATGCTATATTTGCTTCAACTGCCGCTAGAGGTTCAGCTGAACTGTGCTTAACAATTTGCCAAAATTTTTGGCCATCTCGCAGTGTGAGAGCAGCTGTTATTTCGGACCAGTTCTCCTCATCCCACTCTATTTTAGCGTTACGTAGGATGGACTTATAGGCCAACCGCTTTTCCCTGATCTTGCTTGGAGTTTCCCGTATTTTAAGGGACTCTAGTAGGACGGCCTTTGCTCTTCTGCAAGAAGCATTGAACCATGAATCTCTTCTCCTCTTAGGCTTCTTCGACCTGGCCACCGGGTTCAATACTTCTACCAGGTTAGAGCATAGCTCAGAATGAATATCCCCAAGCACAGTGAACTCGGCGGAAGTGGCTAGCAGGGTTGTAGGTGCCTCGGCTTTTTCTAGAGCAGGGGGCTCAGTGGCAATAGCTAGCTGAGGAATGAGGACCTCAACTTTTTCTAGGGCAGGGACCACTGCCGCGTACAGCCTTTGGATGTTAATGGGGTTCTCCAGGAGTTTTAACCATTTAATTCTGCTTTTATTACTAGTTAAGACTAGGCCAGCTGGGAATGCTAAATTTTCTTCTACGACACCCATGGGCAATCCCTGGACCGCAAATCTCAGTGAAAGTACGTTGTGGTCACTGTCAGTCCTAGCGACTATCCCAAAGTCCCTCACTTTAGCCCAGTCCTTCACTGAGACCAGGATGTAGTCTATTTGTGACTCCTAACCCGGTCTATTGAAGGTATATTTTGGTGGAATGTCTCCTTTAATTCGGCCATTGCAAGCCCTCAACGAATGGCAGAGCGTAAGAGATGTTATTTGAGTGACAAGAGGTGACCAAGACTTTACAGGGGGGCCCGCCAAGGTGGGGATCTCCCAGAGATCATCCTCTTCACTTGTTACACCTGCCAGATGATCCGGGAGGGGCTCATACTGAGTGTTAAAGTCTCCCCCAACTATAAGTGAAGAGCAAAGAGTGGCGGAATCAAGGAACAACGCTAGATCCTCAATTGTTCCCGAGGTGCCTGCTATCCCTACCGCTCTTGAATATACATTAATCAATGCTACACTTGCACCACAAACCCACTCCAAAACAACGCACTGAAAGTCCGCTGAATTGGTTTCGAGGAGTGTTGCCCTACATCCAAGATGGGAACCCACCCAGATCAAAAGGCCCCCAGATGGTCGCCCCTTCCCACCCCATTTTGCCAGAATCTCGAAGGAAGCATATCCTGTACGGGACTATTTTTCCCTGGCCCATGTTTCTTGAAACTGGCATATGTTGTGTCCTTCAATTAATTCCGCCCACTCAGGGGAATCTAATTTATTGGCCAGCCCAGCGACGTTCCAGGAAAGTATGGAAACTACGCCAGGAGCCACCAACTTATCAGTGTCATTAAGAGCCAAAGTACACCTGCTTGTCCTGGGCTGGCCTTGCTGGATAGCGGGACGGTCCTTCCATTACCACCGAACATATTTTAAGCGGCACCTCAAAAAGGGGATTGTCCTTATTACATTGATCTACTTTAACATTGTCTATGTGGGTGATTTTAACGTTGATTGACTCGGTTAATGTGGTGCCCGCAGAGTATTCAGCAGCACCCCCGTCTTTGTGCCTAATCTCACCTGTGGTTTGATTACAATCTTCAGGTAGGTGTTGTAATGGTGGGGAAGCAGATCGGCCCAGGGGATAGGCAGACCAGCAGGCTAGGTCTGCCAATGGCGATGTGTCAGTAGACCTGTGTGAAAGTCAATCCACTTCCTCAAGGCACCCAAATCTGTTGTGAGTAGGTGCCCCAGTCCACCCACCGTGTATCTCTGGCCAATAATTGAGTAGCCCGCCCTGCACACATTTTCTCTCCGGGATCCAGTTCCAATTCCCTCCCGTGTTAGAGTGTGGGCGTGGTGGGTAAAAATAAGTTAGAGGTCTAGATGCTATGGGCGAGTTTGCACCGTTGTTACTCCAGGAATGAATGAAGTGTGCAGTGTTGGGATTTTCGAATTAAACAATTACACAGTCACCTGTAATAGACTTGTGCGAGGTGCCTATCCAAGGGACCCGACGCACCATGAGAATTTTGCTTCTCAGGTGATGGGTATTGGCCTGTTGACATTGAGCCAGGGGATTACTTTGTTTTTTATTGATCCAAAGTCTTCCTGCTGATGATATGGCAGTTCCGGCACCCCTGTTAACACGACTATATAAGGTCTTACATCGGGGGGAAGATCAACATAGCCCCTGTAGCGATTTTTGTTAGGATTTACTCTCTGTGTAGTGGAATGGTAGATGTTATGATCTGTGACCCTCGGGATAGCCATAACTGTCGGAGCTGGTGCAGGATGCACCACCGGCTGGTTTGTGACCGCCGCTACCCTGTTAGCAGGAATACCTGTAATACCCTTGTGCCGAGGTTTTGGGATGGGTTTAGCCTCCGGGACTTCAGATGGAATAATGGCAGGTAGTGATGTGGCAACTGGTGGTGGTGGGGTGTTGGTAGTGGCCGGTGGACAAGTTGATTTGTTATCAGGTATACTAAGGGTGGCTAGATTTAGGATGCTTTTTTCAGTCTCAAGCAACTGGGTTTCTATTCGCGAGAGTCTAACTTCAAGGGAGGTTAAGAGTTTTTTTAGTGTTTCCCACACAATTGTTAGGAATTCCACATCCTTCCCTTTTATATTACATAGTGGAACCCCGCCGTTCTTGCTTTCTATTACGAGATTATCATGATCATGTTTGCCCACCAGTTTTGCAGAGCTGGTTTCTATTTCTGATTCAGAGGGGCAGATATTTCTCATTGGAAGGGGTTCGTGGGATACCTGGGGTAGTGCCTGAGTCGGTAACTGGGCCTTTACTACCTTAGCCTTTTTCCTTGAGTAGGCAGAAGTATTGTTACGCTTTCTTTTGTGGTTTGGACCCTTTTGGGGGGGTGACAATTCCCCCCACTCATTCCCTTAAATTTAGCAGTTGATGCCGTCTCCAAAGGAACCCCAAAAGCCGTGGCATCAGACCCAACCACCCCGCCCAGTGATAGTCTTAAGATGGCGGAGGATGCATGTGAGGGTCCCACCTTAGATGTGGGGGGCGTAGATACTAATGGCTGGTGGATATCTGCCTGTGTTACAATCAAAGTGGGAACTGAACCAGTTGGGCGATCAGGTGTTTTAACAAAGGCAAAGTGCCCTAGAGAGGATTTTTTAGCCATGGCCAGCTCCTGGGATAGCCTTCTTGCTGCATCCAGTTCAGTGGAGACCCTGTGCTGCATTTTATTGATCTCCATATCTATAGCAATATTGGTCCTAGTGATGAACTCGTCTAATGTCCCATTTTTCAGCTTGCCCTTGGCCGCCCTACTTCTGTACTCACGGGTTGGCATGTTGCTTTCTCTACAGCGGGGTCACCGACTGGTAGGGCTGTGATACGAAGTTGGGGCCAAAGGGTGTGGCCCAGTCCAGTCTCCACCGGTCTCTAACGGCCTCAAACGGCCCGCTCTTTGCCTGGTCTTCGCCCGCGCGCGTCCCACGATACGCGTCACACAGCTCACTAATATTGCAGGTGAAGGGGGCGTGGCACCCTGGGAGCGGGAGGCGGGGTGGAGTGGGAAGAGTCCCAGGCGCAGCTCCAGGAATGCCGCAGGCACTCCTGGGACTCGCAGTCCCACTCCATTGCAGCGCCTAGTGAACGTTGCCCCAACAGCCAAACAAAGTCCAGGGAAGCAGGGGGATTCAGCAGCGGGTCAGCCTTTGTGTAAAACGACTTCGAGCGGCTCCTGCGGAGCGGGGGCCGCGAGTCGTAGCTTTAAACACCCTGGGGGCGGGAGGCGGGGTGGAGTGGGAAGAGTCCCAGGCGCGGCTCCAGGAACGCCGCAGGCACTCCTAGGACTCGCAGTCCCACTCCGTTGCAGCGCCTAGTGAACGTTGCCCCAACAGCCAAACAAAGTCCAGGGAAGCAGGGGGATTCAGAAGCAGGTCAGCCTTTGTGTAAAACGACTTCGAGCGGCCCCCGCGGAGCGGGGGCTGCGAGTCGTAGCTTTAAACACCCTGGGGGCGGGAGGCGGAGTGGAGTGGGGAAGAGTCCCAGGCGGGGCTCCAGGAACGCCGCAGGCACTCCTGGGACTCGCAGTCCCACTCCGTTGCAGCGCCTAGTGAACGTTGCCCCAACAGCCAAACAAAGTCCAGGGAAGCAGGGGGATTCATCAGCAGGTCAGCCTTTGTGTAAAATGACTTAGAGCGGCACCCCTCTTACCCAGTCCAAAGATCAGGGCTTGATCCATCACCGTTATTTAGCTCACTGCACCATCCCAGCTCAGAAACTGGCTATATGCAAATCAGTCTGTCCCTTGCCCAGTGCATCATGGGAACAGGACAGACTAAACTACCAAGCCAATTCTTCACCAGAAAGGAGGCAAGCTACCGGGGACCGGTTTAAGGCATTTCAGCCGTCGTCGGCCCGGCTTGCTTGAATCCTGATGGTGCAGTGAGCAAGGGACTCATGTCCGAGTATACCCTGCCACACCTATAGTGGCCAAAAACGATTCAGAAAAGGGGGTGGTGATGAACACAGTGTCTGAATTAAGCAGACCACTCTTACCCAGTCAAAAGATCAGGGCTTGATCCATCACCGTTATTTAGCTCACTGCACCATCCCAGCTCAGAACCTGGCTATATGCAAATCAGTCTGTCCCTGGCCCAGTGCATCATGGGAACAGGGCAAACTAAACTACCAAGCCAATTCTTCATCAGAAAGGAGACAAGCTACCTGGGACCGGTTTCTGGCATTTCAGCCGTCGTCGGCCCATCTTGCTTGAATCCTCATGGTGCAGTGAGCAAGGGACTCATGTCTGAGTACACCCTGCCACACCCGTAGTGGCCAAAAATGATTCAGAAAAGGGGGTGGTGATGAACAGAGTGTCTGAATTAAGCAGACCACTCTTACCCAGTCCAAAGATCAGGGCTTGATCCATCACCGTTATTTAGCTCACTGCACCATCCCAGCTCAGAACCTGGCTATATGCAAATCAGTCTGTCCCTGGCCCAGTGCATCATGGGAACAGGGCAGACTAAACTACCAAGCCAATTCTTCAGCAGAAAGGAGACAAGCTACCGGGTCCGGTTTCTGGCATTTCAGCCGCCGTCGGCCCGGCTTGCTTGAATCCTGATGGTGCAGTGAGCAAGGGACTCATGTCTGAGTATACCCTGCCACACCTATAGTGGCCAAAAATGATTCAGAAAAGGGGCTGGTGATGAACAGAGTGTCTGAATTAAGCAGACCACTCTTACCCAGTCCAAAGATCAGGGCTTGATCCATCTCCATTATTTAGCTCACTGCACCATCCCAGCTCAGAACCTGGCTATATGCAAATCAGTCTGTCCCTGGCCCAGTGCATCATGGGAACAGGGCAGACTAAACTACCAAGCCAATTCTTCACCAGAAAGGAGACAAGCTACCGGGGACCGGTTTCTGGCATTTCAGCCGTCGTCGGCCCGGCTTGCTTGAATCCTGATGGTGCAGTGAGCAAGGGACTCATGTCTGAGTATACCCTGCCACACCTGTAGTGGCAAAAAACGATTCAGAAAAGGGGGTGGTGATGAACAGAGTGTCTGAATTAAGCAGACCACTATTACCCAGTCCAAAGATCAGGGCTTGATCCATCACCGTTATTTAGCTCACTGCACCATCCCAGCTCAGAACCTGGCTATATGCAAATCAGTGTGTCCCTGGCCCAGTTCATCATGGGAACAGGGCAGACTAAACTACCAAGCCAATTCTTCACCAGAAAGGAGACAAGCTACCGGGGACCGGTTTCTGGCATTTCAGCCGCCGTCGGCCCGGCTTGCTTGAATCCTGATGGTGCAGTGAGCAAGGGACTCATGTCTGAGTATACCCTGCCACACCTATAGTGGCCAAAAACGATTCAGAAAAGGGGGTGGTGATGAACAGAGTGTCTGAATTAAGCAGACCACTCTTACCCAGTCCAAAGATCAGGGCTTGATCCATCACCGTTATTTAGCTCACTGCACCATCCCAGCTAAGAACCTGGCTATATGCAAATCAGTCTGTTCCTGGCCCAGTGCATCATGGGAACAGGGCAGACTAAACTACCAAGCCAATTATTCACCCTTTTCTGAATCATTTTGTCCACCATAAGCGTGGAAGGGTATACTCAGATGTGAGTCCCTTGGCCATTGCACCATCAAGATTCAAGCAAGCCGGGCCGACGACGGCTGAAATGCCAGAAACCGGTCCCCGGTAGCTTAGTTCCTTCCCAGTATAAGAATTGGCTTGGTAGTTTGGTTTGCCCTGTTCCCATCATGCACTGGGACAGGAACAGACTAATTTGCATGTAGCCAGGTTCTGAGCTGGGATGGTGCAGTGAGCTAAAAAACGGTGATGGATCAAGCCCTGATCTTTGGACTGGGTAAGAGTGGTCTGCTTAATTCAGACACTCTGTTCTTCACCACCCCCTTTTCTGAATCATTTTGTCCACCATAAGCGTGAAAGGGTATACTCAGATGTGAGTCCCTTGCTCATTGCACCATCAGGATTCAAGCAAGCTGGGCCGACGAAGGCTGAAATGCCAGAAACCAGTCCCGGGTAGCTTGTTTCCTTCCCAGTTTAAGATTTGGCTTGGTAGTTTGTTTTGCCCTGTTCCCATCATGCCCTGGGACAGGAACAGACTAATTTGCATATAGCCAGGTTCTAAGCTGGGATGGTGCAGTGAGCTAAAAAACGGTGATGGATCAAGCCCTGATCTTTGGACTGGGTAAGAGTGGTCTGCTTAATTCAGACACTCTGTTCATCACCACCCCCTTTTCTGAATCATTTTGTCCTCCATAAGCATGGAAGTGTATACTCAGATGTGAGTCCCTTGCTCATTGCACCATCAGGATTCAAGCAAGCCGGGCCGACGACGGCTGAAATGCCAGAAACCGGTCCCCGGTAGCTTGTTTCCTACCCAGTATAAGAATTGGCTTGGTAGTTTGGTTTTCCCTGTTCCCATCATGCACTGAGTCAGAACAGACTAATTTGCATGTAGCCAGGTTCTGAGCTGGGATGGTGCTATGAGCTAAAAAACGGTGATGGATCAAGCCCTGATCTTTGGACTGGGTAAGAGTGGTCTGCTTAATTCAGACACTCTGTTCATCACCACCCCCTTTTCTGAATCATTTTGTCCACCATAAGCGTGGAAGGGTATACTCAGATGTGAGTCCCTTGCTCATTGCACCATCAGGATTCAAGCAAGCCGGGCCGACGACGGCTGAAATGCCAGAAACCGGTCCCCGGTTGTTTCCTTCCCAATATAAGAATTGGCTTGGTAGTTTGGTTTGCCCTGTTCCCATCATGCACTGAGACAGGAACAGACTAATTTGCATGTAGCCAGGTTCTGAGCTGGGATGGTGCAGTGAGCTAAAAAATGATGATGGATCAAGCCCTGATCTTTGGACTGGGTAAGAGTGGTCTGCTTAATTCAGACACTCTGTTCATCACCACCCCCTTTTCTGAATCATTTTGTCCACCATAAGCATGGAAGGGTATTCTCAGATGTGAGTCCCTTGCTCATTGCACCATCAGGATTCAAGCAAGCCGGGCCGGCGAAGGCTGAAATGCCAGAAACCAGTCCCCTGTAGCTTGTTTCCTTCCCAGTATAAGAATTGGCTTGGTAGTTTGGTTTGCCCTATTCCCATCATGCACTGGGACAGGAAGTCAAGTCAAGTCAAGTCGGAGAATTTATATAGCGCACTACATACCCAGAGGGTCTCAAGGCGCTTAGAAAGGGGAGGAGGATTACTTGTCAAATATCCACGTTTTAAGTTGCTTTCTGAATGCTAGGTGGTTCTGGGTAAGGCGAAGGTAAGCGGGGAGTGAGTTCCATGTTTTAGCAGCCAGGTATGAGAAGGATCTGCCTCCCATGGTGGTCTTGTTGATGCGAGGTACAGTGGCGAGGGCTTGGTTGGAAGAACGTAGTTGGCGGGAGGGGGTGTAGAAGGACAGTCGAGAGTTGAGGCATTCTGGTCCGATGTCGTAGAGTGATTTGTGTGCGTGGGTTAGCAGTCGGAAAGTGATCCTCTTATTGACGGGTAGCCAGTGGAGGTCTTTAAGGTGACCAGAGATGTGTTCGTTGCGTGGAATGTCTAGTATGATCCTGGCTGAGGCGTTTTGGATTCGTTGGAGTTTCTTCTGGAGTTTAGCGGTAGTGCCTGCGTAGAGGGTGTTTCCGTAGTCCAGTCGGCTCGTGACCAGAGCATGGGTGACTGTTTTCCTTGTTTCGGTGGGGATCCAGCGAAATGTTTTTCTGAGCATGCGAAGAATGTTGAAGCAGGAAGAGGATACGGCGCTGACTTGTCTGTTCATTGAGAGCGAAGAATCCAGGATGACGCCTAGGTTCCGTGCGTGGTCTGTCGGGATGGGTGCTTTTCCAAGGGCTTCCGGCCACCAGGAGTCGTCCCATGCAGAGGGGGATGTACCTAAGATGAGGACTTCTGTTTTGTCTGAGTTCAGTTTCAGACGGCTTTGTTTCATCCATTCGGCAACTTCTTTCATTCCTTCGTGTAGGTTAGTTTTGGCGGTGCTGGGGTCATTGGTGAGAGAAAGGATTAGTTGAGTGTCATCCGCGTAAGAGATGATGTTGAGGTTGTGTTGGCGGGCGATGGTCGCGAGGGGGCTCATGTATACGTTGAAGAGGGTGGGGCTGAGTGAGGATCCTTGTGGTACGCCACAGATGACTTCAGTGGCCTCGGACTTGAAGATTGGGAGGCGGACTCTCTGGGTTCTTCCGGTGAGGAACGAGGTGATCCATTCAAGTGCTTTTCCTTGGATTCCGATGTTATTGAGGCGTTGTAGAAGGGTGCTGTGGCAGACTGTGTCGAATGCTGCAGAGAGGTCGAGGAGGATGAGGGCGACTGTGTCTCCATTGTCCAGTAGAGTTCGAATGTCGTCTGTTGCTGCGATGAGGGCGGTCTCAGTGCTGTGTTTTGCTCGGAAGCCAGATTGTGAGGAGTCGAGGGATTTGTTGGCTTCGAGGAAGGCGGCGAGCTGGTTGTTGACAGCTTTCTCGATGACTTTGGCCGGGAATGGAAGGAGCGAGATGGGGCGGTAATTTTTGAGTTCGGTGGGGTCCGCTGTGGGTTTTTTCAGAAGGGCGGTGAGTTCAGCGTGTTTCCAGTCTTCCGGGAAGGTGGCGGAGTTGAAGGAGCAGTTGATGACGTCTCAGAGGTGCGGTGCTATGACGGAGTCAGCTTTGTTGAAGATGTGGTGAGGACATGGGTCTGTGGGGGATCCTGAGTGGATGGAATTCATCAGGCGGATTGTGTTCTCAGTGGAGATTGGGTTCCAGTCGTTAAGGGTGTTCACGGGGGGAGAATGTTCAGCAAATGGTAGGGTGGGTTTGTTTCCGGGTTGGTTGTCGAAGCTGTTGTGGATGTCTGCAATCTTGTTGTGGAAGAATGAGGCTAGGGAGTCCCAGAGGGCTTGAGAGGGGGTGATGTCGTTGGAGTTGGCCGAGGGATTGGAAAATTCCTTGACGATGTTGAAAAGTTCCTTGCTGTTGTGGGCGTTGTTGTCAAGTCGATCCTTGAATGCTGTTTTCTTGGCCTTACGGATCAGTTGGTGGTGAGTGCGGGTGGCGTTTTTGAAGGCGTCCTTGGTGCTAGCGGTTGGGTCTTTTTTCCAGGCCTTTTCAAGGGAGCGGCAGAGTTTCTTGGACTTCTTAAGATCATCGTTGAACCATGAGGCCTTTTTGCTGCCAGGTTTGCTTTGACGTTTTTTCAGTGGTGCTAAGGTGTCGGCGGTGTTGGATAACCATAGGGTGAGGTTGGCGGCGGCTTCGTTTGCGTTAGAAGAGTGGGCTGGGGTGTTTAGAAGGAGCGATGCGGAGATCTGGTCCGTGGTGATTTTGTTCCAGTTTCTTTGCAGAGTTGGTTGGAGGTGGTTGGTGGGTTTTGGTTTGTTGTAGGTGAAGTGAACGCAGCTGTGGTCAGTCCAGAGGAGATCCGTAGTGTGGCTGAAGGAGACATGATTGCTGGAGGTGAAGATGGGGTCAAGTGTGTGACCTGCGATGTGGGTAGGGGAAGTGACTAGTTGTTTAAGTCCGAGGTTGGCGAGGTTGTCTAAGAGGGTGGCGGTGTTGCGGTCGTTGATCTTTTCAAGGTGAAAGTTGAGGTCTCCCAGAAGGATGTAGTCTTTGGAGGGGAGCGCGTGTGGGGTGATGAAGTCCGTGATGTCTTCACTGAATTTTGCGCGGGGTCCTGGTGGTCTGTAGAGGAGGGTGCCTCTGAGAGTGGTCTTGGGGTCGATGTGGATCTGGAAGTGAAGATGTTCAGAGTTGGCGAGGTTGGCGTCAGAGCTGGTTGAGATGCGGATTGATTTCTTATGGACGATAGCGATTCCTCCTCCTGTGTGGCTGGTGCGGTCCTTGCGAGTGATCTTATAGTCTTCAGGGATGGCAATGGTGATGTCTGGGGCGGAGGAAGCGTTCATCCAAGTTCCTGTTAGGAAGGCGACGTCTGGAGAGATGGTGTCTAGTAGATTCCATAGGTCAATGGCGTGTCTGTGGACCGATCGGGTGTTGAGAAAGATGCATTGTAGGTGGTTGGGGTCGGGAATCTGTGTTGTGGTCGTAGCGGAGGTGTTGTCGGTGCCGATGAATTTGCAGGAGTAGCAGGAGAAAGGTCCATGGGTGTGTCCAGGGGCGGCTTGGACGCAGTTGGGGGCGCGGCCGGGGTTAAGGGCTAGGAGGGTGGCGGCATCGTAGGTAATGCGGGAGGGCTGGGAGGAACGGGGGCCAGGGGGTATGGCGCTGGGCGCGGTCCAGGCGCGGACGGGCGTAGACGGGCTTACCTTTGGCGCACCTTCGGCGTGGACGTAGCGCGTGGACGCTGCGCGTTGGAGCATCTGGCATTTGAAGTATAGTGGAGGGGGCGGAGCGTGGGAGGGGGAGCAGGGAGGCGTGGGCGTAGGGGGAGGGACGGGCTGCAGGCACAACAAAATGGTGTCCAAACAACAACAAGGAAGGACAGCACTACGCTATGGACGCAATCAGGCAATCAGGGGGCAGTGCGGGAAGAGCGGGCTAGCAGTGGAATGAAGGAACAATCATAAAATGAACTTTGAACAATAATAAAACTTTAAATAGGCACACAAAGCGTTGCGGAGCACTACGCCACCGATCGGGAGAGGAGAGGAGCAGCGCTACGCACACAGCCACGATCTAGACGGAATATGCAGAGCAAGCAGGGCGGAGCGCTATGTTAAGCCTCGAAAGCTAGAGCAATTCAAAAGATCAATAATGCTGTGAGAAGCAGCGTAACGATACCACAGCAGCGCTATGATGTCGGGAGGAAGGCTGGAGCGACCGCTTTCAATGGAGTCAAGCAAGTCACAGGGAATCCTCAGCTTGACTGTTCCTAGTGATTCGTGGGTGGGAGGGGGAGCAGGGAGGTGTGGGCGTAGGGGGAGGGACGGGCTGCAGGCACAACAAAATGGTGTCCAAACAACAACAAGGAAGGACAGCACTACGCTATGGACGCAATCAGGCAATCAGGGGGTAGTGCGGGAAGAGCGGGCTAGCAGTGGAATGAAGGAACAATCATAAAATGAACTTTGAACAATAATAAAACTTTAAATAGGCACACAAAGCGTTGCGGAGCACTACGCCACCGATCGGGAGAGGAGAGGAGCAGCGCTACGCACACAGCCACGATCTAGACGGAATATGCAGAGCAAGCAGGGCGGAGCGCTATGTTAAGCCTCGAAAGCTAGAGCAATTCAAAAGATCAATAATGCTGTGAGAAGCAGCGTAACGATACCACAGCAGCGCTATGATGTCGGGAGGAAGGCTGGAGCGACCGCTTTCAATGGAGTCAAGCAAGACTAATGTGCATGTAGCCAGGTTCTGAGCTGGGATGGTGCAGTGAGCTAAAAAACGGTGATGGATCAAGCCCTGATCTTTGGACTGGGTAAGAGTGGTCTGCTTAATTCAGACACTCTGTTCATCACCACCCCCTTTTCTGAATCATTTTGTCCACCATAAGCGTGGAAGGGTATACTCAGATGTGAGTCACTTGCTCATTGCACCATCAGGATTCAAGCAAGCCGGGCCGACGACGGCTGAAATGCCAGAAACCGGTCCCCGGTAGCTTGTTTCCTTCCCAGTATAAGAATTGGCTTGGTAGTTTGGTTTGCCCTGTTCCCATCATGCACTGGGACAGGAACAGACTAATTTGCATGTAGCCAGGTTCTGAGCTGGGATGGTGCAGTGAGCTAAAAAACGGTGATGGATCAAGCCCTGATCTTTGGACTGGGTAAGAGTGGTCTGCTTAATTCAGACACTCTGTTCATCACCACCCCCTTTTCTGAATCGGTCTTCAGATGTGGCTCTGAGTTGGACTCCCTTTCCTGCTGCAGGTAGTCGTCCCGCTTAACCCCAGTGAAAGTCAGGTGTTAAATCCCTGCTGCTAACGCACCTTATTTTTTGTTTTTGGATTGCATCACAGATGTGGCTGGCCATTGGGAATGTCGCAAAGTGGTGTTTTCGTGTTTGTTTGAACTGGAACGCCTACTCTGCAGATCATTAGCGTTAGTTGTCGCTCTCATCCGTGGCAATGTTTTTTGTGGGTGCTATCGCAGGATAATTGGCGCTATGGGATAGCTTGCACCAGCTTTTGAATGGGGCGTTGATTCTTTCGCTACTTTTGCTGTGCTAAAGTGCTGATGACTCGGCGATGAGTCCTTGAAAATATGCCCCAATTTTTCTTTCTTTAATCGCAGAGATACTAGCCATTTCTATTTCACATGATGATGCATACTCTTGTCCTTCTATAATTATCTCCTAGACAACTTTCTCTTTCATTATTAGTAGGGAATCACACCAGGGCAAAAAAAAGAAAGAGAGACAGTGTGGTGGAATTGACCTTACTTTTAATCCTTTATTTTTTCTGAGACAGCAGCATGGTATAACATTTGTAGTTCTAATTCTTTTTATTCTGATCCTAGTTCTCTTCAAATCTGTGAGCCATGAGAAAAAAGCTGCACATGCGTTTAGCATACATTTAACAACTTGTATTCACTGCTCCTAGATTGACATCTTCCATGTTTGAAGGATCAGTAAAAAAATGTTTTAAAAACAAATGGGGACTGTATCATGCATGCGTGAATACAGGTCATCACATTGGGCCAATACAGTATCATGACACATGCGCATGCATGCTTGAAGATATATATTGGTACACATCATGCTTGTTTCCTTTTTTGTAACTGATGCTCCACAGCATCACCAAAAACAAATTTCCCCTCTTTTTTCTGATGCTGAATAGCATCAGCCAAACATCATTGGCAAAGTTACTTGTTCTGCTGAAGGAGAGGTACTATGGTATTGCCAATGGTGGTTTAACTACTATTTTAATATGACGTCTCTAAATGTAACGTTTACCAGCTGTTAAAATCTGAGGGGCATATTATCAAGAACGGTGTTAAAAATTATTGCCGGTTTAGCGGCAGAAAACTGCTGCTAAAGCGGTGATAATGGGCTTGATAATATGCCCTTGAGAATTCCAATAGAAGTCCATGTTCTGGTGTGTACATGGGCTTCTATTGGAATTCTCCAGGGCATATTATCAAGCCCATTATCGCCGCTTTAGCAGCAGTTTTCTGCCGCTAAACCGGCAATAATTTTTACGCCGTCCTTGATAATATGCCCCCTGATTCTTTGCGATTATTGCTTCTTTTGTGGCCACGTAAGGGGGCACATATTTTACATATTAAAATTGGTGTGATCACAGAATTTCCATAGAACGTTACACTGAATCAATAAAAACAGCCCGCTATTTCATTTAGAAACCTCTTATCGCAGGCGTCATTTCATGATTATCTGCAGGTTTGTCCTCGTCTAGTAGTCTTGGGCACTGTTTAATCAAGAGTCCCGCTTTTCATTCCATGTACGTCCACTTAATACATTTGCGGTGTAATAAAAATGCTTGCCTGATTAAAATCAGTGTTTTCTACCAAGAAAAAGCTAATTATGTTGATGGCGCATTACCAGATTATGTAACTAAAGAAGCACATCAACAATAAATCAAGAAAAGTAATTATTTAAATTGAGGCATCTTGTCTGAAAGTGGGATCGCATGTTGTCTAAATTGTGTTATTTATTTCAGTACAAGCTAATATTGTAAGAGCGAAATATTAACGCTTTTGAACTGCATCAAAATATTAATTGCAGAAGCTGATCTTTTAGCACATACTAAATAATCACAAATTACTGATCTTTGAGGGAATTGATTAAAAGCATTTTAGATGAACATAGACTGAATTATTCAGATGTTACTCTTGCTATAGCTGGGGTGAAATGACATCCAGAAATCATACATTTGGTACATAAACATAAATCAGATCTTCTCAACATAGTTTATCACATCTGTGATATCTTTGGAACAAGTAAATCCTTATTGCAATAAAATCGGTACATTCTGCTTTTCTCAGCAATATAGCCGTATGCAAATGAAACCGATCAATTTCAGAGTGAGAAGGGACCGAGTTGCAAAATCAAAGTACAAAATAAACCTACATTCCTTGCGACACAAGCACCATTTACACCTAACAGCACTCCATAAACGGATACCTGTCCAGCGTAAATTATTTTACTACTGTGTAATTGTAAACCATTAGGACCTCATTTACTATATTTTGATGCACAACAGCAGCGTAAGCCTTCCTGCAGTGCTACTGCACATAAAAATAAAAAGACAGGCAAGCGGCCTATCTACAAGATACTGTGCATTCCTGCCCTCACCGGGGCCAGCACACAAACAGCAGCCATAAGCCAACAGAAAAACCCTTGCTCCATAGGGCAAGGAGGCCTGCCTTGCAGGTAGGGTTGTTTATGTGCGGGAAGGGACACCTTCCTGCACATAAACAAATATTAAAGGCGATTTGCTCCTTCTATGTGTGCTGCAAAATACAGCACACATAAAAAGAGCAAAAAACGAAGAGAAATGAAATAATGTCTCCTTGTTACTCCAGTCCTACGCCTCCTCTGGGGAGGTGCAGGATTCTGAAGTGGTCCCAGGTTTACAACACTTTGTAAATCTGGGAAGTCATAAAGTTCCATGGATGTTGCGGGGAACACCCACAGAAACACCCATGGAACGCCCCTTTCAGTCAGAGTAATGTGTGAAAGGGGCCCATATTTAAAAAGTCCATGAAAAGTCACCCAGGGTGACTCCACATGGTCTTATAAATATGGGCAGGCACACTGCGCTGCAGGTGCGTCTAAAAAGGTGGTGCACCGGCGGCGCAATGGGCTTGAAAATGAGGCCCAGAATGTGTAAACTGGTGCATGAGATGAGGAATAGGAGGTTCGGGGTGTGGTTTTCCCTGAAAGCTTCTGACTTTAACCGCAAACAAACTCATGAGTGTGTGGTCATTTACAAACTCATGTTTGTCTGCTTTCCACACTGAATGCAGTTGAAGATGGAGGGTTTAGGTAATTACCCTACTGAGCTGGAAGGGGAACTGTACACTCCCAAACGTGATGGGATGTAGTAGAAAGGGTTTCTCTGGGGACAAAACCCTGGAGACAAAAGTGAAAATATTTTCTTTTGCACATTGGGTTACCTTTCCACAGTGCTTAATTGTAGATTAGTGTCAATTATGCACTGTGGAAAATGTAGCCTTTAAAAAACACACGCCTCAGTTAGTAGTAAACCTTGAAAGCTGCAATAGGCTCAGCTTTCTTTCCAAGGATACTAGTGTTGAGTTTTGAGAATAGGGGAATGTCATTAATCTGCACATCTGTGAAATAGTACTTAATTAAGTGCAGAGTTAAAATTCCAATTGGGAAGATGTTAGACCTGTCAGCCTTGAAGGAAGGGGCCCAATTCGGGTCACTTGGGTCACTAATGACCCCCTCTCAGCCTTCCATAACAAATGAAGAGTCAGTCAGACAGTAGAGAATACAAACCAGTAACTGTTTATTGAGATTACACTCAGAGCGGAGCCCAGTCTGCCCAGTCGCTAGGAGTGCTGCAGAAGGACTGAAATCAACAAGCATAAAGATACATTTAGTACATTTCCTAACTGGGCTAGAACACATCCATAATGGAATTTTCCAGGCAGATGCTGCAAAGCAATGGAAACAAGAAGAAAAACAGTTCAGTTCAAGAGGCTTTATTCGAGAATTCTCATAAAAGCATGTACATACTTAAATATTTTAAAACATTATTAAATTCATACCTCATGAAATATACAAGCAGTTAAAAATCCAGAAGAGATAAATAGAAACGCAATACCCAATACATTGGTGTAAAACAATTCTAAAATCTTGTGGTTAGATGTATCCTAAAAAATGGAACTCTGTCTAATGGACCATGCCCACCCCAAGAATTTGGCTGTTGCTACACTTAGTTGGAGACAGGAGCTAGTGCAAATAATTCTCATAGCTACAGAGCTGCTGGGATTGCCTAAGTTTTTGCAGGCAGGTGCTAGCCAAATGCGCCGTGGGGCCGCATAGGCTTTGCAGGAAAACAAGAAGTGCCCAATAGATTCCTTTGTAGCACCACAGGCTGGGCAGGAAGTGTTGGACAGGCCCCTCCACCTCCCTGCTAATGACCGTAAAGGGAGGGCACCTATCCTCAATTGAAAGAAGAGTTTCCTGTCCCTTGGCTTAGTTATAATATCCCAGAACAGTTCTAGTGTAGGGAGGGGCTTGACTTCCAGGAAACGACCCGTCATAGAATTAGCATCCGATTTTCTCCATGCCTGCTCAAGCACATAGGCCCATGTCAACTCCTTAATTGCTTGTGCTCATATCTCATACAAAGTAACAAAAACCAAGGTTACTTCAGTCGGCCCCGTCACCAGACCAGTGGGGAAAGGCCTCTATCCAGTGAGAAAGGTATGAGCTAATAACAACAGTCTATTCATTAGTTAAGCAAAACCCAACCTTGGAGAAATTAAACCTAACCTTTTCTCACAAATAGCAAAGGATTCATTTCGATCATGATTTAAAATGGCGTCTGAAAAGAAAATGGTGCTGCGAATGCTAACTTACATAGGATAATGCACAAGCAGACACATTTGTATTCTAACAGCCTTATGGTGGTATTACCACAAACATATTGCCTCTCCTTCTCCAATTTGCTAAACCAATTTTTGCTGATCTTAGGACTCTGTGCATATTACCACTGCTAACCAGCGCTAAAGTGATTGCTTCCCTAAAACAGGTTTAAATTATCTGATACCCAATTGGCATTCTTAATTTACTTACAAGTCCCTTATAGTGTGGTATCCCATATATCCAGGGTCTGTAAATTAAATGCTACCAGTGGGCCTGCAGAAATTATGGTCCTACCCACTTAAGTAGCACCTTAAAACATGTTCCAGGATTCCATTGCAGCCTGTTCGCAGTTTTAAACTGCCATGTCGACTAAGGGTGGGAGTAGTTCGCAAAGTAGCGCTACGCGAAGTGCACTTTGCACTATGCGAACTTCACGTAGCACTACGTGAGCTGCGTAGTAGCATGTTTGCACTGTGCAAGATGCGTTTTCAATGATTGCACAGTGCGAACAAGAAAAGCGAAAATGCTAGCCCTCAAAATAATTTTTCTCACAATTTTTGAGAATACAAACAAAGAGAGATCTTTTGTTTGTATGGGTTATTTTATTTGACCCTTTTCATGGATTTTCAATCTTTTTTTAGAAACATTTTTTCATAGGTGAGAAAAGACACAAAATATTAACATTTACAATATTTACAACTCACATGCATACAACTATCATACCACTATGACGACTGACATATATACAAATAGTCCACAATATATATACAAGCTTCTTTTACAAGAGGAAATGGATAACAATTAAACAACCACAAATAATTAATCTTTGTGGAAAATCAAGTAATTGTAATGCCCAAACAGGGTCAAAAAAACAGAAAAGGCAACAAGAAATTGAATTTTAAACTCTACAATTAATTCGAATTAGTGAATCAACAACATGAAAATGCTAGATCAGAAATGCCTATTTGCTGTTTTGCCGGCGCGTTTCGAATCTGGGTGGAATCTCAGATTCTCCTCAGGGCTCTTTAAATGTAGATATTCTGGAAAAAGAGAGGAAGCTTGTTTTAACCACTAGTTATCGAATTGTGTAGACCCCCTGACTGAACAGATTGTCACAGAATTTTACTTTTAGGAATGGATTGCGCGGTCCCGCGGTCCCATTTTTCAGGTAAGGAAAGGGCTTTGATTTTGACAGAGGTTCTGTTAAAAGAATATATGATGGTTACCAGACCATCCAGAGACACGCAGTGACTGTGGCTCCACATCTGAAAAGCTAAAAAGTCCTACCTTAAGTTGTTATAACAGCGAAGCTACTGATTTCTTTAGCGCTGAACTTTCTCCGCTTCCGAGGCGGGATCACTAATGCCTGGAACGTGTAAACATGAGCGGCGCTCAGTACATGTTGATTTAATCACAACAATATTGAAATAACGAGGTATGCGGTGGAATACAGTGAGACATACCTGACAGATATGTTTTGGAGCAAAAATGGTTGCTAATGAGCCAGGCCGCAGTTCCTTTGTTGTCGTGCGGGCGGCGAGCCGAGAACTCTTACACGGCGTGCCAGAAAGCCGAGATAAATCGCGCTGGTTTCTAGAGGAATTAAATTGTATTGTTTAGCGTGGAGCGCAAAATCTTCTCTGTCTAAGTTTAAAGCTCGGGGCATACTGGTACTAACCTTACTCTCCAACAGTTGAACCAGGAAATGCGAACCCATTGGTGGAAAACCACCATGTGAGGTTCCTACTTGATAGCAAACCCGCCGCTCGGCATTGTGGTCAATGTAGTTACTCAGGAATTTGCGCATATCATTTTACAAACGAGAAACCTCTGATAGTGAGTTGAGCCCCGTTTGGGTACTATTAAATTTAAGTATCAGATACGCTTCTTTTTTTAGTAGCATTTGTTCACTATTAGTGCCAGAATTAGGTTGGTAACTACATTGACCACAATGCCGAGCGGCGGGTTTGCTATCAAGTAGGAACCTCACATGGTGGTTTTCCACCAATGGGTTCGCTTTTCCTGGTTCAACTGTTGGAGAGTAAGGTTAGTACCAGTATGCCCCGAGCTTTAAACTTAGACAGAGAAGATTTTGCGCTCCGCGCTAAACAATACAATTTAATTCCTCTAGAAACCAGCGCGATTTATCTCGGCTTTCTGGCACGCCGTGTAAGAGTTCTCGGCTCGCCGCCCGCACGACAACAAAGGAACTGCGGGCTGGCTCATTAGCAACCATTTTTGCTCCAAAACATATCTGTCAGGTATGTCTCACTGTATTCCACCGCATACCTCGTTATTTCAATATTGTTGTGATTAAATCAACATGTACTGAGCGCCGCTCATGTTTACACGTTCCAGGCATTAGTGATCCCGCCTCGGAAGCGGAGAAAGTTCAGCGCTAAAGAAATCAGTAGCTTCGCTGTTATAACAACTTAAGGTAGGACTTTTTAGCTTTTCAGTTGTGGAGCCACAGTCACTGCGTGTCTCTGGATGGTCTGGTAACCATCATATATTCTTTTAACAGAACCTCTGTCAAAATCAAAGCCCTTTCCTTACCTGAAAAATGGGACCGCGGGACGGCGCAATCCATTCCTAAAGGTAAAATTCTGTGACAATCTGTTCAGTCAGGGGGTCTACACAATTCGATAACTAGTGGTTAAAACAAGCTTCCTCTCTTTTTCCAGAATATCTACATTTAAAGAGCCCTGAGGAGAATCTGAGATTCCACCCAGATTCGAAACGCGTCGGCAAAACAGCAAATAGGCATTTCTGATCTAGCATTTTCATGTTGTTGATTCACTAATTCGAATTAATTGTAGAGTTTAAAATTCAATTTCTTGTTGCCTTTTCTGTTTTTTTGACCCTGTTTGGGCATTACAGTGACTTGATTTTCCACAAAGATTAATTATTTGTGGTTGTTTAATTGTTATCCATTTCCTCTTGTAAAAGAAGCTTGTATATATATTGTGGACTATTTGTATATATGTCAGTCGTCATAGTGGTATGATAGTTGTATGCATGTGAGTTGTAAATATTGTAAATGTTAATATTTTGTATCTTTTCTCACCTATGAAAAAATGTTTCTAAAAAAAGATTGAAAATCCATGAAAAGGGTCAAATAAAATAACCCATACAAACAAAAGATCTCTCTTTGTTTGTATTCTCAAAAATTGTGAGAAAAAATATTTTGAGGGCTAGCATTTTCACTTTTCTAGTTCATATTAGGTCCAGCTGCCCCTCTGTCCCAGGACCAAACTCCGTTTTGTTTACAAATGCACAGTGCGAACAAGCATCCAGCACTGTGCAATCATTGAAAACGGCATCTTGCACAGTGCGAGCTGTAGTTTTCTGCTGCTCAAGTAGATTTTTACTCGAGCGGCAGCTTTCTCAACACGAACTGGTAGTTTTTCATCGCGAGCAGTTGCGAGCATGCCAAACCACTCGCAATGAGAAACCTGACCTCCCCGCATTGAGAATCTCGCCGGAAGTCATTTTGCTTGCTCGCGGTCACGAACATGACATTGAGGACCGCGAACAAGCAAAAAATGACCGCTGCACTACGCGTTTTCGCACTGTGCTACGTGCAGCTCGCGTAGTGCGAAGTTGCATAAACTTCGCAAACTACGCGAGCGTAGCGTAGTGCTTCGCCCAGGGTTAATGTCGACTTGGCATTAAAAACCCCTTGCCAAGCCTTAAACTCCCCTTTTATTACATACGTCACCCCTAAGGTAGGCCTTAGGAAGCCCATAGGGGGGGTTGCTGTGTATTTAAAAGGTTAGACAGGTGCTTTCAAGTTTTACATGTCCTGGTAGTCAAAAACTCCCAAATTTGTTTGTTAATACTGTGAGGCCTACTCCTCTCATAGGATAACATTGTGGATTGCATATTACATTTAATATGCTGAAATTTCCAATTTGGAGCAGCTAGCTATGCAATGTTTGGTGTCTTTGGAATTGTAATGAAAAACCCTACTTAGCGATAAAGTCAAGTTTTTGACTAAAATTTTGAAAATGCTACTTTTAGAAAATTAGCATTTTTCTGCCTTTATACCTTTTGTGCCTGTATACTGTCTTGGGTCACGCGACTGGGTGTAACTGACAATTAGACAATGTCAATTCCTCCCAGACAGTCACACAATAAAAGGTTAGGTGTGTTTGAGTGACCATCTGTTGTCAGAATGAGGCCCAGAGCTGAGTACAGCCCCACTTACAACTGAATAGGGAGTGCTCTGCCTTCACACAAAGGACATATCACCTCCACATTGTCACTGCAGCCAGCATGGAACCAGGGTAGGGGAGACAGGAAATGTCATGTACTTCAAACCCACTGTCTAAAAGCTTCTCCTACCTTCCAAAAGGAAGACACCCGAGTATAAAAAGGAGACCCCAGGCAGAAACTCTTCAGCACACTTCTGGACCTGTGAATTCTCTGTGAGGAAGAGGGACTACTGTGCTGAAAGGATTAACACTCTGCTGGACTGCTGACCTTCTGTTTTGTTGTTCTTGGGGAACAATGACTGGTCTTGCAAGTTCAATCCAGGACAGCCAGAGTGACTCCAAAGGGCTAGTTTTCTGCCCACTTGTTCTGAGCGTTAAGGACACAAAAGACTCACTTCAACTTAGACCCACACCTGAACCCAGCCTAAGTGAGGCCTGACCCTCCAAGTGGTGCCCCAGCTGTCCTGGACCCTTGAAAGTGTGGTGTTCGTAGTGACCAGATAGTCCACATTCAAAAGTGGGAACTCAAACAATTGTTGGCTAAAAACCGCTCTGAGAACTAGAAGGAGAGCAGGACCAACCTGCTCACCTATCCGCCCGAAATGCGGCTTCTCCCACTTTGTTCTTCTGCGCAGCAGCAAATTCTGTTCGGTGGTTCTTGCCAAAAAGGTATCCGGCATTGTGGAACTGTATTCGGCTACAGCCCTCTGCCACATCCCACTGGAGAGTTTCAACTTCTATTCCAGAGACAAAGTCTGTATGAAGAAATCTTCACCGTGGCCTTTACCCAAGGCTATGTGACGGACAGCGCTCCTACATCAGACACCTCCTGCACCCTTGCCCCGCTGAACTTTACCTTCTCAGAAAAAAATTCTCAGAAATTCTTCTAAGTCCAAAAGAAAGCACTGACTGGTCCCAATTCACTTGTTGCACACACTGCGCTCCATCGTGGTCTTCCATATTTTTCGACTTGACCCGGTCTCATGCAACTGGATGTCCGCGGTTGGCGTTTTTATCCTTTAGGTTCTAGTTTGTACTAAAAATGTTGCAGATTCATCACTGTGATTCTGCTGATTGGATTTTGTCATTTTTGTGTCCAATTCTTTATTACAATAAACTCTATTTTTCTAAATTTTTGTGAGATTTTTCTTGTGTTTTGTTTTCACATTATTACTGGTTGTGTGCTTCATAAATACTTTACACTTTGTTAAGCCTGACAGCCATTTTGTGTCAAGCTACCTATAGTTAAGCACACATTCATTTAGTAACTTTTTGTGGTTCACCCTGCAAGGGATTGTGGTTGTTGTTTGAGCAGGGCTCACACCCCAGCAACCAACAAGCCAATTTCTCAAACAAGGCAATAAGATGGGACTCAAGAATGTCTTATATTTGAAACGTAGATCAATTGTATTCACAACAAATAGGTACTTGCATCAATGACAGGGGAAGGAAAAGGGCATATTTCACACATTGTGTATATCTGCTAGTGTTAGAAATTGCAAAAGATAAAAATAAGTAGATATCTTTCTGTCACATCAAAATATTTTTCAAGCACACACCTTCTCTTTCCTACTCACCCTGTGAAAATGTGGGTGATTGGAATTGTTATTGTTATTGTTAATGGGGTTTTATAGCGCGCCTAATCACCTGCAGGCCTCTAAGCGCCAGGAAAGATGGTAGTAACAATAACTTAGCAAGATGGGATTACACTGTGCTCATACTTTGTCTGAACAAGAATGTTTTTAGGCTCTTCCTGAAACGTAGTAGGTTCCCTTCCCGACGCAGGGCCTCCGGCAACCTGTTCCATAGCTGAGGGACTAGCACTGAGAAGGCTCTCCCTCCCTTGGTCACTAGCCTGTAGCGGGGGCAGACCAGTAGTTGGGAGTCTGAGGATCGAAGTGTTCTCGTGGGGCAATAAAGTTGCAGACGATCTTTGATGTAAGATGGGGCTTTCCCATAAATTGCCCTATGGGCCGTGCATAAGTTCTTAAATTCCACTCTTTCTTTGATGGGGAGCCAGTGCAAGCTTTGTAGTAGGCGAGTAGCTTTAGATCTCCTCGGTAATCTGAAAATCAACCGGGCAGCGTCATTCATTATGACCTGGAGTCTACTGGTCAGAGTTTTCAGTAAGCCAAGGTACAGGGCATTCCCGTAATCAATTCTGGAGATGATGGTGGCCGTTACTATTGATCGCATCATGGATTGTGAGAGGACGGGAGTTAACTTCCGCAGTTGCCTAATGATGTTCGTGCAACTTCCCACAACCACAGAGATCTGAGGGGCCATTGACAGATCGTCATCCAGTTTGATCCCCAAGCTTTTTACAGACGAGCTTGGTTTTGGAGCCGGGCCCAGCTCTGTAGGCCAATAGAGATCACCCCAAGGTGAGGCAGTGGATGGAATCACTAGTACCTCGGTCTTGTCAGGGTTGATTTTTAACAGATTATCTGTCATGTTTCACAATTATTTACCCATGACATAAATAAACATAACAAGGTCAATTTAGAAATGCACTTAGAAGTATTTTAGTATGAATACTTGAGTAATCATTTATGTAACCTTACATGAGTTTGTGAATCAGTCCCAAATTGTCACACTCTACATAGTCCTTTCGATTTGTACTGACTACATGAAAATTCCTATTTTATTAATGTTTGATGTTTAGGGAGGTGTGGGTGAACTTTTAATTCAGCTGGCCTAATTTGTGTACTTTTTAGGCATTTCATGGTATGCTTTATGTGCACAATACCTGAAATTAGACCATTACTCCACGTTCCCTAAGTAAACGCCATTTGTGGCCAAAATGTCCCATGAAACGCATTATTTCTGGTAAACGTTTACCGCAAATGCACTCGAACATCTGAACATGAGTGGCTGTTGTTCGTGGTGCTTTTGTACTTTGCACTACTTTTTCTTATTGTGGCCCACTTCAGGAAGGGACTCAAAACCTGGCTCTCTGAACGGATACCCGCAGCACAGTGACTGGATACCTGTCGGGTGATAAGCCATTCTACACAAGTACGACGTGATTAATTGAAATGCATCCTCATTCCCATAATTGACACAAGGATGCATTTCACATAAAATATACCACTAAAAGAAATTTGCAAAGAAGTGCCCGGTCTTCTACATTAACAAGCATAAGGTGGATGAGGCAAAGACCTTTTCCTGGAAGTTGATGGTGTCTAACAGAGAGGCTATGCTAGAGAAGACAATTTAGGCTTTGTTAAGCTTTAGTAAACAATTGGGCATGAAAGCACTGCGAGAGCTGTTAACGATTTATGCTGCATAATTTGTGGTGAAAGCCACATATAGGGCAGCTATCTGGGGCAGAGTGGATACTCAATGGATTCAGTGTGTTGAAAATGCTTCCATAAAAAAAATCTGCTAGCAGTCCCTGCTCTAATGTGGTGTGCCATGATGAGCTAGGAACTCCCTATATTACAGACAGAGCTATAGCCCTCAGTTTTGACAAGGGAATCCGTATTATTAAAACAGTGGGTGCTCAAGAATTGTCTAAAACTATATACTGCTCTTGATATACCCTAGATTTTATATGTTACAACTTCTCTGGAGGAAATAGAGCCCTCGGAGCTATTTGTTTCACCAAACGTGTGCTTGTCAAGACAAGGCTGGAGCAATTGTTTTTAGCTATGGCTGCGGCTCAAATATTGGAGTCCAATAAAAACAAAGTTGCAGTTATATCTTACAGCTCAATTCCCTTCATTCCTGGCTTGCAACCCTATGTGTTTGGTATTCAGAACCAGCAGCATCGTTTTGTGCTAAAAAGGTTTTGCCTTGACTACTTACCAATTATGTTGGACTACCCTAGTAAATGTTACTCTCGGAAGGAGTTATGCCCCTGCCTCTGTGCTGGAACTTCCTCCCAAACCAACCTGCTTATTTTGGTTTGTTTTCGGTTGTATGCGGCTCCTAGGAAAAATCTAATTGTTCCCCTCCTTAATAGATATCATTTTAGACAGCGCAGACCTGCTCTTTGTACTTTGCAACAACTTGAGGACCCTCTAATTTGCCAGACAATGGTTTGTTCATTTGGCTGTGTCCAAGGTTAAGAAGTCGTCTTCCTTCATGAAGGGACAATAGTAAGGATGGCTCTTTTATTGCACTCTTAACGTTTGGCACCTCAAGGAAGCACTTGCTCTTTATTCCTATGTCTTTTTTTTAATGTGGTCAATCAAAAGATGTTTTTTTAAGTGATTGTAGAATGTCTCTTTTAGCTGTCCACGGCCTAAAGTATCTTATGTTTTTAATTGTACCTTATGATGTGGATTATTTTATGACTAGGATTGGTAAAATATGATATGGGTCCGAATGTAGTCTTACCAAACAATGTGATTCCAGGTTATTTTACGGGGAAAAGGAATTCAAATCTGTATTTTAATGTCTGTTTTATTTTTGTAGTTCTACTTTTATGCTGCGGAACTGTAGCAAAATAAAGTTTACTGACTGACTGACACAATTGCATTTGGCCGCATTATGTGTAATTTCACGTAAGATTACCAAATTTAACATAGTTTTGCAAAGGTAATTTATGCAACTTTTGCACATCTCTACTTTTAGGTTCAATTCACAAAGTCCTGTAAGAACAGGTAATGAAGAACTGCTTTACATACTCACAAATTCCTCTGTTGATAGTGTCAATTCTATATTGGTAAACTGTATGTTCACACTTGGGGCATCTTGATAATGAATGATACGGGGACGCTTTTCCTGACAACAGAGGCACATTGGAGGAATCTCAGGGTCTAACCTGCTACCCAGCGGCTAATTGAGGATAAGGAGCCACATCTCGCCGCACCCGCTCCGCGGGTGCCGCATCGCCTTCCTGCACACCTGGACTTTGCTGAGGGGCTGCAGGCTTCTGGGTGAGTGCGGTCAGCGGGGCTGCGAGCGTGCAGGGGACTCCATTTCCCAGGAGCCCCTGCGAGACCATTCTACAGCTTCCGGTCCGCTCTCCCTGCTGCCGCCCCCCGCCCCCTGCACTTTAAAACCTCTCTTACCCTCTCCTTCGGCGGGACGCTTTTCCTGACAACAGAGGCACATTGGAGGAATCTCAGGGTCTAACCTGCTACCCAGCGGCTAATTGAGGATAAGGAGCCACATCTCGCCGCACCCGCTCCGCGGGTGCCGCATCGCCTTCCTGCACACCTGGACTTTGCTGAGGGGCTGCAGGCTTCTGGGTGAGTGCGGTCAGCGGGGCTGCGAGCGTGCAGGGGACTCCATTTCCCAGGAGCCCCTGCGAGACCATTCTACAGCTTCCGGTCCGCTCTCCCTGCTGCCGCCCCCCGCCCCCTGCACTTTAAAACCTCTCTTACCCTCTCCTTCGGCGGGACGCTTTTCCTGACAACAGAGGCACATTGGAGGAATCTCAGGGTCTAACCTGCTACCCAGCGGCTAATTGAGGATAAGGAGCCACATCTCGCCGCACCCGCTCCGCGGGTGCCGCATCGCCTTCCTGCACACCTGGACTTTGCTGAGGGGCTGCAGGCTTCTGGGTGAGTGCGGTCAGCGGGGCTGCGAGCGTGCAGGGGACTCCATTTCCCAGGAGCCCCTGCGAGACCATTCTACAGCTTCCGGTCCGCTCTCCCTGCTGCCGCCCCCCGCCCCCTGCACTTTAAAACCTCTCTTACCCTCTCCTTCGGCGGGACGCTTTTCCTGACAACAGAGGCACATTGGAGGAATCTCAGGGTCTAACCTGCTACCCAGCGGCTAATTGAGGATAAGGAGCCACATCTCGCCGCACCCGCTCCGCGGGTGCCGCATCGCCTTCCTGCACACCTGGACTTTGCTGAGGGGCTGCAGGCTTCTGGGTGAGTGCGGTCAGCGGGGCTGCGAGCGTGCAGGGGACTCCATTTCCCAGGAGCCCCTGCGAGACCATTCTACAGCTTCCGGTCCGCTCTCCCTGCTGCCGCCCCCCGCCCCCTGCACTTTAAAACCTCTCTTACCCTCTCCTTCGGCGGGACGCTTTTCCTGACAACAGAGGCACATTGGAGGAATCTCAGGGTCTAACCTGCTACCCAGCGGCTAATTGAGGATAAGGAGCCACATCTCGCCGCACCCGCTCCGCGGGTGCCGCATCGCCTTCCTGCACACCTGGACTTTGCTGAGGGGCTGCAGGCTTCTGGGTGAGTGCGGTCAGCGGGGCTGCGAGCGTGCAGGGGACTCCATTTCCCAGGAGCCCCTGCGAGACCATTCTACAGCTTCCGGTCCGCTCTCCCTGCTGCCGCCCCCCGCCCCCTGCACTTTAAAACCTCTCTTACCCTCTCCTTCGGCGGGACGCTTTTCCTGACAACAGAGGCACATTGGAGGAATCTCAGGGTCTAACCTGCTACCCAGCGGCTAATTGAGGATAAGGAGCCACATCTCGCCGCACCCGCTCCGCGGGTGCCGCATCGCCTTCCTGCACACCTGGACTTTGCTGAGGGGCTGCAGGCTTCTGGGTGAGTGCGGTCAGCGGGGCTGCGAGCGTGCAGGGGACTCCATTTCCCAGGAGCCCCTGCGAGACCATTCTACAGCTTCCGGTCCGCTCTCCCTGCTGCCACGCCCCCCCTATTTATTGCTCTAGCACTCCCGCAGCGCGGGACGCAGCCCGGACGAAGACAGGACAAAGACTGGGCCGTTATAGGCCGTTCGAGGCCTAAGAGGGCTGGGCTGGGCCCCCCCCCTTATTTTTTTTTTAAACTAAGTGTATTTGTTTCTGGGTTTACTCCTGTGTGGCTCATTTCACAGTTTTATTGTTGTGTGTATATTAAACCATTGCCCTGTACTCTGTAATATGTGTTCACGGGGTAGTCGGAGCAAGACCCTAATGGCAGCTAGCAATTCCAACAGGTCCATAGAAGATTTCCTAGTCAAAACCAATTTGGCTATTGACGAGGAAATCAATAAAATGCAGCACAAGGTCTCTTTAGAACTTGATGCTGCACGAAGGCTGTCAGCGCATATTGCTAGCTCCAAAAAATCATCTCTGGGAAATATTGCATCTGCCCGTACCCCTGACCGTCCAATTGTTCCACGGCCGTTATTAATAACGGCAGTGATGCACCCTGCCCCGCCCATCATCCCCCTACTCTCCCCTCCAATCTCCCAACCCAACCCAGTTCATTTAAATACTGAGCCTGCTCCCCTTCTTAGCATCGCAACCTCCCTTTCTTTTCCCAAAGCATCCCAAGTAGCAAGTCTTTGTAGTGCTAAGAAAGCGGCAGCACACAAAAAGAAATGCCTTGCAAGAACCTTGCATGCAAGGAAAAAAGCCAGAATAGCAAGATTAAAATTTTTTAATAACAGACGGGCTATGGGGTCTCTTGGGGCGAAGGATGTTACCCCCCAACCATTTCCAAGTGCTCTTAATGGGGAAGCTATTATGGAAACACATAGTTCGGTGGTTGATGATGTTCTTATCATCTCTCCTAGCCAGAATAGCACAAATATCCCGGAGGGTCAGGTGACTGGCCCGGTGTCCGACAGGGAGGGTGATAGTGAATTCCTGCAATTAGTATGGGACACGCTTAAGCAGTTACTCTCCCCCCTAGAACTAAGGCTTTCTCGTATAGAGAATAACCTCCTTGAAATGGATAGGACCATTGTCACTCTGGCTAGCCTGAGCCTTAAGGAAATGGACGCTAAGCTTTCATGTGCAACCGAACCTACCCCCCAGCCCTTAGTTACAGAATCCGCTCAATCTTTTTTACAACCAGCACCAATTGTTCCCGAGACTTTGCCAACACCCAAACCCATCCCAAAACCTCGCACCACTATTGCTAAAACCATTGTACCTACCCCTAGTCTTGTAGTACCCAAACCCCTCCTTCCATACAAACAAGCACACAGGTCGAACACTGATTCCAGGGTGCCAGTCAACCACCCCCCCAGGCCGCCTTCAATGCGTAATCCACCACGCCAGGCCAGTCGCAACAACTTTCGAGGAGGGTTTATTGACCTCCCGCCTGAAGCAGGGCCGTACGTTGCTATATTAGCCGGTGTCCCAGAGTTGGATCAATATTCCCAGGAGAACGATCTTTCGTTAAAAAATAAAGTTATTCACTGGTTGAATTCCAACAAACAGCTCCCCGACCAGCAAAGAAGCAGTGTACTTATGGTTCGGAGAGTTCCTTGGATCGGCCGCACCCACAAGTCTATAGCCGGAGACTGTGTGGTGGTTTCTTTTTCTGATCCCCACACAGCCCAGCACTTATGTGCATGGCCATCCTTTGAGGCCAATTCTGCAATAGTAGTGAGGCCCCTCACTTTTTTCTACCCTCCCAGACAACAACCAGCGAGTGAGGGATCATGGTCTACCGCTAGGAATGTTAGTCGCCCAACCCATAGTTTTGTTGGTCAATACCAACCAAACTGGTGGCAAGGGTTTTCAACCTCTAATAGGTTTGGCTGCTTGGAGGAGGTGGACTGACTTGGGAGGTCTGGAGATCTTTCTCCCTCTAAGATTTCGCCTCACCTATGGAGCCCCTCATCCCCCAGTCCTTCTCTCGTTGGCCGATCGTTGCCTATCAAGCCGGGCACAGCTTTAGAACTAGCGCACACTTCTGTCTTGGCAATGAATGAAGCACAGAGCGTAGTACAGTCACCTTGTGCACTATCTACGGATTGCCCTCTAAGAGTCATCTCTTGGAATACTGCTGGGCTTAGGGGACGCCTGGAGAATGACGATTGGGCCAACTTTATTGATTCATATGATATTGTCATCTTCCAGGAAACCTGGTCAACCGTCCCCTTGTATAAGTTGGGTTACCTTAATTTTTCAAAACCCGCAATTAAGAGCCCCAAGGGTAGGGCCTCTGGTGGTCTTACAATCTGGATAAAAAATAATTTGGGCTTCCATGGTAGGGAAACATCGGTGGCGTGTGCAGATCTGCTATGTATTTGCCTGTGTAAACCCAAAACCCCAGATATTATTATTGTTGATGTGTATGCCCGTGGCTGTCAGGGTGGGAAAAAACAAGACGTCTTGGACGATCTTGACCTTTTATTTAAGAACTTCAGGTCCGATCAGATTGTAATTGTAGCGGGAGACCTAAACACCTCCATTGAGCCCATCTCCTCTTTGGCAGAGGATGTGGGGTCTGAGGAGGACACTGTTTGGGGTATTCCCCCGCTTACTATTGCAAAGGGTGTTAAGGGTACTGAGGCAGCTATTCATTGGCTGGGCTTTTGTCTAGAATGGGGCCTACGGGCCGCCAATGGACGTACACGATCTGATTGCCTTGGGTCCAACACCTTCGATAACGGCTTGTGCTCAAGCCGTATCGATTATATCTTGATTAAAATTGAGTGGTGGTCCATCGTACAAGATATGGCGATAGAGCCCCGCCCGGAGAGCGACCATAATCCCCTTTCACTTGGGATATTGGTCCCAGGCATGGGGGCACCTGCTAGGAGGACCAATATCCTAACATCCGATGTTATTCTGTGCCACAACAGGCGCCGTGTTAAATGGCCTAGAGTTCTGGAGGACCCCGTACTTATTTCTAAGATTGAGGAAGAGGTAAGGGATGTGTGGAGTAGGATGTCTTTGTTATCTTCTGCTGACATTGCGGACCCCACAATCACTAATCTTCACGAGGAGTGTTTTTGACCCTTAAAAACCTTCTCACGAAACCATCCAGACCCGCTAAAACTAGAGTCTACAAAAAATGGTACAATAAGAAGTGTAGAGATGCCCACAGCAGCTTATTAGCTGCTGTAAAGACCCGAAACTCCGATGCCATAAGGACGACAAGGCAATGCTATAAGCGTACCATTCAGGCTGCTAAGCGTGAATGGGATTACTCTTACTGGCTTGATCTCCTAGGTACATGCGATTCCCCCAGTTTAACGGATTTTTGGCTTATTATAAGGAGGAGAAAGGACCCTGCCGCCCAGGTTTCAGCAAATTATGTCTCCGCCCAACTGTGGGTGGAATTCTATTCTGCACAGTTTAATGACCCAAACATAGCAGCAGTCCCTTCGATGGAAACTACACTGATGTGCCAAACCCCACACACTGGAGACAGACTTTTATTTTTGGAATCTGATACTATACTCGCCCTCGAGTCAGTCCAGCCGGGTAAAGCTCCTGGCATTGATGCTATTCCCGCTGATGTTTTTAAACTTAAACCTGACCTTTGGATCCCATATATAACCTTACTGGCAAATAACATAGCTGCAGGGGCCGAGATTCCTCCCTCATGGAAGGGTGCAGAAATTCTGCCAGTTTACAAGAAGGGTGATCGCTCCCTCCCCAACAACTATCGTCCCATTAGTTTGATTGATTCAATCCAGAAAATTGTGTCGAGAATGATCTTAGCAAGAATCCTGGATTGGATCGATTCAAACAACATACTTTCACCTATGCAGGCGGGCTTTAGGTTTGGGACGAGTACAGTCGACCAAGTATTCCGGTTTACACTACTCTTTTGGAAAGTGGTTCTGTTGGGTGGTGGTACGTTATACGCTGCCTTCGTTGACCTCAAGTCGGCTTTCGACTTGGTGCCAAGGAAGAAGTTGTGGGAGGCCCTTAGCCGCATGGGATTTCCGCCTGAGCTTTTGATCCTAGTCCAGCGACTACACGAGGACAATTATGCCCAGGTTAGGTGGGGTAGCCAGGGGCGGGTGACCAAGCAATTCCCTGTACAACGTGGGGTGCGTCAAGGCTGTGTCCTGGCCCCCACGTTGTTTCTTTTATTTATCAATCAGGTTACACAACACTTTATTAACACACAGTCGGATGCCCCCATGCTGGGTGGTCGTAAGTACCCCATGTTGATCTTTGCAGATGACACCCTCCTGCTTTCTAAAACTAGAGCCGGGCTTCAGGTAGCCCTGAATAGCTTTTCCGAGTTTTGTAGCAAAAATGACTTACAAATAAATGTGGACAAAACCAAGTTTATGGTTTTTTGCAAGAAAAATCCCCCTAAGTGTACCGTTTCTTTAAACGGAGTCCATATTGAGCAGGTCAGGGTAATGACATATCTTGGTGTGACCCTTGATCACCAACTTAGCTGGAATCCTCAAGTGGAAACGTCCAAACTTAAATTTAATAGGTTGGCTGGCTGTTTGCTCCATGAACAGAAGAACTCCCTTACTAGGTGTGTTAGCCCCGTGCTAAAAATTTTTGAGGCGAAGGTCATCCCTGCAACCCTTTATGGAGCAGAAGTTTGGGGTCATAAGAATCTCTCCAGTTTGTCAACTGCGCAGAACAGGTTCTTACGGAATCTGGTTAGTCTCCCTCAGTCCACTCCTACTAAACCCCTATTATTGGATCTTGGCTGCAGACCAATCGACGAGATGGCCCAGTATCGGGTGGTGGCCTTCTGGCGCCGCATCTGGACCTCTCCTGAGCTTGGCCTGTATACCCAAGAGTTGGAGGAAGTAAAACTCATGTGGGGAGCAAACAAAATACAATGGTTTTGTTTAGTTAAAAATGTATTGAATCTGATGGGTCTTCCGGAGCTTTGGTCCAACCCGGGGGGGGCAGCTTTTCCCTCCAAACTTGAGTTTAAGGCACTCTATTGGGCCTGGAGAAAATCAATCCTTGTAAACCAATCCCTGGATGCTAACATAACTGGCTCCTTTTTAGTGTTTAAGGCTGTTCCCTCATTAGAACAGTACTGGGACCTAATTACAAGTGTACCAGATCGTAAACTATATCACCAGTTCCGAATTGGCACCTTGCCCATCAATTCTTTTACAGCAAAATGGGACATGTCTACAGGAAATAAATGCCATTGGTGTACAGACCAGGAGGAAAGTGTTGGCCACCTCTTCTTTGGTTGCCCTGCTTACCATGCACCAAGAAGTAAGTGGTTAAGGCCGATCTGCTTGTCTCTGAACAGTGGCGGCTTCCGAGACGCACTCCACAAACTCCGTGTTATTAGATCAGAATCCGTAGTGGTAGGTGTTGCAAAATTTTTAAAATGGGCCTGGCTGATCCGTTCCAAGAAATTGGGTATCCCTGTATGTTGAATGTTCTTTTATTAATTTGTACATAGCACTCAGTATTGTTCTTAGCGGAATTAATTCTTGTGCAAATTATCTTTGTCCCATCTGTTTTTATATACATATGGCTAAAGTATTTTTACGTTTTTTTAGGAATTTTGTGTGTACATTATTATATTGCTGGAGTGTCTTTTTATACATTGTGTATGATTGTATTCTTGTCTTTTATGAATTTTTAATTCGAAATAAAGACTTATCGAATCGAATCGATAATGAATGATAGATGTTTATGGTTACCAAATTCAATGGTAAAAACACTTAGGGGCTAGATGTAGGACCCTCAGTGTTTGTAACCCACAATTTTCATTTTATTGCAACTCAGAAATTGTGAGTAGCAAACACTGATGACAACAGTGTCTAAGACACTGTTTGTGATTCCCAAATGGATCACAAAGGACCTGCTCATCAATATTCATGAGACAGGTCGAATTTTGTGACCCATTGGGAATGGCCGGCCCTCACAGTGATGGTGGCCTGCTGGGGTCAGCAGACCACCATGTCTGTGACTGCTTTTCAAAAAGCAGTGTTAAAAAAAATGCAGCCTGTTTTCTTTAAAGGAAAACGGGATGCATTTAAAAAATAAAAATTATACGTTTCACTTTCATTTTTTTGGACAGGCAGTGGTCCGCGGGACCTCTTCACATTTGTGACTGGTTTACCATCAATTTGAAATTGGTGGTAAATGTGATTTTTTTGCGTCCACATTTGCAGTTGCAAATCAATCTTACATCCCCCTGCGACTTGCTATTAGGAAGAAATACCTTTGGCACTCACCTTCCTCATAGTGACACGCAAAGCCTATTTTGCAAGTCAGTGACAGGTTAACGACTCGCAAAATAGGTTTTGTACATGCTAACCCTTTGGTCGCAAATGGGTTCCAGTTTTGACTGATTAAAATGGTCATACATCTGGTCCCTAGTCCTATTTGCACTTGTAAGTTATAACTTGGTAAAGGGACCAGGGGGTAGATGTATCAAGATTTTCGTTAGCGATTTCTTAATAGCGAGTCGTTGCGAATCGCTATTAAGAAATCGTTAAATGCGATGTATGTATGTTTCTGCGACTTTCTTGCGATTCCTTAAAAGTCGCAATTTTATTTTTAGAATTTTATGCGACTTCTTAATTTGCGAATTTCGCAAATTAAGAAATCTCAAAAAAGCGTGAATCTGCTGCTGCCAACTACAAAATAGCTGAGTCATACTCAGGAAATGGGCTTGATTAGTTTCACCTGCATGCCTGAGCCACACCCAGTGGCAGTTGGAAACCTGTTTGGCTGGAGAGAGGAGCTGCTTGACTACAGGATGGAGGCTGTAAATTCAGAAGGAGGCCCCTCAGCAGAGAAAAGGAAAAGGAAGCAAAAGTTTTCTGAGAGGGAGGTGGAGACACTGGTGGAGGAAATGGCCTCCAATCATGAACTTTTGTTTGGAAAGCAAGCCAAATATGTTCCTGAAGTCATGAAGAGGAAGTTATGGCTGGAAATCCAGGAAAAAGTCAATGCAGTTGGTGTTATCCTAAGATCAATTGATGAAATTAAAAAGCGTTGGTACGACATGAGGCTGAGGGCAAAGGAAAAACTTGCTGAGAGACTAAAGGATGCCAATAAAACTGGTGGAGGATCTGGAAATGTAGACCAACCAACCCCACATGAGGAGCTCATTGAATCTACAATTCAGCATGAAAGTGTTTCCGGAGTCTCAGCCATTGACAGTTCTGATCACACAGTTGCTGAACATGGTAAGCAGGATGCTTGACTTTTTCATTGCATAAGTTAGAAGCATGAGTGTATGAGTGTGTGAGCATTATTCCATGTGTTTAATAAATAACAGCACTTAAATGTGAAAATTGATCCCCTTTTTTGTTTTACATTACTGCATACTTATGATATGCAGTACATTTAAGCTGCACCAACATACATGCATCTGAATAAGTACACAATACTACCTCTTTAGTTAGCTTAATTTAATAGTTATGAAGCACACAGACAGGCAAGCATCTCATGTGACTCTTTCTTTATTCCCAGATCATGTTGTAGATTCACATGATGGTGATGGGGGGCAATCCTCACAGGAACATATTACAGCCCCAGAAGAAGTAAATGTCAGTGATGAGCATGAATCATTGTCTTTTATGAGAAGAAAAAGAAAAGCAGTTGCACAACTGCAACCTTTTGAAGAATCAGATGATGAACCTGAGGGATCAACAAATAACATAAATGTGTCAGAACAGGAAGTTATACATCTTGACACAGTTAGTGATTCTGCTTCAAGAAGATCATATTCTAATAATAATACCAGGAGAAGCAGGGGAGAAGTCACAGAGACAGCAAATGTTTTTGCTGGTTTGGAAAACAACATGCTTTCAGTGCAACAAAAACAACATAAAGCATTAAGGTCAATTAATGCCCAACTAAATAAATTAAACAAGAGTAACAATAAGGTGGGTGATGGTATGAGGCGGATGGCTGACTCCATGGACAGACTTTGTGTAGCATTTGAAAGATCAGAGTCAAACAGAGTGAGGGATTCTCGCAGTCATAACATCAGACTACAGAAGTACTATGCAGCTATAAATAGTCTGTGCACTGTGACAGCACAGAGTAATAGGCGAAGCATTGCCATGCAACGCATGGTTGGTGAATGCAGTAGAAATGTTGCCAAAGGGCTGGATAAAGTATCCCATTCTTTTGAATTATTAAAAACTTGTCAGAAAGGGGCAAGTGCGTTCTTTGAGGCCATTGAGTCTGAGGACACTTCCAGTAGAACCAGCAGTAACCCTACGCCCACTTTGGACACCCCTGACATGAGGAGTGGAAGCCTTGGTAGCCAACATACATCTGTGAGGAGAAGTGGCCCAGGCCAACGCAGGAGTAGCAGAAGGGGAAAAAATTAAAAAGAAAATTCAACATATATATTAATAAAAGAGAATGACACTGTGAGAAAACATTCTCAGATGTATGTCCTGTGGATTAACAGGTTCCAGGTTTTTGTTACCCATGTAATTTTGAAAAATTAAAGGTTTACATAATGAAAACAAAGATGCTATGTTTTTATTTCTTACCTAGAAATAATTGTTAGTAATTTCTGCACGCCTTTGTCGCCCAGCCACAGCTCCTAAACCTGTAGCACATCTTCTTGGTGGAGGGACATCATCATTGTCTGAAGATTCAGGGTCACTCACTTCACATTCTGTTCCCTTTCTAATAGCCATGTTATGTAGCATAGCACAACTTGTAATTATTTTGCAACACAATGATGGCTTATATTGCAAGGATCCTCCACTTTTATGGATTCCTCTGAACCTGCTTTTCAAAATCCCAAAAGTTCTTTCAATAACTCCACGTGTAGAACGGTGTGCCTTATTGAATCTCCTTTCATGAATGTTACTTGGATTTAGATAAGGTGTCAAAATGAAATCACGAACTGCATAGGCGCTGTCTCCTAAATTGTAATTTCAGAAATGTGACAGTTTTAAAAATAGATTGACAAAAGTTTTAAAATTGATTTTGTGTTTTTAAGTAGCACTTACCAAGCAGAAATCCATCTCCAAATTCACCAGCACTCAAACGTCCATGTAATCCACTGTGTCTAAATATATATGAATCATGAGTGCTTCCTGGAAATATTGCAACAATGTCAGTAATAATATATTTAGCATTACACACCATTTGAATGTTTAAAGAGTGGTAACTTTTCCTATTCCTATAAACATGCTCAGTTGCAGCTGGAGGTGTAATGGCAATATGTGTCCCATCTATACATCCAATTACATGTGGAAAATGGGCAATTTGATAAAAATCAAATTTAGAAATTTGGATATCTTGAGGTGTGCTGGAGAAGTAAATATGATGTTGCAACCTGTTCATCATTGCATCCAAAAATACCCTAAAAAACCTTGAAAAAGCAATCTGAGATACTCCTCCCACCTCTGCAATCACCCTTTGAAAAGATCCTGAGGCAAGAAGGTGCAGGGAACATAAGACCTGCACATGAGTTGGTATAGAATGTGTCCTGTGTGTCTCATGCTCCAAAAAAGGCTTTAACTCCTCAATTAAGTCCAAAATGGTATGTGGATGCAGTCTATATTTCTCAAAAATGTCTTCTTCAGTCTGTTGAAATAAGGTAATCCTCAGTTTGAAAATCCTTTCCTGCCTCTGTCTCATCTGTGCAAGAGCTTGGATGCGCAGTCTTGTAGCTATCAGGTAAAGTTCAGCCATGGTTGTGTTGAAAAAATCAGTTGGGGCTGTCTTTTAAAGATTCAAAAAAAATTACACCTGGTTTGAGTTAGTGTTAATTGCGAATTCTTATTTTGCGATTTGCCGTTTTTCGCTATTTGCGATTCTTTGATACATTTCATAGCGACTTCTTAAAATGCGATCATGCAAAATAGAGAATCGCTAAGAAATATTCGCACAAACATGAAAACGCAAATAACGAAACGCAAAAAATAGCGATTTCTTATTTTGCGCTGTGAAAAAACACATACATCCCGAAATATGCAAAATATTCATTAACGATTCGTTATGGTCAAAATTCTGCGAATTTCGGCCATAACGAATCGCAAAATGCTTGATACATCTAGGCCCAGGTTGTGAATTTCCTTAAAGAGCTTACCTTGTTTTCCCAGTATTCAAACAACACCAACTACTCATCCCATCTCTTAAACATAATCCCAAATAGCATCTCTCATTAACAGTGATTCTTCTCTAAAACAGATTACTCCTGTTGTGATGCTTAATTTGAATCCTACAGTGCTTTTTTAACAATTGTTCATCTGTCCATCTCACACACATGCTTAGAATAAGCATGTTTCATGTAAGACATGTCCCCACTTCGCTGTAGGCGCCAGTGCCAGAGGATTACTGGGTTGACATAAATATACCTACAGCTGCAAGTATTTACGATGGCATACCTTACACAAACATGAGTAAGATATGCATTTTCTTTTTTTACTTTTTTTTTTGTTGATCAATGCACATCAAGTTCACTTTTGGCGAATACAGGATCACAAGCAGCCGCGGTCCATGCAGGTAACAGCGGTGGGGCCGTGTAAGGGAGTATTCCGAGGGACGATGCCAAGGGAAAATTAATTATTTATTTAATTTTCCCTCTGCATCCCCCACTGTTCCACAGCATTCCCTCTTTGAGCCGCCACTGCATACTGGTAATCTTGCTTTGATACATTGTCAGAGGATGAACAGTGTAATACCTTATTGCAATTACTATTATGGTAATTGCATTGTCTGGCCCCTGGCAGTGCTGGATGGAACAAACGTTCCTCGCACCATGCATTCATCACTGCACAGAACTATGAACTTTTCTGCTGCATAGAATTCTGCTTGCATTTCACATTTTTTTTTTATAATTTGGGACTGACAGAAGCAAAACCAGCAGAAAAGGGCTCAGAGTTTTTAATACACTGTAGAATAATGAAATAGGGAATTCATTCATCCCTGATGCTCATAATTGTAAATGTAAATGTAGTTGATTTATATAGCGCTGTATCACCAACCGGTTTCTAAGCGCTTGCTTTGGGAACCCGTCCTGGTTTTTCCCCTGTGAGATAACCCATTACTGGGCACCCCCAAGGTGAAAGCCAGGCATCCCGCTGCGAGGGGCCGTCGTGGAGATTAAGCAAGCTATTGCCCACAGTTGCAGAGTGGGACTCCATGATTGGAATAGGCACCGAGGCGAAAATTGCCAGGTCCGGGAAATTTGAGCCCAGGACCCACCGAGGCGGGGAATTGACCCCTGGTCCGGGCCAGACCTCTGCATCAGGGTCTGCCGCTCCAACCACTTGAGCCACACTTCTCCACCCTTCTCATAATCAGACACATTTCAGCAAAAGGAGTTCCTCAAATAGCTAGCCCGCACTTGGGCTCCTTAGAATTTTGGTTTCAACCCATGTCCCATATTTTAATTTTATGGCTTGATTGGTATGACAGTAACCATTCAGGAGGACAACACATGTTCAATATCAAATACCTTTATATTTTTAATGCAGTTCTTGAAAAATGAGTGTATTATGTTGATTGTTTTATTTATTTTATGCTTAATTGTTGTGGTTTCAATAACCTATACACAAAAATATTAACTAACTAGAAAAAAATAACCAATACCACTAATGAGGTTTTTGCATACGAATTCCTCCGACATGCCCACTTGTCTTATAATTAGGACATCAAACAAGACATTTCTAAAGGGTGCCGACTCATTTATGCACTATATACAGGCCCAGTGCAAGAACGGCATTTAATGAATGTGTCAACCACACCAAGATACAATATTTGTGAGTCCTAATTTAGTATTTAAGAAAATAACAGGTGTACTCTTTGGCAAGCTGAGCAGGTTTTCCAGGAAGCATTGTTTAAACACCACCAATGTGGAGACATTAACAATCACCAATATTACATTTCCAACCCACACATTTGGCTTGTGGCATTCACTTGGAGGATATGTTAAGCTCTTTCAGCCTTGTGGCAAACCACAAGCAAACTACATCGATCAAGTGTTACCTGTAGAGAGCCTTTGTATGTTAGTTTGTGTCTGAGCACGGGCTGATGCCGGGTAATAATTAACAGTCACAATTTCCACGAAATTATTATCTAGTTGCAGAATATTACTCAATGACTTGAGCTGACTGAGGGCCAAAACGTTTGTCTTTGATAAGTTTATTTACAAAGCACTTACTAAAAAGAAAAAAAGAAAGAGTAGAAACTATCGAGATCTGTTTGTGGTATCACCACCAGTGTTCTATTTGAGCTGCTGTTTGCAGGTGGGTCTCCCTAGCCCTCATATTTGGTGACCAGCATTTATTTAGGTAAAGCAAGCTTTGATCCAGAGCATGACAGGGCATAACAGTGAAAAATACAAAAGGGGTGGCGCAGCACGGCTCCAGAAATTCTTCTTAAACTAATACCTTAACTCAAGGAGCTGTTCACGAATTTCTCACCAGTGGGCCCATAACACTGAAATTCATTCATTCACACATCTACTCTGCTCCGAGGATTCAGTGAAGACCAAAGGAGAGCCGCCGGGCTATAGCGGAGTGTCTAAACTTAAGATTTTATTCATTATTTACATCTGCAGTTTTAATTCTAATACCATGGTTTTTCTCTAAAGGAAATACTTAAAACACCCCACCATTTATTTTCGATAGATCAGCTAGTAAAAGTTAACTAAAAGACAACAAGACCTGCATAATTTTCCATTTATTTAATTTTTTATTTAGAGATTTATGGGTAGATGCATCAACGTTGTCATTTGCGATTCCTTATTTGCGAAAAATAAGGAATCGCAAATAAGGAATCGCAAATGGCAATGCATCATTTATTTCGCAATTTTATTGAGATTCGGTAAAAATCGCAATTTTTACCGAATCGCAATAAAATTGCGAGTTTCAAATAGCGAATTCGCAATTCCCATTCATTCCTATGGGCTGAAATGCCCATTGAAATGAATGGGAATTGCGAATTCGCAATTTGAAAATCGGAATTCAACAAAGTATTTCAAGGGTGGAGAGGGGGGTCCAAAGGACCCCCCCCCTGCACCCATGAAATGCACTTTTACATGTAAGTTACATACACACATGTCCTAAGGACATGTGTGTCTGTAACTTAACAGTTTAAAAAAAGCATTTTTGTGCTTTTTTAAAGAATTTAGCAAATTATCACGAGGTTCAAACTCGTGGTAATTTGCACTTGCAATTGTAAAATTCGCTAATTTTTTAACAATGATGCATTCCATTTAAGGAATCGCACAATTGCGATTCCTTAAATGCAATCGCATTTAAGAAATTCGCAAAATTAGCGAATTTGAACAAAAAATAATGATGCATATCAAAAAGCATTTTTGGAGTCGCAAACGGCCGATTTTAAGGAATCGCACCGTTTGCGACTCCAAAAATGCCTGATGCATCAGGGCATTTATCTCCTAGCATGATCTCTACCTTTTACTTGAAAGAAAAATGTAGTTATGCATTAATAATCCTGAAAGAAAAATTACATTTAAAACATTCCTTTATTAGCATGACAGTTTAGGAAAATAATTCAAAACATATTACCAAGATGTAGAGACGCAGACATCAGCATAGAACAGAATAGTTCCCAAAGAAACACCTCTCTATCTCTCTCAATGTTCCCCTCTCATAGGACCTCACACCCATTTAAACATGTAAGTTCAGAAAAATTTTAAAGTCCCTGCGCCATAGAAAAATTGCGCCGACTGACAGTATCTCAGGGTGCAAAGATTACGTCGAAAAGCAAGCTTTTTTCATTGTCCCAAATGTCTTCTTTTATACCCTTTTTCACTAACTTATCTATCTAAATTCATAACTCTTATGTCCTAGAGTGTCCGTGATTGGTCAATTTAGAGGTGGATGAGCATCCCCTCATCGCCTTACTGTTCAATTTATGTTGAGTTATCATTATAATTGAGAAAAATAGTGGTGCCATTGTTCATGTTCTACTTCCTTCGAAGTGTCCTTTAAATTGTTATTCAATGCCCCATTCCCACGGATCATCTGCTGACTTTCATAAAATTTGGCATCTGCTCCATGCAGCAGGCCACGCTGTCCTTGACTCATACTGTACAGGCACAGGCAGCTCGCGCTTTCAGTCGGCGCATGCGTTCTTAGACCGCCACCTCGGAATCACAGTCAGCTTCCATTTTCTTTTGGTCACATAGGCCTCAATTTAGGAACTATTATAGAAACAAACACAATTAAACGTAAATTTATGAACTAAAGCCCTTCCGTTTACCTCCCCCTTCTAATAATATCCAGGTTAGTATTTACCTAGCTTTAAGCAACATATTTGTGTAAATTTATTTAACAATCTTCATGATTTATGCCACAAATAAACAAACAAAAACCACATTCCTGCAATTTCCGATTAGATTACGACAAATGCGTACCTTTTATGACGTGATACATGACAAATTAGTAAATTATGCTTGGTAATTACATGCAAATTAATATCCCACATGTATTTATGTGTGTGTATTCTATTCTATGTTGGTTAATTTAAAAAAAAAACACAAGTTTAGTACATATTACTGTTATGGAAATTTTTGTTTCCACCTTGCTCCATCAACTTCCCTCTTTGGTGATTTTATCACCAAATATCTCCCAAAGTTTAGAATTTTTTACCTCAACATGTTTCTAATTCTTTTACTTAGTATGTGTTACATTTCTCTTTCTTCTAATTTCTTGCTGTCTTGATAAAATTTCTCTTTAAACTGCTCCATCTCGATATCACCTTTTTCCCTTTCCCTGTCTTGTTTTGCTTTAATCTCCTTCTTCAAAGACCTTTTGACATTTCATCTCCTTTTACATTGACAACTTAATCTCAAAATTAAGATCACTATTATTATTACAGTCACTGGTATTAGTATGTTCCCTATAATAGCTCTACTTATTTCATTAAACCAATTTTTAACTCCTGATAAACTTCTACCAAGTTTCTCAAGAACACCTTCAACTTCCAGTGGTTCTATTTCTTTATGTAATTGTGTAATATTTGTAATATATCTCTCAATGTTCTGACTTTTATCAGGAATGTAGGTACAACCGTGGTGCACCTTTAAAATTCCACAAACTCCTCCTTCTTTTGCCAAAATTATATCTAAAGCAAGTCGATTTTGTATTACCATACTTCTCATAGCAAACATTTCCGTGTTAACCATTAAAAGTCCTCCTGCTGTGTCTGTTGACAATTGGTCTACTATTGTTGACAATTTTCTAATTCGGTTTGCAATAAATGATATGCCTACTGCTGGTATTAGTGCTCCAAAAACATCCCCTATAATTTCAATTACACTATCTCTTCTCCTCCGACTTAATGGTTTACCTATTTCATGAATTCCATTAGTACCTCTATCTACATGAAAGATTTTAGGAAAGACCAAGCCAACATAACATGATCCGTACCAGTGATCTGGTAATATGTAATAAGCCTTGTTCCCATACAAAAAATATATTCCCGGAAAAACTGGGTCATTTCCACCTTTAAATCCCCAACCCCCTTTTATAATATAAGTATCTTCACATTGACTTGCACCCACAAAATAATTGTCATACACAGTGCTATCTCTTCGAATACATAATTTCCCTAATAATGGTGTATCTATATTTATAGTCACATTTACATTATGTCCTTCAATATTATCATCTGAAAATGCCCACTTTGTAGATTTAGTCTGTTTCACTTTTTCCCGTCGCTTATAATACTGTCTTCGTTCCTCAACCATATTCAAGAAAACTTTCTCTTCATTTCTCATTTTACAAGCAAATTATGTTTAAAGGCATAATCGTGTGTTAATTCTTGTGTTTCTAAGAAATATTCTCCCCCAAAATTTGCAGGCTTAATTTGATTTAGTTCAGCAACAATTTTCAATTTTGCAAATACATTATCAGAATCATAATAATAATATTCTAATTTTCCAGTTCTATAAAATAAACTTGTTATTACAGTACAGGTTACTCCATATGTTAACGGTAAATGATGGTAAGTCACACCCTCGGAACCAGATGCTGGTAATTTCACGCAGATATAACAGTTTATGGCATCGATTGTTCTTACATATTCACATAATAATCTCGAAAAAGTATTTTTAGAAAAGCCACTAATAGCCAGATTCATCAATCTCCCGATTTGCTAGTCCTTAATAGCGATTATTAAGGAATAGCTATTAAGGACTTGCAAATCGGGATTCATGTAGAAATGGCAAAATAAATTGCGATTCCTACAGCCTCCTTATTTGCGATTAGCAAATTGCTAATCGCAAATAAGGATGCGATTTTAAGGGTGCCAGGGGTGTCCAAAGGACACCCTGTAGCACCCCTGAAATGTAAATGTAGACTGATGTTGCGCACACACATGTCCAAAGGACATGTGTGTGTGTAACATCCAACTTAGAAAAATGCACTAAAGTGCATTTTTCTAAGTTTTCGCTATTTATCACGAAGTCTGACTTCGCGGTAAATAGCGGCCAAAAATAGCGAATTCGCAATTTAAAAAATGGTTAATGAATTGCATTTAAGGAGTCTCAAATTGAGATTCCTTAAATGCAATTCCTCGCAATTTAGCGATTTTGCAATTAGCTATTTTTGCATTTGGGATGATGGGTCCCAAATGAAAAAATTGCGCACGCAAAGGGCCAGATTCTCAGAATCTGGCCTTTTGCGAGCCCATTTTTCGTTGATGAATCAGGCCCTAAGTGACTTATCTTGATGAATTTCAGGCCTATATTCAAGTAATTTTTCATTTTTCAAATCATCATTTTTATCTTTCAAACTCTCATTTGCTTTCAATTTTTTAAAATCAGGTCTAAAAGGAATGATAATAGCAAGAATCAACCATACTAACATTAATATTCCAGTGCAAAGTAACCACATTCTACAGCATTTTCTAAAAATAGAACACTTGGAATTAGTCACTTCATTAGTAGCCTTTTTTTTTACAAAGCAATTTTCACAATCTTTTCCCCTTTAAGTTGTCTCTTTTTAATCTTGTTTTCACTTACAATGTTCCCTTCAAGCTCAAATACAGCTTTTGTTTATTACCTGCTGGCGATAGCCAGTAGGTAGTTATAGTTAGGATCTACTTTCCATAGGAAATCCGCAACATTCTATTGGGAATAACTTTGGCGCCGGTGGACGAATCTTTGCGAATTTCTGAAAGAAGATGGCCCGCTCCACTCCTTCCCTGAAAGTTTAGGGGGGATTTGTCAAGCGGGGGCCGAGATAAAAGGGGGGTCCCAAAATGTGTTTTCTCTATGTTAATTTCCATGGGGCGGTCAAACTCACTTTTAGCCCGAACGGCTGAATGGGTTTCCACCAAACTTGGCAAAATTGTAGGGACTGGTAGCCCAATGTGCCTTTGCTATGTCTCAAGACATGTGCTCCAGTGGATTTTGAGTAATTTAGGTTAAAAAAAATATATATATCTTTGCCGTGCCCCGGTACGTGCACCGGGGAGCGCAGCGGGCGCGACACGCGAGGCGCGCACGGAAAGCTGATTGGCTCTCGGGTGTCTGTAAACATTCGAAACAGTCCGGACCGGCTGCCATCTTGTGTCTCGGTAGGATAGAGACACAAGAGGTGGAAAAAACAAAGCGGGAAATGACCATAAGGGGGCAGGGTAGACCCCCCTGACCCCCTAGGTTTGATGTGGGGGCTATAAAAGGGCCACGCGGGGCCCCCCAATTTTTTTTTTGATTTGCGCGGGGGGAGCGCCCGGTACGCGCACCGGGGAGCGGACTGGGGAGCGTACCATGGAGAAAAAAGAATGACAGAGTTTTAAAATGTAGCCTTTATTCATAAATTGGAGGTAGTTCTAAAAAGAACTGTTTTTTTTCTTCTTTTTGTTGTTTTATATTTTGTTTGTCTTTTTTGAACATTTTGTACTTTTTTTGGCTTTTATGAACTAATTTTAAATTTTTTTGTTATTTTTATGGGGAGAAACAAAAAACAGGGAATTGAAAATGGCTCAACTGGAGCAAAAAATAAAAAAGGAAAAAATGAGGGTTTTTTGGGGCATTTGTGGTTGTCCCCAGCAAGGACGATGAGCTTTATGCTCAGTTCACCATAGGAGATGGTCTTTCCACAATAAATACATGTTATTCGGAAATCCCCAAACCGTGGTTAAATGCAAGGGATCGTCTCACTTGCCTCTGGTCCCGATGGAGTGGGTTGCTTTCTTTTGGAGGTGGTGCTTGAAGATTGGGGAGGGTTACTGGCCAGTTCCCTCATCTCTGCAGCAGAATAGTTGATCGGATGCCTGCGCTGCATGTGGCGAATCATGGTGTTGTTTCCAAAAGAGTATTTTTTGTTAGGGTTCCCCCTTGAAAGTTCCATGACACAGATTAGGCAAGTCACCTTGGCCGCATTGACTTTTTTCTTGCCCTCTGAGATAGAAAAAAACTCCCATACAATGTGTGGTCTTGGCTGGTATGGGGTATTGTCTTCTTGCAGCCACCTTCTCCTCCCCTCCTCCTCCTCCTCCTCCTCCTCCTCCTCCTCCTCCTCCTTCTCCTCCTCTTGTTGACCACCAATGTAATCTTGTGGTGGTCCTCTTGGTGGTTGTGGTGGTGGTGGTGGTGGTGCAGATGCTCCAGCTGCTGCTGCTACTGTAGCCATTTTAAAGTACAAAATATAACACAAAGATATTCAAACAGGTCTACCTCAGTCAAAGGACAAAGTCAGAATAAGGAAAAAAGGTGGGGTCTTTCATCATTTGATAAAAAAACTGACTTGAACCAATGAAAAGTGTTATTTCCAGGTCACATGACTCAGGCCTTCGTCATTTGGAAACCAAAACTGTTCTGCACCAATGAAAAGTGTTATTTTCAGGTCACATGACCCGACGCGCTTACGCTACGCGCCACCGGGTGCGCCCGGGGGCGTGCCTCGGGTCGCGTCGCGTAAGCGCGTCGGATGTTTACGTTGCGCGATCGTATTCGCTCGAGTGCTTCCGGGTGCACTTACGCCGTGTGTATCACGCGGACGCGGCTACGCGATACGTCACAATGATGTTTTAGTTCGCGGCAATTGTGCTAAGGGGACGCTAACCGGTGCACGCCCGGGGCACGACGAAAAGCTACGCTTACCGGTGCGCACACCGGGGCGCATTCCGGGAGCGCACCAGGGCAAAAAAAAAATACAATAAATAAAAAATATTATATAAATATATAATATAGGATTCATTATAAAAAATATTACATTTCAGAGGTTTGAGGCCCTATATATGGTTAGGAATTAGCATTTAAAAAACCTATGAAATTCACTGAAAAAAACCATAGGTTTCACACCAGTTATAGTTAGGAATTAGCATTTAAAAAACCTATGAAATTCACTGAAAAAAACATAGGTTTCACACTAGTTATAGTTAGGAATTAGCATTTAAAAAACTTATGAAATTCACTGAAAAAACCATAGGTTTGGAGTAGCCCTGAAACAAAAGGGTATATATATATATATATATATATATATATATATATATATATATATATATATATATATATATATATATATATATATATATATATATATATATATATATATGCACTGAAAAAACCATAGGTTTCACACCAGTTATAGTTAGGAATTAGCATTTAAAAAACCTAGTAAATTCACTGAAAAAACCATAGGTTTCACACCAGTTATAGATAGCTGGAAATTTTACTGACATAAAACCATTGCAATGAGTGATGTAATATGTGACGTCATCAGCAGTGCATTCCAGGCACGCAAGTTATAGTGAGTCCAACTAACTATAATGTGGAATTTCAATGGTTTTATGTCAGTAAGATTTCCAGCTATCTATAACTGGTGTGAAACCTATGGTTTTTTCAGTGAATTTACTATGTTTTTTAAATGCTAATTCCTAACTATAACTGGTGTGAAACCTATGGTTTTTTCAGTGAATATATATATATATATATATATATATATATACCCTTTTGTTTCACGGCTACTCCAAACCTTTTAAGAATCTTTTTTCTTTCTTTGTGTCACGGTTTACTCACTTTCTTTTTCAACACCTGGACAATGCAAGTTTTCCTGGCTGCAGTTTACTTTACTTATTGGAGGCAGCAACATGTAGATCCACTCAGGTAATTTATATTTTTGATTTGGTCTTCTCACTCTTTTTGGCCTTTGCACAACCTTTATTTTCTATCCCAACAACTCCTTTTGACTGGTTATTCCATTCACTTGATCTTCTTGTACTTTTGCTTTGTTAACCAGTTTAATTTTCATTTAATCAGTTTCTTTAGGCCAATTATCTCCTTTTCAAACTCTTTTTATTTCAAGTTCAGTAGTATTTCGCTCCACTCTCCAAGTTCTTTTTCTTGAACTTCTCCTTAATTGAGTGTCACCATCACAGTCATCCGTCTCTGTTTCAGATCTTTCTATAATTTCATTTATAATGAATTTTACAGGATCTGATTCTTTTTCTGAGCTTATTTTTTCTATAGTCAGTTCTTTCACTCTGTTATGAACTTCTCCATAACTAGTACTTAGAAGCTCATCCTCATCGTGAGTTATTTCCCTTTCACCAGTTTGGAGATTTCGGTTCCTGCTTTCAGAGCTTTCACACTGTCCTTCAGTATCTACTTGATTACCAGTTTTATTTTCACTTAGCTCAGTGTCCTTACTGGTATCAGTCTATACCAAATCTCGACTTATGGGTCGATCTTCAAAATTTGGTATTTCAACAATTTCTTTTTCTCCTTCTGATGTAGAGCTAGTATCTGATATCTCCAGATGTCAACAAACCGGTCGAGCTTCAGTATCTGGTTTTTTTTTTGTTCACCCTCAGAGTCTGAGTCAGTGGTGCTTTAACTTTCCTCCTGCAGATTTTCAGGTTCAGGCTTCCGAATAGTGTGGCTGACGTGCACCCATCTTTTGACTCCCGCACATTTAACTGCAGTGGTACTGACCAGAATAACTTGTGGAGGCTTTTGCCAGCAAGGCACTAAACAGTTTCTTCTCCTGTGAACCTTTATCTGAACCCAATGTCCAGGGACTAGATCATGAGCTTGATATTTCTCTTTCATTTGTGCCTCAGTTCCCACCTGATGGAACACAGAAGTTACCACGTCAGACAGATTTTTGCAGTAATCCAGTATGATTTCATCATTTATACTCAACAGTTTATCAACTGGTACATGGTCATGGGGACTTAATCCTGTTCTTTTGTCAGGAGTACTCCTCAGGGTCATTAGAACAATTGGCAGTGCATTGAGCCATTTTAGTCCTGTGGCCAAACACATTTTTGCAATTCTCTTTTTTATTGTTCCATTTACTTGTTCAACCACCCCTAAAGCTTGTTGTCTGTAAGCACAGTGTAAATTTGACGAATTTCCAGTGCTTCACAAATCATTTGCATTAGTTCATCATGGAAGGGAAAACACACACTGCATTTCAAACACAACATGTGTGTGTGTGCAACTAACCACAGGATAGTACACAACTCGCTGCAGACTGGATTGTACCTACGGAGGAGGCAAGATGGCGGTTGAGTGAGACCGCAGTGCACACCGATCACAGCTCACGAAGGACCTATGCTGAGTAAAAAGCCATTCTAAGTCAGGAAATGATCACAGAAAGACGCATCGTGGAGGAGAAGCCTGTTGGCAATCACTTATTCATGCTCGAGACTATAATTGGGATCACAGTCCTGCGCTACCTCTGGAGAGCGTATCCCAATTCAAAAGCGGCATCAGGAACTCACCTCGAGATCGGCACCCGCACTCGTGCAGAAGCTGAAACCGTCGTCTTTATGGCACCCAAAGTTGCGGCAGCAGCAGCGGCCAATGTGAGGGCAGCGAGGCAGGCATAGTGGGAACTCGCAGAGGCAAGCAACAGGACAGTCAGAACTCCGGCAAAAGCGCTTCCAGGTCAGGAGGAGAAGAGCGGAGCCCCGTCTATCAGGGTCACGGATACTGAGACTCTGGCGGCTGTCCTCACTGGAGATGGAAGCGCTGCCATTAATGTAACTCTATCTACATCGGCAATGCCCATGGGGATCGAAGAAGGCAGAGGCCTGGTAAGCATGCCCGAACAGACTCTGAGGGCCCAGCAGGAAGCAGCTCCCTGCAGCAATGAGGGTACGATCTCCTTGATACCCCTTCCTCTAACAGACTTTCTAATAGACCCTGAAGCAAATAAGGTAGCTGATATAGTTCACTCAGACACTATTATTGACAGTGGGGGGAACTCTGGGGAGACTGCTCATCCAAGCCAGCTAAGCAAACTAATTTATCCAACTTATACATCCCAAAGATCACAGGTGTCAATCAGGGATTCAAATAACGTGCCGAATTTAGAGCACGCTAATGAGAACGTTGGAAACAGTGCTGACCCAGTTACAGAGCTAGACCCTAGTGATTTCTTTTCCCTCTCAGATGGAGCTGAATGGTCTGATGACTCTGCCTCTTATACCACTAATGAGAGTGGGACTGAGGAAAAAAATAAGGACGCTGGGACTAATTTAAAAATGGTTCTGAAGAAGAAGAAAAATACCTGTCAGGGCTCAAAGGATCTAGCCTGGGATTACACTCCCACCAATCAACTATCTAACCCAGGGGTCCCCAAACCGGTCCTGGAGGGCCAGATCCATGCCAGATTTTTCGGATATCCCCATTGAGATACATGTACTTTTTTGAAAAATATGGCATGAATCCGGCCCTCCAGGACCGGTTTGGGGACCCCTGATCTAACCCCTGCTACACGTCTAGCTCTCAACCACAATCTGATCAGCCAGCTTATTCAGACCCTGCTGTCCCAACCCTAGACACTATTCTCCAGGCTATTGCAGCACACCGTGAGGAAACGTCCCAGGATGGGCGTAAAGAACAATCAGCCTTACGTAAGGTCCAAGGGGTGGTGCGCAAATTGACTAGGACCTGCAGCACTTTCGGGGAACGAATGACCGATCTGGAATCAAGGATCGTTTCCAACGAGACCGAGATCGCAGCAAATGCAGCATGAACTGACTCTCATGAACTGGAGCTGGCAGATGTAAGATGGAAGTTGGAAGAGTTCGAAAACCGCCAGCGCAGGAACAATCTTTGACTCTTGGGGATCCCCGAGGGGGCAGAGGGGGGAGATGTTCGCTCTTTTGTGATTGACCTTTTTCGTGACTCTATGCCGGAACTTGCAAGCTGGGAATGGGCCGTAGAAATCCAGCAGGCTCACCGTATGCCCTTTACTCTAAAACAACCACTGAAACCCGTGGCCTACCCCGGGGCTATTCTCGTATTGTTTGGCAATTTTTCGCTCCATCAGGGGGTCTCTGAAAAGACCTGAATCTAAACGAACCAAGAATGATATTTCCTTTTTTGTCCGCCCAGATTTTTGCCACTCCACCTCGAAAGGCTGTGGAGACTGCGCCAACTAATAAAGACATTTCAGGATAAGAAGGCTCAGGCGTACCTTAATTATCCAGCACAGCTTAAAGTGATCTGGGGGGGAGACTAAATTCTTTCTCTCAGAAATTAAAGCAAAAGAATATCTAGACGGGTTAAAGTAGGCGGCCCTAGGTTTATGCTTTGGAGCGTTCTCTCAGTCTAAGTAATGTATAACCCCCTCCCCGGTGGTAAGAAAAAGGAAAGAAGATATAGAATACAAAGAATTTGTGGGGCAGGGGGGGAAGCAATGAGTAAAAAAACAACAAAAAAGAGGGGAGAGGAATAAAAAGAAGAACAAAAATGTTTATAAAGGGACTCAGCATTGGTATTATTCAGGTAGTTATAGAGCTCTGGTTAGGTAGTGCATGTTCATCACTAACAGACTCTTTGGAGTCTGTGTGCCTCATATTGGGTGTTGGGAGGGGGGGCGGGGTTTGCTTTGGGTGGGGGGTTCGGGGGGCAGAGGGTTCTAATAAAAAAAAGCAACTCCAGTAATGATTTTGATTTAGCAGCTGAAATGGCTTTTTTGGCTGTATTGGTGAATCAGAAACAAAAGAAACAAAAGAGCCAAACTACTTCTGAATTTTTTCAATGCTTTGAGGCTGGGTTATTAGGCCCTAGGAACCTAACTGGTAAACTGTAATGGGGATATTAACAATTTGTTCATGGAATGTGGCGGGTCTAAATAAAAAGAGCAAAAGGGTTAGATTATCAGAAATAATTAAACAGAAATCTTCAGATATAGTTTGTCTTCAGGAGACACATTTACCTTGGGATAAGAAAGATCTATTAAGAATTAGAGGATATAATATCCTAGTTTCCACAACACAAACATCAAATACTCTGGGGTGGCTATAGTTGCCAAATCATCTCTAGGATTAGCAATACGTAAGGCAGCTGACACCCTGGGGAGATGGGCCATTATAGAATTAACATCAGGCATAACTTTCTGCTCAGTCTATGGCTCGAATCAAGACGACCCTCACATTTTTGAGGATCTCGAACTGGAGCTTGCCTCTTGACCAACATCACTAGTCCTCTGTGGAGATTTCAATATCTCCCTGGAGTCCTCCTATAGGAAGCCAAATTACGAAAGATACGCAGGCCGTAAACCGAGGGTATACAGAGCTATTAGTCAACTCAAGGATAGCTATGGCTTAGTTGATGTTTGGGATACAAAGAATGAACCAGACCCTGGGTATACATACTTCTCCCACCCCCACACTAAATATGTTAGGATAGACTATATACTGGTGGTACAAAAGGGGGTGGTGAAAAAAGGGGGTGGTGATGGACGGAGCATCTGAATCAATCAAACACTCACACCCAGTCAAAAGATCTGGGTTTAATCCATCACCGTTCTTTAGCCCACTCTGCCACCCCAGTTCAGACATGGCTATATGCAAATCAGTCTGACCCTGTGCCTCATGGGAACAGTCCAGGCCGAACTGCCAAGCCATGTCTTCCCTGGACCGGAAACAAGCTTCCGAGGACCGGTTTCTGGCATTCCAACCGTCTTCAGCCCGGCTTGCTTGAACATAGTGGCAAAGTGAGCAAGACTATATACTGGTGACAAGAGACCTAGCCGACCAAACAGAAATTACTAAATGCCCTACAATAATTTCTGACCACAACTCTCTAATCCTGTCAATCCAGCTAACCAACTTTACCAGACCTCATTCAAACTGGACATTTGACAGGAAGCTTTTAGTAAATCAAGATTACATTGAATTTATCAAAGATTGGGCACAACGGTACTTTGACATGAATCGGTACAGTGCATCCAGGGGGGTCGTTTGGGATTGTTTTAAAGCTGCCCTTAGGGGGGAAACGATTAGTTATGTTGCAAGAGCAAAAAAAAAACAAGATAGCGAGGACTATCTACTGATGCAAGAGCTGATCAGAGCCAAGGAGGAACATATGTCTTTAATAACTCAGGGAAAAGTTGGGGGGCACACTATGCGTCGTATACTGGTTTTAAAAACAGATTTAAATAGACTTTTCAAGCACACCTAAGCAATATCTATGAAAATGGAGAGAGGGTGGCGTAAACATTTGGCCTTGTGCACCCGGAAGAAAACTTCATACAACATTATAACCTCTATTAAAGCAGACAATCATGAATATACAAGTCCTGAGGATATTATTAAAGTTTTCCAACAATACTATCAAAAGCTATATCAAACCGATATCCCAGCTGATTCTGAGGAAATAATGAAATTTTTAAGGGAATTTACGCCAAACATTGGAGGAAGCAAGTCTCTAGATAGTATAACTAGAGAAGATCTTGAAAAAGAAATTTATATCACAGAGCTGCAATTAGCCTTGTCGGGCGTAGCTTCGGGGAAAGCGGCTGGCCCCGACAAAATTCCACTTGAACTCTATAAAATATTAGGAGCGCAAATACTACCTTATCTATTAGATCTATTAACTGTTATACAGCTCAGTGGTAACCCTTCAGAGTCCTGGAAAGAAACTAACATAGTAATTTTTGCCAAGAAAGGCAAACCAGTTGATATTTCGTCATCATATCGGCCTATCTCCCTGATCAACTCTGACTCTAAGCTCTATGCTAAAATATTGGCTAATCGGCTCAGGAGGGTCGTCGAACATCTTTTCTCCTCCTGGCAACATGGTTTCATTCCTGGTAAGGGTACAACGGATCACACTTTTAGAGTCATCGCATTGTTTGATATCATGTCCAGGACGGGAGGTCAGATGTCGATGATCCTCATGGATGCCGAGAAGGCTTTTGATCGGGTGTCCTGGGGGTTCCCTCGGGGAGTCTTAGAAATGAACAACTTTGGCCTTGGGCTTATTAATTCTAACAAAGCCATATACCAACAACCAAAAGCTAAGCTTCAGCTAATGGGCATAGAATCTCAACCTATTAATATATCGAGAGGAACTAGACAGGGGTGTGCCTGCTCCCCGATATTGTTTGCATTATATATCAATCCCAGAAAATAAAACCAATTACTGTAGGAATATATGAGATCAAAATATTAGCCTATGCCGATGACGTGGCAGTCTTAACACCTGATCCCACTGAGGCTATCTAAGAAATAGAAACAATTACCCAGCAATTTGGCCAATATTCCGGATACTCCCCTAATAAAGATAAGACGGTTATTTTATGTACCAAAAATATTGATTATGTTAATCCCAGGAAAATAGAAAACACCACCTAACTGGGAGTATGTCTCAGCTGAAAGATTGAAATTATTAATAATTTGAACTATGAACTGTTAATTAAGAACATTAGGAAAGACCTTGCAAGAGTTAATAGTTTACATCTGTCAATTATTGCCAGAGGTAATTTTCTAAAAATAAACATACTTCCCAAGATATTGTACCTAATTTCGGGCTATCCCCCTAATTTTGGAGGATAAAATCATGGAAACGCTTGAGTCACAAATGTCCAACTTTATCTGGCAGTATGGGAAGATTAGAAGGTCGCTGAAGTATCTGTCGCTACCACAAAATAGGGGGGGCTAGCCGTCTCAAATATAAGGTTATGTTACTGGGCTGCCCTGCTTCATCAGATGATACCTCTCTTTGACAGTCGCATGCGGAACGAAAATAGACAGGATACAGAAATACCTTCTATTTATGAATTATCATTGGGAAATAATGCTCAAGGGCTCCTGTTAAGACAAACAGAATCAAGCTACTTTAAAAAAGTAAGATTCAAGGTTATCATCAGTGCCTGGAAAGTCTGGAGGCAGGCAGCTAAATTCATGGCAATCCAAAAAGTCAATAGATATACCTGTCTTTGGCAATCCTCTGTGCTACCCCTGCAAGTCAATGATGCTATTGCCAAAAAATTGGACAGGGCGGGGGTAAGAACTATATGGGACTTCCTAGGGGGCAAAACAAGTAACAGATTCCTGAGTCTACAGAGAAACTTTGGGATCTCTAGCAATGATTATTTTAAATTCATTCAGCTTAATACCATCCTAGGTTCCAAGGCCCCGTCCATCCCATTGGAAAAGGTTCCATTCTTAGAGGTCATACTCAAAAACTCAACTCGGATAGGGACAATATATGCTGTACTTCTTGAGAAGCTCCCAGACGATTCATTTGCGGGTTTTTAACGCGCTTGAATAAACTCCCGGAGGAGTATCTCTGCGCCTGGGAGCAAGGAAACAAAGACAGAGCAAAAGTAGCATCAGATGGATCTAGATCTGGTTTCTAAACAGCAGGGTTTTGAGCTGCCTTCTGGATTTTAGATGTTCTGAACATTGTCTGAGAGACAGAGGGAGCTTGTTCCACAATGATGGTGCAGTTACAGATAGAGCTTTGCCTCCATGTCTGGCCTTTCTTGCATGGGGCACCACCAAGAGAATGTGGTTGCTGGATCTGAGAGATCGGGTAGAGACATATGGAATGAATTTGTTTTCCAGGTAGACGGGCCCTTGTCCGTTTAAGCTTTTATGTATTAAACAGCATATGTTAAATGTTAAACTTTGTTCTCTGCCGTATTGAGAGCCAGTGTAATTGGTCCAGAAGAGGTTTGGACGCAGTTCTCGGAAGAACATTCAGGACCAGGCGGGCCGCCGTGTTCTGGATTACTTAGAGCTTGGCCAGCACTCCCTTGTTTGCAGAGAGTAGCAAGCCGTTACAGTAGTCGATCCGACTTAGAACAAGAGCCTGTACCTGAGTTCTCCTGAAGGAATCTGGGAGCAGGGGAAAAACTTTGCGCAACAGGCTGATAGTGTGGAAACATAAGCCTATGACATAGTTTCTGTGCTGTTTCAGCGAAGTTCTTGATCTAAACGGATCCCCAGATTTTTAACGACCTGCTTTGGTTCAGGAACTGCTCCCAGGTCATGTGGCCACCAATCAGGAGTCCATAGCATTTTAGCCTCCCCGAACAGCATGACTTCTGTTTTGCTGACATTGCACTGAAGGCAGTTAGAGGACATCCATTGTGCTACAGCCTTCATGCCTAATGAGAAGGAGTTCTTTACTTCAGTGGAGAGAGTTTTGAAAGGAAAGAGGAGCTGCGTGTCATCCGCATATGACACTGGGATGAAGCCATACGTGCGCATCACTCTTGCCGCCAGGGGTGCCACGTAGATGTTAAAGAGGGTTGGGCTCAAACAAGAGCCCTGTGCCACCCCTTTCGAAATCTCTACCTCCACTGAGCGATAGGCACCCATGGTGACACTCTGGGTGCGATTACATAAGAAACCCCTTAGCCAGGCAAGGGCTTTGTCCTTTAGTCCAATGTTCGCCAACCGGTCAGTCAAGATGGTATGTGACACGGTGTTGAACGCTGCCGACAGATCTAATAGTACCAGGATCACGGCGTAGCCCTTGTCCTGATACATATGCAAGTCGTCTGTGACTGACAGAAGGGTTGACTCCGTGCTGTGCTTCGGCCTGAACCCTGATTGAGAATAGGCCAACCCCCCTGCATGTTCAATGTAGTTTGACAGATGACGATTGACATGTTTTTCGGTCAGTTTCCCTAAGAATGGTAGCAGGGATATGGGCCTAAGATTGGATAATTCGGTCCATGGTATGGCGGTATTTTTCCTGATCGGTCTTACCAAGGCCCGTTTCCATCCCCTGGGGACGTCACCTGAGCTTAGTGAGAGATTCACGAGCCTCTGGATCACAGGGCATAATTCTTCAGCAAGCGTGGGCATTATTCTAGCTGGAATCGTGTCATCCAGACTTCCACTCTTTATCTGCGAGGTTGAAGATAATACCTCTTCTGCGGTGATAGGGGGGAACATGTCAAGAGTGTGGGTGAAAGAATTAGGTTCATCCTTAATCTGAGGGAGTGATTTGTCTGTACTAAATGCCATATTAGAATTAACAATTTTCTCATAAATTGTGTCTATTTTATTGGTGAAGAACTGGGAAATTTCATCACATAGCTGCTGTGATGCCAACTCAGAACTTTCACACGCTACAGGTTTGACAAAAGATTGTAGGATTTGGTACAAAACCCTAGGGGAATTTCCTGCAGCTGTGATTTGGGACGCGATTTGTGTTTTGCGTGCTGTGCGAATGGCTTTGTGATAAATTGATAGGGAGTCCCAGTAGCGGTCCTTGTCATCCGCCAAATGGGACGTTCTCCACCTCTTTTCAAGTTTTCTGGCGGCTCGTTTCAGTGTCCTTAAATGCTCTGAAAACCAGACTTCTTGTTTATGGGCTGGGTGTGGTCTGAACAGTTTCAGAGGGGCTATATCATTTATAGCTGCCTTAGTTGCCCCTTCGAATTTCTTTAGAGCTGTTTCAATATTTTCTAAGGGAGTGATAGCGGGTTCTACAAACCTTTCTTTGAATGAAACTTGATTAATTTTGTGCCACTGTCTTCGTTTGCTGGGCAAAGGGATCGGGCCTTAGGGGGTAGGTTTAATGTGGGGAGTATGAAATTCAATGATAAAGTGGTCAGTTCAATTTACTTGCATTGGGGGAAAGCAAGTGACCAAAGGAGAATTGGATAGGATCAAATCCAGGGAGTGACCTGCCTGATGTGTGGGCCCGCAATTTCTTTGTATTAAGCCCAGTAGGGATAGGTCAGTCAGTAAAGATTGTGCCTCACTGCAATCTCCTAATTCACTGTGCACATTAAAATCCCCTAATAGTAAAAAGTCACTATCATTATTCATATATGAGGCAAGTGTTTAAACCAGTGTGTTAGAGAAGTTTGTGCACGGTCCAGGAGGGCGGTACACCAAAGCTCCCATTCGGCTTCCCATGGGTGTGAAGCTAATTTTAAAGATCAGCAATTCTAGTTCTGGTGTGCTTAGTTCCTCTAATATGGAAATATCAATTTCCTGTTTGTGAACAACCGCAATCCCTCCCCCTATCTTGGTGGGGCGATCTAATCTAACTATTTTGTACCCAGTCAGGATTCCTAAGGTTATGGCAGGCACCGAGTGGAGTTGTAGCCATTTTTCTGTAAGGAAGCGCAAATCAGGTTATTTCGAAGAGATTAGATCCCATACCTCGGCTGTGTGTTTCGATAATGATCTAACAATACAGAGCAGATTCTTGTTCCCTAAAGAAGCATTATCATTTTCATTACTGATAGGGTTAGGGTGGTACCTATCAATGCGACCAGTAAGGCCACCTTCCCCCTTAAGCGTGTTAAACTGGGTTCGGCAATGGCGGCAGGAAAAAGGCCGTTCTAGAAGAAAGTTTTCTCCACCTATACATCCCTGTAGCGGTTTCTCCCGTAATTTTATAAGTAGCTGAGGGGAATAGGATATCCAACTGGTAGAGTGAGCTCCCAGATTTGCAGATGTAGCCCCTGGCCCCGTCCAGTCGCGGACGGGTGCAGACGGGCTGGTCTTTGGCTCGTCTTAGGCGTAAGCTTAGGCGCCCCACTGCGCGCAACCGCTGGGCGCTTGTGCCGACGAGTGGCTAAAAAGCCCTTTGAGCTGTAAGGCTAGAGCGCTAACCGCTCGACTGTCTGGGAGTGTCTGGGCGTGTCTGGCTCTTACCTGTCCCGCCCTCCGCTCTACGGTATTGGATACCGAGTCGGACCGGGGCAGGCAGGCTGAAACACCGAGCACAGACTTCGGAAATGAGTCCCAATGCCCCTGGCAGATCCGGGAATGAGCGTGGGTACACGGTGGGTGAGTGGCTTAAAACTATTAATCAATTTCAACACAGCGTGAGTGGATTAAAAATCGTAGCCAATTTTTACACAGCGTGAGTGAATTAAAATTAGTAATCAATTTTAAAAGAGTAACATTTAAGTTTTGCAACAAGATCCACAATACCATACAGAGTGTTCCGCTCTGAAAATGTTAACAATCTAGATCATATAGAATCCTCGTGGGCTAGAAAACTGGCTAATCCCAATATCGATATTGACATGAGTCTATCTTTAACGTCTCAACTGCTTCTATCTTCTAACCTGAAAGCACAGCTTTACAAGACTATCTTTTAATTTGTACTTCACCCCTTCTAAGCTGTTTGCATGGGGAAAGAGAATATACAATTCTTGCCCTAGATGTGGGTCAGGGCCAGCCACTCTGCCACACATGTTTTCGGATTGCTCTACTTTAACATCACTTAAAAGCATGTTGTCAGAATTCTGGGAGGAGGCATTTGGGCACTTGGTGGCAGAATCAACTACACTCTTTATTCTTGGTTACGACAGTACCCTGGGGCTAAGCCCTGAGGAGGAATCATGTCTTTTTATAGGGACAGCTGTTTACAGAATATTATTGGCAGCACAGTGGAAGGATGCTCACCCCCTAGCTTTCAGATGTAGTTAGCCAGGTTTCTCGGAGTGTATAATCAAGAGAAAGCCATATTTGCTACTAGAGGGATAAGATCTAGACTTTGTGGCAATAAGATTTGGGCACCAATTGCGGCCTGGACAACTAATGTAAGAAGTCAGTGAGAAAGCTATACATATATTAACTTGGACATCCATGATTTTATATGAAAGTTCTCTTTTTGTATAATTGGTACTTTTTTCTACCAATTATGTTTGTATTTATATATTTATATAATGCACTGACATTTATTGCCATTTTTTGTGTATATGTATAAACTGGAGTTGCAATAAAAAAATAAATTTAAAAAAAGGATAGTACACAACACAAGAGGGGTGCTGAACTCCAATGACACAGATCCCCACATAGTGCCATGAACAAGTGAACATCACCTGGGCAGCCCTTTGTGGTCAATCATGTGTTCTCAGATGAGTGGGATATGGTCAGAATACTGTGACACAAGCTGGGCGGAACAACAACCAACACAGCACTACCCTCATGAAACCCACAATTTGTTGACACTACCATGCATGCTAATTCCTCACTGATGGGAAATGGAGATGTGGCGCAAACTGTGAAGCACAGTCACCTGTGCACACAGGGTCATGAGTCCAGACCAAGAAACTGACATCACACAACCAGAAATCACAGGGCATTGTCTGTAGGCAAAGTCAAAAAAAGGAGTCTGGGGCCTACCTACCACACAACTCACATTTTGACACTCCCAACACCACACACCTAGATGTGCACCTATGTGCATCAGGGAAGTACACATGGACTAGTGACACTGCACATGCATGCATGACAAACCCTGGGGTGGGGATGTATCCAACTTACCCATCATTCATCTCACTTGCCCAAGAGACAACCTTTGTGAATGTCTGACACAATGCACAGTATGTGGTACATGGGCATTACCTGAAATGTACCAGAATTCCCGAAATCCCAGACACAGACCCACACCAATCAAGAACACAAGGAGACCCATGATGAACACATGCTGACACCTTACATTATTGCATCACTGGACCGGAGGAGTGAGAGCAGTCACACACACAGATACGTGTCACAATGACTGAAAGATAACAAATTTACACAACAGCATGATGGCGGTACCACAAAAGGGACTTGTAGGCCCCCGAATGTGTCCCATGTGCATATGCCCACATCCCAGGACTTCTCAACAAAAACACAGAGTGATGACACCCTGATGAACAGCAGTTTGCCATGCACCCAAATCGAAGACAACTCCGGGTGGAGATGTTGAATTAACAATGGACAACTCATCAAGCACCACAAACTGGGACATCTGAAGTGAACACAGGCTCTGTAGGGAAATGGAAGTGAACACACACAGACATGCTCACACAACACACACCATGAGCTCAGGCAATGCCACGGAATAGCACACTCACATGAGGTGACTACACTCCTGTGGAATGTCCATTGTGCCAAACGTAGTCTCTGCAGGGCTCTGTCATGTCAGCATAACACGTGGTCAGTGAGCCAACAATAACACTACAATGAAGGCTCTATAGTATAAAAAACATTTCTGTGACAGACTGAATTTCAACTGAAGTTCAGCAAATGAGAAGAGCTCATCGTGGTTAGAAAGATCAATCAGCCTTACAACCCGTGCCCTACAAACTTTATTGTGAAATATAGATGGGAAGGGTATATTTATTATACTTGGTATCCCAGTTTTAGCTCAGAGTGATTTCCATATTTTAAAGGCTGCAATGATGGTTTTGAATTTTACTTTATGATAGTAACTGTACTCAATTTTTCTGGGAAAGCATCCCTTGGCCTCTGCCCCTTGGGTCAATTCATATATTGATGGTAGCTCTGGCCGAGCTGCAGCGATTTCCTCTCGCTGTAATAAGGACCCTCATATGCTGTAAAAGGAAAGCCCAGTAATAATATCTAAAATTATGTATTGCCCAGCCACCCCTGTTTCTGTAGAGCGCAGACATCTTAGGGCTCGCCGCACTCTTGTATCGCCAAATAAAGTTAGAATATATTGCCTCAATTATTTTCAACCAGTGCGTTTCTACCTAAAGTGGTATTGCCCTGAATAGATACAAGATCTTGGAGAGTATGGTCATTTTTTACTACATTGCATCAACTAGCTAATGTTAAATATAGGCTGTTTATTCTTCTTAATTCTTGCTTGGCTTTCCTCAGTATTGGTGTAGAATTTATACTTGTGATTTTGTCCACCTCCGCCCTGATTCTAACCCCTAAATATGTTGCACTTTCTACCCACCTACTATCACTCAATTCAATGTCGTTGGTACCGACTATCTGGTTTGTCCCTTCATTCAGAAGGTAATCAGATAAAGCCTCAAATAATTTGAATTTCTTTTCTAATTCAGTCAGGGTGTTAGCCAACTCCGAGGTAAGCACTGCAATATCATCAGCATATGCCAAGATTTTCGTGTCCATCCCCCTTATACTCATTGGCCTTATCACCTCGTTTTCTTGTAGTCTACTGAAGAGGTCAATTTATAGTGCGAATAGAAAGGGTGAACATGGGCATCCCTGTTGGGTCCCTCTTATGATCAATATTTTTTTGATTCAACCCCCATTATTTGATGTCTGGAAGATGGCTTGTGGGATACTGCCTTTATAGCTTTAATTAAGCCATGGCCAAGCCCCTTACGCATGAGAATTAACCATTGGTATTCCCACAACCCTCTGTCGAAGGCTTTCTCCTCATGGAGCAGGATCAGAGCTATCGGCTCCTCAGTCACTGTCGCTACATCAAACAGGGTAATTCCTCGCCTTCTAAGATCTGTCATTTCCCGCCCATGTATAAACCTACTTTGCCAGGGGGAAAACAATTTAATTATTATCCTGCCCATCCGGGAAGCCAGAATTTTTAAATAAAAGTGTTGCATTGCTATTGATTAGCAAAATAGGTATACTAAACCGGGGTTCGTAGGAGGCTTCCCCTCCTCTATAAAGACCACAATATTGATACAACCCCATGAAGCAGAGGCAACCCAGTTATGTTTAGAACAATATCTGTGATGTCTCTGGCAGGTTACGGGAAGGATGTTACATAAAATTCTATTGGTATTTCATCTGGCCCGGCCGCTTCACCAAATACTAGAAAGTATAAAGCTAACTGATTTCTTTGGAAATTAAATCAGCCTCCAGGGATTCACGATCTTCCTTCCCTCTCAAGCCCATTTATTATTATTTTATCAAGAAAGTCTTCAAATCTATCCAGTAGGGGAAATGTGTCTTCTTGGTAAAGTTCTTCATAATACCCCTTGAATACTCTGGTGATAGCCTTTGGTGTGCTACCCAACCCCCTTTACTGACTAGTACGGAATCAATACTCCAGGGGCCTCCTATATGAGGCAGTGCGTCACTTTTACGCCGCCGGTGCGTCACCTTTTGTGACGCACCAGTGGCGTAAAAAATGTGCCTTGTTGCGCCATATTTACAAAGAGACGCATCTAGGTAGATGCGTCACTTTGTAAACCCCTGCGCCACATTATACCTGCGCCAGGTATAATGTATGCAAGGGGGGCGTTTTGACGCAAGAAAAAATCATGGAAGTGATGCAGTGAAATATATTAGATTTCACTGCGCCACTTCTAGGACACAAATGCGTCAATTTCTTACGCCTGCCTCACAGCAGGCGTAAGACTGATGCAGGCCCTGTCACATGGGGCTTGCCCCATGTGAAAGGACACATTGCTGGAGTTGCGTCACTTTTGTGACACACTCCAGCAATGCGTCACTTTTGCGCCATACAAATAATCAGAAATACTGACATATCTGTAACTCCTTGCGCCATGTAAATAAGACGCATCATTGGTGTCGCAAGGAGGGCAGTGAAAAGTGACGCATCGCTATTTTCACGCAGCGATGCGTCACTTTTCATAAATGAGGCCCCAGTTTGTTTTGGTCGGTCGTGTACGAGGGGCCAATAATCTCCCAACCAACGCTCTACCATACTCGTAGCTTTCAGCCCTATGAGTCTGCTGTTTTTCCGCATGTGGTCTGCCATGGTCCCTATTAATCCTAGCTTTAGCCACAGTGATATTTTGCAGCAGCTCGGGATCCTCTGGCTTCACCTTGATCGGCCTGAAATGTTGTGCCTCGAGTACAGAAAGCTCGATATAAAACCCTTGTCTCATTAACATGCTGTCTCTGATTGTGAAAACTAAAGCTGGTGGTCTTACCCTTAATTCCAGTTTTTAGTGAGTCTCACACTGCATCATCAGACGCAGTATTTCTGTTGATTGTCAGGGAATCAGAAAGCCATTTCTCATGTGCTGAAAATAACTGGTGTTGAGGAGTAAATTCCTGTCAAATGTCCGGTGCTGTAGTGTCCTGTTAGCCCTGGTATCAGCGATCTCCAGAATCATGTGGTTATGGTCTGCAAAGACACAAGGGAGTCTCTTGATACCTAGATTTGACAATTAATTCTTCTTCTTTTTATTGTGTTTTACCAAGCATGCATTTTAGATAGCTGTTTGTGTGTGTGTATCCTCTTGAGGCGGAAGCCTGGAGGTTGTGCATGTTGTTAGCCCGATTGCTTTTAAAAACGAACGAATTTTAAAAACTTATTTCCAGGGTTCAGGCTTGATTGCAAAGCTTTTACTCCCCTTCCTCTACCTCCCTGCTGCCCGGGCCACTCCCAGCCGAACGTTGACGCTGTCGAGGTGGTCCCGGCCAGGATTTTCACGGCAGACATATTGGGTGTGTTGGAGTGCTGTGACGCGCTCTAGTCGCGTACATAAGGGTTCCCTCTGAGCCAAGCGCCTGATAGCTGTTTGTATGTGTGTATCCTCTTGAGGCGGAAGCTGGGAGGTTGTGCATGTTGTTAGCCCGATTGCTTTTAAAAACGAACACATTTTAAAAACTTATTTCCAATGGTTCAGGCTTGATTGCAAAGCCTTTACTCCACTTTCTCTACCTCCCTGCTGCCCGGGCCACTCGCAGCCGAGCGTTGACGCTGTCGAGGTGGTCCCGGACAGGATTTTCACGGCAGACATATTGGGTGTGCTGGAGTGCTGTGACGCGCTCTAGTCGCTTACATAAGGGTTCCCTCTGAGCCAAGCGCCTGATAGCTGTTTCTGTGTGTGTATCCTTTTTAGGCGGAAGCCGGGAGGTTGTGCATGTTGTTAGCCCGATTGCTTTTAAAAACGAACGAATTTTAAAAACTTATTTCCAAGGGTTCAGGCTTGATTGCAAAGCCTTTACTCCCCTTCCTCTACCTCCCTGCTGGCCGGGCCACTCGCAGCCGAGCGTTGACGCTGTCGAGGTGGTCCCGGCTAGGATTTTCATGGCAGACATATTGGGTGTGCTGGAGTGCTGTGACGCGCTCTAGTCGCGTACATAAGGGTTCCCTCTGAGCCAAGCGCCTGATAGCTGTTTGTCTGTGTGTATCCTCTTGAGGTGGAAGCCGGGAGGTTGTGCATGTTGTTAGCCTGATTGCTTTTAAAAACGAACGAATTTTAAAAACGTATTTCCAAGGGTTAAGGCTTGATTGCAAAGCCTTTACTCCCCATCCTCTACCTCCCTGCTGCCCGGGCCACTCGCAGCCGAGCGTTGACGCTGTCGAGGTGGTCCCGGCCAGGATTTATTGGGTGTGCTGGAGTGGTGTGACGCGCTCTAGTCGCGTACATAAAGGTTCCCTCTGAGCCAAGCGCCTGATAGCTGTTTGTGTGTGTGTATCCTCTTGAGGCGGAAGCCGGGAGGTTGTGCATGTTGTTAGCCCTATTGCTCTTAAAAACGAACGAATTTTAAAAACTTATTTCCAAGGGTTCAGGCTTGATTGCAAAGCCTTTACTCTCCTTCCTCTACCTCCCTGCTGCCCGGGCCACTCGCAGCCGAGCGTTGACGCTGTCGAGGTGGTTCCGGCCAGGATTTTCACGGCAGACATATTGGGTGTGCTGGAGTGCTGTGACGCGCTCTAGTCGCGTACATAAGAGTTCCCTCTGAGCCAAGCGCCTGATAGCTGTTTGTGTGTGTGTATCCTCTTGAGGGGGAAGCCGAGAGGTTGTGCATGTTATTAGCCTGATTGCTTATAAAAACGAACGAATTTTAAAAACTTATTTCCAAGGGTTCAGGCTTGATTGCAAAGCCTTTACTCCCCTTCCTCTACCTCCCTGCTGCCCGGGCCACTCGCAGCCGAGCGTTGACGCTGTCGAGGTGGTCCCGGCCAGGATTTTCACGGCAGACATATTGGGTGTGCTGGAGTGCTGTGACGCGCTCTAGTCGTGTACATAAGGGGGCGGGCATGCCTTAGCGACGCGGACGCGATCATCGGACGCGCCCGACCTGCGCCGGAGTCGTGCCAGAGTCCTGCCCGTCTGCGCCCGTCCGCGCTCGGTCGGGGTCAGGGGCCAGGCCTTCTGGTCGACGTCAGGTATTTTCATCCAAAGATCTTTTAGATCTGGATACGGGCAGGCAGATTTTAGACCCTACTATTGTGACTAGACTAAATGATCTGAATATTCTCCGACCTTGCAGGGGTCGTTCTGGACCAGCCCCTTTTTCTTTGAAAGTAACCTGCTTAAACACTAGGTCTCTTCAAAAGCACCATCTTGAGGTTTTTACTCTTCTTCAGGATGAGGCTATTGACATTTTAACTCTCACGGAGACATGGTTGGGCGAAAATTCCCTGCCAGATATTATAGCTTCCCTTCCTAGTAATTATAATGCGGTATGGCACAACCGCGCAGAAAATTCCCGGGGTGGGGGGGTAGCAATTCTGTTTAAGAGAATCCTAAAAGCTGTCAAAATAGTTGCTGAGACCATAGAACTAGATGACATACTTGGAATGAAGATCACCCTGAAAAATTAATGTCTAGTGATCCTTACCGTTTACCGTCCTCCAAACTCCACTTCAGTCTTCAATGATTTGTTCGCCCCGATCATGACTGATTTATGTACTAGATACCAAAAAATTGTGGTGACAGCGGATTTTATTATGCATTGGAATAAAACTCAGAAAGACCTGCCAACTAGACATCTGGAGAATATTATCTCCTCACTGGGTATCAGACAGCTTGTGGATGCCCCCACTCATGTTAAGGGCATATCTTAGACTTAATTTGGACATCAGACCCAAGGGTAAACCTTGTGGATATTGTACCCTGTATTTGGTCGGACCATTATCTGGTGAACTGTGATACCTTCTAAATTGAAAAAAGTCCGGCAATGGACAAAAGTGGACTTACAATCCTTGACCTGTAGCCTTCCTGACCGTGTCCAAACATTAGTCCCAAACGGAGACCTAGAACAGGACTATAAGGATATATTGCGGAATTTGAGTCAGGCAATTGACCAGATAGCACATGAGAGATTACAAAAAGTAAAAGGAGTAATAAAAGGCGCTCCATGGTTCACCCCGCTCCTGAGGGACCACAAAAAGAAACTCCGGTGTTTAGAAAGGACCTGGAGGAGAACCAAAGACTGGACAGACAGGGAACAATACAAAATCTCACTTAAGTCATATAAAAATTGATTATGGCAACTAAAGCAGATTTCTATGAAACTCGTATAAGTCAAGCTGACAATACTCAGAAGGAAACGTTCAAAATCTTTGTTGAGCAAAAAACCAGAAATGACGGAAACAACAGTAACTGCTGACAGTTTTCAAAGCTTCTTTCTTGAGAAGGTGGAGATTATCCTTTCTGAGATCAAGAATAGTGCCCTGAAGGGCCCCTGTCCGTCACAGGAAGCCCAACTTTCCTCCGGAGTATATATTTCTAAATTTCCTGAGTTAGACTCTCTAAGTCTTGAGCAGATTATGAATAATACAAAGTCAGGTTCCCCAGCTGACCCGTGTCCCCCTAGGGTCTTTCGTTTGGCGCACCCTATCCTGGAAGATCATATTATCTCCCTTCTTAACAGCTCAATGGAGACCGGTCACCTACCATCAAGTCTCAAGGAGGCACGTGTTAAGCCTCTGTTAAAAAAGCCTGGAGCCGACCCGGCCATTTTAAAAAACTATAGGCCGATATCCCAACTGCCCTTCCTGTCCAAGATTCTGGAGCAACATGTGCTGAGATCCCTTTCCTCATTTCTGGAGTCACACCATCTTCTCCAGGAGTGTCAGGCTGGGTTTCGTGCACATCACCGAGTTGGTGATGCTCTCGGTGCTGGATGAGCTGAGAGGTATGGCTGACAGTAAGAAACCGAGCGCCCTGATACTTTTAGACCTATCAACGGCGTTCGATACTGTCAGCCATTCCCTGTTATTGGACAGATTGGCTGCTTTTGGGATAAGGGGGCAGGTCCATCAATGGCTCCACTCCTTTTTGACCGGCAGGACCCAGAGGATCCAACTGGGGGATGCCATTTCTGAGGTGGGTATTCTCAGGGTTCCGCACTTTCCCCACTGCTTTTCAACCTTTACCTCCAGCCGCTGATTGACTCTCTAGCTAACATGGGTTGTCGTGTATTTAAATACGCTGACAACACCCAGCTGCTGCTGAGCATTGACAATACGATCCTGGCACAAACTAGCGCTCAGAATATTCTTAGACATACGGTCAACTGGATGATGGCAAATTTGTTGAAAATAAATCCGGAAAAGACGGAGGTATTGGTGGTCTCCACCTCAGCCTCGCCTTGGAGTGATCTCTACTGGCCCCAGGAATTAGGGCCCTCACCGATATCGAGTGACAAAGTAAAAAGTCTCGGTATCAAGATTGACAATGAGTTGTCAATGGCCAGTCAGATCTCCTCAGTAGTAGGGATGTGTACTGGTTTGATCAGACAGTTACGAAAGTTGGCCCCTCTTCTTTCCTTTTCCGCACTCCGTATGGTAGTCTCTGCCACCATCGTTTCGAGGCTGGATTATGGGAACGCCCTTTATCTAGGCCTGCCTAAAATCTTGATCAACAGATTGCAGGTGGTCCTGAATGACGCGGCGCGTCTGATATTCAAGTTACCTAGAAGATCCCATGCCTCTCCTTTACTACTCAAGCTACATTGGCTCCCCATTGAACAGAGGGTGGAGTTTAAGAGCTTGTGCACAGCCCACAAGGCCATCTATGGGCAAGTCCCTGCGTACATTAAAGAGCGCTTGGAGGTGTACATCCCCAAGCGAGACTTGAGGTCCCCCGAATCCCAGCTTTTGGTTTGCCCTCGTTATAAGTTCAAAACCAAAGGAGGGAGGTCTTTCTCGGTTCTGGTTCCGCAGATCTGGAACAATCTACCATAATCACTTCGGAAAGAAGCGAATCTCCTGCGCTTCAGGAAGCTGCTAAAAACCTTTTTATTTAGGGAGGTACTTAATTTCAGCTAAATAAGTCTTACTACATGCCCTGCCTCTCTCCCGTCCTCATGTACTGTTGTTTGTTGTCTGTTTTGAGCGCCTAGAGACCTGTACGTGAGTTGGCGCTATGAAAAACTAAGTTAACAATAACAAGATGCACCCTACATGTAACTGACGAGCCATGAAAATGCTAACGCCTGCTCCTGAGATTGTACATTTTGTATCGTCCTATCTGACCTTGGTATTTATAATGTGCTTTTATGGTTTGCTGATTATGAAACCGAATAAAGAAAGATGATGATGGCAATTCATTCAATTGTATGACATTGCTCCCCCTCTGCTCTTCTCCCCTCCTCCAAGATTCCTCCCACCCGTCTACCCCACCCACCTATGTGAAGCTTTCAGACCATGGGGTGGTCTGTTGATGGCTTCTGCGTCCCCCCTCTAGAGCCGGAGCTTATTGTTACACCTAAATGATTACAAAAGTGTGCTTTCACCGTAAGTGAATAACAATAAAAAAATTAATTAACAGAAATGGAAAACAGAAAAAAAAGCCAGGCAGAGAGAGAGACCAAAAGCCAGAAGACAAAATGTATAGCACAGGATCCCTTTTCCCTCTCTTTCTCCCCCTCCTCTTCTCTTTATAGAGAAGAGGGACTATTACATTCTAGAACAATCCTGATCAATCTTTGTGGTCTATACGGACCAAAAAACAGAAAAAAATCAAAGATCAACCACCAAAGTCGCCATATCCTGACCCCCTAAGAGTTGTATCAGATCCGATCATATCAGGAATTTATATTGTAACAGCCTATTAAATAATATTCCCCAAAAATTCTTTGGCGTTAATTTCAGAGCTAAACATGTAATTACGACGTTAACGGTCAAATTCTTCCAGCTTCCATTGTGTGTCCCTAAGCTGAGCCTCTGGGGCTTCTGCTTGTCCCTTCACTGCTGCCACATCCATCTTTGCTGCAGTCACCCATCTTCCAGTGTGGCCATCCTCTCTGATATCTGAGAGCAGGTTTTAGCAACTTTTCGAATTGCCCCCTGCAGCCTCATGGTTGCGGCCCGGCCCTGTGACCATCAGTCTCTATGTCTCTTTTATATGTTCCATGACAGTTTATTTTCTAACAAAGATGGAGTTTCTCTTTAATCAGCATTTCTGTCTCTGAGGTCACAAAGGAAAGACTAAAATACCATGAATAGGCATTTATCCTCCAAATATGTGGAAACGACAATGATGTAAATGCTGGTCTCTCAACACCTCCTCCAAGAATCTAAGAGAAATTAGATTTTACACCAATCAGATAAGGCAATGAGCATACTACCCTCAGATAAAGAAACAGAGATGCTGGCGTAAAATTAGGTGTTTTTTTATTTTTCACTCCTGCTGAAAATCCGTAAAACCAAGGAACATTGGGCCATATGTATCAAGCTAAATTGAAGTCGCAAACGGCGAAATTCACAGAATTTCTGCGTTTGGGAATGCAAATTAGCAAAATGGCATGTATGTAGGAAAATATCGTGCTAAAGAAGGAATCGCTAAAAATGTGATTACTAAAATTGCGAGAATGACAAATTTTGAGATTTTCCTGCAATTACAAATTTTTGAAAATTCGCATTGTGCAAAAATCGCAAACGGGAAATTGCAAAAAAAATCGCAATGAACTGTATGAAAAAAAATCGCAATTAGCGATTTTCAGAATTTCGCAAAATACAGAATCGCAATTACCACCAAGTGGGATCAGGTGGTAACCAGGTGCAAACTATATAAGGAGTACCAGAATGCAACAGACCCTTTCCAACAATGGCCGGGCTTTACTTGATAGCCAGGAGGATGCGACTCAGAGCTGCTGCGCAGAGGAGGAGAAGCCAGGAGAGGATATTCCGTGCGCGCCTCACCATCTACCAGCGCACTGAGGAGGACATCTACACCCACTGCAGACTGGAGGAATACAGTATACTAGATTTAATTGAAGAACTCAGACCCTATCTTGAACACCCCAAACGCAGGACACAAGCCATCCCCACTCACATCCAGGTCCTGTGTTCACTACGCCTGCTGGCCTCAGGTAGTTTTCAGGGTGTGATAGCCTCAGCAGGAGGGGTGTCACAAAGTGCCCTTTTGCACTTTTTCCATGCGTTCCTCGATGCCATGGCACAGAGGATGCAACACCACATTTACTTCCCCAGCACCCCACATGAACTAGCCCCGACCAAGCAGGACTTTTACCAAATTGCCCAATTCCCCCACGTCATAGGATGCATAGATGGGACACATGTTGCAATATCCCCTCCTCAAACAATGAGTGCGTATTCAGGAACCGGAAATGCTACCATTCACTAAACATTCAGGTGGTGTGTGATGCCAAAAACATCATCACTGACATAGTAGCAAAGTATCCAGGCTGCACACATGACGCTTTCATCTTCCGTCACAGTGGGCTTTACCGTAGACTCTCAAGAGGTGATTTTGGCGAGGGATACCTACTAGGTAAATGCATTTAAACATAGGGAACATTTCTACTGACTACCATGTGCAGTTCAGTGACTAACCATTGACATTTCAACCCACAGGTGACAGTGCTTATGCAGTGCGGTATTTCATCATGACACCCTACCTGAATCCTGCTAATGCTGGGGAGTGGCGATATAACTGAGCACACATTTCTACAAGAGGCACCATTGAACGCACATTTGGGATACTGAAGAGCAGATTCCGATGCATACATAAAAGTGGAGGTGCACTCCAATAGAGCCCACAAACATGTTGCAAGATAGTGGTAGCATGTGCCATGCTGCACAACATCGCCACAAGGAAAGGCACACCAGTGGAGCTGAGTGAATCTGAATCCTCTGACGTGGAGGGGCCTAGACCTGGACGCATGGCAGCTGGTGTAGCTGGTGCTGCAGCTGGGCGCCAGAGGCGTGATGAGATTACGCGTAACTACTTTGAGGTAAGAAATAATGACACAATGACCAATCTTATGTGTGTGACTGTGTTTTAATTCCTTAACCCCTTCCATGCTCATGACAAGGTCAGCTCGTCATGCAGTACACTGGTCGTGTGCTTATGACGAGCTGACCTTGTCATGAACAATGGGGATCTGAATATTTCAGCACCCAGCGGGAATTCCCTTAGCAGTCAAGTTGTTAATTGCAGTAGAAACAATGCCACACGTCCTTCATGCCAACTAGTCACACTCCTATTATCATGCACATGTTATTCTCACAGTGCTACAATTAAACAGGAGTGATTGCAAATTCAAGTCTGTAGTTGACCTCTCCCAATGCTTTCACAATGAACCCCCCATATGCGGCGCAGCCTAGCTAAGGCCCCTGCTGGTTGTTGAACTGCGTAATCCTAATTGTACATAACAGGTCTATTGTTCCTGCCACTACAGCGCCTCTCCATGATGGGGGGTGGGGTGTTGCTGCTCCGCACAGACTGTGCGTCCTCTTCACTGGGAGTTAGTACTCCAGGGCCTGTAGTACGGACTGCCCGTAGCTTGTCAAGAGCAGATGTTGCCTGCATAACTGCTGTAGCGATGTCCTGGATGCCATGGGCAAACTCCCGCTGCATTACAATGCTGCGCCTGGTCTGGATGTTAGTGGCAGAGGCCAAGCGGTTGATGGCCCGTGTATATCGGTCCATGCTCCCCAGCTCTCGGCGCTTAGCAGCACGTTCTGCACGCAGCTCACCACAAAGCGCATGCATGGCATCCCTCAGTTCACCTTGTATTCCCCTGAGCCCTGCCCTCACCTCTCGTAATGCCTTAATGTTTTTCGCTTGCAGGCGCTGCACCTGCAACATATTCAATTCCAGGCCGGCAAACACAGATTCATCACCCTGATCTCCAAAACTGTTGGTCGTGCAATGTCTGCGCCTGGCTGTGCCTTGTGGGACTTGGCTGTCTTGTGGACGGGACTCTTGCTGTGGCTGTGTGTCTTCAGAGTGCAACTTTCCATTGCTGTCCTCTGCCTCGTCCTCCATTGGTGGTAGTGGTCTAACTATGTGTCTCCTCTGTTTTTTTGCGAGGATTGACAGGGCTGTCCTCCCCATCTGTTTCTTGCTCCTGCCTTGCCTCTCCAGAGTCTGGACGTTCAGTCCCTGCTCCACTGCCTGTAGGCTGTGTCGTAGATGGTGCTGTGGACAGAACAACACACATTTATTAACTATACTCATTTGCAATGTGAAAATAAAATATTTCACAGTTTGGGATTACATTACTTTTTTATTTCCCTTTCCTGACCTGCACATGCAATATTTGACTAGGGTGGCTGATAAACACAACTTTGAATTTCATGTGACTACATCTCCCAAGATGCATTGCTGTGTCTGCCTGTGTACCTGCTCTGGGTTGAAATTTGTTTTTCCTGACCCTAGGTCGCTGCTGGGGAGTGTCTGGCGGGTGTTAGGGTGTGATGGCATGCTTCTTACCTGGTCTAGATGCTGGTTGATCTGAGCTGTCTAGGTCAGCCACGCCCGTCACGCTTTCTGGTAGCAGGTTACCCTCCACAAGTTCCTCCAGATGTGTGGAGTCCAGCACAGTTGAGGTCCCTCCACCGGTGTGCCGTGACTGCTCCAGCCTGGCAGCTAGATTCTCTTTGGAGCGCTGGCGCAGGTCGTACCAGCGCTTTCTTAGTACATCCACACTCCGTGTGTCACTCCCAGCGCGTTCACTTTTCCCTGTATGTGAGCCCAAATGCGCCTTTTACGGGTCTCTGGCACCTTCAGGGAATTCTTGCCAAACAGTAAATCATGATTTGGCACCATCTCCTGGATCAATGTCTCTAGTTCAGCCTTTGAGAATTTTAGTTTTCTTTTTCTAGCACATTCTCCCTCCTGCTGCTGCTGCTGCTGCTGCTGTGTTTCAGGCATGGACATGTTTCCACTTTCAGCCATGGTTATTCAGTAGCACTGTTCACTCTCCCTCTCTCCCTCACTGTGACTCTCACTCAGCAACTCTGGTGCAGCATGGGTAGTCAGTCACTTCCTGGTAGTGATGTCATCAGGCGGCACCAGAGTTTCTGATTGGCTGATTAGCGAAATTTGCAAATTCGCGTTTTTTTCCGTTAAGGAATCGCAAATTTGCGAATTCCTGGGTTTAAGGAATCGCTTTTTGGGTTCTCGCAGATAAATAGCGATTTTTACAGAATCGCTATTTATTTGCGATTTGTTTCATACATACCGATTTGCGATTCGGTAAAAATTGCTAATTCAGAATTGCTAATTGTTACCTTTATACATATGGCCTATTGAGATTTACAAAGGTTCTCCAGGATGATCCTGGAAATCATTGCCACTAAGAATAGTTTGTGACATTCCTGCTGTGAATAACCATCTTCACCTAGAACATGAATAAGGTTTTTGGTACTAAAACAACATTTTTGGGCCTCATGAGGATTCTGGTCCTATTGTGGAGTAGCCACATGCATGGTTTGTCTTAAGATTAGCCAGGAGCTAAAGTGGTCTATAGCTGGTGGAGTCCGCAATCTTCAGGATCTCACATTATCATTTAAAGATGCCCCAGACAGGTCTTTCCTTCCTGCTTTTTTTCTGATTTGGAGGCTTCCAAGGCGGCTTTTCATAATGCTACTGAAGGGATGTATGTAACGGTAGTGATGGCGCGCGGGATTACCAGCTCAGTTAGTCATACTCACCTGGGCCCATTAACATTCACACATTTGAACGGGTAATCCTGCCTCTACTTACTGCCTATCAGGATTTTATTTTCTTAGGGCTTATAACTATGCACCATGACTTACCAAACCTTTGTCACCTATGCTATAAGTCCTAGGGATCGAAAAGGGAGTTAGCATAATAGGTAGCAATTTTAATAATTTACCTTTCCTGTAAGAAACAGACTCGGGAGAGGTTTTAAACACTTTATCTATGCATAATTTGATGAGTCAGAGACCACAACAGATTGACCAGAAATTTTACAAATAAGAATATAATTAATAAGATATAAAATCGGCAATGAATTATAGTAACACCTTTAGACATTGGAACCTGGGAAGGGTAAGAAAGAGAAACAGCAAAAGGACATACCACATAGATTATATTTACCTAGAACGGTGTGAGGACCAACCCTGGCCATGGGCTGGAACAAAGAAAGGCTCCTGACTAATCAGGTACCAATGCGACAGGACAGGTGCAATCAGGACAGGTGACCTCTGCTAAGTGCAACGCCAGCGTCACACTCCTCTCTATGGCAATTTGGTACCCCAACTGGGTTATCGATACTTCTTCCTCAGCACACCCCGATTCTTCTGACAGAGTGCTCCGCCAGCACCTCTGCTCCCGATTTTCCTTCAGCATATGTTGGGTTAGTGACAGGTCTGTGACGAGTCGGACAAATTAACTGACTAAGCCTACCTTAGGTAAACAATCAATCAATCAAGGCATTTGTATAGCGCACTACTCACCCAGATGGTCTCAAGGCACTAGGGGGGGTCCGCTACTGCTCGAACAGCCAGGTCTTGAGTTGCTTCCTGAAGGCGAGGTGTCCTGGGTCAGGCGGAGGTGGGTCGGGAGGGAGTTCCAAGTTTTGGCGGCGAGGTAGGAGAAGGACCGTCCCCCTGTGGTGGCTCTTCGGATGCGGGGGACGGCGGCAAGAGCGTGGCCTGTCGATCGAAGCTGGCGTTTGGGAGCGTAGAAGTTGATGCGGCTGTTGAGGTATCCTGGGCCTTGGTTGTGTAGGGCTTTGTGTGCGTGGGTAAGGAGACGGAAGGGGATTCTCTTGTTGAACGGGAGCCAATGCAGGTCTCTCAGGTGTCCGGAGATGTGGCTGCGACGGGGGATGTCCAGGATGAGTCTTGCTGAGGCGTTCTGGATCCGCTGGAGTCTCTTCTGGAGTTTGGCGGTGGTTCCGGCGTAGAGGGAGTTGCCGTAGTCCAGACGGCTGGTGACGAGGGCCTGGGTGACCGTCTTCCTGGTCTCAGTGGGGATCCACCGGAAGATCTTACGTAGCATGCGCAGGATGTTGAAGTATACCATTTTCTGGGAAATGTACTACCCTTAAATGTTGCAAATTCTATGTGATCTCTTCATTTGATTGGTCAGAAAGACGAGGAGAGGTAATCAGACCATACTAAGATGAGGTAATTTTCATTTACTTAAATTGATCAAGTTCCCGCCCATAATTTACTTTCCCATAAATGTTACTCCACCCAATATTGTTATTTCATTTTAATATAAAAAGTATAATAAAGTTGCGTGTTGTCTTCCTTTCCCAGGTTATGGGTTGTGGTTCCCCGGCGCATTGCCGGAAAGACAGTCACTGGCAGCAGTTCAATGTCACTGCTCGAGGTCTCTCAAAGTTTCCCGCACTTGCGCAGAGCGGATTCAATATGGCTGTTCATGTCACCCTTAGGCCCAAATACAAGCTATTAATAAAATCAGAGAGAAACATATTAGATTACATAAATAAATGTATGCACCGTATACCACTTATCTCTACTCTAACCCCATTACTTTATTTTAACAATAGCATTAGTGGTTAAGCTAAACACACAAGTTTTAATACCTGCAGGAGCATGTGCATTAGTATGTGAAATCAAGAAGCGGCCATCCTGGCATTATTGCGCAGATGCAAGAAATTCCCACCAGAAGCGTGAGACGTCAAACAACGTAGATGTGGCGGACGCATGCGCAGAAAGTTTTCTGCATTTCGGCGGCAATTTTAGGACACTCAGGATACTGTTAGTAAAAGTACATAGTCAAGCTTCCCCATCTTACTAGAAATGTTGTGTAATGTCGTTTTAGTAAAACAAAAAATGTTGATTAATTGGTTACAGGTTATTTCAAGAGGACTGAGTCCACGCAAGTTTCTGTAAGTATGAAACTTTGCTCCATCAATAGCAACCAAACAATATCAACCTGAAAGAATTTCGATCCCTCAATAGAGGCCGCAAGTCTGTGTTCAAGATGAGTACATGTAGGGAAGTATAGATTTCCTATTCTTAACTCCACATCTATCGTGGAGAAGTGTGGCTCAGGGGTTAGAGGCGGCAGACCCGGAAGCTGAGATCGGCCCTGGACCAGGGTTCAATTCCCCGCCTCGGCGGGTCTTGGGCTAAAAATTCCATGGACTCGATAATTCTCGCTCCGGTGCCTTCTCGACTCACGGGTTCACACTCTGCGACTCTGGGCAATAGCTTGCTAAATCTCCACAACAGCCCCTCGCGGCGGGATGCCTGGCTTTCACCTTGTGGATACCCTGCCAGGATATCTCACAGGGGAATACCAGGACGGGTTCCCTAAGCAAGCGCCGGGAAACTCACTGCGGGTAGCTGTGCGCTATATAAGCTCAAATACATTTACATTCACCTCAGTCACCTGGTGCTAGCCAATACTGCGCAGTTGACCATAACATTGGGATCCTCCACCCTACTAATGTTGCACTCAGACTACATGTTGCTTGTTCGAACTGCCTTGAACTGGGTGATCACGTGTATGAAGCGTACTCGGGAGAGCAGAGATAAATAAGTGTAAATAGGGCTACAGTGCACTGTTGTCCCCAGCAACCTTCACGGTCATACTGCCTTGGATAGCAACAATAAAACTCAAAGATCCTTTATGATGAAAGCAGCACTCACAGCATAAGGCATACCCTTGTTCATCTACTATATGCAGGGGGCAAGGTTTGTGATCTTCCAATCACGTTAGTTATCGTTTATACATTAAAACTGCAAAAGGAGTCGAGAAGACCCTGAATTGTCGCCATAGGGTCACAGAAATATAAACACCTGGGATTCGATGTCTCATCCTCTCATGGAACTTCCATCGATGGGTCAGGGTCAGTCGAGAGTTAGGACACTTCCTGCACCTGCCCTTTTCTGGGATGTAGGTTTCAAAACCCTTATTACTCATGAACCATGTGGTGCAGCAACCAAGTCCTACAACATCTGCAGGAAGGAGAAAGAGAAACCACCAAGCAACTTTTCCTGGAGTGGGTTCTATGAACTGAGCTTGAACTGCCATCTTGGCATTGGGAGCTCAGGGACTCTGGTGCTCAAGCTCCACAGAAATGCAGCAGGAATTTGTGCTCACTTTAGTACCCCCGGAACCCTTTCGTGTTGCAGAAAGGGGCACAATACTTGTGGGGCACCTACCGTATTACGGGCCGTTCAACCTAAAAAAGAGGTGCGCAGCTCTGTTGAGCCAGCCAAGCTCTTCACGATCAGACCACGCCCAAGAAGCTACAGTAGGCGCCCTAAAACAAACACTGAGGGGGGCCCGCACTGGGACGCCAACACTCCTGGGCCGTGCCACTGCTTCAACCCAGACCAGGTGTATATTAAAACACATAAGATGATGGACGGAATGTTGCACAATGGCAAAACATTCACCCCCAGTCACAGATCTGGGTTTAATCCATCTTTATTTTGCTCACCAAGCCACCCCAGTTCAGACATGGCCATATGCAAATCAGTCTTGACCCTGTGCCTCATGGGAACAATCCAGCCTGAACTGGATGTATGACGTAACAACGCATACATTTACATCGCACACCATTACAACGCAATTTTTACAACGCAGAATCCTTTACAAAGAATGCATTTACAACACATGACATTACATAGCAGATGCTATTACAACGCATGCCATTACAACGTAAGTATAGGTAAGTATATTATTCTATTAAAAAATTTAATTAATAATTATTGAATTAATTTTATTTATTAATTTATTTTTAAATTAATTTATTTGTAAATATATAAATATATTTTAAAAAATAATTTTGGTGTTTATAAATAATATTCTAACTCCAGGGGAGTGTAATAGTAGGGTAAGTGCTGGATAGTGTAGGGGTAAAAATTACTTTAATTTTAATTTTTAAAGAACTATTATTAATTAATAATAAAATATTAAAATTACATTTTTTTATTTATTTAATTTTTTTAACTAAACCCGAAAAATACCCCAGTTCCTTAAAACCCAAACCTAGCCCTGAACCCTAAAAATACCCCAGTACCCCAACCTAGCCCTGAACCCTAAAAATACCCCTGTACCCCAAAACCCAAACCTAGCCCTGAAACGTAAAAATACCCCTGTACCCCAAAACCCATACCTAGCCCTGAACCCTAAAAATACCCCTGTACCCCAAAACCCAAACCTAGCCCTGAAACCTAAAAATACCCCTGTACCCCAAAACCCAAACCTAGCCCTGAACCCTAAAAATACCCCAGTACCCCAAAACCCAAACCCAGCCCAGAACCCTAAAAATACCCCTGTACCCCAAAACCCAAACCTAGCCCTGAACCCTAAAAATACCCCTGTACCCCAAGACCCAAACCCAGCCCTCAACCCTAAAAATACCCCTGTACCCCATAACCCAAACCCAGCCCTGAACCCTAAAAATACCCCTGTACCCCATAACCCAAAACTATATATATTAAATTACTTAAAATAATTTATTAAATACATTTTTAATATTTATTAAATTAATTAAAAAATTATTTGGAAATAAATAAATGTATAAATAAAATGATATACTTACCAATACTTACGATGTAAAGGCATGCGATGTAATAGCATCTGCTATGTAATGTCATGCGTTGTAAAGGCATTCGTTGTAAAGGATCCTGCATTGTAGTAGTTGCGATGTAAAAGTAATCCGTTGTAAAAGTTGCGTTGAAACGGTTGCATACCCACCAGATTTTATATTGCTCCTTATGCTGGTACTAATGTGTTTTAAGTGCTTCCTTTACTGGACAAGACAACAGGCGACAGTTATATTATTTCCCTGGAATGCCAGGATCACACAGTTTTGATAAGCAAGTGGGAATGTATGTTTCTGCTTCCACAGCTAACATCCTACCCGCAAGATGCCGTCTGCTCCTGACTGCTACACAGGGCATCCATTCCTTTCGGTGCCCTCCAGAGGTTTTAAGTTACATCTGGAGAGCACGTGCGTCACAGAAGTCTGTCCGGAAGGCATTTTAACGCTTAGGAAACTGCAGGCGAACTGTTACCAACAAACATCGAGGACATCACGGGACCTGCCCAACGGAGAACCCCAAAAGATTTTGTAGCCCTCGGCACAACCAACGTGGCGCCAGACGGATGCGGTCCTTCTAGTCACTTAGTAACACGTGCATTCAGAGAAGCCTTGTTTAAGCAGTAGAAGCAAGTTATTGTATAAACGCCTTAAAAGAGGAGGTACAACCATGGACTAATATCCACAAGGGAGGCAGCAGATGTGGATATTCCATCGCTTTGTAAAGGATTACACCCTTGGCCATAGAGTTTGATGAACTCAGCTGTTCATATATGGACAATGAATGAGGAGGCCTAAGATGAAGATAGGCTGAAACGTGGTCACGTCGATGACACTTTTAAGGAGGAGTCAACAGAGATATAGTGTACTTCTAAATTACAAGAGTATCACACTGTAAAGTATAGAAGTAGTTGTTTTTGACTTAGAAGTGTGTGTTTACGACTACCTCCGAGTGGTCTGACCAGATGTGAATGGAAGCCACTATCAAAATTGTATTATTATTTAGGGTTACTTTGTGGTTCTCTTGTAGAGTTTATGTCCTTGTACAGAATGTGTTTATATGTGAATTTTGTAACTCATTGATTAGGTGTTATTGGCTAGGATGAGACAATGTATATATGACATAATTATTGTGAACTATAAAACACAGGGAAGGTAAATTAAAAATACCTTCACCAAAATTTGTGTATTATTTATTCCTTCATACCGACTGTTGGTTATTCCTACCTCGGGACAACCAAGGCATTCTCACGAAGGGTCAAACTGCTGTATAACTCAGTGGGTGAATGTACCAACTGCAGAAATACACTTGTAGCTTTACTGAGCTCAGGCATTTGGCGGATACAATCTTTCATCCACCAGAGGCCGTTAAGATGTGGGTGCAAAGAAGCTGAAAACTGTGTTTGAAAGAGCTATAACAAACACATTCTTGGCTTTGAGCCAGCGCCCAATTAAATGTGAAACCTTCTCAAGTTCAGAAGGTCGTGGCTACCAAAAACAAGCATTTGCAGGCAGGGGTATGCGAGCAGGCGCAAGAAGGCATGACCGGGAGTGCGCAGGAGGAGGAGCCCCAAGAAGTCACGGACTGAGGGAGAGGGGGAGCGACGGGAAGGAAATAGTGTTCAGAGTAAAGGGGCCAGTAGTCATGGAAGGATACAAATGACGACATGGCTGCCATGGGGAGGGACTAACAAGCCTAAAGCTAATCGGAAGGCAGCGTTTAGGACCTAATCCAATGAAAAAGATGGGCAGAGCGTGGGCGGTGCTTCCACAAAGCTTCACCGCTATACTGAATACTGCATGCCTCGCAAAGCGTGCAGCGCATGCGCTGCAACGCTAGGCATGACCTAAAAATAGGGGTGCTGTAAGGGGGCAGTAGTAGCATCCCCTGATGCCCTACTCTTCTGTGGGCCAAATTCAGCTCACACCTAAAATAGAAAATGTATATTTTTCCTCAGAGTTCTCAAGCTGCAATGCATCGTTTATAGGCCCCAGCACTTTTCCAAGGTCTATGCATGGTGCCTCTGCATCCATAAAGCCGAGTAGAGAGCTCTTTGACTCTGTTGGGCCCACTCATAGGTTCTGACATCATGTCTCAGGGTCCTCAAGCTCCCACAGACTTGTGTGCCTTTTTTTGAACTTCTGGATGGGTTTTCAGCCTAAGGTCCTGAGGAAGTTCCAAAACAGCCCACTGGACTGTGTGAGTCTGAAAACAAATCCCATTCTGGGGTCTACAAACCCCAAAAAAGAACCCGAGGCCAGCCTCCATTTGGCAACCCAAAGGCCGTGCACAGAGGATGTTGTATTAAGTCTGTTCTAGTGAATTTGTCTCATACAAAGTGTGACCACAGCAGTATTGGCATTCTCAGATTCTGCTCCTGACTCACTTGACCATTCAACATGCCGGATCTGGTATGAAATGCTCCACATTTGTATTCTAAGTCAGTCTGTTATTTAAGTCAAGTCAAACATTCTTTATTCAGCTAATAAAAGCCACAAAGATAAACATAAATTTACCAAGAGCACTTTTTAAAAAAGACATTAAAGGACCACTCGACAGCCTGTTATTAAAAGTTGCCTTGCTGCTGATAGAGCGCCATGTTGTTTGAAATATTGTAGGGGTGCATCATAACCGCCTGTAGTCAACACCCTCATATTTAGAGGACCTTTCTAATGTTTGGTTTAGAAATGTAGGACCAATCAAGAGTGTTGCAACATATAAAATCATGCTCATATAATTTACTGAATAATGTAGTGCTTAATCGAGAGAATAATGCTTTAAGTAATTTAGGGTTAATTGCTTTGTGTATGTAATGTGTTTCGAGATTGAACGTGTCATATTAAAGTTGCACGTGTAGTTTGCCTAGTGAGAAATGTAATGTTTTAACATGAGAATAATGTTCGTTAACATAGAGTGTAATGTTATGATTTATTAATGAAATGTTTATGTTGTCATATTAGAAATGCATTTAGAAGAGTAAAGGCCTGAGAGGAGAAACGCTAGCAAAGGCCTAACTGTGATTTCCTTAGCTTGACTAGAAATGTCAAGCTGGAAAAATGCTTTGGGAAAGAAACTTATGGTTGCAGTTAAATTTTGAATTGTAACTTGCGGTGTGCAGCGGGATCATTCTCATGCATTTCGTTTGCAGGTGCAAGGCCGAGGAGCTCGTTATGTAGAAGAAGTCATTGTTTTGAAGTTAGATTAGGAGGAGTGAAGACGAAAATAATGTGCTGGCAGGTGCGTTTGCAACATTAGGCGGAGAATGGTACCTGGGATCCACGGACACAGCAATGGTTTCTGGAAGAAGAAGGTTCGACACTGGAAAAGTACGAGCGGCTTTGGGGATTTTGTATTAGGGAAAGTGCCCAGAGGGTGGAGAGTTAGTTTGGTCTTAGTGAAGCTAGGGTTAGGGTCAGTTAGGCTTATACGAGGTCCTGTCTAAGGCAGTCCAATTGGATGTGCAGTTAGACATGCGTCTTAGTTTGGACTAGGCAGGAAAAATTAAGGAGCATCTTAGAACGAGCTTGGTTTAGGCTACTTACCTGGAAGGTGAATGCACTTCTTAGGGAGCCTTCACAGCTGACACCTTTTCTCTTGCCTGGGAGGTATGCTAAGTAGGGATGTCACTTTAGAGTAAGTGTAGGGACAGACTAATCTTTTCTTTCCTCACGGAATAGATGTTGTCCAGCTTTCCAGTAGGCATGGTGATTGCGTGTCTAATGCTTCTAGAATTAACTCTGCTTTTCATTTTGAGTAGTTTGAGACACTTGCGTAGGATTATGTTTGTATTAGTGCCAGTTTATTTCTTGAACCTCTTGCTGAGGTGCTTGTATGTCCAGTTATTTTTTGGCTTTGTAATACTTTCTTAAACTTTCCCTTGGAGTCAGTGGTCCTTCAGATTAAAATGTATTGATTTGGGAGTTTGTCAAAGTATACTGAATTTAAAGAACTCTCTTCACACTCTCATGCAGACTAAAGAGACCCGTCGACCTGGGGATTCCTCAGAGTGGTAAGTTGAGAATCTAGGTGGGAATCCCAGCGTCATCAGTTGGTATCAGAGGATGGTTTGTACATGGAAGTAAGGGAGTCTTAGAGTAGGATAAGAGTTTTCTTGAGACCCATAGAATGCAGGTGATGACCGTTCAGTGGATCACCGGTGGAAGACGGCGTTCCATGGAAACTGACAGAGAGTGGCGGTGTGGCGAAAAGCAGCAGTTCATGGGAGAGTGAGTATGAATAGGGTTTTGTGTTGTTAGATTGCGGTTTTATGTTGTGATGTTTGTGGCGTTCGCGTTGTGATGTCTTGCGGAGTTGGAATGCCTGTTGTATGAAAGGAGATCAGGCTGTGAGCGCGCGCAGCCCGGGAAAATCTTAGGCTCAAGGAGTAGCTTAAGTGGGTCGGTGTACCATACACCTAAAACTTAATTGTCGATCATTGTAAAGGGGATTGTGAGGTACCATTGATCGCCCGCTGGACCGAGATAGGGGGAATGAATTTGTGAGTGCGTGAGTAACTGACACTGGTCGTGGGTTGCTGAGTGGTTGTAACCTATCTGTTGAGGTGATTGTCCAGTCGTTTCATGGACAGACAGTTGCCAGTTTGGTAGATATTTACATGACAGTGGACGTACAGTCAGACTGTGGACGTACAGTAAGTGAAGTGATTGCTTGGTCGTAAGTGATCATTTCAATGTATATATGGGACGTGTGCGTGAGTGAGAAGCGAAGTGAAAAGGAGGGGAACTGCTGTGAGCAGAGGAAAAGTGACGTCAGAAGGTGCCGCGCTGTGATAGGGTGGTTGGTGTGAGGCCGCACTGAGATTTGTGGATTGGCGTCAGGAAGTAAACAAGTGCAGTGAACAGAGAAATGCTGGTTTTATCATGAAATGCTTTAAAGTGTTGAGAAATGTGTTCAAAAAGGAAGAAAAGAAATTAGAGCCCCGGGGGGGAAGAGGTTCCGCCCGAGGATACCCCAGCTCATTATATGGCTACAAATGTGGGTTTGCACACTATATTGTGGCTCAAGAACTGGTGCAAAATGACTGACTGAAATGAGGAAATGACCTTTCCCAGATACAGAACTTTTAGATTAGAGGTGTTATATCAATTGAAATTGATTATGGCTGCTTTGCGACCTTTGCCTAGACCGACACAGTTTGAGGCACTGAATGCGTTGATTAGGGCGGCACACGAGAGAAACAGGGACAGGAGACAGGAATGAGTAATGAGGTCAGTCAGGACGTTTCAAGATGCGAGATGAGACACACTGGAAAAAGAGATGGAGAGTACATATGATTGAGGGGATATGTTGTATCTATTGTTGGTCAAGTCAGGAGAGGCGCCGAAAAAGAAAGTTGAGGCTGAAGACAGTGATACTGATGATAGCTTATTGGAAAGGATGTTATCAGAGAGACCACCTCCGTACAATCCTGAGTCGGAGGGGGATAAATCAGCTCCGTTGGAAGGAACTAGGGAACCTCAAGCTCCACCGAGTTTTGAAGTAGTGGGAAAAACTCTCAATGGGGGAAATGCAGAATGCAGAAAGTATCACTTCTCATAGGTTACCGGATGCTCTTAGGGTGCCGGTTACTTTTGGTCCCATAGTGTCAGTGTACAATCCAGAGCAGGTGAGGAATGGAAGTCCATCACAGACTGGAATGGAAGGAAGAACTGGTTTTGGAGATAACAGTGTAGTGAATGAGCTGGTACCATCACCGAGGCCTGTAGAGTCGAGCACACCATTGCCGGCTACCGCAGATTCATCAAAAGGACCGATGGATCTGAGGGGACCAAGACCAAAATCCCTGGGAGAACTGAGGTCAGAATTGAGATCATGGGAGTCAGTTGAAGGGACTCAAGGTGATCGGTCAAGAGAGGACTGGGATCATGGGAGTGCCAAGAATAGAGTGGCTTTAAGGGACACCTTTGAAGAGAACAGGTGCAGAGAACAAGACAGTGACTGCAGGGAGTCGAGTGGTGCATCTAATCAAGGCGTCCTTAGAACAGCGATAAGGGCAAAGAGGTTAGATGTGATGCGATTAAAAGCAGAAGTGGACGAGATTATTGAAGGGAACCTGCCTATAGAGAGAGTGGAACTCTATGAGCCAGATGAGTTGTTGTTTGTAGCAAAGATTGTGACTCGTAAAGCAAGGTCAGCACATGAGAAAAAAACTGAATTGGCAAACAAATACGATGTGGATTTGTCTAAGGCGAAAATGTTGCAGGCTGGTCATCGGTTACAGTATACTGATCAGGATTTAGATGACAAGAGAGTGATTGGACTGAAGGCCCACATCAGAGAACTGATCATAGGGATACAAGCATGGAGTAGGCTTGACAAGTGGGAACAAAGATGGTCCAAGAAAAGAGTGTTAAGAGAAATACAGCAGAACCCCCTCCTCCAGGAGGGGGGATAAATGGAATTGGGAACTACACTTTGCGAGAGGTAGCTAGTGGAGGGTATGTGCATGTGCCTTGGAGTAGAGGAGATTTGGCAGCATTTACAAATGACTTCCCAAAATTGAGAGAGAGTCCAGTTGAGTGGTACAAGCAAGTTGAGAGGTTTGTCAAGATTTCAAAGGTGTTGTGGATCGATCTGAATACACTGTTTGACATAGTAGTTTCGAGTGATTTGTGGGTAGCTTGTAAGGTTGCCATCGAGTGGCCCACATCTGAACCAGAGAGGGATGCTCTTACGAATGGCCCATCCCCTCTTGTTATGAAAAAATATGAGCAGGTGATTACGTGGTTGAAAGCTAAGGTACCGCAACAGGACATTGATTGGGTGAAAATAGACTGAACACTTCAGGAGCCAAAGGAGACAGTGCATGAGTACTATGAAAGGTTGTTGCAGGTTTTCAAACAGTGCAGTGGGTTGGACGTGATTGATACTAGGGATATGGGACAGTTTGTGTCGAAGTTTGTACTAGGATTGAGACCTGATATTTGTCTTATGATCCAGCAGCATTTAATTTGTTGGCAGAACAAGCCGCTGGACGAGATATTGAGGTATGCAAGATACTGTAGTGATGAGATTGATTCAAAGCATAAGAAACTCAAAGATGAACTGATTCTGGTTCAGATGTAAGCTGCGGATAAGGGTCCCTAGCTCATTGCACCATCGGGATTCAAGCAAGCCGGGCCGATGACGGCTGAAATGCCAGAAACCGGTCCCCGGTAGCTTGTCTCCTTCCCAGTATAAGAATTGGCTTGGTAGTTTGGTTTGCCCTGTTCCCATCATGCACTGGGACAGGAACAGACTAATTTGCATATAGCCAGGTTCTGAAGCTGGGATGGTGCAGTGAGCTAAAAAACGGTGATGGATCAAGCCCTGATCTCTTGACTGGGTAGGAGTATTCTGCATCATTCAGAAACTCTTTCCATCACCTTTTCCAAAATCGATTTTATCCACACTAAGTGTGGGAGGGTATACTCAGACGTGAGTCCCTAGCTCATTGCACCATCAGGATTCAAGCAAGCCGGGCCGATGATGGCTGAAATGCCAGAAACCGGTCCCCGGTAGCTTGTCTCCTTCCCAGTATAAGAATTGGCTTGGTAGTTTGGTTTGCCCTGTTCCCATCATGCACTGGGACAGGAACAAACTAATTTGCATATAGCCAGGTTCTGAAGCTGGGATGGTGCAGTGAGCTAAAAACGGTGATGGATCAAGCCCTGATCTCTTGACTGGGTAGGAGTATTCTGCATCATTCAGAAACTCTGTCCATCCCTTTTTCAAAATTGATTTTATCCACACTAAGTGTGGGAGGGTATACTCAGACGTGAGTCCCTAGCTCATTGCACCATCAGGATTCAAGCAAGCCGGGCCGATGATGGCTGAAATGCCAGAAACCGGTCCCCGGTAGCTTGTCTCCTTCCCAGTATAAGAATTGGCTTGGTAGTTTGGTTTGCCCTGTTCCCATCATGCACTGGGCCAGGGACAGACTAATTTGCATATAGCCAGGTTCTGAGCTGGGATTGTGCAGTGAGCTAAAAAACGGTGTTGGATTAAGCCCTGATCTCTTGACTGGGTGAGAGTATTCTGCTTAATTCAGAAACTCTGTCATCACCACCCCCTGTTGTTTAATTATTTTGTCCACCATAAGCGTGGAAGGGTATACTCAGACGTGAGTCCCTTGCTCATTGCACCATCAGGATTCAAGCAAGCCGGGCCGAAGACGGCTGAAATGCCAGAAACCGGTCCCCGGTAGCTTGTTTCCTTCCGAGTGAAAGAATTGGCTTGGTAGTTTGGTTTGCCCTGTTCCCATGATACACTGGGCCAGGGACAGACTAATTTGCATATAGCCAGGTTCTGAGCTGGGATGGTGCAGTGAGCTAAAAAACGGTGTAGGATTAAGCCCTGATCTCTTGACTGGGTGAGAGTATTCTGATTAATTCAGAAACTCTGTCCATCACCACCCCCTGTTGTTTAATTAACTTTTCATTGAAAGCAAAGCCCTTGCAGAAACTGACGCACAAGGATGTAAGTGATCCAGTACCATGGGACGATGACTGTATGAAGGCATTCTTAGAGTTGCCAGAGGACCTCTGTTGTGCTCCGGCATTGGGAATGCCTGACTACAACAAACCTTTTTTATTATTCTGCTGGGAGTGAGAAGGATGTGCATTGGCAGTTTTAGTTCAGGATCATGGAGGTGTCCGTAGACCAGTTGCCTACTTTTCTGCTACTCTAGATCCAGTAGCTCCAGCGTTGCCCAGATGTCTCAAATCCGTTGCTACAACGGGTGTCAGCATTGAGAGGTATGAAAGTATTGTCATGGGTCACCCTTTGATTGTACATGTTCCACATTCCGTTGAACTGTTAATGACCAGGACCAAGACACAGCACCTGACCAATAATAGGCCCACACGCTTCGAGTAGGTTATACTTTCTATGGGGAATGTGACCGTCAAGAGGTGTTCTGTTTTGAATCCTGCTACCTTGATGCCGTTGCCAAACACACTTGATGAAGATTGTGCAGACCATGACTGTCTTGATGTAACTGAACTTTGCACCAAGCCGAGACCTGACATTGTTGATGAACCATTGCTTGACCCTGATGAGATTTTCTTTGTTGATGGTTCATGTTTAAGAGAGAGTGTTGGTCGTTTGAGAGCAGCTTTTGCTGTATGTACCATTACAGGAGTAGTTGAAGGTCCTGCCTGGAAGGAGTATACTCTGCTCAGGTGGCTGAGATCATTGCTTTGACTCGTGCTTGCATAGCAGCAGACCAACTTCGAATTTGGGGAATTTGTGAGGTTGCTTCTAGAGGCCTTTAAGATTCCCAGAGAAATTGCAGTTATAAAGTGCATGGCTCATGGAAAGGGAACAGATTTTGTGTCACTTGGAAACCGCTATGTGGACTATGTTGCACTATTCTATGCCAAACAAGGTTGTTCATTCACTGAGAAACATGTAGATGGGAGTCAAGAAAGAACCGAGTTCAACACAATGTTGGCCATGGCAGATACTTGGGATGAACTTGAGTGCCTGCAGGAACAGGTTTCCGATCAGGAAAAGAATGGGTGGATCAATGCAGGCTGCGTGAAAGGAGATGTGGATATTTGGGTTTCAAGTGATGGAACCGCAGTGTTGCTGGATGAGTTGCTGAGCCCAATGGCAAGACAGATCCATGGTGCAGTACACCTGGGAAGAGATGCTATGGTACCAGTGTTCAGACAAACGTGGTACAATCCGCGATTTTGTGTTGTGGCAGAAGCTGTGTTTTTGAGATGTGTCACCTGTCAACAAATGAATGCAGGAAAGAAAACAGTGGTTACAATGAGTCACATTGGGAGGTCCGGGGGCCTTTCAACAGGATGCAATTGGACTTCATTGAGATGCCTAGGTGTAATGGGTTGAGGTACATATTGGTTGTGGTGTGTGTCTTCTCAAGTTGGGTGGAGGCGTACCCGACACATAGATGTGATACACTCACAGTTGCACAGCTGTTGTTGAGGGAACTTGTGCCTAGGTTTGGGATTACGACCTCTTTGGAATCAGACAGAGGAACACATTTCCATAGCGAAATAATGAAGATGCTTTGTGTCGCATTGCAAATTGATCAAAGACTCCATTGTAGTTATAGCCCAGAGGCTTCTAGGATAGTGGAGCAAGTCAATGGGAATCTGAAAGCCTGAATGGGAAAAGTGTGTTTATCAACGTCTCTGAAGTGGCCTAATGCATTGCCGTAGGTGTTCATGAGTATGCGCAGTACCCCAGACAGGAGAACAGGTCTTTTACCTCATGAGATACTGATGGGGAGGGCTATGAGGTTACCAGCGGTTCCGTCAAAAGCCTTGCTTAGCATCACCGATGATCTGATCCTTGATTATTGCAAGGGACTAGCTGATGTCATCCGTTCTGTGTCCCATCAGGTGCTGGCTGATGTGGTCCCAGCTGCAAGCGATCTCTGTCATGACCTGAATCCTGGGGATTGGGTGTTGGTTCGGAAGCACATGAGAAAGAGGTGTCTGGGTGCATGCTGCACACACACGTCGAGTTTCAGCACCCTTGGAAGAAACAGCTCCTCTCCCTGATGAAAATCCAGCTGAAGTGGCAGGGCCACATGAGGGGACAAGCCAAGCTGTGAGGGTGTCCGAAGAAGCTGGTTGCTCACTTGACCAAGCTGAGGAGGGTCACAACAGCAGCGAAGCTGAAACTGCCTCTGAAAGGGGAAGGTGCTGTAAAAGTGATCCAGAGTCAGACTCAGCTGAGAGAAGTTGTGAGCAGAGTGAGCGTAGAAAAAGTCCGACAACAAGCAGAGCTGAGGAGCAGTGGCCAGACAGGCAGTGGCGCTTGAACTTGACAAAGGTCTCCGAGAGGGATCTTGCCCCTGTGTCTGAAGAGTCAGAGTCAGAAGAAGGTGAAGAACGGCAAGCCTATGGAGATCTGAGGAGATTAAGGAGCAAGAGAGTGCCTTCCCTAAAGTACACAGCTCCGTAGTGGACATATCCTGTGACTGATGCCAGGAGTGCTGAGATCGGGAGGGGTTAGGGCAGAGACAGTGATCAGTACCAGTCCTAACATCAAGCTGGATGTGTTGTTGTTGGTACCAGGACTTGAGATCGAAGGCGTACTGACCATCACAGTTCCGAATCCCCCGATATTGAGCGGAATTAACCATCTGATTCTGAGTAGACTGATCTTTCCTACATTTGGTCCTGGAATTCCAGTTCATGAATCGAATGTTCTTCGTCTTGAACTCTTGGAATATGTGTTAGAAGCAGTTGGAACAAATCTTATTATGGACTAAAAGAAACTTTTACTGTAAATAAAACCTAGATTTGAGTGGAAGAAGAAGAAATTTAGGGACTTTCCACAGAGGACGGAGAAGGGCTAAGGTTGTCTTTGCTTGCTGTAAATAAGGAACTGAAAGAAAAAGGGGACTTCCAGCTTTCTGAGGTGTGGTTTGAGTTGATTCACAAGCATCCGAAGAAGAAGAGAGACTTTTGAGCGTTTCTCGTAGAATAAAGAAGCTGAAAATATTTCTGAGGCCATGGAGGCTGGAAACCCAAACCATAGAGCTAGGTGCATAGTAGGCACACTTGTAGGAGGAGTGATACTCTTCATAATTTTGGTAGTTGTAGTTTCATATTTAGCACCACATGAGCAGGAAGTGGAGGTAGAGGGAACCCCTACACCTACTATCCCTAGTAAAGAAGAGGTCAAGGTAGGAAGCGCAAAGTGCTTTGCTAATAGAGGAGAGTCGTAGGTTACACGCATATCTGTCCAGAGGTAATTTCAATGCAAAGTTGTTGTATGAATATATTGATGCGATGGATGTGAAAGACTGTTATGTGTGTATGCAGTTGCCAGCTCCAGTGGATGAGGGTATCAGATACCATCATCTTCCCTTGACATATCGTAATTCATGCAGTTTGCTGCTCAGCATCTTTTATGGGCGAAATAATTTTGAGTATTTCTTTCCGAATTATGATGCTGTTCTTCCTGAAGTACCTGCTTACAAGCATTTGAATAAGTATGATTACTATAAATCTGAAGATAGACTTAGAACATCTTTCATTCCGACTCAAGAGTTGGACACAGCTTAGGCTCATCGCTATAACTTGACATGTTTGTTGTCAGATACAGAGAAGAAATGTATAGATCAAGTGGAAGATAGATACAGGAAACAAAAGCAGTTGTGAGATTCAGGGCAAGGAAAGGTAGATTGGACAGATGAGGAGAAGTTGCACAAGTCGAAAGGAAGTTATGGTCCAATACCTCTAGATGAAGTGCCAAAAGGGAAGTTGTCCATAAGCTGTCCATAGACATACTATGAAAATGTGTATATGGGCAGACCACATGTGAGCATACATTTACAATGGAGTATTATTCAAAGGATTTTTTGCAAGGTATAGTTCAAGTAATTCCAACTGTGTATTTTATGTGCGGGAAGAATGCCTATGTGTGATTGCCTGAGAAACGGTACGGTACGCGCTATTTAGCTATAATCTTTCCTAAGATTTACCATACAGAAGACTTTGATCTCAGAGATGGAGGGCAACATGCAAGAGTGAAGCGAGGTGCAGCAGCTGTGGTTGGAGATGCTTTTGGAGCAATGATACCAACTTTGGGAGTGATCCTAAATGAATTGAAAATTAGAAGGTTGGCGACTGTTGTGAATGAGTTGTCAATGAATACAGCTAAGTCGTAGGTGTTGGTGGAAGGAGAAATGTTATCAATAAGGATGATGGTTTTGCAAAATCGTCTTGCTTTAGACGTCCTTATAGCAAAATAGGGAGGAGTCTGTAGACTTTTGAAGATCCAAGAGTGTTGTACTTATATACCAGACAACAGTAAAGATCTGGAGAAATATATAAGTAACATCACTGCCATTCACTATGAGATTGAGGATTTGACTGAGGAAACTGTGTGGGAACAGGTTGGAAGAGGATTTGGCAAAGTGGGAAGTTGGTTTGCCAATCTTGGAAAGGGATTTCTTGGTTATGTGTTGAAGCCTCTTATCATAGTCGTGGCATGTGTGATTGGATTGTGGGGTTTGATCAGAGCTTATAAATGGTATAAGTCTGGCAGATTGGAAAGAACTTTGAGAACACAAGAGAGGTGAATGGAGAGACTGCAGGATAGTCAATATCAGAATTTGAAGAACATGGAGTTGCTCAGGAGAGGTAGAATGGCAACAAGTTCTGTTTAAATCGGTTCTTACCCTAAATGGAGATGTATTGTGTGATGACACAGGGCATCAAAGGGGGGCTGATAGAGCGCCACGTTGTTTGAAAAATTGTAGGGGTGCATCATAACCGCCTGTAGTCAGCACCCACATATTTAGAGGACCTTACTAATGTTTGGTTTAGAAATGTGGATGAATGACATCACAACGCATGCTTTCACTCCGCATGACATTACAACGCAGTTTTTACAACGGACGTCGTTACAACGACTTGCATTGGGGGGCGCTGGATAGAGGAATAGTTTAATTTTCTAATCCAACTAAAGTCCCCGTGGATAGTAGGAAAGGGGTTGGATAGAAAATTAAACTATTCCCTATCCTACAGTGCCCTCCAGCGCAAGTCGTTGTAACGACTTGCGTTGTAATAGCTGCGTCGTAATGGTAGTGCGGAGTAAAAGTTGCGTTGTAAAGGATGTTCCCCAGAAAGGTAGGACTAATCGAGAGTGTTGCAAAATATAGAATCATGCTCATATCATTTATTGATTAATGTAGTGCTTAATTGAGAGAATAATGCTTTAAGTAATTTAGGGTTAATTGCTCTGTGTATGTAATATGTTTCGAGTTTAAACGTTCCATATTTAACTTGCATGTATAGTTTGCCTTGTGAGAAATGTAATGTTTTAACATGAGAATAATGTTCGTTAACATAGAGTGTAATGTTAGGATTTATTAATGGAATGTTTATGTTGTCGTATTAGAAATGCATTTCGAAGAGTAAAGGCCTGAGAGAAGAAATGCTTGCTAAGGCCTAACTGTGATTTTCTTAGCATGACTAGAAATGTCGAGCTGGAAAAATGCTTTGGGAAAGAAACTTATGGTTGCAGTTGAATTTCAAATTGTAACTTGGGGCGTGCAGAGGGATCGTTCTAATGCATTTCTTTTCCAGGTGCAAGGCCGAGGAGCTTGTTAGGTAGAATAAGTCATTGTTTAGAAGTTAGATTAGGAGTGAAGATGAAAAGAATGTGCTGGCAGGTGCGTTTGCAACATTAGGCGGAGAATGGTGCCTGGATCCAAGGACACAGCAACGGTTTCTGGAAGAAGAAGGTTCGACACTGGAAAAGTACGAGGGGCTGTACCTGCAAAAAGTGGAGTGCCATGGGCGTGTTTATTGTTTTGGGGAATTTGTATTAGGGAAAGTAGCCAGAGGGTGGAGAGTTAGTTTGGTCTTAGTGAAGCTAGGGTTAGGGTCAGTTAGGCTTAGACGAAGTCCTGTCTAAGGCAGTGCAATTGGATGTACAGTTAGACATGCGTCTTAGTTTGGACTAGGCAGGAGAAATTAAGGAGCATCTCAGAACGAGCTTGGTAGTTTATGCTACTTACCTGAAAGATGAATGCCCTTCTTAGGGAGCCGTCACAGCTGACACCTTTTCTCTTGCCTGGGAGGTATGCTTTGTAGGGATGTCACTTTAGAGTTAGTGTAGGGAGGATGTATGTCGTTACAACGCATACTTTTACTCCGCATACTATTACAACGCGGTTTTTACAACGCATACCATTACAACGCATAGCGCTTTGAGGTGCTGGATAGTGGTAAGTATAATTTACTATTCTAACTCCAGTCCCCGTGGACCCTAGGGAAGGTGTTGGATAGTAAATTAAACTTACCTCTTATCCTAGAGCGCCCCCCAGCGCAATGCGTTGTAATGTCATGCGTTGTAATGCCTGCGTTGTAATGGTAGTGCGGAGTAAAAGTTGCGTTGTAACGGGTGTATACCGTGTAGGGACGACTAATCTTTTCTTTCCTCACCGGAATAGATGTCCATTAGGCATGGTGATCGCGTGTCTAATGCTACTAGAATCAACTCTGCTTTTCATTTTGATTCGTCTGAGACTCTTTCGAAGGATTATGTTTGTATGAGTGCAAGTTTATTTCTTGAACCTCTTGCAGAGGTGCTTGTATGTCCAGTTATTTTTGGCTTTGTAATAAATTCTTAAACTTTCCCTTAGAGTCAGTGGCCCTTCAGATTAAAAAGTATTGATTTGGGAATTTGTCAAAATATATTGAATTTAAAGAACTCCCTTCATACTTTCATGCAGACTAAAGAGACCCGTCGACCTGAGGATTCCTCAGAGTGGTAAGTTGAAAATCTAGGTGTGAAACCCAGTGTCATCACTTCTGAGCATTCTTATCATCATTCACTTGGATAATGTTCCCTTTTGCAACTTGACGGATGCTTATATATATTGGCATAAAAGTGTGGCTGGGGAGGGTGAAGTTGCACAAAATAATTAAATTATAGTGAAGAAACAATTAATATTAATTTACTGGATTCAAAGCAAAAAGGTTTTCATAGCTGTAAGCACTGCAAATTGAGTACCCAGGGAACACATTCATTACAACTAAAAACAGGAGAGATGGAATATGAAATCTGGCAAATTACATTTAACAATGAAAATATAATGTATGGGTTAAAACATCCATGTTCCAAGTCTTATATTACTAGCACAAAATGTTTTTTTTCATTTTGTTAAATGGTTTTTATTGAAGAATCAAAAAGCATTATCAAAAGTAATAACAGTTGCGATAGAACATAGACATAAAGGCTATTCAATGTGTTTGAAATCAAAACTTATGTAATAAGGAAAACGCTTATCATTTTATATAAAAGGAGCAAAAGTGGCAAAAAGAGAAAAAGAATGAGAGTGCAAACAGGAAAAATGGGAAATAGTGAAGAGGTGGGACAAAGAGAGAGGAGGAAAGAAATAATTAACAATGGTAATGGGGAATGTGAGGCGAGCTAGGTAGTTAAAGATAACCAATATAAATCCGATTTAATCTCCTGTTGTAACATTAATGAAAAGACAGTGTGTATTCTACGCTCATTCCGTATAAGGTTTCTGCCATGTTAATATAGATAATTTAGAAGCATCTTTCCACTAAGAAAGTATAACTTTGAAAGCAAGTGCAATGAAAAGATCAAACAGCAGAGGTTTGGGATATTGGTGTTCAAAGATAGGCGATAAAGATCCTATAAAAACATTTTGAAAAGTTAATGGTATATTACATTTAAAGATCTTTAAACATTTAGACCAAATAGATTTCCTAAAGCTTAGAACATGTGAACAATAATAAAGTGCATGAGTCAGGGTACTGTTACATGTGGAGCATGACTAACACAGCGCAGAAGCAGAAGGGTCAAATTTAGAAATACATTTGGAGCTAATAATAGCTGTATTGGAAACAGAAAAGTAGAGTTTGTGTAATAAAAGCAGATTTAGAGGTATTAAATATTTGAATCCAGAGTTTGTCTCACAAATGTGCAGAAAACATTATGGAAAGATCAGTTTTCTATAATGATTCAAGGGAGTTTTTAGTTCAAACAAAAGGTGGTGACAATAATGTTTTACATATGGGCAGCTTTAGGAATAGAGTCATGGTAAGTGAAATCCAAAGGCTTCAAAGGTAGAGGTGCAAAAGAGTGAGAAGGGAATTCGTGCATGAGAAAAAGGAAATGGGTGGCCGGTGAGATTAATTCATATTCCTTTAAAGAAGAATTAGGTAAGTGATATTGTACTTGCGATGGGAAAAAGTATGACAGGATTAACCTTCACCAAATTGTGAATAAACATATTGCCCTTTTCCTTCTAGTGTTGGAAGTAAAAAGATTTGTGGAGAAATCTGAAAAATGTATCATACCAAACTGAGGACTATAAAAACATTGTTGAAACTCAAGTCAGTCGAAAATAGTGTATGCAACAATTGATGGGAGTACATTAAAGTAAGATTTTTTAATGGAAAAGTACAATTAGACATGTGAATAGCATCTTTGAATGAAAAATCATTCAGTAAGGATCATTCAAATGTAATCCATTGTGGTATGAGTGAGTCTTGAAAGTCATTATTTAGGGTATGAAATTGCCTAATCAAAAAGCTGAGTTATAAAACTTAAAATCAGGGAATCAAACTCCCCCTTAATTTTCTGGGCATTTAAGTTTATAGAGGGTAATACATAGATGTTTATTGTTCAATGGGAATTTTGTACAAATGGAGTAAATTTGTGAAACGTTATAATTAGAGATCTTGAGGGGTAACATAGGGATTGCATAAAGAACATGTGGTATATTCATCATTTGTATGGCATAAAATCTGCCACACTATGCTAAATGTAGCCAAGACCAAAATGAGAGCACTATTTTTAATTTTTAATTTCGAGTAGAAAAATGATGGTGAAGTGTGTTGGAGATATTAGGAGAAAACCAGACACCAAGGTATTTAATTTTAGAGGGACACATTGTAAAATCAGTGTTGGCAAACATATATTTATAACAAAAGGAACTCAATGGTAACATTACATTTATATCCCAAACCATTAGAATATAAAAAAATGTCTTGTAGGAAAGGGTCCTGGGAGGTCAAGGGAATGGATATGTAGATGAGAATATTATCTGCATTGGCAGATAACTGGGGAATTTTGTTTAAATCTCGAGATAAGTCTAGAACAATAAATACATTCAATGAATAGCTCTAAACAAAGGACAAAAAGTAAAGGGGAAACAGGCTACCTTGTTGATTACCTATATGTAAAGTAAAATAAGGGAAAAACACTATTGTTGACAAAAACACTAGTGCGTGGGTCAGAGCATCATCATTTTATGAATGAGATACATTTTTGGGCAACGCCAAACCAGTAAAGAGTGGTGAATATGAAGTGCCATTTAATGCTGTTGAATGGTTTTGCAGCATCTAGAGACAGGGCCACAAGAGGAGTACTGTTTTTGCTAGCCAATGCAAGAATGTTAAAAAACATCCTGGCATTGTATGCAGCAACTTTGCTCTTAATGAAGCCAGGTTGATCAGTTTTGACAAGAAGAGGAACGACAGTTTCTAGACGAGATGTTAGAATTTTTTAAAGGGAGGAAATTAATTCAATAAATAATCAATTAGGGCCAGGAGTAAATTTGTTGAAGTAAAGTAAAATATGAGAATGTAACCTTTTCTTCCGTTTGACAGAATAAGCTATAGTGAAAGCATGAAATGAGGCTTCGAAAGCATCTCAATTGTTAGGAATGGATGTATTGTTAGTTTAATTAAATACAATTTTATTTTTTAATAAAAGCAGTAGCTTCAGTTATAATAATTATCAGCAGAGAATAGGGAATTAAAAAATCTCCATTGACTGGATTTGGAGTCAGTAAAAGATAAATCAAAAGAGGACATTACTGGTGTGTGATCACCAATGAAACTAGAACCTATTTCTGATGATTGTACAAAAGGGAGTAAGGATTTTGTAACTAATATGTAATCAATTAAGGACATCGTAAGTACATTGGAGAAAAAATTGAGTTCACACTTATCAGGATTACAAGTTTTCCAAACATCAAAAGATAGTTGATATGTGATGGATGTATAGAATGCCTTATGAAATTTGCCAGGGCTATATTTGCATTTAGACTTTCTGTCCATAAATGGGTCCAACCATATGTTAAAGTCACTTGCTCTGATGATGTTGGAGTCACTAATATTAGCAAGTTTTACTTTAGTATTATGCCAAAAATCAGGATCAGGTGTGACTGGGCCATCAATATTAACCCGTTCCGTGCTCCCGTCTGCCAACTACCTCGCGGGTGATGCCGTCGGCCAACGGCCGACGGAGCCCCGCCCACTCAATAGAACGCCTGCACCGTGGCGGAAAAACCACCGCGGTTAAGGCGTTAAAATAGAAAATATGTTTATTATGAATAATGACATTGACCAATACCCATCAACCATTAGTATCGCATTCAGTTGATACAATTGAAGCTTTCAATTCATTGTGACAGAGAATAGCAACACCATCCTTGCCATCAATAGCTGGAGAAGAAAAAACCTGACCAATCCCTTGTTGTTTCAATTTAATTTAAGCAATTCAACATCATTACAGTGAGTCTCCTGTAAGAAGGCAATTTGGGAGTTAAACTTAGACAAATGAAAAAGTACCTTATGTCTTTTAAATGGATCTCCAAGTTCACGGGCGTTGCACGAGACAACGTTACATGAATATAGCACTTTACTACGCGATGTATTACATTGCTTACTATTACAATGCAGTCGTTATAACGACCGCGTTCTTAGTATGCAATTCATTTACATTTCAAGTCTTTACAATGACTTCCACTAGGGGGGACAATAGAATTAAGAATAATATGTTTTACTATTCCTACTCCAGCTTGCACAACCAGTAGGGAAGGTGTTGGAATTAATTTCCAATACCTCAGCGCCCCCTATTGGAATTTGTTTTATAGACTTTTGATGTAAATGCATCGCGTACTAACAAAATGGTCGTTGTAACAATCGCGTTGTAAAGGTATTGTAGTGTAATGACCGTGTTGTAAAGGTTTTTTCCCCCTTGCACATTGAAGACACAGTGAGAAGTAAGCCTGTAAGCTCCGCTACGCCAACCGCCCAATTATTAGCAATTGCTAAAGTGTAAAAAAAAAACTTTAAGGCACCTTACCTTATCTGCGGCGTCTGCGGTGTCCCCGGCTGGCCTAGTCCTCTCTTCATCGCGAATGAGATGAAGAGAGGAAGAGTCCAACTGGGGATGCCGCAGATGCCTCAGATAAGGTAAAGTGCTTTAAAGTTATTTTTAAAAACTTTAGCAATTGTTAATAATAGGGCGGATGGGAGGCGGGGCAGGCCAACTTCGCTCCGCCATGGAGTGTGCAGGGTTTTGCCTACGTGGCGTTCTCCGCAGAAAGCGGAGTACGCAAAACTCTGCACACTCCATGGGCGGAGCGGAGTTCTCTGCCCACGTTTTGTGAGAAGGGAACTGGAACAGGAGTGACAAGCTGCAAAACCTGAAAGGGTAACAAAATGACACCATATATTAAATCAACATAAAGCATGACTGAAGTGACATAATGATATTATATGACATATAAGCACTTACATAATAAAGATAAAGAGATGAAGACGACCATTATGAGAAATTAAGTATAGAAAGGTAAAAGAAGAGGCAGATCATGGACAGAAATCCAGATCTGAAAAGAAAAGTATTGAAAAATAGCATGTGACGTGCCAAAACCATAACAAGAACAACAGCAGAGAAACTAAAAATAAAAAATATGTAAAAAACTCCATGTATTAAAACATTTAGGGAATGAAAGACAACAAGCGCAATACAAAATGCGTATGATTTCTGAACATTTGTGTGCATAGCTTGAGATGAAACGGTTTGAGGAAACATTTTAATTTAAAAGGATCATCAAACGAGCATGAGAAGCCTCCATAAGTGATTTTTGCATGGGGAAGGTTAAAGGATGCCGTAGCGGATGCTCAGCTGTCTCATTTGAGGTCATAGATCAAGTTACTCCTTTTGTCTGGCATTCGTCTCATTAGAGAGATCTTGAGAAATGAAGATAATGGGACCAACCCAGACAAGAAAAGGTTTTCCTTTGCAGCTTTCAAGACACATGGAAGTTCTGTGAATTCAAGGAAGAGCATATTAGAAGCACAAAATGTAAATTAAAAGGAGATTCATGAAACATTTGCATGCTATAAAGAACAGAGACTTGTATTAATCCTTGGCAAGGCATTGTCATGAAATGCATGAGTGAGACAGCAAATCATTGTGGTTTATAGAAACAGAGCAAGTGACAGTAAATACAAATATAAATACAATTGAGAAAATTGAAATCTAGACTGTATTGACATATGTTGCAGCCAGGACAACATAATATAGGAGCAGAAATGCATGTTCAGATTACATTTTTATCACTGTAACCTTTGTTTTTCAGTGAATTTCTCAGTTTTTTAAATTCTATTTCCTAACTATACCATCCCTGTAACCTTTGTTTTTATTAGTGAATTTCAACATGTTTTTAATAATCGTATTTACTATGTTTAGCATCGCTGCAAAGTTCTGCTTTTTAAAGAATTTCTGTGGTTTATTAGAGTGCTTGTGAGGTGTTTTCAATATTGTGTTACTTATTTTATTTATTTATGTTTAAATTTGTAGAGTTGCAAACCGAGTCAAAGCTGTCTCCTTGGAGGGGTCACAACTCCAGCGTGCATTTTTTTTATCAGTCCTGAAACAGATATGTAGAGAGTTACAATGTTTTGTTTAAAGTAAGTGTTTTTTTTTTAAGTAGTAAAGGCAGTATAAATATGGAGGAAAAATATTTCAAAGGTCTTTTTTAAACATTTTGCAGAGTTGGAATGCTTTCACAACCTTCTGGAGTCATGGTGTGAACGTGACTCCAGAGTATTTTTGGCTGTGGTAAAATCACAGTTACACCCTATGGAGGTTATTAGGATGGAGGATTTTCCGCATCCTCCGGGCCGACGGAATCCACCGCCGGCCCGGAGGATGCGGAAAATCCTCTGCCGACCCACCAGGACCCACCACCACATTAGGATGGCTGGTGGGTCATGGTTTAGGTCCGCAGCTTTTCCGCCGCGGCTGGCTTACAACTGCGGCGGAAAAGCACTAAAATGGTGACGGTGTCAGCCAGATTAGGATGTGCTTGGGAACATGCTTTTCCGCGGCGGCTTTTCCGCCGTGGAAAAGCATGTGTAACTGCACAGCGGGGGCCCGTTGCGGGCCCCCTAGGTGTAGTGGGTGGTGCACATGGGGGGTACCTATGGTACCCCCCTGCATTTGCGTGCACAATGCAGCAGGCACCGCGCGGTGCCTGCCGCTTTGTGCACGCTAATGCTGTGCATGCATTTTTAACATTGCTGCGGGTGCAGCTTTAAGCTTCACCCGCCGCAATGTTAAAAATAGAGGATGTGACCGCCACCCTGGCGGTCACATCCTAATCTGCACAGAGGGAACGCCGCAGCCCATGCGGACGTTCCCTCATGCATCCTAATGACCCCCTAAGTTTTGTTCAAACTGAGAGGGGTAAGAGAGCGCTGACTTGGAATGTTAGAGGGCTAAACGATTATCGCAAACTCAGGAAAGTAATGCACTACTTGCAGCGTCATCATTTAGATTTGGCACTCATACAGGAGACACATCTCCCTCCCTCGAGTAAAATGCTGTCCACCAGGGGATTAGTGGGGAACATCACGTTTCAGGCTATAACCGAATTGGAGTCGGAAACAGGTGAGACCATTTCAGGGTAGGAAGAGATAATGGCAGAATTCAAGGAATTCTACGCTGGTTTCTACACCTCTAAATCTTCACAGGTTGAAGACCAAATTGATGATTACTTGAGCTACATAAAAATGCCCTTTCTGTCTAACTCACAGAGGGAATTTCTGATGTACCCAATTCAAAAAGATGAGATATCTGATGCTCTGGGTAGTATGAGATCTGGAAGCGCTCCCGGAGCAGACAGCCTAAGTGTATGCTTTTATAAAGCGTTCAAAGATAAGCTCATTCCTTACTTATCCGAGCTATTTGACGACATTTGTGTGGAAGGAGCCATGCCACACTCCATGAGGGAAGCACTTCTTGTCACTATTCTCAAGCCCGGGAAGCCCTCCAACATGTGTGGCTCTTATAGGCCTCTGTCCTTACTGAACGTTGATGCAAAGCTGTAAGCAAAGGTTTTGGCCACGCGATTGGCTTTGGTGTCCCAGGAGCTGGTCGCCCTGGAGCAGGCGGGATTTATCCCAGCTAGGAACCTTACCTATAATATACGCACCATACTGGGTACAATGCAACACATACGACAGGATACTAAGGCAATTGCTATCTTTCTAGACATGGAAAAGGCATTTGATTCGGTTGAGTGGCCTTTCATGCTTAGGGTTCTTCGGAAACTGGGCCTGGGCGAACCATTTCTGCAGATGATAGGCGCATTGTATCACTGCCCCACAGCCCGGCTGCGCATGGGCGACAGGGTATTGGACTCCTTTGAGATCAGCACAGGAACCAGACAGGGCTGCCCACTCTCCCCCCTCCTTTACGCGCTGGTGGCCGAACCGCTGGCATGTGCCATCAGGGAGTACCACAGATTCGAAGGTATTAATTTCCCGACGTACAAAATCGGGATTTCAACCTATGCAGATGATACCTTACTGTATGTTCGAGACCCGGAGGCCAATCTCTCATCGGTATTGCGGGAGGTGGTCCACTTTAGCGCTCTTTCTGGTCTAAAGGTAAATTGGACAAAATCAGTTGCGTTCCCTCTGACCCCTGTAACTGAGCGCTTCGACATGGACTATCCTCTGCAGTGGACTTCGGAGCCGGTACGATACCTGGGGATTAAGTTACACACTGATCTGGACATTCTGATAAGGGAAAACTATGGGGTGGCATACAGTAACTTAGCAGACGATGTGGAGAACTGGTGCAAGCTTCCCCTGGCACTCATGGGCCGAATTGCCATAATGAAGATGGTAATATTGCCCAGATTTCTGTTCCTTTTCAATAACATACCAATAGTACTATCGAAAGCTTTCTTTAAAACTTTGACACAGCTCCTCATTAAGCTAGCCTGGGGAGGCAAACAGCCCAGGGTGAAATGGTCAGTGCTAATGCTCCCGTATGAGCAGGGCGGCCTGGGTGCTCCAGACCTAGAAAGGTATTACAGAGTCGTACAGGTGGTGCATTTGCATACATGGATACACGGGAAGCCCGACATCCCACATGTGATCATGGAACGGCTGTTCGCGGACCCAGCCCCCCTACCAGCCACGGCGTGCATGCCGATAGACCGCAGAGTAGGGGTGCTTGACTCAATCAAGGTCACGAACCACGCATGGCAGACATTACTCCGGGCTCAGGACTGTGTCCTGCTGTATTCCCCCCTTATGCCCATTGCCTGGGCGATATGGCTAACACCGTTGGAGGAAAAAGGAGTTCTGCGAGCCCTGAATATAATGGGAATAACTACGATGGGAGACTTATTCCTAGAGGGTTCTGTGAAGTCCTGGGAACAGATCACAGCGGGGACTGATGCCACCTCGTTGCTTCACCGATTCCAGTTTCATAGAGTGAGAAGCGCCTTTCAAGAACTCTTAGGTCTGGATCTGGCGGGACACCCCGAGATCCCAGAATTAACGTATGTGATCAAAACTGCCTCTCCCCCCAAGCTCATCACGAACTTATATAAAATAGGTGGCCAGCACAGCGAGCAGCGGTATTCAAAATCCGGAATAGCATGGCAGAATGATCTGCAGATACCAATAGATGATGGCATGTGGGCTTACTGTTGTGCAAGCACTAGGAGACTCTCTTTGAACGGTCGTCACTGATTGATACACTTCAAATTCCTTCAACAAGTGTATTATACTCCAGAGAGGCTGCATAGGTACCGTCTACGACAGAGCGCCGAGTGCGAACTTTGCCATGCCCCAGTAGCGGACTTTTTCCACTTGGCGTGGAATTGTACGGGCATTCGCAAATTCTGGAATTTAGTGTTTGCCGAGTTCAGTGTAATACTGGACTCGGAGTTACCTGCTGACCCCGCTATTGCGCTGCTGGGTTACTCGAAGAGACTACCAGTAGCTTTGCAGAGACCGGCGGATATGGGTCTGCTGATGGCGCGGCGGGTGGTTGCGATGTGCTGGATTAGAGGCCCGCTGCCGACGATTAAAAGATGGTCCCGAGACTTGGTGTATTGTAGTACACAAGCGGAAATCTATAGTGAGTTGCTTCCTCCTCAGTCCCGCCCAAAGAACTTTGGGGGTTATACCAAACATATTTGTCAGCGAAGGACGCAGTAGAGGAAGTTCTGGCAGCCTCAGACGACACCCAGAAGCCCACGGAAGAGAGCACCTAGTGGGCACGGAAGGTACAGATGCATAATCGAGGCAGGTATAGAGGGTGGGCACTGGGCAGGAACACAGACCCGGGGAGGGGTAGAGGCTAAGTCACACCTTACGTGTGCTTGAAAAGGTATAGTAAGGGCTATGCGCGAAGCGGATGGCTGGAGTAACAGATACAACTTATAATTGAACAGGGAAACACGCCACATATAGTGCAGGTTACCTCAGGTGGGCAGATGAGTAGGACAACACACAGTTTCATTTTTCATTTTGTAGCACGGTTCCGGGGGGGGGGGGTGATTAGGGGGGTGGGAGGGGATGGGGGGGGGTGTTGGTTTCATTTAGAGTAGGTTAAGATCCCGGAGATCCATCCACTGCAGGTCTGCAAAACCCACATGAGAGAGCAGTGATCATCTTGTCACGACGCTAGCATAGGGCAGCTGGGCTGAAGTAAATATATACCCTATGTGACTGAGAACTGTATACTATTGAGTGTGCGTGCCGCCGGACCTCCGGGGTGCCGGCTAATTGGCTGTGTATTATATCTACGAGGTTAGCAGTCCTCCTGCTACAAGATTCGCTGCCGGCCTCCGGGTTGTAGGCTGCAAGCTGTGTAAGATGTGTTGGACGACAATAAAAGTGTTTGAAATTTAAAAAAAAAAAGTGAGAGGGGTAAATTCACAAAAGTAGTATAATTATTGTGAAAAAAACATTTTAAAGGTCCTCTTATCAAATCTTTTCGAAGTTGCAAAGTGGTGCAATCTGTGCAGCAGTGGAGATTCAACTACAGCATATTTGTGGCAGTAGTAAAGATATACTAACACACTTTAAAGGATTTGTTCAAAGTAATAGGCTTGCTAAAATGTTTTATAAAGGTAGTGTAATTATTGACAAAAATTTTTTTAAAGGTGGATTTATTACATTTTGTGGAGACATGGCATCATTGTGATGTCACCGCGACATAAGCATGATGGCTTGTAACTCTGATGTGACATTAAAACCAATGGATTTGATTGGTTGAACACCTTTCTTTCATAAATAGAGGACGTTCCCACCACTTTGCCTTCATCTTTTTGGTGTGTGTGTGTCTATTTTGACCTGAATATTGTCTCTGGCAATCCAGTTTTATTTTTTTTGGGCGGGGGGAGTTTCTCTTTTTATTTTTTGAAGCAGAAGATGGCATCTGGTGCTGCTCAGAGTCCAGAAGATCATGGGAATTCATCCCAGGATGAAGAACCATCAAAGGCCAAGAAAGAAAGTATTGTGTGAACCTTATTCATGATAACGAAAGGGGAAAAGAAGGTCAATGCCAAAAAGGTGACATGCAGTCTTTACAACAAAATCCTCTCTAGAGGATTTGACAAAAAGTATTCCTGTGGCACTTCATCAATGATGAAACATCTGTGCACCATGAACTCAACCTGTTTTCTGAGAGAAGAGAGAGATAGAGGGAAAGGAAGAGTAAATATCTTGTAGCAGTGATGCACAACGGAGCTCCTTATCTGGTCCAGCGATAGTGACAGAATCACCTCTCAGTGCCCAGGAACTTGCTTCAGTCAGACAGTATTGCATGAAATGTAAGGCTATGTTGACAGTGGAGGAGCAATCGAGCCCTTGTATTATTCAGATCTTAAAACTCATAAATGTCAGTTGGTTTTCCCCCAATTGCTTGTGCAAGTTTTTTATTTCAAGCACTGTGTTTCAAACTTTTTTTAAAGAAAATAAAAAAACACCAAAGTAAAAAAAAATGGTTCTTGCTAGAACAACCAATTGTGGTTCAAGAAAAAATAATTTTGTATGTTTGTAAGAGTGTGAATATGTCTTGTTATGCATGCTGTTTAGTGAGTGAGTATATTGGTGAGTGAGTGGCTGTGGGAGTGTTTATATGGGTGAGTGAGTGGGTGTGTCAGTGGCTGTATGGGTGAGTGAGTGGGTGTGTGAATGCTTATTTTGGTGAATGAGTTCCTCTGTTAGAGGCTGTGTGGGTTAATGAGAGGGTATGTGAGTCGCTGTATAGGAGAGTGAGTGGGTGTAGTAGCAGTTGTATGAGTGAATGACAGTGTATGTTAGTGGCTGTGTCGGTGAGCGAGTACATGTCAGTGCCTGTATCATTGAGTGAGTAGGTCTATGAGTACATTCCCTCACCAACGACCCCACCTCCGCCAGAGCCAGCCCCTCACCAATGACCCCACCTCCACCAGAGCCAGCTTCCAGGACGGAATGAAAGACATCGCAGACTGGATGAAGCTCAGCCGCCTGAAACTGAACTCAGACAAGATGGAAGTCCTCATCCTCGGCCCATCCATCTCCACCTGGGATGACTCCTGGTGGCCCCCTGCTCTGGTCCCTCCACCCAAGCCCACGGACCACGCACGCAACCTGGGCTTCATCCTTGACTCCTCCCTCGCGATGGGCAGGCAAGTTAACGCTGTTACCTCCTCCTGCTTCAACACACTCCGCATGCTCCGTAAGATCTTCCGCTGGATCCCCACTGGAACCAGGAAAACGGTTACCCAGGCCCTCGTCACCAGCCGTCTGGACTACGAGAACGCCCTCTTCGCTCGGACCACCGCCAAACTACAGAAAAGACTCCAGCGCATCCAGAACGCCTCAGCATGACTCGTCTTGGACATCCCCCGACACAGCCACATCTCCGTCCACCTGAGGGACCTGCACAGGCTCCCCGTCAGCAAAAGGATCACGTTCAGACTCCTCACCCACGCACAAAAGGCTCTCCACAACTTGGGCCCAGAATACCTCAACAACCTCCTCATGTTCTACACGCCAACCCGCCAGCTCCGCTCCGCCAGCCTCATCCTCGCCACCGTCCCACGGATCCGTAGAACCACCACCGGAGGAAGATCCTTCACCTACCTGGCGGCCAAGACCTGGAACACCCTCCCCACCCACCTACGACTCACCCAGGACCATCTCTCCTTCAGGAAGCAACTCAAGACCTGCCTTTTTGAGCAGTAGCAGCCCCCCCAGCACCTTGAGACCCTAGCGGGTGAGTAGTCAAGTCAAATGATCTTTATTCGGAATTTGGTACATCCATAAAAGTACAAACAGTTTGAAACACATTAAAAAGCACATAAAAACATATTTTTAAAAATGTTAGATAAAAGACAAAACTTTCTCAATAAGGTTTAAAGCAGCATATATCACATAAAGTGCAAAGTGCATGATACAAAAGGGTCCTAAGGTACCAGTATTTTAAATCACAAATTTCAACTTAATTCATATTCTCCCTGAGATAGTCATTTACATCCAGCCAAGCATACGATAAGGTCTTTGTGCAAAATGTATCGTAATAATAAAGTGCAATATGCGTTTGGTAACAAAATACTGTAGTCCATCAAGCATGTTCCATGCTTGCCCTTGATCTCACACAGGCTTTTAAAAAGCAGCTAACAGTACATATCACCTCATCTGTTGACAGCGTTTGTAATATTCTCATTGCCAGGGTAAAATCCCTTTGGTCATATTTGCGGAGGATCGGCAATAAATATTGGCGGGTGTACAATTTATAATAACCACAGAAAAAGAAATAATGTAACAAACTTTGTTTCCCACCTTCAGAGCAGGGACAATCCAGCTGTTCTAAATTTCTATTATAGCCGAGGGGGAAGCTTAATAAGTTGACAATGCTTCCGTCCCGGAATCGGAACAAAAGGCTCCGATTCCATCTTCCTATCGAAATTGACAGATATCTACATGGCTTGCCTAAATTTTCATTGCCGGATTCAGCATAGGGCAAATATTTAATAACTGCAGATTTAGCATATTCAGATCTCATCCGTTCCTCCTTATATAAGTCAAGCAATGCCCGTTTAACAATGTTCTTGTGAGCATGAACAATAGTGTTAGGGGAGCCAAACAGAGAGCCCTGACCCACGCTCAGCAAGCTTTTCATAACGGCATTTAACCAAGGTACATGATGGGATCTTTCGCATAGTAAGCAGTCAGATATTATGGTGTGTGTTAAGGATGCTGCTGGGTTTAACCATATTTTTATCCAAAAAAAAGCGGGCCTAGATCTAATAAAATCCTCAATATATGACAACTTAAGCTCATTGTGACAGATAAATGTAGAGGCACAAGGGACTCCCCCCAGCACCCTCCTACAGAATCTATTTTCCTCTAACTGAACATGTGTACTATTACAATAGCTTCACACCTCTGCTCCATAAGTCCCCGTTGGTTGACATTGAGTGCGAAAGATGTTTAGCAGTGGGGTGGTGACATCGGCCTGTTTGGGTTGCCAGAGAGATAAAATTGAGTTAACTGACTTGCTAATTTTATTTCTCGCATAGGCTGCATGTGGCTGCCATGAGCCTGTGTTAGAGAATAACAGCCCCAGATAAGGGAAAGTGCTGGTGCATTTTAAAGTGTTGTCACCTGATTTAATTGAGGTAATATTATATTTTTTCGGTCCACAATTCATAATAAATGATTTTTTAAAATTGGTGTTTAAACCCAAATCAGACATAAAAGCGACAAACCCCGTGATTAAAATACGTAAAGCATTAGGTGTACGCCCCATTAATACTGCGTCATCCGCATAAAGCAGGGCAGTAATAGGGGAGCCATTTATGATTGGTACATCCTTAGTGATCTTGTTCAAGGTGCTGCTCAACCCGTTAATATAAAGAATAAAAAGCAGTGGGGCGAGTACGCAGTCCTGTCTAACTCCTCTGCTAATAAAAATATCATTGGAGACTTCGCCCTCATTATTAATACGTACTCTGGCCTTTAGGTCCCTATGTAAATAAGAAAGAAAGTATACCAAAGAATCATCCAAACCATAATCAAGCAAAAGTGACCACAAACTAGAACGGTTAACAAAATCAAATGCAGAACTCAAATCCATGAATCCCAAGTAAAGCGGGGACTTTTTTACAGTGATATACTTGGCCATAATCAGATTCAAGTTAAGACATTGTTCAATGGTGCCCACATGACTTCTAAAGCCTAATTGACTGCAGTGTAAAACATTATTATCCTCAGCCCAGTTCCTAATCCTTTTAAAAATTACCCTTCCAAGGACTTTCAGCGTGTTATCGATCAGTGAAATCGGACGGTAACAGGCAGGGTCCATCCTATCACCTTTTTTAAATATCGGTACGATAACACTATTCGACCATGATTCAGGAATTGAGCTGTCTGATAGGTTATTAAATAAATTGCATAATAAAGGGGCCCAAAAATTAATTTCAGATTTGATCTGATCAATTGAGAGACCATCCGGGCCGGGGGCTTTATTACTAGCGCTCTCAACTATAGCCTCTTCGACCTCGGATGGTAGGATATTCAGTGATCCGGCAGTATTGGATAGGGGGACGATATCCGGGAAAGGGCCAGATGTAGCATAAATTTTGGAGAAATGCTCCACCCATGCCTCACCAGTTATATTACAATTTATTGGTTTGATGTTTGAACCAAAGGTTCTGAGGGACTTAACCCCTCTCCAAAAACCCGTCGTATCTTTTAATGTGGCATTACGGGTGAGGGATTCCCAGTGATCAATCACTAGGGCCTCAGATCGGATGCGTAACGCGGTTTTATATTTTGATCTTAGGTCTCTTACAAGTAGGGCGTCCCTTGGGTTGGTTTTTAGGGCCGCCCTCAGGTCCCTGTTAGCCTTAGAGCATGAAGAATCAAACCAACGGGGGCCATGATCTTTATTGGGCCTAACTGGTTTCGAGGATTCTCTTTTAATAGCCCCACAGAGATTACTAAAGGCAACAACCACATCAGGGCCTGGAATGTTGGGCGACAGGCAAGTCTCCACTAGCATTGGGTGTTTATTAATGTCTCTGGCTAAAATATCTTTGTTGTCCACCCCTTTCCATATCAATCGTAATCTATCAGTGGATAATGCCAGATTTTGGGCCCCAGTCTCTACTCTCGATGCATCCTTCATGCACTGCATATTTTTTTAAATATATTCTAAGTGGGTAGTGATCACTATATGCGGAACAGATGACTTCAGCTTTTAAAATTATGTCACTAAGTGATGGAGAGATCAGCATGTAGTCTATTGTGGAAGCACAGCCCTGAGCAATATATGTAGGTGTCAATATATTGCTTCCATTTGTTCCTGCAATTTCCATAGCGTTCAATAGATCATGGGAGGCTAAATGGTCTTTCAACTCCTCTCCATTTCTACATAGTGGGCTGTTGCGGTACATATGGGCATTAAAATCTCCTCCAATGCAGATGCCATCAAAGGACCCATGCTTCTGCCCCTCCATAATTTCATCAATAAAATTAAATAATACCGAAAAATTGTTATTAGGGTGGGTAACAAAATCATTATTATAAAAATTAATTATACATAGTTTCATCCTGTTAGTATATTTCATAGCCATAAAACATTTGCCCTGTGTAGGGATCAATTTTGTTTGCACCCCGGTTTTTATTTTTGTCCAGATAGATAGGCCACCACTAGGGCGACCCATAGGTGAAGGGGATGCCAATAGATTATAGCAGCTAAATCCCTCCATTGTAGGCATAGTTGTGCACCAAGTCTCTTGTGTTATATCAATATATCACAGTTGACATTAACCCAATCTGACCATTCTTTAATTTTCAATTTAGAATTAAGACCCGCTATATTCCAGCTTACGAGGGATAGTTCGGGATCCTGAACAGACATTCTTTGGTTTGGAAATTTTTGACTAGCTACAGTCCATGATGGGAGTTGTAGAACTTCCTGAGGTTCCTGAGGTTCAGAATTGGGTACCAAAGATAGTTCAACTGGATTGATCGCTGATGGTCAGTCTAGCATGTCCAAATCCGATAAAGGTGCGAATCTATTAAACATCTTGAGTGGAAATGGAGCTGGCTGAAAATGCATAGGAGGTGGCTGAAATTGCATTGCAGGTGGCTGAAATTGCATCGAAGGTAACCGGAGTTGCATTGGGGGTGGTCTATAAAAATAACTTAGAGGTAACATGGTTGCAACAGTAGAAATAGCAGAGCAATTATTATTTATGTTGATTAGATATCTTACAGTAGCAGGATTTTTAAAATTGAGAACTATACAGTCACCTTCCTTGTCTTTGAATCGAGGCCCAACCCAAGACACCCTGCGAGCCGATAGAATCTCTCTCGAAATATCATATCCGACACCTTTGTGCTTGGTTAGCCAGTCAATGCATTTATTTCGCAATTGTACCCACGATTCCCCCTGTTCCTCCCTCAGCGGTGGTACACCTGCAAGGACCAGGACAAAAGGGCAGGCATCCGGTGGCAGATGTAGGGCCGGCCCTTGATGTTTAAAAGGCCTACCTTTCCCAGATTGCCCAGTGCCTTTGTTGTTATCTGCTGTTGACCTTGCTGCTGTTGTCGGTTGGATAGAACCGACATTGTGGTTGGTGGTATTTACGTTAGTGGTTACGAGGGGGGCTGCTTTTCGGGGTGCAGGCGTCGGTGCAGTTTTGGAAGGTAAGTTAGATTTCACCAAGTTCTTCCCGCCATTAAGTCAAGTCAAGTCAAGTCATAAAATTTGTATAGCGCACTACATACCCAGAGGGTTTCAAGGCGCTTAGGAAGGGGAGGAGGATTATTTGTCAAATATCCATGTTTTAAGCTGCTTTCTGAACGCTAGGTGATTCTGGGTGAGGCGAAGGTGAGCGGGGAGTGAGTTCCATGTTTTGGCAGCCAGGTATGAAAAGGATCTGCCTCCCATGGTGGTCTTGTTGATGCGAGGTACAGTGGCGAAGGCTTGGCTGGAAGAGCGAAGTTGGCGGGAGGGGGTGTAGAAGGACAGTCGAGAGTTGAGGCAATCTGGTCCGATGTTGTAGAGTGATTTGTGTGCGTGGGTAAGCAGTCGGAAAGTGATCCTCTTATTGACGGGTAGCCAGTGGAGGTCTTTAAGGTGGCCAGAGATGTGTTCGTTGCGTGGGATGTCTAATATGAGCCTGGCTGAGGCGTTTTGGATTCGTTGTAGTTTCTTCTGGAGTTTAGCGGTGGTACCTGCGTAGAGGGTGTTTCCGTAGTCCAGTCGGCTCGTGACTAGAGCGTGGGTGACTGTTTTCCTTGTTTCGGATGGGATCCAGCGAAATGTTTTTCTGAGCATGCGAAGGATGTTAAAGCAGGAAGAGGATACGGCGCTGACTTGTCTGTTCATTGAGAGTGAGGAATCCAGGATGACGCCAAGGTTTCGTGCATGGTCCGTCGGGATGGGTGCTTTTCCGAGGGCTTCCGGCCACCAGGAGTCGTCCCATGCTGAGGGGGAAGTACCTAGGATGAGGACTTCTGTTTTGTCTGAGTTCAGTTTCAGACGGCTTTGTTTCATCCATTCGGCGACTTCTTTCATTCCTTCGTGTAGGTTAGTTTTAGCGGTGCTGGGGTCCTTGGTGAGAGAAAGGATCAGTTGAGTATCATCCGCGTAGGAGATGATGTTGAGGTTGTGTTGGCGGGCGATGGCCGCGAGGGGGCTCATGTATACGTTGAAGAGGGTGGGACTGAGTGAGGATCCTTGAGGTACTCCGCAGATGATTTCAGAGGCCTCGGACTTGAATGGTGGGAGGCGGACTCTCTGGGTTCTTCCGGTGAGGAACGAGGTGATCCATTCCAGTGCTTTTCCTTGGATTCCGATGTTTCTGAGGCGTTGTAGAAGGGTGATGTGGCAGACTGTGTCGAAGGCTGCAGAGAGGTCGAGGAGGATGAGGGCGACTGTGTCTCCATTGTCCAGTAGAGTTCGAATGTCGTCTGTAGCTGCGATGAGGGCGGTCTCAGTGCTGTGTTTGGCGCGGAAACCAGATTGTGAGGGGTCGAGTGATTTGTTGGCTTCGAGGAAGGCGGCGAGCTGGTTGTTGACAGCTTTCTCGATGACTTTGGCCGGGAATGGAAAAAGCGAGATGGGGCGGTAGTTTTTGAGTTCGGTGGGGTCTGCTGTTGGTTTTTTCAGAAGGGCGGTGAGTTCAGCGTGTTTCCAGTCTTCTGAGAAGGTAGCGGAGTTGAAGGAGCAGTTGATGACGTCTCGGAGGTGCGGAGCTATGACTGAGTCTGCTTTGTTGAAGATGTGGTGAGGGCATGGGTCTGTGGGGGATCCAGAGTGGATGGAGTTCATCAGGCGGATGGTGTCCTCAGTGGAGATTGGGTTCCAGGTGTTAAGGGTGTTTACGGGGGGAAGATGGTCAGCAGATGGTAGGGTGGGTTGGCTTCCGGGTTGGTTGTCAAAGCTGTTGTGGATGTCAGCAATCTTGTTGTGGAAAAAAGAGGCTAGGGAGTCGCAGAGGGTTTGAGAGGGGGTGATGTCGTTGGAGTTGGCCGAGGGGTTGGAAAATTCCTTGACGATGTTGAAGAGCTCCTTGCTGTTGTGGGCGTTGTTGTCAAGTCGATCCTTGAATGCTGTTTTCTTGGCTTTTCGGATCAGTTGGTGGTGAGTACGGGTGGCGCATTTGAAGGCGTCCTTGTTGCTGGTGGATGGGTCTTTTTTCCAGGCCTTTTCAAGGGAGCGGCACAGTTTCTTGGACTTCTTGAGATCATCGTTGAACCATGAGGCCTTCTTGTTGCCAGATTTGTGTTGACGTTTTTTCAGTGGTGCTAAGGTGTCGGCGGTGTTGGATAACCAAAGGGTGAGGTTGGAGGCGGCTTCGTTGGCGTTAGAAGAGAGGGCTGGGGAGGTTCGAAGGAGCGATGTGGAGATCTGATCCGTGGTGATTTTGTTCCAGTTTCTTTGTAGAGTTGGTTTGAAGTGGATGATGGGTTTCGGCTTGTTGTAGGTGAAGTGAACGCAGCTGTGGTCAGTCCAGAGGAGATTCGTAGTGTGGCTGAAGGAGACATGGTTGCTGGAGGTGAAGATGGGGTCGAGTGTGTGACCTGCGATGTGGGTGGGGGAAGTGACCAGTTGTTTAAGTCCGAGGTTGGCGAGGTTATCCAAGATGGTGGCGGAGTTGCGGTCGTTGATCTTTTCAAGGTGGAAGTTGAGGTCTCCCAGAAGGATGTAGTCTTTGGAGGGGAGCGCGTGTGGGGTGATGAAGTCTGTGATGTCTTCACTGAATTTTGCGCGGGGTCCTGGTGGTCTGTAGAGGAGGGTGCCTCTGAGAGTTGTCTTGGGGTCGGTGTGGATCTGGAAGTGAAGGTGTTCGGAGTTAGCGAGGTTGGCGTCGGAGCTGGTAGAGATGCGGATGGATTTTTTATGGACGATAGCGATACCTCCTCCTGTATGGTCGGTGCGGTCCTTGCGTGTGATCTTATAGTCATCAGGGATAGCGGTGGCGATGTCAGGGGCGGAGGAAGCGTTCATCCATGTTTCCGTTAGGAAGGCGACGTCAGGAGAGATGGTGTCTAGTAGGTTCCAAAGGTCAATGGCGTGCCTGTGGACCGAGCGGGTGTTGAGAAGGATGCATTGTAGGTGGTTGGGGTCGGGAATCTGTGTTGTGGTCGTAGCGGAGATGTTGTTGGTGCCGCTGAATTTGCAGGAGTAGCATGAGAAAGGTCCATGGGTGTGTCCAGGAGCGGCTTGGACGCAGTTGGGGGCGCGCCCGGTGTTAAGGGCTAGGAGGGCGGCGGCATCGTAGGTAATGCGGGGGGGCTGGGCTGCGCGGGGGGCAGGGGGTCTGGCGCTGGGCGCGGACGGGCGTAGACGGGCTTACCTTTGGCGCACCTTCGGCGCGGATTGGGCGCGGTCGCTGCGCGTGAACGCTGCGCGCGGGAACTACTGTCATATATGGATAGTGGAGGGGGAGGGGCGAGGGCGTCTCAGCTGGGAGGCGGGGCGGGCTTGCTACGGAGGACAACAATCATCAAAATGGAGGCGGAGGGGTCTGGGCGCCGATAGCGCTTGGGGAGAACGCAAATGCTGGGAAGAATTAGGCTGAAAATAGACAATGCAGATAGCGCTGGCAAATACACGTGGAAGAAATGCAGAGCGGCGGTCAGAACACACAAATATGAAACTATGACGATAACGCAGGCAGACTAACGTGAAATAAATGCAATTCGGCGGTCAGAGCACACAGAAATAAATAAAGCAGATAGCGCTGGCAAATAAATGTGTAAGTAGTTGTAGGTTGTACAATAGGCGGTAATAATAATCCAGGGTTACTGGTAGCCCCATCCGGTAAAGTGGGAGTTTCCTGCTTTTTCTGTGACAGAGTGTTGCTTACAGACTCAAGTTCTTTTAGCAAACGATCAGCTCTAATTTGGTCCAAAGTAACAGTCCCCTTTCTTTTTACTTCTTCGTTTTTAACCAGGTTTTCTAATCTATCAAGTCTTTTAAAAACATTATTAAACTGTTTGATCATTTGCTTCTCTAGTCGATTAAAAATGGTATCAACTATAGTTTCTATACGATTTCCATTTTGTTTAGAAAGACTATAGTTGTCTCCCATTAAAGTGGTTTGTGTCCATATCGTATTAGAATTCCCACTTGAGTTGCTAATGGTTGCGGTCGGGATTTCATCCGCATCCACTGGGTCTTTTTCGTCAATATGGATAGTTTGTGCCCCAGAAGATTTTTGTTTATTCCACAAGCTTTGGGGAGTGGGCTGGCTCTTATTAGTTAGTGGTTGTTTCCTTTTATTAGCACTTGGCTTGGCGGTACCTCTTTTGCGTTTTTCCCCTCCCTGTTTATTGTTGGTTTCCATGGTTCCAGTGGTATTAACATCTTCCTGGGAAGCGATTATAATAGTGGGGGCGGCTTCTGTCAACAGGGGTGCGGGGAGTGTGGGTACCAATACCGGTTTTGTAATTACTACAGCTGGCGATAATGGAATTCTTGGGCTAGTTGGCAATGATATTGGCTGTGTAATATTATTGGTACAGCTCATGGACATTCTTCTTTCAGTATCAGCTATTTCATTTGAGACCAAGTTAAGAGCATTTTCAAGTAGGGACTCAAATGTGGGAGGGGGGAATGGAAAATCATCCTGTGTAGCAGCTCTATCTGCGGACTCCATGGTAAATAATTTGGAATCACCACTATCACGATGTCGATGTAAGAGGGTTGGCCCGCCCGACCACTACTGACCACGGACGGCCACAGACGGCCCGCCTCTGCCCGGGCTCATCCCGGCGTCGCCCGCGCGCGTCCCGCAACGCGGAGGGAGCGTCCTGAATTTGTAGTGCCTCCGGGTGCGCTGCGGCAGGAAGTTGGTGCTAGGCTCCCTGGGAGCTGTAGTCTCCAGCCGCCAGTCGCCAGGTGGAGTGAAGCGACCGCGGCGAGTCCACAGCGTTAGGGCCCCAGGAGCTGACTGCGACCTGCTGGTGAGTTGTCCCGGTCTCCCGGTCTGCTGTAGCTGCAAAATGCCCCCCGCTCCACCGAGGGAGCGTCCCTGCGGCAGGAAGTTGGTGCTAGGCTCCCTGGGAGCTGTAGTCTCCATCCGCCAGTCGCCAGGTGGAGTGAAGCGACGGCGGCGAGTCCACAGCATTAGGGCCCCAGGAGCTGACTGCGACCTGCTGGTGAGTTGTCCCGGTCTCCCGGTCTGCTGTAGCTGCAAAATGCCCCCCGCTCCACCGAGGGAGCGTCCTGAATTTGTAGCGCCTCCGGGCGCGCTGCCGCAGGAAGTTGGTGCTAGGCTCCCTGGGAGCTGTAGTCTCCAGCCGCCAGTCGCCAGGTGGAGTGAAGCGACCGCGGCGAGTCCACAGCGTTAGGGCCCCAGGAGCTGACTGCGACCTGCTGGTGAGTTGTCCCGGTCTCCCGGTCTGCTGTAGCTGCAAAATGCCCCCCCGGGTGAGTAGTGCGCTTTACAAATACTCTTGATTGATTGATTGATGTATAAGTCAGTGGGCGAGTGAGAACTATATGGCTGAGTGAGTGTCTATGTGAGTAGCTTTATCGGTGAGTAAGAAAGTATGTGGGTATCTGTACGAGTGAGTAAAGGGTGTGTGAATGCCTGTATGGGGAGTGAATATGTCTGTGAGTGGCTGTATGAGTGAGTGGGTATGTGAGTACTTGTATGGGTGAGTAGTTATATGAGTAAGTATGTGGGTGTGTGAGTACTTATATGGCTGACAGAGTATGTGTATGAGTGGCTGTGTAAGTGAGTGAGTGCTTGTATGAGTTGCTCTGTATATATGAATAAGTAGGTGTGTGAGTGCCTGTATTGGTGGCTAAGTATATGAGTGAGTGGCTGTATGAGTGAGTGAGCGAAAGTGGGAGTGCTTATATGAGTGAGTGGGAGGGTGCATAAGTGACTGTATGAGTAAGTGAGTGAATGCATGAGAGGCTGTATGGTTGAGTGAGTAGGTATGTGAGTGACTATATGGATGAGTGAGTAGCTGTATAAGTGGCTGTATAGGGAGATGAGTGGGTTGTCAGAGTGGATGTATGCGTGAGTGCAAGGGTGCATGAATGACTATGTGAGTAAGTGAGTAGGTACATGAGTAGTTGTATGGGTGGGTTCATGAGCTGATGGGTGGCTGCATGGATGACTGAGTGGTTGTGTCAGTGACTGTATAGGTGAATGAGAACATGTCTTAGTATCTGTTTGAGGGAGTGGGTGTGTGAGTATCTGTATGGGTGACTGAGTAGGTGTGTAAGTGGATATATGAGTGAGTGAGAGGGTACCTGACTGGCTCTATGGGTGAGGAAATGGATGCCTTAGTGTATTTATAGGTGAGTGAGTATGTGAGTAGCTGTATGGGTAAGTGAGTGAGTATGTGAGTTTGTATGAGTAAATGAGAGATTACTTGACTAGCTATATGGGTGAGTAGGTGGGTATCAAAGTATAGATATGGGTGACAGGGTAGGTGTGTGAGTGGCTGTATAATTGGATGAGTATGAGTGGCTGTATGAGTGAGTGAGATGGTGTGTGAGTAGCTGTATGGGTGAGTGTGTGAGATACTGTTTTGTGGGTGTATGAGTAAGTCAGTGGACATGTTCGTGGCTCTATGGGCGACTGAGTGTATGTCTGAGTATCAGTATGGGCGACTGAGTGGATATGTGAGTGGCTGTATGAGTGAGTGAGTATATGAGTGGCTGTTTGGGTGACTGAGTGGGTGTCTGAGTAACTGTAAGAGTGAGCGAAATGATACATGAATGGCTATATAGGTAAGTCTGTGGATGTGTCAGTGGCTATATAGGAGAGTGAGTTGATGTATAAGTGGCTGTATAGATGCACGAGTTGATGCATCAGTGTTTTATGAGTGAATAGGTGTATGAGTGGCTATATGGATAAGTCATTGCATTCTGTCCATCCACTTTAACTCTTTAAATAGACAGTGTAGTGTTCAGATGTTACATTGACTCCATCATGAAAGATAATACCTATAGTGGTATAAGTTCTTCCAGAAATTGATATTTGTCCAGCTTTGAAATGTATAACTTCAGTTTCCAGTTTAGATCCATCTCCTCTGCTTCATTATAACATTAATATAAGGTATTTCCCAGTTCTTTGTAGATGCAACGCACAGAAATTTGTCAGAATGTATTTTAGTGGTTGATGTAAATGAGCAATTTTCAAAGCTGTGGTTCCATTTGTAACTCAGTCCAAATAAGTAGTCAATATCTACATCTTCTTCTTCTAAAATTCCAAGCATGACCGTTATAAATTCTTGTGCATCTTGTTGAGTGTTGAGAGTAAATATTAGTGATCCTGTACATATATCTAAAAGGCCTTGAACACCTGAAGAAGAATATATTTAAGATATGTCACTAAGTAAAAGTTGGAGCAAATGATACAGTACAGAATACAATCTCTTATCTTGCTTTTGTTCTATTTGATTTACAAGTTGTGGTAAATGAAATAGTACATTGAGAACAACCTTTGAATGGCGGTAGAAACCAAAACTGTTTTCCAACTGATATTGTACAATATCTCCCTAATTTTCAAGGTTTTTCTCCATAATGCCTTCAAACTTGTGCTGGTTTGCTTTCTTTTCTTAAACATCAGTCGACTCTTCTGTAAGCTTCTGCTTTGGACAGATTACCCATTTTTCAGAAATAGGGCACTGCCCTAAATGAGGAGCGTATAGACTGCCTAACTGATTGTACTCTCTTACACAGTTTGCATCAGCACTAACTTTCTTATCATCAAGTTCAACTAAAAACAAACTTGACAATGTTCTAACTCGGAATAATGGTACAAAGAAAGCCATGTGTTTTGTGTTTGTGGCAGGAGAGAGGCCCAAAAGAATCCCAAGATGGAATATAGAAGGGAGACAATTGGAGGTGGTAGACTCCTTTTGCTACTTAGGGTTACCTTTTGATTTAAAAAATACATAGCAAAATAGGGTGGTTAAAAGGAGGATATTGATGAAAAGAACCATAGGGGACTTATTTAGATTAATTAAAAGGCTTCAGCCAAAGCCAATTGATGTAATCAAAAAGATATATGAAGCTAAAAGATCTGCTGCAACATATGGGCCCGCTATTTAGGGAATCACATGCATCTCCTCTCTGCAACAAATCTAGCACTGCTTTTTGAAGCGTTTGCTGCATTTCAAATACTTATTCCTCATATAATTGTCACCTACAACAAGACGTTCCTTTTATCTTGGACCAGATCCACATTGCTCCACCCCTTTTATGGTACTCAGTGTGGAGAAGGGAAGAACTGAAGCTCATTCAAGAAATTTTGAGAGACTGCTTAAACCTTGACAGTATATCCAAAGTAAAGGGACTCCGATTTGTTCAGAATAGTTTTTATACCATCAGGCATGCCAAATTATTTGATGACAAACCTTCATGCAGTTCGATCTCAAGGAAGGAACTGAACGAACTACTGCTGGTAAAGAAGAGGAGAGTAAGATTGGAGTTAAATTGCACAAAGTATAGGGTTAAATTATATCTTTCAGCTCGAAGAATGGATTCAATTGATCATACATACCTGACTTTTGTGCTGAATCTTAATCATAGATATCTACTAGCAAGGTTGTGGCTGAATTACATTCCTCTTATGCTGGGCTTCCCTTCCAATACATATACTATGGTGGCCCTTACTGTCTGCCTATGTGATTCTCATTCTTCCCAATGCAACTTACACCTCCTATTCTTTTGAAGCTTGTATAGGGAGGAAGGAAGATGTATATTTCTCCGCTAATGCATAGATTCGAATTTAGACAATGTCACCCACCCTTATATTTCTTACAACTATTACCTAATCCTATACCTGTTACTTTTTGGCCTCTTTTAGTCAGTGGGCCCTAAGAAGGAGGAAACAAAAACACACTGTGTTTCAATATGAGTAAGATCTTAAATCTTGACAAGTTTCATCACTTGATCTTGAATGTATGTGCAACTTATCATGACATTTTGATTGGCCCCATTTTATTGTATTAACATTTTTAAAGAATTTGTATGAAGATATTTTTATCTTACTTTTTATGTATATATAATACTTTTTATACCATTGTGTTTGATTGCCAAAATAAAGTGATTATGATGATCTCATCATACCTTGAAATCTGTGGTTAAAATATCTGCAAACATTAGCAGAATATAACAAATTCAAGCATGACACCCCAGACATACTCAGCACAACTCAGAGTCAAAAACCAAGTAGGTGCACCTAAATTTCTCAGCATACATTTGATATTTCCAAGACGGCAATACCAATATTCGTTGGTGCCATGTTGACATGCCATCAAAATATTTAATCTGTATTCTAATTTTCATCCTTTCTATGAACTTTGTCAATGAGATTTTTAAGATTAACTCCTGTCTTCAGTATGTGGTTAACAGCATATGGAAGTTCAGACACGTCACTCTCAAATAGAAGATGAACTATGTAAGGAATACACTGCCGAAACTTGGATCCTCTGAGTATAATCTGGTTGACCTGTATTCATCTGATGGTATCTGTACAGGGTGGTCATCAAAGCGGACACCTACTCCAGTGGGAAACAGTTGCGGAAATAGGCAAGCTTCAAAACTCCCCCCCAAAATCATGGGAGCTCCTTTTGCTTGCTTCATTTGAAAGAGATCAATAGCATCATCAATTCCTTCATTAGAATGTAGAGGATGGATGCTGTAGTGTTCATAAATCTCTTCTGATCTGGATTGATCCACATTTTCAATCTGTCCACTTGATGGTGACCTGTCATCCTCTACGTATGTCACATCTAGAACAACCAAATAAAGCAAGTGTTCCTAATCGCTTGGCCCTACCCGCCCTGCTGGCTGCAAAACTCAGTTTGCTCTATTATTTCTCACAAAATCATATAGCTTGAACTTCATTGCATTATTTTTATACAACAACAATCTCAACTCATAATACAATACAACAAATTATTTCTACATACTTTCTATTGCTTTGCATAATCTGCAATGTGGAAAGAAACACCCTGTGCACTCTTCTTCGTGAAAATAATAAAACAAATGTACACAGTGAACATTGAACATGCTTTTTTGAGGAAACCCATAATATTGCACATAATGAAAATTTGAACATATATCAAAGGCCTATTTTGTGATGATGTGTTACCTATACACATGTGTTAAACTCAAATGTTAGTGACAACTCAATATAGAATAAAACCAGACAACATTGTTGCATGTATCAACCTAGATTAAACAAAAGACTCATGCCTCTTTAGTGAACATGAGTATTCCGGAATTACGGAATGCATTTTGAACACAGAAACCTAAATGCTGCAGTAACAAAGGTCAATTCAGGGGCCTAAATTAGGCACACCATGTCTAATTTGTCATTCAATCCGTTTGGTATTATTGTATGTAGAAAATGTATCCACCATATTTCACAGCAGGACGGCCATTTAGCATTATCACGATCTGGCAAAATTTAATTTTTTCTAATATCTGAAATCTGAGATGGGGAATAGCGTGGTTGTATTTAGTCCAATGTGTGGCAAGGCTTGAGGTGTCAACCTTGTTTCTTATACAACTCTTATGTTCAGTGATGCATACCTTAACCTTTCTTTCTGTTTTGCCTATATATAACTTGCCACATGGGCATTTAATGCTGTAAATTACATATGAAGAATTGCAATCAGCCTGATCCCTCAACATGATGCATTTTCCAGTCTGCTGATGTAGGATCGAAAATCCCACAATCACATTATTGCAAAGGGTGCAATTCAAACAATTCTTGGTTCCTGTTCTAGATATCTGCTCGGCATTTGACTGTGATGCTTTGGTTAGCAACTCCTTCAGGTTTTTACTCCTGGTATAAGCAAACAAGGGTTTGCTCCTGGACAACCCTTTGAAATCATCTTCATTCTGTGGAAGTTTCCAGCGATAACTCACAATTTTTTTAATCTGATCAGATTCTGTAGAAAACTTGGAGACAAAGACCATTCTTTCTTGTTTTTTCTTAGGTTTTGTCTTTAGTAATTAATCTCTGGAGAGACTCGCAATCCTTGACTCAGCTGTCTGAACAATTGTTAGTGGGTACCCATGTGCTAAAAAAAAATCTTTTTGTGCTTTGACTTCCTCTAACATTGCAGGTTAAGCAGACGAAATCCGCTTTATTCTCAACAACTGTCAATATGGTAAATTGTGTAATGGAGCTTTGGGATGAAATCTGGTGAACAATAAAGAATTGTTCCGGTTAGTGGATTTGTGGTACATTGCTGTTTCCAACCTTTCTTCAATTTTTGTCATCATCACATCCAAAAAAGCGATTTGTCTGTGATTCAAGGAATGTGTAAATTTAATCCTTGCGTTTCTCATGTTAAGTTCTTCAATCTTCTGTAACAATTCTTGCTCTGTACAAGACCAAATTTTAAAAAATGTGTCAATGAAACGTTTGTAAAAAACAACATTCTCATTCCAGCCTGCATCAATCAGAATAAAATCATTCTCAAATTTGGCCATGAAGATATTAGCAAAACGGGGGCTCCAGAAAATCGCATTGAAGTACCTCTGATCTGTAAAAAATAATCTTCCGTCCACTTAAAGAATGAATTTTGCAAGCAATATTGCAGTAACTCCAAAATGAACACTTTGATAGCTGGTATTTTTGTTAATTGCAATAATGACCATTCACAGGCCTCCATGCCTTCCGCCAGAGGTATCGAAGTGTACAACTCTGTAACATTGATTGTACACAAGATTACTTTGGAAACATCCATGTTTAATGATTTGAGTGTTTGTAAAAAATGAGCGGTATCCCAAATGTACACGGTCCAACTTTGGACAAATGGTTGTAAAAATTTGTCAATGTACCATCCTAGTGGTTAAAAAATTGACCAACAGCCACTCAAAATCGGTCTGATGGTGGATCCAATAGATTTTTGTGTACTTTGGGTAACATTTAAAGTTTTGGACATCTTGGATTTGCAGTGGTTAAATTGTTTTGTGTGTTTGCATTAATCCTCTTCATTTCAAATGTTTTCTCCAAAATCTCATTGAGTGTCTGTTCAGTCTCAGTCTCAGGGTTCTTCTCTAATTTCAAACAAGTCATCTCATCGCTGACATGTTGACTGAAATTCATGTCATAAAATGCTGTGTCCATAATGACCAGGGCACCACCCTTGTCTGCTGTCTGGAAAGTCAAGGAAGTATTGCACGCCAACTCTTTGAAAATTCGTTGCTCATGTTTACTAATATTGGTCTTGATTCGAGAATTCTTTTGAAGTTTGTTCAAATCGTGTTTGACTAGGATCTTGAAGGTATCCAACATTTTATGTGATGCTGGTACCATAAATGTACTTGATGGTTTAAATTCCTTAAACCTATTTGCCTCCCTGTTTTGTGTTTGATCGATGTACTCCATTGAGGAAGGAACTAGATTGAAAAAGAAATGCGTAGTCTGAGCATACGCATAAACTTGAAAAAGCAGATTTCCATGTCAAATTTGTTGGAGTAATATGTAGGCACAAAAGATGTGCCTTTATTCAAAACCTGAAGTTGTTGTTTACTTGAAATTTTTGAAGAAATGATGATTACTAAGTTTTGGTCTTGCTTCTCAAATTGTGACTGATCGTTTCTCTTCCCTCAACGAGTTTTCTTGAGTTGTCCCTTTCTGGTGGTCTGCCTGTTGTTGGGCCCTTCTATAAAAAAACAGGCTGCTGTTGCTGAGCAACATCCCTTGTAAAAGCTCTTGCCCCATTGCCTGCTACAGTGCTTGAAGTTGTTTCATCATTTATGGGTTATCTGGTGGAAGACAACTTTTGATTAGAGACTACACTCTCTTGAGACGAGGTGACTTCTTTCGGTGGGTGTCTTTCCAGGGTGTACACCTATGCCCAGGTGTACACCTCATTTAATTTGTAGGCTATCGCATCTCTTTTGTACTTTCGTAATTTTCGTTCCTGTGTCTCTTTACCATACCTATTCAATTTGTCATTTAGGTCTTTTAAATTTGCTTCCAAGAACTCTGTTTCACATTTTGTGATCAACTCACTCTTCAAAATGTCAATCTCTTCTTCCAAATCTTTAATGGTTTTTATAATACCAAACATTGAGGCACCTGCTGCCATTAGCGTATAGCTTTTTCTTCAAGATAGTTATCTTTATTGGATTGCAACTCGGTAAGGAAATTGTTTCAACATATAAAGAACAAGATATTGAGTAAAAATGTGTCGCGTCTTTTGATTTTTTACAACTTTATCCGTAGAGGGTTTGGTAATTCAAAATTGTGTACGAACCCTTTTAGAGTTTCCATACAGTCCGAACCTGTGGTGTCAAGAATTTCCTATATTGGTGTAAAAGCTGGCATTCATTTTTCAGCCAGGTAATATGCGCATTACATATTCATGGAATAGGGTTCACTAACATGAAGGCAACAATCAGTTTTCAATTGTGTTATTGTTTTGTAGTTTCAGCGTTTTTTAGGTGTCACATTTGAATTGGCTCTGGATTGATTTGATGTTTTTTCCCTATTTTCTGTAAGTCGTTTGGTTTGAAACACGTGAGGCATTCTACATTAACACCGTGTGTCCTGTGTGTCATGGGTGAAGGTGATGTGGGCATGGTTCAAGGAGATTTTCTATGGTAGCAGCACAATATGAGGTTTACTAGTTGCATTTTACCAGAGTTCATTGAAAGATGATCCCCTATTGTTGTGCTTTAACATTGTGCATCCACATTTCTTATTGTTTACAGTTACCCTTAAGAAGAGATCTTGCATCCCGAAATGCATTGGGACAGACACCAAAGAAATTAACGTCATAGATTTTGTGCATCAAAAGAGTCTATGTATAATGTTTTTTTAACACAATATTCATAATTGTTCAGTATACTAACATAAAATGCAATAGAAAGTATGCAGAAGTGATTTTTTGTATTGTATTATAAACTGAGATTGTTGTTGTATTAAAGTAATGCAATGAAGTTCAAGCTATGTGATTTTGTGAGAATTAATTGAGCAAACTGAGTTTTGCACCCAGCAGTGCAGGTAGGGCCAAGTGATTAGGTACACTTGCTTTATTCGGTTGTTCACAGTACAGAGGTTAGCTACCTCTTTCCCTTCCAGCACGCTCTGATAAAAAATTTGGTTTAAACATCAGGACAGGCTACAATTCACACAACCAGGCTTGCACACCACAAACCCTTACCAATTTTTACATCTAGAACAACAGCAACATTTTTATAATAAACAATATTTTGTAGTAGGTATAATGTCATTTTGTTTTTACATTGCTAAGATCTACAAACTCCTGCCAGATTTTTGTTATTGTTTATAGGCGCACCATTTACTAAAATGACAACTAGTTCCTGATCTTCTTTACACACACCCACAGTTTCAATATTCTGTTTAAAATCTAAAGGAAAGTAGACAACTCTTCCTTAAGGCCTTTCTGAAGGTCAGTTAGTGGAAGCTTCTCTGTCCTAGGCTCCACACAAACTATAGCCTGAAATGAGGGTACACGTTGTATGAGAAAGGATTCATAAACATATAAATCTTGTAGTTCATGCGGAATAGATACTAATTCTACCTTGGTATGTACTGCGCTAAGTGGCATCTTGTTTTCCTCTAACTTATTGTAGTAGTACTTACATATAATGTGCCTTGTGAACAACTCAAACCATTCCTATACGAATAAAAATCCAGCAAATTCTTGATACTTATCTTTGTTCTCCTTTTAAAAAAAAAATTGTATTGAAGTTTATGTCAGCAGACAGACACATAATAAATCAACCATAAAAAAAAACAGAAAAGGACTTCAGAATGTACTTGGGTTATAGAACAGTTATGCTAATTAGGTACAACTTAGAAACATTCATCGCCATTGGACTAACAAATAGCATTATACAAACATAAGGAGGAAGAACATAAAATACAATAGTTCATTTCCACAGTTTGCTTCAGATTAAGAACCTATCCACTTAGCAATGGGATGCCACAATTTACTCCGCTGTATTTTCCTTCCAATACCCTTGGTTCTGTATAACGCCATCTCAAGATGATATGTAGAGAGCAGCCTGGTTTGCCAATTAATAAAAGTTTTTTTTTTTTTAAGCCTTTATTAAGTGCCAAAGCAGTAAAACAGCACACAGCTTTTCGCCTACAACCTGAGACGTCAGGCCGGCAGCTATAAAATGGGGGAAGGCAAAGGCAGGCACATACTTGAAACGGCATGGCAGAATAGTTAGACACAGCATGTCGCCTACAACCCCTTAGGGCCGGCCGTGATATAAATGAGGCACAGTCAGGTAAGGCATATATCATAGCAGTGGGAGAAGGCACACCGTATACAAGAAGAATGCAAATGAGGCTTCTTTTATCATTTTTTCAAAAAACAAAACTGGGAACAATCCCACCCGTAATGTACCACCATATCTTGTATGTGGATCAGAGGATTCAGAGGTGAGGCACCATAGAGCACAGCTAAATAATAGGGGCGACCTGCGCCGGTATAAGTGTGGTCCGCACCTGGGAAATGCTACTGGCTAACACGGGATAGGAGGGGAAGAGGGGGGGGGAAGGGGAGGGTACGAGGGAGGTGGGGGGTGAGGGGAGACATCATATGGCTAAGTCTGTGAGTCAGTAGAGTGCCGAGGTCATGTGAGTAATGCTACGTGTAATATGCTGGTGACGCGAGTATCGGGACACAGAGCTGGTAGAGGCCAGGCAGCGGGAGTGGGCAAGGAGTATATAAGGACTAACCATGATTAGGAGGCAGGGGAGTATCGTAGGTCAGGGGGCCTAAGGGCACAATGTGCAGGCAGGCCCATCCACAGGATAGCAACCCGGGGAGGGAGAGAGGAAGGGAGGAAGGGGAGAGGGCGGTGTGGGAGTAGGACGGTCCGGGCAAGGAGCAGGCCAAGGACAGAGGAGAAAGGGAGGGTGCTTCAGGTATCAGGATTGGCCTCGCTCTGGTGTCGGAGTAGATAGGCAGTGAGGGGCCCCCCAATTAATAAAAGTTGGCGGTGCACAGTCCAGCCATTGAGAGGTAATACATAGACGGAACATGGCCATGCAGATAAATACAAATCCCTCCTTAGCGGGCGACCAGTCATACGATAAATTTTCTTGACACCCGAAAATCACCAACGTTGGTGATAATTGTACTGGTATACCCAGGCTCACCGTAATAAAGACCTCAACATCCTTTATAAATTTAGAAAGCTTAAGACTGGAGAAAAACATGTGGGGGGCATCGGCCGCATACTGACCACACCGATTACAACCTGTCCCCCTGCCAGAATTCCATTTAGCTAATTGTCCAGGCGTGTAATATAGCCCGAAAATTGACATAAAATGCTGACTCTTTAAGGGTCCGTTAAATAATACTTTAGTTGCGAGCTCTATACTTCTTATGAAATTGACCCCCTCCATCCCTGATTTATTAAACCATTTTGCCTCACAAGCTTCTAGATCATCCTCCACTTTAACCATGAATAACTGGTAATGGGGGCCCATGTTAACCCTTAATCTAAGTGCTTCCGTAATCTCAATTTTATTTAATATAATTGCATTCTTATTTAATTTCTGCTCACAAAAACTGCGCACCTGAAGGTATTTAAAGAAATCCTTTCGAGCTAAATTATAATTCTTCTGTAAAAATTCAAATGATACAAAATGAGTCCCCTGAAATAAATCCCTGAGGTGACAAATTCCCAAATTGTGCCATCTTGCCATTACATGATCACCAAAAATCTCAGGTAGCAAAGAGCAATTTTGAAGCGGGGTATATACACTCTGATTCGGGCCTATACCTAATTTCTTCTTTGTTTTCCTCCATATTACATACGCAGCAGTAACAGCCTGTCACGATCCCCACAAGGCTTACCTTTGCTTGCGAGGAGTTTCCGCAGAGACAAAAAGAGCTACAGCCCCTGCACCCACCTGACCCCGTACGGAAGGATGTACCTGGCAGGGATGAGGTGAACCCAAGGAAAGGAGCCAAAAGAAGAGGGATGGAGACTGGAGGTAGTGATTCTGGCAAGGCCGTGATCTCAGCTAGGGAAAGACAAGGGAAAACAAGAGAGACCTAGTTAGAAACCCAGACCTCTCCTTCTTCCTCTGTATGCCTCTAAACACTTGCAGGTGAAAGCCCACTGAAAAACTACTCACCATGGCTTGTGAATGTCTCGTAGCCCATAACGTATAGATGCTCCTTTGTAATAATGTCATGCATAAGCATCACGCCCCTGCATGCATATGAGAACAAAAAAAACAAGCACTCCTGCGTGGTTTTAACAGAACAAAAACCAAGGCGCTCCAGCGCAAATGTTTATGCCCCAAAAGCAAGGTCTCAAAGCCCCTAAGACAAGTGCTCCAGCGCGGTATCAAAACGGCCCAAAAACAAAGCGCTCCAGCGCGGTTTCAAATGTCACAAAACAAAGCGCTCCAGCGCGGAAATGAAAACCATAACAGAAAAGCGCCCCAGCGCTACAGGAATACCTGGATAGGCGGTGACAGACAGGAACCTCTACAGCGCATCAGAGCGAGAGCGGCGTCCACCGAAGTAGCTTTGTGACTGCTGTTCACAACAGGAACCAGGATTCCGGCAAGAATCCGAAGCAACGGGCTGGCGAGAAACGCAGGGTTTAAGGGTTTCCCCCAGAAGAGCTCCGTTGCAGAGGCAGGATCAACAGCTAGATCGCTGCTCGGCTGCCAAACCGGAAGTGAGGATACGGGCTGCTGCATGTGTCTCGAGGCAACTACGGAGCGGCAGGGTGCCGCAAAGATGACATTAAACCCTCTCAAAACAGATCCTCCCCCTCGCACCCAAGATCAGACAGGGGAAGCAGGACGAGGGCTCAGCGGGTGTCCCAGATGGAAGGCACGCACCAAATCAGGAGCGTGGTGCATGTGAGATAATGGCACCCAGGAACGCTCATCAGGACCATACCCCTTCCAGTCAACAAGGTAAAACAGTTTCCCCCTGGTGCGGCGAGAACCCAGAATGGCCCTGACCTCGTACTCAAGATGGTCATCCAGTAGCACCGGAGAAGGAGGTGTGGCAACTGTGCCCTCGGGATGAACAGCACGCAGAAGAGAGACATGGAAGACAGGGTGTATTTTCATGTGTGGAGGCAGGGAGAGTCTCAAGGATACAGGGTTAATTACTCTTTCGATGGCATAAGGACGCACTAATCGGGGTAGCAGCTTCTTGGGACCATGCACATTGAGGTGCCGAATGGAGAGCCACACTCTGTCCCCTTTCTGGTAGTCGGGTTCCTTCAGCCTGTGTGCATCGGCGTGTTCCTTGTAGCATTCCTTGGCTTTGGCCAGCTCGAATCGGGCTTGTTGCCAGAGCTCACGTAGGGTCCTGTGATAAGCCCGCACCGTGGGCAAGGGGCTGGTTTGCGGTTCTTCCCATGCAGTGGTACGAGGATGTCATCCTTGGAGACAAAAGAAGGGAGACATCCCTATGGCGGTATGTTTGTTGTTGTTGTATGCATAATCCACCAACCAAAGCACCTCGACCCATTCTTTATCCACCATGATCAGCAAGCAACGGAGGTATTGTTCCATGGTGTGGTTGGTTCTTTCGGCTTGGCCAACCATCTGGGGGTGGTACGCGGAGGAGAGACGTACGTCCATCTCCAGGATCCTGCACACTTCTCTCCAGAAACGGGACACGAATTGCGTACCGCGGTCCGTTATCACCACTGAAGGAATGCCATGGAGGCGAACAACGTTGTGCAGTAAGACCACTGCCAACTCAGTTGCTGTGGGCAGCTTCTTCAAGGAGACGAAATGAGCCATCTTGGAGAGGTGGTCCACAATCGTGAGGATAGTTGTGAAACCGGTTCTGGTAATCGGAAGCTCTACTACGAAGTCTATGGACACGGTATGCCATGGATACGGCAGAATCGGTATAGGATGCAGCAATCCTGTGGGTGGTTCTGACTTGTTTTTGCCTAGGAGACAGACAGCACAATGAGCTACGTGGTTTCTTGTGTCAGCCTCCATGGTAGGCCACCAGAAGTCCCTCTGAAGCAAATCCAATGTTTTGTGGAAACCCGGATGGTTGGAGAGAACATGATCATGACACATGAACAACGCTAGTTGTTGGCGAGGCTTTAGCGGCAGATAGTATTTGTCTGCTCTGAACAGGAACCCGTTCTCACGTGTCACACCGTGATGTCCCTTTACCAAAACGACCGGGTCAATGAGGCTGATGTCCTTTTGTAACAGGGTTAGGAAATCCGAAGTAACTACCCCCCCTTGGAAGTGACGTTCAGGTATGATAGGAACGGGCCCGGTTGCGGGTGGTACGTCTTCGGGTTTCTTTGGTTGTGATAGGGCGTCTGCTTTTACGTTTTCTTTACCCGGACGAAACGTGATCGGGAAGTCGTATTCGTTAAAGAACAGAGTCCAGCGAAGTTGTCTGGCTGTGAGGGCTCGTGCCGAACGTAGGAACTGGAGATTCCTGTGATCAGTATATATGGTCACCGGATGTTTGGCGTCTTTTAGGTAGTGCCTCCACTCCTCGAATGCCATCTTTATTGCCAACAGTTCTCGATCCGACACCGTGCAATTACGCTCAGCGGGTTGTAGCTTCTTCAAGTAGAAGGCCACCGGGTGTAGGAGTCCTGAGTCGGCGTCTCTCTGTGACAACACGCCCCCCAACACGTCCTGTGAGGCATCGGCCTCCACTATAAATGGTCGCTCCGCATTGGGGAGTACTAACACAGGGGCAGTAGTGAACCGTCTCTTGAGTTCCCTGAATGCTTCTTCTGCTCCGGTATCCCAACAGAAGGGCACGTTTTTACATAGAAGGCGGGAAATGGGTGCTGCCATTCCGGAGAAGCCTGTGATGAACCTGAAGTAGTAGTTGGAAAACTCCAGGAACCGCTGGACGTCTTTTACGGAGGTTGGAGTAGGCCATAACAGAATGGCCTCCACTTTCTTGCTGTCCATTTGTATTCCTGACGGAGTGATGATATGGCCCAGGAACTCGACCGAGGTGACGGGAAACATGCTTTTCTCCAACTTTACGTACAGACGGTGTTTTCTCAACTGCTGGAGGATGGAGCGTATGTGCTGAATGTGATCCTTGAGGTTGTGAGAATAGATCAGGATGTCGTCTATATAGACGATACAGAAGATTTTGATGTAGTCCCTCAACACCTCGTTGATGAAGAGCTGAAATGCAGCGGGGGCGTTGCAGAGTCCGAAGGGCATGACTTGGGACTCGTAGAGACCGAATCTGGTCCGGAAGGCCGTCCTCTATTCGTCGCCCCTTTGGACTCTGACTAGGTGGTAAGACTCCCGTAGATCCAGTTTTGTGTAGACTGAGACGGTCTTCACTTGATCTAGGAGATTAGAGATCAGTGGCAAAGGGTATCAGTTCTTCACCGTAATGGCGTTCATAGCTCTAAAGTCTATGCAGGTCCTCAGATCCCCCTCCTTCTTAGCCACGAAGAAAAGAGGGGAGGACACCGAAGACCGGGAGTGGCGTATGAACCCGTTGTTCAGATACTCATCCAGGTATGAGCGTAGATGGTCGTTCTCCTTCTTAGTGAGAGAATATATTCGGCTGCATGGAAGCGTGGAACCGGGAATCAGGTCTATCCTGCAGTCAAAAGACCGATGAGGGGGCAGGATGCTAGCCCCTTTCTTGTTGAACACGTCTGCCAGATCCAGATAGGCCTTTGGTACATCCGCTTGGGTGACCGTTCCCATGCCATGTAGGGATGAAATCTGGTGAACAATAAAGAATTGTTACGGTCAGTGGATTTGTGGTACACTGCTGTTTCCAACCTTTCTTCAATTTTTGTCACCATCACATCCAAAAAAGCGATTTGTCTGTGATTCAAGGAATGTGTAAATTTAATCCTTGCGGTCCTCATGTTAAGTTCTTCAATCTTCTGTAACAATTCTTGCTCTGTACAAGACCAAATTTAAAAAAATGTGTCAATGAAACGTTTGTAAAAAACAACATTCTCATTCCAGCCTGCATCAATCAGAATAAAATCATTCTCAAATTTGGCCATGAAGATATTAGCAAAACGGGGGCTCCAGAAAATCGCATTGAAGTACCTCTGATCTGTAAAAAATAATCTTCCGTCCACTTAAAGAATGAATTTTGCAAGCAATATTGCAGTAACTCCAAAATGAACACTTTGTTAGCTGGTATTTTTGTTAATTGCAATAATGACCATTCACAGGCCTCCATGCCTTCCGCCAGAGGTATCGAAGTGTACAACGCTGTAACATTGATTGTACACAAGATTACTTTGGAAACATCCATGTTTACTGATTTGAGTGTTTGTAAAAAATGAGCAGTATCCCAAATGTACACGGTCCAACTTTGGACAAATGGTTGTAAAAATGTGTCAATGTACCATCCTAGTGGTTAAAAAATTGACCCACAGCCACTCACAATCGGTCTGATGGTGGATCCAATAGATTTTTATGTACTTTTGGTAACATTTAAAGTTTTGGACATCTTGGATTTGCAGTGGTTAAATTGTTTTGCATTAATCCTCTCCATTTCAAATGTTTACTCCAAAATCTCATTGAGTGTCTGTTCAGTCTCAGTCTCGGGGTTCTTCTCTAATTTCAAATAAGTCATCTCATCGCTGAAATGTTGAGTGAATTTCATGTCATAAAATGCTGTGTCCATAATGACCAGGGCACCACCCTTGTCTGCTGTCTGGAAAGTCAAGGAAGTATCGTACGCCAACTCTTTGATAATTCGTTGCTCATGTTTACTGATATTGGTCTTGATTCGAGAATTCTTTTGAAGTTTGTTCAAATCTTGTTTGACTAGGATCTTGAAGGTATCCAACATTTTATGTGATGCTGGTACCATAAATGTACTTGATGGTTTAAATTCCTTAAACCCACTGCCTCCCTGTTTTGTGTTTGATCGATGTACTCCATTGAGGAAGGAACTAGTTCGAAAAAGAAATGCATAGTCTGAGCATACGCATAAACTTGAAAAAGTGGATTTCCATGTCAAATTTGTTGCCGTAATATGTAGGCACAAAAGATGTGCCTTTATTAAAAACCTGAAGTTGTTGTTTACTTGAAATTTTTGAAGAAATTATGATTACTAAGTTTTGGTCTTGCTTCTCAAATGGTGACTGATCGTTTCTCTTCCCTCAACGAGTTTTCTTGAGTTGTCCCTTTCTGGTGGTCTGCCTGTTGTTGGGCCCTTCTATAAAAAACCAGGCTGCTGTTGCTGAGCAACATCCCTTGTAGAAGCTCTTGCCCCATTGCCTGCTACAGTGCTTGAAGTTGTTTCATCTTTTATGGGTTATCTGGTGGAAGACAACTCTTGATTAGAGACTACACTCTCTTGAGACGAGGTGACTTCTTTTGGTGGGTGTCTTTCCAGGGTGTACACCTCTGCCCAGGTGTACACCTCATTTAATTTGTAATCTATTGCATCTCTTTTGTACTTTTGTAATTTTCGTTCCTGTGTCTCTTTACCATACCTATTCAATTTGTCATTTAGGTCTTTTAAAGTTGCTTCCCAGAACTCTGTTTCACATTTTGTGATCAACTCACTCTTCAAAATGTCAATCTCTTCTTCCAAATCTTGAATGGTTTTTGATAATACCAAACATTGAGGCACCTGTTGCCATTAGCGTATACCTTTTTCTTCAAGACAGTCATCTTTATTGGATTGCAACTCGGTAAGGAAATTGTTTCAACATATAAAGAACAAGGTATTGAGTAAAAATGTGTTGCGTCTTTTGATTTTTTACAACTTTATCCGTAGAGGGTTTGGTAATTCAAAATTGTGTACGAACCCTTTTAGAGTTTCCATACAGTCCGAACCTGTGGTGTCAAGAATTTCTTATATTGGTGTAAAAGCTGGCATTCATTTTTCAGCCAGGTAATTGAAGGTGATGTGGGCATGGTTCAAGGAGATTTTCTAAGGTAGCAGCACAATATGAGGTTTACTAGTTGCATTTTACCAGAGTTCATTGAAAGATGATCCCCCATTGTTGTGCTTTAACATTGTGCATCCACATTTCTTGTTTTTTACAGTTACCCTTAAGAAGAGATATTGCATCCCGAAATGCATTGGGACAGACAACAAAGAGATTAACGTCATATATTTTGTGCATCAAAAGAGTTTATGTATAATGTTTTTTAACACAATGTTCATAATTGTTCAGCATACTAACATAAAATGCAATAGAAAGTATGCATAAATGATTTTTTGTATTGTATTATAAACTGAGATTGTTGTTGTATTAAAATAATGCAATGAAGTTCAAGCTATGTGATTTTTTGAGAATTAATTGAGCAAACTGAGTTTTGCACCCAGCAGTGCAGGTAGGGCCAAGTGATTAGGTACACTTGCTTTATTCGGTTATTCACAGTACAGAGGTTAGCTACCTCTTTCCCTTCCAGCACGTTCTGATAAAACATTTGGTTTAAACATCAGGACAGGCTACAATTCACACAACCAGGCTTGCACAGCGCAACCCTTACCAATTTTTACATCTAGAACAACAGCAACATTTTTATAATAAACAATATTTTGTAGTAGGTATAATGTCACTTTGTTTTTACATTGCTAAGATCTACAAACTCCTGCCAGATTTTTTGTATTGTTCATAGGCGCACCATTTACTAAAATGACAACTAGTTCCTGATCTGCTTTACACACACCAACAGTTTCAATATTGTGTTTAAAATCTAAAGGAAAGTAGACAACTCTTCCTTAGGGCCTTTCTGAAGGTCAGTTAGTGGAAGCTTCTCTGTCCTAGGCTCCATACAAACTATAGCCTGAAATGAGTGTACACGTTGTATGAGAAAGTATTCATAAACATATAAATCTTGTAGTTCGTGCAGAATAGATACTAATTCTACCTTGGTATGTACTGCGCTAAGTGGCATCTTGTTTTCCTCTAACTTATTGTAGTAGTACTTAAATATAATGTGCCTTGTAAACAACTCAAACCATTCCTATACAAATAAAAATCCAGCAAATTCTTGATACTTATCTTTGTTCTCCTTTTAAAAAAAAAAAAATTTGTATTGAAATTTATGTCAGCAGACAGACACATAATAAATCAACCATAAAAAACAGAAAAGGACTTCAGAATGTACTTGGGTTATAGAATAGTTATGCTAATTAGGTAAAACTTAGAAACATTCATCGCCATTGGACTAACAAATAGCATTATACACATATAAGGAGGAAAAACATAAAATACAATAGTTCATTTCCACAGTTTGCTTCAGATTAAGAACCTATCCACTTAGCAATGGGATGCCACAATGTACTCCCCTGTATTTTCCTTCTAATACCCTTGGTTCTGTATAACGCCATCTCAAGATATGTAAAGAGCAGCCTGGTTTGCCAATTAATAAAAGTTGGCGGTGCACAGTCAAGCCTTTGAGAGGTAATACATAGACGGAACATGGCCATGCAGATAAATACAAATCCCTCCTCAGCGGGCGACCAGTCATACGATAAATTTTCTTGACACCCGAAAATCACCAACGTTGGTGATAATTGTACTGGTATACCCAGGCTCACCGTAATAAAGACCTCAACATCCTTTATAAATTTAGAAAGCTTAAGACTGGAGAAAAACATGTGGGGGGCATCAGCCGCATACTGACCACACCGATTACAACCTGTCCCCCTGTCAGAATTCCATTAAGCCCATTTTCCAGGCGTGTAATATAGCCCTAAAATTGACATAAAATGCTGACTCTTTAAGAGTCCGTTAAATAATACGTTAGTTGCAAGCTCTATACTTCTTATGAAATTGACCCCCTCCATCCCTGATTTCTTAACCCATTTTGCCTCACAAGCTTCTAGATCATCCTCCACTTTAACCATGAATAACTGGTAAAGGGGGCCAATTTTTACCCTTAATCTAAGTGCTTCCGTAATCTCAATTTTATTTAATATAATCGCATTCTTATTTAATTTCTTCTCACAAAAACTGCGCACCTGAAGGTATTTAAAGAAATCCTTTCGAGCTAAATTATAATTCTTCTGTAAAAATTAAAATGATACAAAATGAGTCCCCTGAAATAAATCCAGAGGTGACAAATTCCCAAATTGTGACATCTTGCCATTACATGATCATCAAAAATCTCAGGTAGCAAAGAGCAATTTTGAAGCGGGGTATATACACTCAGATTCGGGCCTATACCTAATTTCTTCTTTGTTTTCCTCCATATTACATACGCAGCAGTAACAGCCTGTCACGATACCCCACAAGGCTTACCTTTGCTTGCGAGGAGTTTCCACAGAGACGAAAAGAGCTACAGCCCCTGCACCCACCTGACCCCGTACGGTAGGATGTACCCGGCAGGGATGAGGTGAACCCAAGGAAAGGAGCCAAAAGAAGAGGGATGGAGACTGGAGGTAGTGATTCTGGCAAGGCCGTGATCTCAGCTAGGGAAACACAAGGGAAAACAAGAGAGACCTAGTTAGAAACCCAGAACCCTCCTTCTTCCTCTGTATGCCTCTAAACACTTGCAGGTGAAAGCCCACTGAAAAACCACTCACCATGGCTTGTGAATGTCTCGTAGCCCATAACGTATAGATGCTCCTTTGTAATAATGTCATGCATAAGCATCACGCCCCTGCGTGCATATGAGAACAAAAAAAACAAGCACTCCTGCGTAGTTTTAACAGAACGGAAACCAAGGCGCTCCTGCGCAAATGTTTATGCCCCAAAAGCAAGGTCTCAAAGCCCCTAAGACAAGTGCTCCTGCGCGAAATCAAAACGGCTCAAAAACAAAGCGCTCTAGCGCGGTTTCAAAAACGGGCCAAAAACAAAGTGCTCCAGCGCGGTTTCAAATGTCACAAAACAAAGCGCTCCAGCGCGGAAATGAAAACCATAACAGAAAAGCTCCCCAGCGCTACAGGAATACCTGGATAGGCGGTGACAGACAGAAACCTCTACAGCGCATCAGCGCGAGAGCGCCGCCCACCGAAGTAGCTCCATGAACGCTGTCCACAACAGGAACCAGGATTCCGGCAAGAATCCGAAGCAACGGGCTGGCGGGAAACGCAGGGCTTAAGCGTTTCCACCGGAAGAGCTCCGTTGCAGAGGCAGGATCAACAGCTAGACCGCTGCTTGGCTGCCAAACCGGAAGTGACGCTGCATGTGTCTATAGGCAACTACGGAGCGGCAGGGTGCTGCAAACATGACACAGCCTTAAATTTAGTTTTCTTATAATAGATTGGCTCAATTATACGATTTAAACACTGTTTTGTTTCTGAGCCCAATAGCATCTCATAAATTGAGGGGGCAGCAAAATCTGGTGTTGGATCTTCCGGCAGAATTAGCATCCCCATATGCTGCAAAATAGCGATCCAGTGGTATAGTTGAAAATCTGGAATACCCCAGGCTCCTCTCTCTCTAGGTAAAATACACCTTTTCAAAGCTCGTCTGGCACCGCGATAGCCCCAGAGAAACCTTGAACACATTCTCTCAATTTGGGAAATAAAAACAGCAGGTATTAAGAAAGGAATGGCACGAAATACATACAATAATTTAGGGAAGATACACATTTTTAGAACGTTGCTGCGGCCAAAAAGTGAAAGATGTAAATTGTTGATCCTTTCTAATGTTTTATTAGGTGAGGCAATAATGGGATCGAAATTTATAGGGATGATATCCTCGACTTTTGGTGTGATCTTAATACCGAGATAAGTTGCCCCAGTCTCGAAAGCCATATTTTCCGGGCAGCCGGCCTGTGAGTGGATCAGTTGAGTTTTAGTAACGTTTAGTTTATACCCAGAAAACCTCCCGGAAACTCCTGCGTCCTCAATAATTCGGGGTAAAGCATCCGCAATATTCGACGTTACCACAGTGATGTCATCTGCATACGCAAATACTTTAAAACATCCGCTGTTTATCTGGACGGGTTTTATTACACTATCTTCCTCTAAAGTAGCTATAAAGGGATCAATATATAAGGCGAACAGAAAGGGGGAGCAGGGACAACCTTGTCTCGTCCCCCTTGCTATCACGACCTCCCCAGAGACATCCCCGCTTACCCGGATTACAGCTGATGGATGGGAGTACAGAGTTTGTACAGCTGTAATAAACTCTGACGGGAATCCCTTCCAAGCCAAGACTACCCACAGGAACCGCCACGAGAACCTGTTGAATGCTTTTTCAGCATCCAACAGGGCCACGCCGACTGGAGATTTACTGCTCTGTGACCAGTCCAACATGGAGACAATCCTTTTAATATGGTCTGTAGTGTCTCTGCGTTGAATGAACCCATGCTGCCTTACTGAGACTAACCCAGGCATCAGATCGTTTATCCTGTTAGCCATGATTTTAGAATAAATCTTACTGTCTGTGTTCAATAACGAAATTGGCCCATAAGATCCAATTTCTGTTTCTTTTTTCCCTTTCTTTTTGAAGACTATGATCGTTGCTTTAGACCATGAATCTGGTGCCTTGCCTAGAAAAGCCTGTTGACATACTTCCACCACTTCATTCTTTAATACGTTCCGGAACGTACAGTAGAATTCTAAAGGGATGCTGTCGGGCCCATAGCCTTATCCTGTGCCAGGCCTAAAAGTGCTGATTCCACCTCAGTCCAGTCCAGTGGGATGGATAATGTTGTTTTGCAATGGTCTGGCAGTGTCTCAGAAGCCAACTCACGAAGGTACTCCTGCTCATTCCCACCGCCCGTTCCAAACCCCGGACTGCTATATAATGCTTGGTAAAATCCTTGAAACGCCTCGAGGACACCCGCCTTAGTTTCCTGCATAATTCCCTGTAAATCCATAATTTTTGGAATATCATTATGAACTGCCCTCTCCCTTAACCTCTTTGCCAATATTCTGCCTGTATTCTCACTAAATTCATATGCCTCTTCTTTATGCTGTGTATATTTTTCGGCAATCTGATCAGCAATATTAGCATACGCGGACGATCTAGTGATAGTAAGATCCTGTTGAGCCTTTTGAACTAAAGCTGGCTCCAAACCTAGGCGTATTGAATCAGCTAATTTGCGCTCAGCAATAATGACCCGTGCAAAATCTTGTTGATGCTTAATCAAGACCTTCCTACGTTTAAATTTGGAGAAACTGAAAGTTTCTCCTCTAACAACTGTTTAAATGTATCCCAGACTATCTCCTGTGAAGCCGTACCCTTATTGATATTAAAGAATTCCTGAATAATCTTACACATGAATTGACAGTACTCCTCATCAACTAATAATTTCCTATCGAAAGACCAGGGTCGTGGGCCTACTTGAAAAGTCCAGAGGTCCAGAGCCAGCTCTAAAACCACCGGATTATGGTCGGAGACCAATTTGGGCTGAATCAAAATATTGACTTTGGATAACAACGCTGCTGCAATAAAAAAAAAAATAGTCGAACAAATTTGGAATGTGGAGCTGAAAAAAAGGTAAAACCGGGATTATCTGGGTACAATATGTTCCAGACATCATGGAGACCATGTTCCATCATTAGGCACTGTAGTGCAGAATACATTAACTTCTTTCTTCCTGTATACACATGACTTGATCAGACTTTGACACCAGCAGCAATATTTATATTAAAGTCACCGCACATTACCACAGGTTGCGGCCATTGGGCTATTTCAACATTAATAAAATCCAATAGTTCGGAATCATCCAAATTAGGACCATAGATATTACATAAGGTAAATGTGTGATGCCCGATCTTAAACTCTCCAATAGCCCAGCGACCCCATCTATCTGCTGCTGACTTAATACAGTTATGTACTCCTTGTTTTATCAATATAGAAACCCCTCTTTTCACCCCGGTTTGTTTGGAACATACTGCCAAATCCATACCTAAATTTTTCAAGTATCCCACTTAGCTCAGGCAACATGGTTCTCTTGTAAACATAATATGTCAATATGTAATATTTGCACAATTTTAGCCAATACCTGCCATTTCTTAAAGTCGTTAAGACCACATATGTTCAACGTACAGATTTTTATTTTCCTATCCATTATCATCAAAAAACAACTTAACCGACATACATATGACTATCTCCGCCGACAAGGCCATAGAGCACTCAGGGCGGATATTGCTCCTCCTTACATCATTTACAACCACCTGCTTCTGTTCTGCTGCTGACTTTTCACCCAACCACCACCTACCCCCAAACCCAACCCCTTCCCCCCCACTCCCACCCTTCATAACCACCCTCCCCCCCTAGCACCCTACCCAGCACATGAGGCCCAGGGACCATCAGTCCCTGCAGAATATGGAATGCCAAGTCCCCCTCCCTCCGGGTCTATCCAAAAAGAGCTATATGGAAATAAGTTTAAATACCATAGAGGGCTGAAAGAAACCCAGAAAAAAATTCAAACCCAGAAATAAACTATTTCACATTCCCCCCCCCCCCCCCTACCCCCTTGCTCTACTTTATAGCATCCAGGTATTCTTTGGCCTTAACTTCAGACAAAAAGAATTTTGTTTGCCCCTTAAACATAACTTTAAGTTTTGCCGGGTTCTGCAGATACACCACTGCCCCTTTTTGTTGAAATTTGGGTATCAATTGGCGCAGATGCCATCGTTTAGACACCGTGGCCTGACAAAAGTCTGGTCTAACAAAGAAGCTGCAGTCCTTAGCGAGTGCTTTCTTATCAGGTTGTGCTCGCAAAAAGATGTCTTCCCGGGCTAGGAAATTATTAAAGCAGACTAGAATTGCTCTTGGAAGGACCTCTTCTCCTTGACGTGGCTGTTTCTTTGTAAAAGGGAAACGGTGCACCCTTTGGATTTCCCTTGACCAGTCCCATGTTGTCAACTCAGGAAAGGCTTCTTGCAATAGTTCAGCTACAAACTTCCGTGTGTCTGAGCCCTCCTTGTGTTCAGGTACCCCCAGGAAGCGTAGATTATTTCTTCGGCTATGATATTCCAACTCCGTTAGTTTGTAACTGAGATCATCCCGATGGGCTTTGACAAACACTAAGTCTGACTTCTGAGCAACAGCCTCGTCTTCCAATACAGAAATTCTGGCCTCAGTTTCCGTGACTCTGTCAGCTGTCTCAGCACATGTTTTGATTGCCCGTCGGACAGCATTCTTGACTGTACAGCATGTAGCCTGAGTACGTAAATTCTCTGCTTTACTCTCCTCTCATGATTCATCATTGTATCATAGATAGTGGCCAGAGTGATCTTCTGGGGAGCAGTTTTTTCCTTGTCCAGAGCCACTATATCCGTGCCTGCTACGACCCTATCCTTGACCAGTTCGGTAACCCCATCAGCTTTGATACCCTGTAACTGCAGCGCTCTCTTCTTGCGTTTCTTGACCGTTGCAGCGCTGGGACTTGGTGAATTTACACTTGACCTTAAATCCTCCGCTGAGGTACTACCCTCGCTATGATCCACCCAGTCTCGGCTAACATTTTTACTCTCGTCAGAGGATGGATCCGACATAGAGTAAAATTTTTCACCTGTCTCATGTGTTGCCCTTATAATCTGCGCACCTTCAGAAAAAGCGGCCAGATCGGTCTCTGTCTCAATTGTCCGATTGTCCTTACTGCCAATCAAGCTCTGTTTAGTTGCACCAGCAGTTCCATGACAGACTCCATCCCCCATAATACAGTTCTCATCAGCCCTCGAGCTTGAGTTCAGACTACGCTGATTTTCCGTTACTTTTATAGGCGCAACATTATCCTCGTTAAACATAGCCTGAAAGTTTGTGACTGTGGGGGTGCCTAATGGACTAAGAAAAACAAGTTCGCTGGGTGCAGCTACCAGTGCACAATTGATATCCGGCACAATATTATCCGAAGCTGTTATAATTGATGTTGCTGTTTCTACTAAAGCCGGTTGAACTCCCAAATTTCTCGAGTTTTGGCGCTCAAACATAGCCAACAAATTTTGTGTACTTTGCTGAGGCAAACGCGGGGCTGCAGCACTTTTAACTGAAGAGACAGCACCTTTCTGTACACTAATAAGGGAAGTTGATTGAGTACTCTCACCTCCACCGGCTGCATTACTTTCGACACCCCCGCCGGCGTTCTCAACCGCCTCCGCTACAACAAGTTGATTCCTGGCTTTGCCGCTGCATGTGGAAATCTTCGTGAGCGTTTTGGTCGGCATTTTCTTATGCGCCACGGCACCTCCTCGGCCGCGAACAACACGGAATTGGAATCCCAGCAACAACGCTGGGAACCGCCAAAGAAAAACTTGTCGGCGGCTGATAAACAAGCCGCCCAGCATCTGCCCGTCTCACACTCGATAGAAGCCGCTTGAGGCTACTCACTCTTCCTGCTGCCGCCCGCCGTCTCCGAGTCCAGAGATGAAAGCTTGCGCAGGTGTGTTTGAATAATACAAAGCAGCACTCCAGTGCTCCGTCGCAGCTCAGTTCAGCTCAGCTTCTCATCGTTTTGAGCGGAGGTCGATATTTCTCGACACTTTGTTACCACAGCATTTGCCTAATGAACGCCTCGGGTATTTCAGTATCGAAAACGTTCTTTTGAGGCAGTCTTCTTTTCCAAACCGAAGAAACCAGGTAAGGCCGTAATAACAATTCCCTTCTCGGAAAGCCAGAAGAGAGAGGTTAGAGCTGCCTACACAGCCCACGCCACGGCCGCCATCGTTCCTCTATCTTTGTTCTCCTGTTCAGTTTTTGAGAATACAACTAAATTGTGAGTTTGACTTTTGTAGTGAGTGCGTCAACAACAAATACAAACATAGTTTGATTTCTCAAAATAAATTGTATTAAACTTCCTAATCTCTTCTGTAAGGTTATCAACATTAATACCTCTCTCCTGTTCCTCTATACCTCCACATACCAACTGCTCATTTCACCTAGACTCCTCTTCAGGACCAAAGGAATGTAATTAAACATCGTCACAAACTTTTTCTACCTCTGCAACCATGCAAAAGAGCTCTATTAATTTCTTCTAAGAACAGGGCAGGAGCTTTGACATGGTAAAACCTCCTAACTAATTTTTACGATTTAGGGTGGTGAACAGCTAACATTCTAAAGTGATGAAAGGTGCTTTGGCACACTTTCTTTGATAGAGATGCCAGTGAATGTCCCTGTACAGTAGTATACTTATTTACTGTGCAGGGCTCTAATCCTTTCAAAATCGCTATTTTCCGTTTCAGGCTTCTACATGGAAACATGTGTAAGCAAGTTCTCAATATCTCAATACTACTACAGTTCCATTTGTATACAGTGGCCTGTCTATAACTTCCTTGTACCTCTTTAGCTGTTACTTCTTCAAGATTCCTAGGAACAATCTCCTGTTTTGGAATAGGAGTACCATCCTTCCCCTCATAACGTGGACCACTTGTTTCAACTGCATGCGCTAATGTGTTCTCTTAATAGTTGTTTTCTTCCTTAAAGAAAGGCTCAGTACTGGAAGTATGCTTCTAACAGGAAGTATGCTTCAATTCACCACTGAAAACTTTGCAAAAATTACATCTATTCACAAGTCTTTACTTTCCGTTTCTTCTCCTCATGACAACACTATTTTGTCTAGTGTTCTCATTCTGCTCAGTATCAAAATAAATAGCTTCCTCATCAGGGCAAATAACTTATCAACTACAGGCTCAACACATTCATTTTGTTTGACTGCTTCACTTCTCCTTTTATACAGTTTTATAGTTTGTATGAGATTCTGAATTACCCTGCTACGGAAAATTCTGACTCGAATTTCTTTAAACTGCCTCTGTCTCTTTGTTGAAGCACCTTTTTTCTTATACAATTTATTAGTTCTGCTCTCACTTACGTTCTTCCTTTCTTGGTACTTTTCCACACACTATTTTAAGAACCTGCTTAGTTTTCTTACCAGCAGCTCTTTTCTCTTTAACCACATTGTCCACACTGTGTCCCTTTTCCTTTTGTGTTGTAAAAAAATAGCATTCTTTCTTCTGTTTAGTTCCTCTTTGTGTTTTATTTGGCATTTTACTGTCTGTTTTTAAGTAGAAGTAGAACTATGCACACAAAAAACAAATAGATATATTTAGCTTTTTATTGCTTCTTATAAAATTACATAATTTAACCATTTAATTTCTTATATAAATGCCAATGACCTAACTTAAGAGTTACTTATATGCAGTAGAAGAGTATTTTAAGGCCTGAAGGCTTTTAAATGCTAAGTGGACATAGCAATAAAACTGCACAAACAGGCTCTGCGCTGGCAGGCCTGGTAGATGTGAAAACAGCTACTTGTCTGTATGGTTAAGTTGCTTGTCTCAGCACTTGAGTACAAATCTGAGTGACTTCATGTAGTATGCTGGCTCGCTATATAGTGTGATAAAAAAAAGAAGTACAGGCTGTGCAGAAAGTCCAGTGGATCCCTTATTGGTATACAGAGGTAAAAGTAGATAAGACTAATGCTTAATTTGTGGTAGTGTGGGCGACCAATTAACCTTATCAGACGGTAGTGCTAAGCATTTGTTGTACTCACAGAGGCAATAAATGAGACACACACTGAAGAATAAATCCAAGACCAATCTGTAAAAATAGCATTTTTTTAAAATCATTTTTCAGACCAAGACCTTTGTTTAAAGGTTAGTATTTTTTAAGTTATGAATTTTTAAAGTTTGCCTAACAAACCTCTTGTGTGCGCTATTTTGCACAATGGAAGTCAATGGGAGGTAACAGGAAAAAGCCTATAAAATCACACAATCGTTTCTCGAGGTTCACCTTCTGAGTTTGGGTAAGTAGAAAGGCCAAGCCCAATGTTACAGCAGCAGATGTTCAGGAGCATCCCTGATTCTGCCGGGAGCAGGGTGCTGAGGTCGTTGGTATGTGGCACACTACGAAGAAGGGGGTCACCTTAAAACACACTGCACAGCAGGACTTAAAGGTAAGTCTAGGAGGACCCACTCGAAGGAGCAGGTCACAAGGGCCTCAGGACCACAGGAGCATAGCTGGTTGGTCGTTACCCAGGCTGAGTGGGCTGGGTGCAGAGCAGATAGTGCAGCCAAGCATTGTGCGTCCAGATGGTCTTCATGGTCAGGGGCAGGCATATTTTAGAGGCAATTCTAGGACAGCTGGGTCACTCATGGAGCGGGTCTAAGGAGTCTCAAAGTCCATGGACGGGAGTCTGCATCCTCTGTTGTTGGAGTGTGGATTGGACTCTTTTTTCTTGATCTTCGGTGCAAGGTGTCCGATAACTTGGGTATTGATACCAAAACTGCTCGGGTAGGTCCTGGTGTCTGCTTTTTATAAATATAGCACTGTGTCCTATGCTTACCTACAGTCTACCTTCAGGGTGACTTATATGTAGCGCAAAAGAAGTTTAAGACCTAACAAGAGGTTTAAATACCAGTCAGCATTGCAGTAAAACTGCACACACAGGCTCTGCAGCAGCAGGACCGAGACATTTGTAAATTGTTACTTGTCTGGATGAGTACCTTGGTTGTGCTAGTACTTCAATGCATGTCTGAGTTAATGTATACATCCCTGTTTGGGTGTGTGAGTGTTTGTGGAAGTAAATCAGTGTAAGATTAGCTCTCATAGTAGCTCAATGGATATGTAAACCTATATGCAAGTGGCTGTATGGATATGTTAATGGCTGTGTTACTTAGTGTTAGAGTATTTAACTGTGTATACAACTAGCTCCATTGCTGCTGGAAGTTTGAAGCTTGGCAAGCACTTTAAAATACCTACTCTACCTAGCTGTAAAACTGCACACACAGGCTGAGTAGTAGCAAGCCTGAGACATATTTAAACTGCAATGTGTCTGGATAGGTCACTTGCTTCTGCCAGCATTTGAGTACATATTTGAGTGTGTATACTATTTCCTGTGTGCATGTCTCATTGAATAGGTAAGTAACTGTGTCACTTTTTAACTTGCTGGCTGTTTGCATGTATATATCAGTTACTGATCAAGTGGTTGACTAGTTCCATAAGCACTTCACTTCATATACAAACAATTGTTTCAGCCTTTTTTAAAGTATGTTTCAGGATATTTAGCTAATATTCAATCTTAATTACATTTACCTGACACTTATAACTTGCTATGTTTTTCTCTATATACATTATCAATGTCCCCATTTTTAACATACCTCTCAATTTGCTTTGTTGATCTTCAGATTTTATATCAAAACAACTCGTAAGAGAGGGTCCGAGGGAGGTGTTTAACGACCAAACAGGCTAATACCCCCTGTGTAACTACCTAAATAACAACAAAGCCTGTAGGTCAAGTGGTGCTGAGGTATAACAATTAACACTGGTATGTTTGCACAGAGAGTGAATCAAACAAAAGACTATCAACTGTTGCTGTTTAAGTCCTATCAGCCCACCTGATGGCGGAGCCTCATCATGTAGGACTACCGAACCAAGGTAAGTGTGCGATCGCCCAGTTGTAATTTAGCGACGCATCACAGAACCAAGGTATGGTCACCACAGTTGTTAGACCAAAAGGTGAGGCTGATATGTGCAGTGCAAAAATTAAAGTAAAGTGAAGTGTATTAAAATGGCTATCAAACCAAACAAAGACCTTTATTAGTGTTTGCCTGGACGTCAGATTAAAAAATAGTGAAATGACAGTGTGAAAAAATCACTGTCTAACTTGCTTGGTAGAAATCAAAAAACGATCTATATAGGGCCAACATGTTTCTGCCTTACTGTGAAGAGTCACTGGCATTCGTCAGGGCCAAGCTATTATCTGCTACTGCAAGGGCACTATCATATGTGCTAAAACTAAGAAAATAAACATCAAAGTGATCATTACAAGACAATCCTACCACATCTTCTCAGTATTGTTCTGTTGATGCAATAGGTCTTTCCTGTATAAGAACAAGAAAAGGAAAGAGAACATTGTAGACATTGCATGTATATATTGCTCAAAGTTACGTCTACAACAAACATTATGTGTGGATGATATGACTGTGCAAAACCAGTGACAATTCAAAATACCCTCAGACTGGACCATCACTCCTTAGTGATAGTCACATATAGAGTGCATTGTATTACGTCACCCAAAGGTTGATTAATATACAAAAGTTTGACACTTACCCATCACTGTGTGGGAAGTAAACCTCACCTCACCCGGCAACTGCTCGGACGAATAAGGCACCGCTCTAAACATATAAAGACAGTCTCTGTAAAAGATGCATGTCTAGAGGATACGACCTCAATGTATTGTTAAAAAACCCACCTATTTTCTTATCTGTCTATGACATTTCCCCCACCGGTGTCTATGATGGCCACATCGAACGACTACAGCATCTAACCCCCTTTAGTGTGTTGAAGGAGGTACTCCACAGTTATTCCAAGGCACCTACTGATGCCTGTGTAAACAGCTGAGTGATAATGCTGTTTAACACTAGTGGACAAGTGTCCCCCCTATTCTTATCTATTCCTCGAGTGGAGGAGTCAAACTATGAACTTATTGACCTCTTAAATCTATACTCCTCGGTCCCATCTTACTTGTCCGTCGGTACCTTGCGGCAGAATCTCGAGCCGAAGGGGAGGCACCGAACGGCAGGTCGGGCTTCTATTTATAGCGCCGCTAAGTGTGTAATTGGGCTCAGCTGGGCCACTCTGTTAACGCGCTGCAATTGCGCTATGTGGAACAACTACACCCCCGCACATGCGCACAACCAAGCATCTCCTACCATTAAATAATATCCTTAGATAGTGTCTAGGGGTCCATGAAAGCTTTATTCCATGATTTTGTCCATTCCCCCAGTTTACACCCAGTCATTGCCGTTTTGGCCATGCAGCGCATATTTACGCTACCTTTTAAAGGTAATCAATTATTGGGTTATATCAACCGAAAATGCCGTTCACTGGAATTACTAAAAAATGGTTCTTGCCCAATTTCCTATGGCAATCGCGTAGCGGCGTTTTTTTGGCCAATAATGGCGTTCTCACTGTTTACCCATACACGCGCTAAGCAGTGTTGAATTGTGGCTTTAATGCGCAAGCGCGATATAGCTTCAGATAGTGTCTCGCTACTCGGCGAGAGAGGTAGAGTAAGCGCATTGCCAACGGACATGCGCTGTGCGCTTTACCAGGCGCACTCACTCTCGCGCATACGCGCCCGATGACCGCTTGGTTGTGCGCATGTGCGGGGGTGTAGTTGTTCCACATAGCGCAATTGCAGCGCGTTAACAGAGTGGCCCAGCTGAGCCCAATTACACACTTAGCGGCGCTATAAATAGAAGCCCGACCTGCCGTTCAGTGCCTCCCCTTCGGCTCGAGATTCTGCCGCAAGGTACCGACGGACAGGTAAGATGGGACCGAGGAGTATAGATTTAAGAGGTCAATAAGTTCATAGTTTGACTCCTCCACTCGAGGAATAGATAAGAATAGGGGGGACACTTGTCCACTAGTGTTAAACAGCATTATCACTCAGCTGTTTATACAGGCATCAGTAGGTGCCTTGGAATAACTGTGGAGTACCTCCTTCAACACACTAAAGGGGGTTAGATGCTGTAGTTGTTCGATGTGGCCATCATAGACACCGGTGGGGGACATGTCATAGACAGATAAGAAAATAGGTGGGTTTTTTAACAATACATTGAGGTCGTATCCTCTAGACATGCATCTTTTACAGAGACTGTCTTTATATGTTTAGAGCGGTGCCTTATTCGTCCGAGCAGTTGCCGGGTGAGGTGAGGTTTACTTCCCACACAGTGATGGGTAAGTGTCAAACTTTTGTATGTTAATCAACCTTTGGGTGACGTAATACAATGCACTCTATATGCGACTATCACTAAGGAGTGATGGTCCAGTCTGAGGGTATTTTGAATTGTCACTGGTTTTGCACAGTCATATCATCCACACATAATGTTTGTTGTAGACGTAACTTTGAGCAATATATACATGCAATGTCTACAATGTTCTCTTTCCTTTTCTTGTTCTTATACAGGAAAGACCTATTGCATGAACAGAACAATACTGAGAAGATGTGGTAGGATTGTCTTGTAATGATCACTTTGATGTTTATTTTCTTAGTTTTAGCACATATGATAGTGCCCTTGCAGTAGCAGATGATAGCTTGGCCCTGACGAATGCCAGTGACTCTTCACAGTAAGGCAGAAACAAGTTGGCCCTATATAGATCTTTTTTTGATTTCTACCAAGCAAGTTAGACAGTGATTTTTTCACACTGTCATTTTACTATTTTTTAATCTGACGTCCAGGCAAACACTAATAAAGGTCTTTGTTTGCTTTGATAGCCATTTTAATACACTTCACTTTACTTTAATTTTTGCACTGCACATATCAGCCTCACCTTTTGGTCTAACAACTGTGGTGACCATACCTTGGTTCTGTGATGCGTCGCTAAATTACAACTGGGCGATCGCACACTTACCTTGGTTCGGTAGTCCTACATGATGAGGCTCCGCCATCAGGTGGGCTGATAGGACTTAATCAGCAACAGTTGATAGTCTTTTGTTTGATTCACTCTCTGTGCAAACATACCAGTGTTAATTGTTATACCTCAGCACCACTTGACCTACAGGCTTTGTTGTTATTTAGATCTTCAGATTTTAACACACTTTCACTTCAACTTTCTTCTCATGGGAAATAATAAGTACCACTCTCTGTAAGATAGAACCAGTAACAGCAATTTTTCCTCTTTTTTTCGGTGATATTGATGTAGTTACCAACCTACACGAAGGGATGAAAGAAGTAGCCGAATGGATAAAGCCGCTCCGTTTAAAACTGAACTCCGACAAAACGGAAGTCCTCATACTAGGTTCATCCCCCTCCGCCTCGGACAACTCATGGTGGCCACCGGCCCAGGGAAACGCACCCATTCCTACGGACCACGCACGTAACCTAGGCTTCATCCTGGACTCCTCCCTCTCGATGACCAGACAAGTTAACGCCGTCTCGTCATCATGCTTCAATATCCTGCGCATGCTCAAAAAAATCTTCCGTTGGATCCCCACCGAAACAAGAAAGGCGGTCACTCACGCACTGGTCACAAGCCGACTGGACTACGGAAACACCCTTTACGCCGGAACCACAACCAAACTTCAGAAAAAACTTCAACGCATCCAAAACGCCTCAGCCAGACTCATACTAGACATCCCCCGCCAAGGTCACATTTCCGGCCACCTGAAAGACCTCCACTGGCTCCCTGTCAACAAGAGAATTACGTTACGTCTCCTCACCCACGCACACAAAGCCCTCTACGACCTAGGACCTGAATGCCTCAACACACGCCTGTCCTTTTACACCCCCACCCGCCAACTACGTTCGTCCAATCAAGCCCTCGCCGCAATTCCATGCATCCATAGATCCACCATGGGAGGAAGATCCTTCTCCTACTTAGCGGCCAAAACATGGAATTCTCTCCCCGCCCACCTTCGCCTTACACAGAACCACCTCTCCTTCAGAAAACAACTTAAAACTTGGATATTCGATAAGTAAAGCACCCCCCTCCCTCAAGCGCCTTGAGACCCTCTGGGTGAGTAGTGCGCTATACAAATTCTAAACTTGAACTTGAATTTATTCCAGTTTGCATTGGTCATTTTTTAAAATCCTTTATTAGCCTCCTATCTGGTAGTGTCTGTGAGGGGATATACAACTCCAGTGCGTTGCCCAGCACGTCCCTCCATGTCACTTCGTGATGTAGTTGTGAATCCATATTGGAGTCGGTTAACCCCTTCAGTACAGAGGATGGAACTGTTCCGCCCTCGTCCACAGTGCTTGTGTGCCAAGGATTTACTGTTTTGCCCTGAAACTCACCCACAAGGAAAGTGTTCCCAATGTCGGCTGCCCCTTTTCACCCCCCAAGCAGAGAATCCCACCCCATAGCATGTGATGAGGTCAGTGTGCACGACATGTCAAAATCATTGGAAGCTGACATGGATGTGCTGGAAGCCATTTGCTTCCAGCGCCCCTCAGACGAAGAGATGAGTTTCCTTTTCTGGGGGGGGGGGGTTGGGGAGTGCACAGAGGTATCGGGGATAAGGAAAGAGGTATTCAATTACCTTGATGTCTCTTTGCAGTGAATTCTTGCTGCATGGGCATGGGTGGGGCCGCTATCGTGCAGCGGGGATGCACTCTAGGCCACCAGGGATATTTGAAGTTGCTTATTGTTGTTTTTGGGGTGTGGCCTCTTGGACAAGGGCTGTTCCCCTTTAGGGGCTAATTGTTTTTGCAGTTTCTGCCTTCCCTTGGTAGCAGATCGGCAATGTGCTAGGCCAATCTACCCCTTGGAGGACTGAAGCCACTAGGCAACCAGAGACTTTCTTTTACATTAATTTTGTTATTTTGGGGAGCAGCCCCTTGGGAAAGGGTCCTCGCCTTTCCAAGGGGAATGCCTTTTGTCTGTTTCTTCCATATTTCTAGGCCAATCTGCCCACAAGGGGGCCAGAATCGTCTTACCACCTGGGAATAATTAATTTGGCCTTGTTGGGGAGTTGCCTCATGGGTAAAGGTCCCTCCCCTTTAATAGGGACATGTATTTTGGCCTTTTCTGCCCTCTTTGGTGGCAGATCAGCCATAGTTGTAGGTTGACCTGCCCACAAGGAGGGGGGGGGGGGGGCAGAACCGACTACCCACCAGCCATTTTTTTTATTTGGGTATGTTGAGGTGCAGCACCTTGGGGAAGGGTCACACCCCTTTACTGGGGCATGTATTTTGGCTGTTCCTGCCTCCTGTGGGGGAAGATCAGCCATATTTTAGGGCACATGTACCTCAACAGGGGCAGAAAACCACTAGACTCCAGGGAATGTTTCTGTGTGTGTGTGTGAAATGGAGTTCAGCTGATGGTCTCGGTGTACTTGGTTGGTGGTGTGTTGGGGCTGGCGTTGTAGGTGTTGTGCATGGACTGGTGCATGGCTGGTGGTGTGCGTGAAGTGGCACTTGGATGGCGGTGTGAATGGACTGGCACGTCGCTGACGGAGGGCATGGACTGGCACTTGGCAGGCGGTGAAAATAGACTGGCGTTTGGCTATGTGTGTGTCTGGCATTTGAATGGTGATGGGCAGACTTCATACTGTTTTATAATGTTAACTGTTTTATTTATTGACATCCTTTGTGAGTTTAATGTTTTATTTCTCTTTTTATTCTAGTGAAAAGCTTTTGCTTTCCTTTGCTGTGGCTCCTACTTGCGGTTTCAGCACTGGTAGATCTGAAGTTTCTGTAGTTGCATGTGTTTGGTAAGAAATGTTTTTTTGTACTGTTTACTCCAAGTAAGTATCATTATACTGCATGAATGTGCTTTTTTAAATGCTGAAGTAATAGCAGCATACTTAGCTTCTGTTTGATTGTGTGTGAAATTCTCCTTCTATTTGAGCACAATGGGTAATGTGTTGTCTTCTGTGTCATTGTCTTTAGTTTTTTCCTTTCTAGTGGGATATCGTTGGTGCTTGCTGTGTCTGTGCCGTGTGGATGCTGGTGAGTCTAGCTGTCTATGGCAAGTGAGTGATGTTGTTTTACAGTATATAGGTCTTAGCCTGCTTTGTATTGATTGACTTTACATTGCAATTGCTATATACCAGTAGTTTTACCTTTTGTTTGATAATCCACACTTTCTTTATTATTTATTTTACATAGCGTTGGGAATCGTTGACTTATTTGTCAAGTTACTTTTCTTAGTAAGGATTATGGCTAGTTGCAGGATGTCATCTCAGCTGGTTGTTGGGTTGCTCTTAGGGTGTTCCGATAACCATCATTATGAGACTAACTCTTCATCTGAGGGAGAGGAGGAATTCTGGGATTCTGACAGTGAATTTTCAGTCTGAGAGGAATAATCGAATGATGAAGCCACACTCAGTGTGGAGGAAGTGCCTCTTTTAGAGAAGGATTCAGAAAAGGGGGTGGTGATGAACAGAGTGTCTGAATTAGGCAGACCACTCTTACCCAGTCCAAAGATCAGGGCTTGATCCGTCACCGTTATTTAGCTCACTGCACCATCCCAGCTCAGAACCTGGCTATATGCAAATTAGTCTGTCCCTGGCCCAGTGCATCATGGGAACAGGGCAGACCAAACTACCAAGCCAATTCTTCACCAGAAAGGAGACAAGCTTCCGAGGACCGGTTTCTGGCATTTCAAGCTGTGGTCGGCCCGGCTTGCTTGAATCCTGAGGGTGCAGTGAGCAAGGGACTCATGTCTGAGTATACGATGCCACACCTATAGTGGCCAAAAACGATTCAGAAAAGGGGGTGGTGATTAACAGAGTGGCTGAATTAGGCAGACCACTCTTACCCAGTCCAAAGATCAGGGCTTGATCCATTACCGTTATTTATCTCACTGCACCATCCCAGCTCAGAACCTGGCTATATGCAAATCTGTCTGTCCCTGGCCCAGTGCCTCATGGGAACAGGGCAGACCAAACTACCAAGCCAATTTTTCACCAGAAAGGAGACAAGCTTCCGGGGACCGGTTTCTGGCATTTCAGCCGTCGTCGGCCCGGCTTGCTTGAATCCTGATGGTGCAGTGAGCAAGGGACTCATGTCTGAGTATACCCTGACACACCTATAGTGGCCAAAAACGATTCAGAAAAGGGGTGGTGATGAACAGAGTGTCTGAATTAAGCAGACCACTCTTACCCAGTCCAAAGATCAGGGCTTGATCCATCACCATTATTTAACTCACTGCACCATCCCAGCTCAGAACCTGGCTATATGCAAATTAGTCTGTCCCTGGCCCAGTGCATCATGGGAACAGGGCAGACCAAACTACCAAGCTTTTAGAGGAGGACACTGATTTGTCGATAGTGGAGCAAGAGGCATCTGAATTTCAGCCAAGGGCTGAAAGGCTTCCTATTGGAAGAGCAAAACCTTAGGTCACCCCAAACATGGTGCAGCCTGTGTTCCTTGCTTTAGTGGTTTCACAGGGTGTAGAGTGAATACTGACATTTTTCCGTTGCTGTCTTCGTATTAGTCTTCTAATCCCTTGATGGCAATGGCTATATTTCCTGCAACCATGAGTCGTAATCAGTATTTGCTTCTTCTTCAAGTGCGGCATTTTGTTGATAATACTTTAGCATTGCCACAAGATCATCCTGATTGTGACCGTATTTTTAAGATTCGGCCTGTCCTTGATCAATTTGTAGACTGATTTTCAGAAATCTATGTCCTATGGAAGGAAATAGCTGTGGATGAGTCTTTGGTTCTGTTCAAGGGTTGATTGTTTTTTAGGCCGTACCTTCCTAACAAGAGGGTACGTTATGGAGCTAAGATAAATATGCTGTCTGAGAGTAGCACTGGCCATGTCTATAATTTCAGGGTGTAAACCATTAGGGATTCAAGTATCGCCCCTCCTGGTTGTCTGTCCACTTTCAGAGCTAGTGAGAAATGTGTGTAGGAATTGGGCAAAGGACTTTTTAACAAAGGTTACCATTTATACATAGATAAGTCTACACTGGTGTGCAATTGTTCAGGGAATTATTCAAAGTGACACTGTTGCTTGTGGCACAATGCAATCTAACCATAGAGGTTACTCAAAAGAGCTTGTTTGTATAAAACTTGAGAAGCAACAGTGCAGTGCCTTGTGTAATGATGAACTTCTAGTTGTAAAATCTTCTGACAGCAGAGATATCTACATGCTGACTACCATCCAGGATGAAAGTACTTCACCTGTGACTATATGGGGTCAGGTTGCTGAAGTGCAAAACCTGTGTGCATTTTAGACTACAAAGAGCACATGGGAGGTGTAGATAGAGGGGATCAGAGTTGAACCCTTACACTGCTGTTAATAAGGTGTACGTTTGGTAAAAGAAGTTGGCTAACTATTTATTCGATTAGGCAACTTTTAATGCTTTTGTTGTATTCAAGGAATTTTCTCCAGAGACAAAGATGACATTATTCAGTTTCAGCAGTCTGTGATAGGCATCTTTGTTGTAGGGGAGCAGGCAAGAGTTCTCAGAGTTGTGGCAGTGGAGGATGTATCTACATTGAAAGATTGCCACTTTCCTGATTACATTCCATGGCCCAAAAAGACTTTCCCTGTAGGAGATGTAGAGTCTATACCCAAAGAGGTGTGCAGAAGGAGAGTAGTATGTACCGCACTGATTGTCCTTCTAACACTGGGCTGTGTAGACCCATATGTTTTAAATTGTATGTACCACACGCAACAGAATTTTTAAGAGGAACAGTAAATATAAATGTAAACAGACTGGTCTATATTGTTGTATATTTTTGTTCAGATTTTATGGTCAGCATTAATGTGATGTGAAGTTAGAGGTGTTGTGTTTGTAGTTAAAGATTTTTATTATTTCCAATTGGTTTATGTTTTCTTTCTTGTTAAAAAATGCGATGGCAGTGTGCGTGGACCGGCGCTTGGCTAGTGATATGCAGGGACTGGTGCTTGGCTGGCAGTGTGTGTGTGAACTGGCATTTGGCTGGTGGTGTGCATATACTGGCAATTGGCTGGCCATGTCCTTGGGCTGGCACTTGGCTGGTGGTGTGTGTAAGAATGCACTTGGCTGAAAGGGCCTTTGAGCTGGCATTTGGCTGGCAGCGTTTGATTAGTGACTTGCTGCCGGTCACTACTTGCACTGCTAGTCAAACATCAGTCCACACACTCTGTCAGTCACCATCCGGTGTGATTGCTGTGTCAGTCAAGTTTGCCTATGGTATGGTAGGTGCCTTCCTGCAGCTTCACAGCTCACGAACTGTGAATCATTCATTCCGTTTTTTCACCTTTCAATTATTAACAGTGCACCTAATTTTTGTGAAATCTTTTGTTCATAAAATGTTACGTTCTGAATCTTAACTCAACCTTGTGCCAAATCCAAACAGTATGGTGTGTACTTGAAGAATAAATGGTTGTAAAGTAATATTAGTCTTTTCTGTCTTTATCTGCCAGAGTGTACATTGTCTGTTGATGTGAGTGTTGTAAGTTGCTGGATCTGTGACAGGTGGCATGAATGGTCTTATGGGTGTCACATATGAAAGGTGTGTGAATGGCCTGTAAAGGGGTTGGCCCATTGTTGCGACTTTACAGCTCCCAAGCTGAAAGCCATTGGTTCCATTTTTTGACATTTTAATAATTAACAGAGAATTTCATTTTTTTGAAATCTCTTGTTGATAAAATATAACTTTTAAACCTTCAATCACCCTCTTGCCTACTCCAATCAGTATGTGTGTGTACTTGAGGAATACATTGTTGTGCAGTAATATTTGACTCTTCTGTCTTTCTCTGCCAAGTGTACATTGTTCCTTTGGAAAATCTACAAACTCTAGATATTTGTGTAAACTAGACACCCAGGGGAGTACAGGGTAATGGCTCACATGGAACCCAACAAGTTTTCTTATCCACAATGCCTAGAAAACCTTAAAATGTAACTGAAATCACACATGTTCCTTGCATTACTGTGCCATATTGTTCCAGAATTAGAATGAAACCACAAATTTCCTACCAACCAGTGTTCCCCTAGGACTCCTAATATAAATGCTACCTCACTTGTGTAGTAGGGCCAAGTGCGTGTGGCATGGAAGGGCCCAGAACTTATTGTGGAGGCATCAAAATTATTGACAACAAAACAACCTGGTTTGTAAGGGGGTCACCAGCGTTTCTGGTCCCAGGCTCCATGGTGACCTAGGAAAATCTATCAAACCCAGACATTTCTAAAAACAAGACACCAGTGGGAGTACTGGGAGATGTGGCTTGCATGGATTCCCCAATGTTTTCTTACACAGAATCCAGTGCAAACCTCAAATTTAGCTAGAACAATCACATTTTCCTCACATTTCTGTGAGGGAAAAATGTGAGTTCCCCCAAGTCTTCCAATAAAAATGTGACCTCACTTGTGTGGGTAGGCCAAGCGCTCGGGAATCGCAATCGGTTATGGCCCAAAAGGTTTTGTGGAGGCATCAAACCTATCTATGAGAAAAATAACTTGGTTTACAAGGATTCGCCTGCATTTTTAGGTCCCGGCTTGGCAGACATCTAGGGCAACCTACCAAATGCAGACAATTTTGAAAGCTAGACACCCGTTGGAGTTCAGGGTGGTGTAGCTTGCATGGATCCCCCAATGTGTTACTACCCAGTGTTCCCTGCAAACATGCAACTAAGCTAAAATAAATCACGTTTTCATCAATTTTCTGTATGGGAAAGTTGTGGGATGACTGGGAATCCAACTTCTTACTACCCAGCATTCACCAAGGTCTCCTGATAAGAATGCTACCTCACGTGTGTGGGTGAGCCAAGTTTCCTTGACAGGCAAGAGACCAAAACGTATTATGGAGCCATCAAAATTATCGATGACAAAACGACCTGGTTTTGCAAGGGTTTCAACTGCATTTTTCGTCAAGGGAAGTATTCACAGTTAGGCACGTTGGAAAAAAAGGTTACGTTTTCAGTGGAAAAATATCATCTGTCCATGTTGCATTTTGGGCCATTTCCTCTCGCGGGTACTAGGCCTACCATTTTTGTCAGGAGACTTGGGGGAATATTGGGTGAGGGGAAGTTTCTGGCTCCTCACAGATTCGAGAACTTTCCATTGTAGGAATGTGAGGACAATGTGTTTTTTTAAAGACACATTTTGAGGTTTGCAAGGGATTCAGGCTAAATAGGGGGTGAGAGCTATGTAAGTCAGCCTATCTTGAATTCCCCTAGGTGTCTAGTTTCTCAAATGTTTAGGTTTCCTAGGTTTCCTTTGGTGCCTGCTGAGGTTTGCACAAGATTCTGGGTAAGAGCACCTGGTAAGAGCCACTCAAGTCACTTCACCCTGGATTTCTTTGGCTGTCTAGGTTTAAAAAACTGCATAGGTTTGCTAGGTTTCCCTCAATGCCACCTGAGCTATGACTCAAAATCCCAAGCTAGGCACATTGGGAAAAAAGGGTTAGTTTTCAGTGGAGAAATGTGATTGTCCACGTTGCATTTTGGGGCGTTTCCTCTCACTGTTTTACTTACAGTTACAAGGCCTACCCACTCAAGTGAGGTACCATTTTTATCGGGAGACTGTGGGAGTTCTGGGTGTGCGGAAGTGATTCCAGAACTTTCCATCACAGAAATGTGAGGAAAATGTGGGATTTTTTAGACAACTTCTGAGGTTTGCAAGGGTTTCTAGGTAAATAACGTGGAGAGAGCTATGTAAGTCAGCCTATTTTGAATTCCCCTACGTGTCGAGTTTTAAGAAATGTACAGGTTTGCTGGGTTTCCTTAGGTGCTGGCTAAGCTAAAGCCCATAATCCACAGCTGAGCACACTGCAAAAAAGGGTCAGTTTTCAGTGGACAAATGTTATGTGTCCACCGTGCATTTTGGGCCGTTTCCTATTGCAATCACAAAGCCTTTTTCCCTTTTTCCCTGGAGCTGGCTGAGCTACTGCCTAAAATCTACAGCTAGACACATTGAAAAAAAGGTCATTTTGGGTAGAAATTTGATTTTTCCACATTGTGTTTTGGGCAGTTCCTTGTAGCGTGCACTAGGCCTACCGACACAAGTGTAGTACCATTTTTATCTGGAGACTTATAGGAACACAGAATAGTAGAACACATTTTATTACCATTGTCTTTCTCTGCATTTGTGGCTTCCAAATGTAAGACATTGTGTAAAAAAGAATTCATTTTGAAAAATGCCTTCAAATTCACATGCTAGCATGGGTTCTCACAAAGTCAGAGGTGTGCAAAATAACTACTGATTGTAAACTCCATATCATGTTCCTATTCTGAAAATTAATAGGTGTCTTTGATACCTATTTTTCACTCTTTATATTTTACCAAATAAATTGCTGTATACTCGGTACACAAAGAGAAATCATTGCAAGGTTCAACTCATTTATTGGCTCTTGGTACCTCGGATTCTTGGTAAACCTACAAGCCCTATATATCTCCACAACCACCAGGGTCCAGCAGATGTAACAGTTTGTTGAATTTGATAATCTGCCATATTTAGAAGACGTTATAGGTAAAAATGTAGGCACAAATGGCTGTCTTTTTCAACTCGATTTCAATATTTGTTTTGTTTCAAATGTTACGTTCTGTGGGTAAACCTTGAAGGATCTACACAAATGACCCTATGATAAATTCAGACTTTTGTTTACTGTTTAAAAATGTATAGCCTTCTGGGATCTGCATTTTGGTTCATAACCGAAGGAGGTTGAAAGCACAAAAAAAATCTGAAAAATGGGCTATGTCCCAGTAAAATGGCAAAACTGTGATGACAATTTAGATTTTCTGACAAAATTCTACCTGTTCCTGAAGGCTGGGTAGATGGTGATTGTAACACGAAAAACCCTTTGTTGATACCATTTGCAGGGCTTGCTTATGCAGCACATTTTCCCAATTTTCCCCCAAAAACCAAAATGTAGCTGTATTTTGGCAATTTTCTGAGTCTCCTCAAGAGGAATCAACAAACCCTGGGTACCTTTAGAATCCACAAGCTGTTTGAGAAAAATGGTGCACATTTGGCATGGCTACACAATAGCAAGAAAAGGCCTTTGTTCAGGGGGAGGCCTGGCAGTGAAGGGGTTGAAGCATTTACAATGATATTGGTAATATTTTTCAGCAATATTTGAGATCCTAAGATAGTACTGAACTAGAAAATTGGTATCTCATATTACATACTATCTCTAAATTGCTCTGCTTTGTAGTTTTAAAGTACAGTATATTTGGAACACTTCCCCAACACTGCTTTACCTCAGTTTCCATAGAAACCTCCTTCGAAATACTATACTGTCCCAGCAGGTCATAAGTTCACATCACTTTCTAACAGGATCATACCAGCTTCAGTTCACCTGTAGCAGGTGCGGTTGGCTTCTTGAACTTGTAAGCCTATCCACAATAACATAGCTTCTCTTAAATGTATCCAGAGCAAATCACAGAACTATTTACTTTACCTATTAGATCACTACCTATTTTTAGCTACAACATTATTTATACCACCCAATCAAATACATACTTTTTTTAAACGAGGTCCACTCATCCGTTTTAATTGCCTGTCATTCTACCAACCGTCACATTCAGCTACAGCCTTCTCCTATATGCTACTCCTCATTTCTTTAAAATGGTTTGAGTGTAGAAAGTGGGTCACAGCAATGTTTTGTGCACCAGAGTGTGCTAAAAAGAATACATTGACAGGGACTTGGGTTTGCTTAATGTGTACATTACTTGGATTGGCCAGAGTGGGTTACAGTGGCAGCAATTACTGCCTTTGGTTGAGATCATTGCAAATTGCCCACATCCAGGCCTATTAATTATGCACTGTGGTGCAATGACCTAGGCAGTCTTACTGGGGGAGGATTGGAAATCACAATCAATGGCACTTTTCTCCCACACTGCCTTGGTGTACCCCAAAATTTGCCAAAAGCAAAAATGGAAAAAGTCAGAAGAATTCTGTCCACAAATAGACAAAGCCAGGAGACATGTTAGAAAACAGTTTCTGGATTCCTTAGAGACTACAACATAGGCTCCATCTACAACAACTTGCCCTTTGACTTTGAGCAAAAATCTAGAAGTAATGGAATACATTTCTCTGAGCAAGGCAACAGGACATTCATTAACAACTTGAAAGACTGCATCCTGTTTATTGGGTAGTTATCACCTATACACAATAAACCCAAGGGCTATTCTAAGAGCCACCCTATTAATATACAGCCAATCATTTTCATTTTAAATTCTTTTTCAAAAAAGTATTTCAGAGTCATGATTCCGTCATGGCTCCACAAAGCTAAATGATCAACATATAAGATTTATAACTCTCAGTTTGACTCTATGCACAGGACAATGGTTCTGTGAGTAGCTTTTGTGAGTGTCTAAGTGTGTGTGTAAGTGGGTGCATGAATGTCTCAGTGAGTCAGTGAGCAAGTACATCAGTGTCTGAGTGGATGTGTGAGTGGGTGCATATATCTCTGACTGTCTGTGACTGGGTGCATGAGTGTCTGACTGGGTCTATCAGTGGGTGTACAAATGTCTGAGTGGGTCTTTGAATATGTGCATGACTCTCTGAGTGGGTCTGTGAATGGGGGCATACATGTCTGAGTGGGTCTGTGAGTGACTTCCTTAACCTCTCAGTGGATGACTGAATGGGTGTGTAAGTGGTTGCATGAGTCTCTAAGCTGGCCCGTGAGTAGATGCATGAGTGTTTGAGCGGGTCTGTGAGTGGTTTGTGAGCCTCTGAGTAGGTGATAGAGATGGTGTGTATGAGTCTCTGAGTGGGTCTGTGAGTAGGTACATGAGAATGTGAGCAGATATGTGAGTCTCTAAGTGGATCTGTGACTGGATGTATGAATGTCTGAGAGGGTCCATCAGTGGGTGTACAAGTGTATGAGTGGGTGTTTGAGTGGGTGCATGACTCTCTCAGTGTGTCTGTGAGGGGGCATTGGTGTCTGAGTGGGTCTGTTAGTGGCTTCATCAACCTCTCAGTGGGTGACTGAATGGGTGCATGAGAATATGACTGGGTCTGTGAGTGGCTGTGTGAGTGCCTGAGTAGGTCTGTGAGTAGATGCATGAGTGTCTAGGTTGGTCTGGGGGTTTGTGCATGAGTGTCTGAGTGGGCGCATGAGTGCTTGAGAGGGTCTGTGAGTAAATGCATGAGTATCTGATTGGCTCTTTGAGTGGGTGCAAAAGTGTCTAAGTGGGTTTGTCACTTGGTGCATGAGAATATGACTGGGTCTGTGAGTAGGTACGTGAGTAGGTCTGTCACTTGGTGCATGAGAATGTGACTTGGTCTAGGACTGGGTGCACAGGTGTCTGTCTGAGTGGGTGTGTGAGTGGGTTCATCAGCCTCTGAGCAGGTGGAAGAGAGGGTTGCATGAGTGTCTGAGAGGGTCTCTGAGTAGGTACATGAGAATATATGTATGTCTATGAGTGTGTGTGAGTCTCTAAGTTGATCTGTGAC